>NC_091816.1:22500-647500 GCF_041296235.1 Equus asinus | reverse complement strand
CTGACTGGAGGTTGGTTAAGAGATTTTGCTGTATGCATAACTTCAGAAACAAAAGCAAACCTAATTGTAGTATGTGAGAATTAATATTAAAAGGTAGAGAAATTAGGACACTCTTTCCATTTTGTTTTAGAGTCACTTTTGGCTTTCATCTGCCTCAGATCACTGCCATTTGTAGACAGAGTTATTTTACTCCTGAATAATTGGTTTCTGCATCTAAATGTTTTTTGAGGAGTGATGTCAGCATCATGGTGGAGTGAGTTGTTCCCTTTGTCTCTCTCCTCTAAGTTATAACTAAATGGACAGTCATTAATCAGCAGAGGATTCCCTACACAGCTTGACAGGATGTCTGAGAGATCCATGCAGTTGTGCATCTTGAGATGGGTGGACTGGATCCCTGGGAGGCAGTGGAACTAGGTGAGCGTACCCCTCACCCCCAACCCCTTGGTTGCAGATCCTCACACAGCAGCTGGCCTGGCGTGACTGTAAGAGGAGGTGGGGGTAGCCTGGCCCCTGTGAAACTTTGTGAGGTAGCCTTGCCTGTAGGAATGCCCACCATGTCACAGTGGCCCTGCTCATGGGAATGCTGCCCACCAAGTGGTGGCAACTCAGGCCTTGCAGAGGTGCCCACACACCAAGTGCAGTGCAGGTGAGAAGGTGCCCCAGTGGCTCAGAAGTCACCCTGCCTGGCAATCACAGCAGCCCACAGGACCCACCAAGTGGAGGCTCAGCCACCATGTAGGAGCCCCTCCTGCCTAGTGCAGCAGCTCAACTAGTCCCCTGTTGAGGGCAGTGGCCCTGCCTGTGTGAGAGCAACCTGCCCCCCTGAGCCCCACCTATGGTGCATGACCCACCACCCAGCACAGAGGCCCCACTCTTGTGAGCACAACCTGCAGAGTGGCTGTGACCAGACCATTCAAACGTAAAGCAACCCTACCAGCACAACTTCCAGCAGATAGGGCAGTATCAGAAAGCACAGCTCCTGTCGTCCCCCCAGCAACCAGTCCTCGTGTAACAGAAATTTACAATATAAATGACAGAGAATTCAAAATACTTGTCATAAACTCAGCAAGTTACAAGAAAACTCCAAAAGACAGTTCAATGACCTCAGGAATAAAATTAATGAGCAGAAGTACTTCACCAAAGATATTGAAATGCTGAAAAAAAAAAAGCAGAAATACTGGATGTGAAGAACACAATGAGATAAAAAATAATCTAGAAACCATAAAAAGTAGAGCTGACATTATGGAGGATAGAATTAGTGATTTAGAGGATAGAAATATAGAAATGCTTCAGGTGGAGGAGGAAAGAGAACTAAGATTTAAGAAAAAATGAAGAAATTCTTTGAGAAACATCCAACTCAATTAGGCCAAGCAACAAAATGATTATAGGTACTCCAGAGGGAGAAGAGGGGGAAAAAGGAGCAGAGAGCTTGTTCAAAGAAATATTAGCTGAGAACTTCCCAAACCTGGGGAAGGATATATGGACTGGGCTTATAAGAACATGAAACCAATAGAACTCCTAATTACATCAATACAAAAAGACTTTCTCCAAGGCATATAATATTAAAACTGGCAAAAGTCAATGACAAAGAAAAATTATTAAGGGCAGCAAGGCAGAAGAAAATAACCTATAACGGAACCCCTATCAGGCTTTCAGCAGTTTTCTCAGCAGAAATTTTACAGTCCAAGAGAGAATGGAATGATATGTTCAAAATACTGGACGACAGAAATTTCCAGGCCAGAGTACTCTATCCAGCGAAAGTATCCTTCAGATATGATGGAGAAATAAAAGCTTCACCAGATAAACAAAAGCTGAGGGAGTTCATCACCACTAGGCCTGCCTTACAAGAAATATTGAAAGGAACCCTCCCATCTGAAACTAGAAAGCAAATGTTTACAAAACCTTGAGCAAGGAGATAGATAGAATCAGAAAATTGCAGTCCTATCTTAGAATAGGTTATTAAACACTTAATCATAACATAAAACATAAAGGGAAGGAAAGCATCAAAAGAAACTGTAAACACTTCAATTTAGTCACAAACTCACAACACAAAAAAGAACAATTTATGACAACAATAGCTCAAAAGAGGAAGAGGAGAGGGATGGAACGTGGGAGATAAGAGGCTATCAGAAAATGGAGTATCTCATCTATGAGATCTTTTATACAACCCTCACGGTAAACAGTAAACAAAAAGAGCAGAGTCACAAATCATAAATAAAGAGAAAACTGACAAAACCACCACAGAAAACCACCAAACTGAAATGGCAGTCAGAAATACAGGGAAAGAGAAACAAGGGAAATATAGAACAACCGGAAAATGAGATAAAATGGCAGTATTAAGCCCTCATATATCAACAATCACTCTAAATGTAAATAGATTGAATTCTCCAATCAAAAGACACAGAGTCGCTGGGTGGATTAAAAAACAAGACCCAACAATATGCTGCCTCCAGGAAACACGTCTCAGTTATAAAGACAAACACAGGCTCAGAGTGAAGGGATGGAAGATGATACTCCAAGCTAATGGCAAACAAAAAAAGCAAGTGTTGCCATACTTATATCACACAAAGTAGACTTCAAAATAAAAAGACAATGAGAGACAAAGAGGGGCAATATATAATGATCAAAGGGACATTCCACCAAGAGGACATAACACTTATAAATATATATGTACCTAACCCAGGAGCACCAAAGTATATAAAGCAACTACTAACAGACCTAAAGGGAGAAATTGACAGCAACGCAATAATAGTAGAGGACTTCAACACCCTACTTACATCAATGGATAGATTGTCCAGACAGAAAGTCAACAAGGAAAGAGTGGCCTTAAATGAAACACTATACCAGATGGACTTACTAGACATGTATATAGAATATTGTATCCAAATACAGCAGAATACACGTTCTCAAGTGCACATGGAACGTTCTCAAAAGATAGACCATATGTTGGGAAACAAGGCAAGCCTCAATAAATTTAAGAAGAGTGAAATCTATCAAGCATTTTTTTCTGACCACAATGCTATGAAAATAGAAGTCAACTACAAGGAAAAAGCTGGGAAAATCACAAATATGTGGAGACTAAACAACATGCTATTGAACAACCAATGGATCAATGAAGAAATCAAAGAAGAAACCAAAAAATACCTGGAGACAAATGAAAATGAAAACAACTCATCAGCTCTTATGAGATACAGCAGAAGTGGTACTAAGAGGGAAATTTATAGTAATACAGGCCTACCTCAACAAACAAGAAAAATATCAAATAATTAATCTTAAGCTACACCTAACAGAAATAGAAAAAGAAGGACCAACAAAGCCCAAAAAGTCAGCAGAAGAAGGGAAGTAATAAAAAGTAGAGCAGAAATAAATGAAATAGAAACTAAAAAGACGATATAAAGGATCAAAGAAACTAAGTTGGTTCTTAGGGAAGATAAACAAAATTGACAAACCCTTAGCCAGACTCACTAAGAAAAGAAGAGAGAAGGTGCAAATAAATAAAATTAGAAATGAAAAAGGAGAAATTAACACAGATACCACAGAAACACAAAGGATTATAAGAGAATCCTATGAAAAACTATATGTCAACAAATTGGGTAACTTGGAATGGATAAATTCTTAGACTCATACAACTTCCCAAAACTTAATGAAGAAGAAATAGAGAATCTGAACAGACCAATTACAGGTAAAGAGGTACAAATAGCAGTCAACAACCTCCCAAAAAGCAAAAGACCGGGACCAGATGGCTTCTTTGGAAAATTCTACCAACATTCAAAGAAGAGTTAATACCTATCCTTCCCAAACTATTCTGAAAAACTGAAGAAGATGGAATGCTTCATAACTCATTCTATGAGGCCAACATTACCCTGAGAGCAAAACCAGAAAAGGAGAACACAAAGAAGGAATACTACAGGCCAAGTATTGCTGATGAACATAGATGCAAAGATCCTCAACAAAATATTGACAAGTTAAATATAGCAATACATTAAAAAGATCATATACCATGACCAAGTAGGATTTATACCGGGGACGCAAGTATGGTTCCACATCCTCAAATCAATCAATATGATATACCAGATTAATAAAATGGGGAATAAAAACCACATGATCATCTCAGTAGATGCAGAGAAAGCATTTGACAAGATCCAGCATCCATTTATAATAAAAACCGTCAATAAAACAGGCATAGAAAGAAAGTACGTCAGAACAATAAATGCCATATACAACAGACCCACAGCCAGAATCATACTTAAAGGTGAAAAACTGAAAGCCATCCTTCTGAGAACAGGAACAAGACAAGGGTTCCCCCTCTTGCTGCTCCTATTCAACATAGTACTAGAGGTTTTGGCCAGAGTAGTTAGGCAAGAAAAAGAAATAAAAGATATCCAAATTGGAAAGGAAACAGTAAAACTCTCTCTCTTTGTGGATGATGATTCCATATATAGAAAACCCAAAAGAACCCACCAGAAAACTGTTAGAAATAGTCAACAATTACAGCAAAGTTGCAGGGTACAAAATCAACCTACAAAATCAGTTGCATTTCTTTTTTTTTTGTTGTTTATTTGTTTATTTTAGGATGTACATCATAATATATTTTGAATTCTGTGTAGACTACATCATGTTCACCACCCGAAAACTACTTATAGTCCATCCCCTCACATGTGAGCTTAATCACCCCTTTTGCCCTCCCTTCTCCCCCTCCCCTATGGTAACCAATCCAGTCTCCAATGCTATGTGTTTGTTTGTCATTGTTTTTATCTTCTATTTATGTGTGAGATCATATGGTATTTGACTTTCTCCCTCTGACTTATTTCACTAAGCATAATACCCTCAAGGTCCATCCATGTTTTCACGAATGGCTGGATTTCATCACTTCTTATGGCTGAATAGCAGTCCATCGTGTATAAATACCACATCATCTTTATCCATTTGTCCCTTGGTGGGTACCTAGGTTGCTTCCAATCTTGGCTATTGTGTATAATGCTGCAATGAACATAGGGTGCAAGTATCTTTATGCATTTGTGTTTTCAAGTTCTTTAGATAAATATCCAGCAGTGGGATAGCTAGATCATATGGGAGATCTATCCTTAATTTTCTGAGGATACTCCATACTGCTTTCCATCGTGGTTGCACCAGTTTGCACTCCCACCAGCAGTGTACGAGAGTTCCCTTCTCTCCACATCCTCTCCAACATTTGTTGTTTCCTGTCTTGTTAATTAAAGCCATTCTGACCAGAGTGAGGTGATACCTCATTGTAGTTTTGATTTGCATTTCGCTGATAGCTACTGATGTTGA
Source organism: Equus asinus (assembly GCF_041296235.1). Lineage (NCBI taxonomy): Eukaryota > Metazoa > Chordata > Mammalia > Perissodactyla > Equidae > Equus > Equus asinus. The sequence goes on along the minus strand of NC_091816.1, from coordinate 642,208 downwards.
GCATCTTTTCATATGCCTGTTGGCCATCCCTATATCTTCTTTGGAGAAATCTCTGTTCAGATCTTTTGTCCATTTTCTAATTGGATTGTTGGTTTTTTTGTTGTTGAGCTGTATGAGTTCTTTGTATATTTTGGATATTAACCCCTTATCTGATATATGGTTTGCAAATATCATCTCCCAATTGTTAGGTTGTCTTTTCATTTTGGTGATGGTTTCCTTTGCTGTGCAGGAGCTTTTTAGTTTGATATAATCCCATTTGTTCATTTTTTCTTTTGTTTCCCTTGCCCAGTCAGACATGGGACTTGAAAATGTGCTGCTCAGACGGATGTCAAAGAGCGTACTGCCTATGTTTTCTTATAGAAGTTTCATGGTTTTGGGTCTTACATTCAAGTCTTTAATCCATTTTGAGTTGATTTTTGCACATGGTGTAAGGTAATGGTCTACTTTCTTTCTTTTGCTTGTGGCTGTCCAGTTTTCCCAATGCCATTTATTGAAGAGACTCTCCTTTCTCCATCGTATGCTGTTGGCTCCATTTTCGAATATTAGCTATCCATAAATGTGTGGGTTTACTTCTGGGCTCTCAATTGTGTTCCGTTGATCTGTGTGTCTGTTTTTGTGCCAGTACCATGCTGTTTTGGTTACTATGGCTTTGTAGTATATTTTGTAATCAGGGAGTGTGATACCTCCAGCTTTGTTCTTTTTTCTCAGGAATACTTTGGCTATTCGGGGTCTTTTGTTGTTCCATATAAATTTTAGGATTCTTTGTTCTATTTCTGTGAAAAATGTTGTTGGAACTTTGATAGGGATTGCATTGAATCTATAGGTTGCTTTAGGAAGTATGGACATTTTAATGATGCTAATTCTTCCAATCCAAGAGCACAGAATATCTTTCCATTTCTTTGTGTCTTTGATTTCTTTCAGTAATGTTTTATAGTTTTTGGTGTACAGATCTTTCACCTCTTTGGTTAAGTTTATTCCTAGGTATTTTATTCTTTTTGTTGCAATTGTACATGGGACTGTATTCTTAATTTCTCTTTCTGCTACTTTGTTGTTAGTGTATAGAAATGCAACCAATTTTTGTACATTGATTTTGTATCCCACGACTTGACTGTATTCCTTTACTGTTTCTAAAAGTTTTTTAGTGGAAGCTTTAGGGTTTTCTAGATATAAAATCATGTCGTCTGCAAAGAATGACAGTTTCACTTCTTCTTTTCCAATGTGGATCCCTTTTATTTCTTTTTCTTGCTTGATTGCTCTGGCTAGGACTTCCAATACTATGTTAAATAAGAGTGGTGACAGTGGGCATCCTTGTCTGGTTCCTATTCTTAGTGAGATAGCTTTCAGTTTTTCTCCATTGAGAATGATATTTGCTGTGGGTTTGTCATATATGGCCTTTATTATGTTGAGGTATTTTCCTTCTATACCCATTTTATTTAGAGTTTTTATCATAAATGGATGCTGTATCTTGTCAAATGCTTTCTCTGCATCTATTGAGATGATCATGTGATTTTTATTCTTCATTTTGTTAATGTGGTGTATCACGTTGATAGATTTGCGGATGTTGGACCATCCCTGCATCCCTGGAATAACACCCACTTGATCATGATGTGTGATCTTTTTAATGTATTGTTGTATTAGATTTGCTAGTATTTTGTTGCGGATTTTTGCATTGATGTTCATCAGTGATATTGGCCTGTAATTTTCTTTTTTTGTGTTGTCCTTGTCTGGTTTTGGTATCAGGATAATGTTTGCTTCATAGAAGGAGTTAGGAAGCCTCCCCTCCTCTTCAGTGTTTTGGAAAAGTTTGAGAAGGATAGGTATTTAGGTATTAAGTCTTCTTTGAATGTTTGGTAGAATTCACCAGGGAAGCCATCTGGTCCTGGACTTTTATTTTTTGGGAGGTTTTTGATTGCTGTTTTCGATCTCCTTACTGGTGATCGGTCTATTCAAATTTCCTGCTTCTTCTTGGTCCAGTTTTGGAAGGTTGTGTGTTTCTAGGAATTTATCCATTTTTGCTAGATTATCCAATTTGTTGGTATATAGCTTTTCATAGTATTCTCTTATTACCTGTTTTATTTCTGAGGTGTCCATTGTAATCTCTCCTCTTCTGATTTTATTTACTTGAGCCTTGTCTCTTTTTTTCTTGGTGAGTCTAGCTGAGGGTTTGTCAATTTTGTTTATCTTTTCAAAGAACCAGCTCTTGGTTTCATTAATTTTTTCTATTTTTCTTTAGTCTCTATTTGGTTTATTTGTGCTCTGATTTTTATTATTTCCTTCCTTCTGCTGATTTTGGGCTTTGTTTGTTGTTCTTTTTCCAGTACCTTTAAATGCACTTTTAGATTGTCTATTTGGGATTTTTCTTCTTTGTTGAGGTAGACCTGAATTGCTGTAAACTTCCCTCTTAGAACCGCTTTTGCTGTATCCCACAGATTTTGGCATGTTGTGTTTTCATTTTCATTTGTCTCCAGGAATTTTTTGATTTCTTTTTTGATTTCTTCATTGAACCAATCGTTGTTCAGTAGCATTTTGTTTAGTCTCCACATTTTTGTGGCTCTTCTGGTTTTCTTCCTGTAGTTGATTTCTAGTTTCATACCTTTGTGGTCAGAAAAAATGCATGGTATTATTTTGATCTTCTTAAATTTATTGAGACTTGTTTTGTGGCCTAATATGTGATCAATCCTGGAGAATGTTCCATGGTCATTTGAAAGAATGTGTATCCTGTGGTTTTTGGATGGAATGTTCTGTATATATCTACTAAGTCCATCTGGTCTAATGTGCCCTTCAAGGCCAGTGTTTCCTTATTGATCTTCTGTTTGGATGATCTATCCACTGGTGTAAGTGGAGTGTTAAACTCTCCTACTATTATTGTGTTACTGTCTATTTCTCCTCTTCTGTCTGTTAATAATTGCTTTATATATTTAGGTGCTCCTATGTTGGGTGTATAGATATTTACAAGTGTTACATTTTCTTGTTGGAGTTATCATTATGTAGTGCTCATCTTTGTCTCTTATTACAGTTTTTGATTTAAAGTCTATTTTGTCTGATGTAAATATTGCTCCCCCTGCTTTCTTTTCTTTGCCGTTTGGGTGGAATATCTTTTTCCATCCTTTCACTTTCATTTTGTGAGGGTCTTTAGGTCTGAATTGTGTCTCTTGCATGCAGCATATATACATGGGTCTTGTTTTTTTAATCCAATTGGCCACCCTATGGCATTTGATTGGAGCATTTAGTCCATTGATATTTAAAGTAGCTATTGATAAATATGTATTTATTGCCATCTTGTCACTTTTTTTCTGGGTGTTTTAGTAGTTCTTCTCTGTTCCTTTCTTTTTCCTCTTGCTCTCGTCCCTTCTGGTTTGGTGGCTATCTTTAGTAATATGTTTGAGTTCTTTTGTCTTACTTTTTTTCTTGCTGGTTATGGGTTTCTGGTTTGTGATTACCATGAGGATCCTGTTTAATATTCTACGCATATAACAGTCTATATTGAGTTGATAGACTCTTTAGCTTGACCTTTTTCTAAATGCTCTACTTTTTCACTCCTCTCCTCCCACATTATATGTTTTTGAAATAATATATAGTCTTTTGGTTAGTGTGTGTCCATCCATTACCCTCTTATCATTGGAATAGGTGATTTTAGTACATTTGTCTTTTAACCTTCATATTATCTTCACAGGTCGTTGATCTGCTGCCTCTACTATATTTTTACTTTACAAGTGATTTTATTGCCTGTTTTTTTTTGTTGTTGTTTGGGTTTTTTTGATAATTTTTTTAATCTCTATTTGTGGTCATTGCTTTCCCACTTACATAAGTCCCTGCAGCATTTCTTGCAGAACTGGTTTCTTGGTGATAAACTCCTTTAATTTTTGCTTGTCTGGGAAGCTCTTTATCTCTCCTTCCATTCTGAATGACAACCTTGATGGATAGAGTATTCTTGGCTGTAGGTTTTTTCCTTTTAGCTCTTTAAATACGTCATGCCATTCTCTTCTCGCCTCTAGGGTCTGTGCTGAGAAGTCCGCTGATAGCCTGATGGGCTTCCCTTCATATGTCACTTGTGGCCTTTCTCTTGCTGCTTTTAGGATTCTCTCTTTGTGTTTAATTTCAGATATTTTAATTCTGATATGTTTTGGTGTGGGCCTCTTTGGGCTTATCTTGTTTGGAGCTCTCTGTGCTTCCTGAACTTGGATGTCTGTTCCCTTCCTCAGGTTAGGAAAATTTTTGTCTATTATTTCTACAAATAAATTTCCTGCCCCTCTGTCTGTCTCTTCTCCTTCTGGGACACTTATAATCCAAATGTTAGCATGCTTGATATTGTGCCAGAGTTTCCTTAGACTGTTCTCATTCTGTCTAATTCCTTTTTCTCTTTTCTGTTCTGCTTGGGTGATTTCCTGTAGTCTTTCGTCTAGCTCACTGATCCGTTCTTCTGCCTCCTCTACTCTACTGTTGAGTCCCTCTAGTGAATTTCTCATTTCCAGTATTGTATTCTTCATTTCTGATTTTTTTTTATATCTTCCAGTTCTTTGCTGATGTGCTCACTGTGTTCATCCATTCTTCTCCACATATCTGTGAGCATCCTCATGATATTTTGTTTGAACTCTTTGTCGAGTAGGTTGCTAGGTTCTGTTTCATTTAGTCCTTTTTCTGGAATTTTGTCCTGTGCCCTTGCTTGGAAAGTATTCCTTTGCCTCCTTGTTATGCTTCTTTCTCTTTGCTTATTTCTGTGTATTAGGTGAGTCAGCTATGTCTCCTAATCTTGGAGAAGTGGCCTTATTTCTGAGATGCCTTATGAGGCCCAGCAGTGTGCTTCCCTCTCATCACCAGTCCATGACAACCAGGAGTGACCCCTTTGTGAACTACTTGTGTCCTTCTGCTGTGGCAGGGTTGCACCCACTGCAGGTACCCAGGGAGTCTAGTCTTTCCTTCCCTGGCCAGCTGTTTGTAAATCCGGTTTGGGGAGCCTTAGCACAGTTGGCTACAAAGTCTATCAGCACACTCTTACTGCAGTTTTCCTCTTAATTGGGTTGGTACCCAATGTAGCTGGTTGCTAGGCTCAGGGGCTGACAGTTGTGATAGGCCTCAGGCCTCAAGGCTGTTGTCAGTTCTCTTAGGAGTGCAGCTAAGTGGGGCTAGCCCTTGGCATGGGAGCACTCAATTGTTTCAGGCTTTGGAAGGTGGGGCTGATCCTTTTTATGGTTATTTGTGAAGCACAGGTCTTCTGCCTCTGAGAAGCCTCACCCCCCACAGGACCACATACACCGTCAACACAGTCTTGGTCCGTGTGAACTTCTCAACCCCCTGGAGCGTACCCCAATGCCGCACTGCAGGGGCCCCCACTTCTCCACCACTGCTGCCCACAGTTCCCCTGGTCCTCACACAGGCCCTGCCCCACAGAGGCAGACATCCTTGCCTGCCTGTAGAGGATCAAGGCACTCAGTCAATGCAGGCCCACAAGTAGCCTGAGGGCTTGCTGTTAGGTGGTGTGGGTCCCTAGGGCAGGTTGCCTGCCCTGGCTGAACTGGGTTAAATCTGTGCTCTAGTGGGCGTGGCAGACCCCTGGGCTAACAGGCCAAGGGATAAACCTCAATGGCACCCTCTGGGATCCATGTCAGCACGCCTGGAACAGCTCAGAACAATGGCCCCCACCAATGTCTCCCTCTCCGGAGAGGTCCCTCCTCTCACCAAGATGCCCCCAGAGCCCACCAGGTGAGTCTCGTTTCACCAATGGTCTCTCAGCCTTCTCTGGTGATTTTAGGTTGCTGCAATGAGTGAGTTTGTGTGTGGGCCCTTTAAGACCTGGGTCTTTTCGGCTTTCAGCTGATAGCTTTTCTGGTGGTATCCTCAGTGCAGTCAATAGCCAGCGAAGCCAGACAGTAAGACCCTCCTCTCAGATGGGCTGAGTTTGAAGCATGCTTATAGCAGTATCGCCCTCGCTCCAGACCTAACTCCTCCAGGGAGGGCTGCGTACCTTAGGGTGGCTCCCACCTGGCCAGCCGAGAAGCTCCGCTGCTCCCAAAGGTGGCTTTTTTCTTCTCCGGCTGGAATTATTGCCTCTTCTGCCTTTCTCAGGACTGTCCCTTTTTGTGGGGGTTCTTTTTATCCAGTTTTCAGTTTTCAATCTGGGGTAATTTTTCCAAAAATTGCTGTAACTTGGTTGTGTTCGTGGGAGGAGGCAAGTTCAACGTCTGCTCACACCGCCATCTTGACAGGATCTCAAAATCAGTTGCATTTCTATACACTAATAACAAACTAGCAGAACAAGAAGTCAAGAATAGAATCCCATTTACAGTCACAACAAAAAGATTGAAATATTTAGGAATAAATTTAACCAAGGAGGTGAAAGACCCATACACTGAAAACTATAAGATATTACTGAGAGAGATTGAAGAAGACATAAAGAAGTGGAAAGCTGTTCCATGCTCATGTATAGGAAGAATAAACATAGTTAAAATGTCCATATTACCTAGAGCAACCTACAGATTCAATGTAATCCCAACCAGAATCCCAATGACATTCTTTATGGAAATAGAACAAGGAATCCTAAAATTTATATGGAACAGCTAACGAGCCTGAATAGCCAGAGCAATCCTGAGAAAAAAGAACAAAGCTGGAGACATCGCAAACCCTGACTTCAAAGTATACTACAAAGCTATAGTGATCAAAACAGCATGGTACTGGCACAAAAACAGACACACTGATCAATGAAAGAGAATTGAAAGCTGAGAAATAAAACCACACATATATGGACAGCTCATTTTTGACTAAGGAGCCAAGAACGTGCAATGGAGAAAGGAAAGTCTTTAATAAATAGTGTTGGGGAAACTGAGAGCCACATGCAAAAGAATGAAAGTAGACCATTATCTCACACCGTACACAAAAATTAACTCAAAATGGATTAAAGACTTGAACGTAAGACCTGAAACCATAAAACTCCTAGAAGAAAACATACACAGTACACTGTTTGACATCAGTCTTAGCAGCATCTTTTCGAATACCATGTCTACTCAGGCGAGGGAAACAAAGAAAAAATAAACAAATGGGACTGCATCAGACTAAAAAGCTTCTGCAAGGCAAAGGAAACCATGAGCAAACTGAAGACACCCACTAACTGGGAGAAAATATAAATCATGTATCCGACAAGGGGTTAATATCCAAATATATAAAGAACTCACGCAACTCAACAACAAAAAAAACAACCTGATCAAAAAATGGGCAGTGGATATAGGAACAAACATTTTTCCAAAGAAGATATACAAATGGCCAACAGGCACATGAAAAAATGTTCAGCATCACTTATTATTAGGGAAATGCAAATCAAAACCTCTCTGAGATAATGCCTCATGTCCATCAGAATGGCTCTAATTACCAAGACAAAAAATAACAAGTGTTGGAGACTATGTGGAGAAAAGGGAATCCTCATACACTGCTGGTGGGAATACAAACTGGTGCAGCCACTATGGAAAACAGTATGGAGATTTATCAAAAAATTAAAAATAGAAATACCATACGATCCAGCCTTCCCACTACTGGTTATTTATCCAAACAATTTGAAATCAACAATAGAGAGAGATTTAACCACCCCTATGTTCATTGCAGCATTATTCACAATAACCAAGATGTGGAAGAAACCCAAGTGTATATATAATGGAATACTACTCAGCCATATAAAAGATGAAATTGTCCCATTTGCAGCAACATGGTTGGACTTTGAGGCAAAATAAGCTAGACAGAGAAAGACGAATACCTATGATTTCACTCATATGTGGAAGGTAAACAAACGTATGGATAAAGAGAACAGATTTGTGGTTATCAGAGGGGAAGGGGCTGGGGGGTTGGGCGAAAGGGGTAAGGGCACATATGTATGGTGATGGGTAAAAACTAGACTATTGGTGGTGAGCACGATGCAGTCTCTACGAAAACTGATATATGATGATATGCGCCTGAAATTACACCACGTTATAAACCAATATGATGTCGATAAAATAATTTTAAAAAATGTGTTGTAAAATTATTTTGCATTTCTTTTACCTGGGACATAATTTTAAGTTTTTTAAAAGTGTGCTTTATAAAAATATGACTGAACCATGTCCTTGTCTTGAGTGAATACATTACTAAAGTATGACACAGCAACAAAAACTTTTTTTCTGTCTCATACTTGAGTCCAGAGGTTCACTGAAAATAGGTTACACCCCAATCTTATGCAGCATTAAAACTTAAGTGCTTCGTACTTTGTGTCATAATTTCTCTATCATTTGAAGAAATCAAAGTCCATTATATTGGCTTGGTGACTTTGACCTGCTTTGGGCAGGGTGTACATATTGAGACTCATTTTTTTTTTTAAAGATTTTATTTTTTCCTTTTTCTTCCCAAAGCCCCCTGGTACATAGTTGTATATTCTTTGTTGTGGGTCCTTCTAGTTGTGGCATGTGGGACGCTGCCCCAGCGTGGCTTGATGAGCAGTGTCATGTCCGCGCCCAGGATTCGAACCAACGAAACATTGGGCCGCCTGCAGCGGAGCGCACGAACTTAACCGCTTGGCCATGGGGCCAGCCCCCGAGACTCATCTTTTTAATGTACTCTAGTGAAGCAAGATCTAGGGTTTTGAGAAATCCTTAGTACTCTTGGAATGTTTTAAAGCATGTCTCAGTTTAGAGAACTATTTCTTTACAAGTATTCAGGTTTTGCTTGAGATTAATTATCAAATTGGAGCAGCTTTGTTTTTTCCATAATATCTAAATATGTATATGCATACAGAGCGCTCTATTAAAATATAACCCTTTAAAAGGCTACAAGGTAAACTATCATAGATTATGTACAGCTCTGTATCACTGTCATCTTTCTTTCATTCATATATTCATTAAATATTTATTTGAGTGCCTCCTATGTGCCAGACATTATTTTAGGTACTGGAGATACAGTGGTCAACAAAATAGAAAAAAAATTCTTACTCCTGCAAGGTGAGATAGACTGTGTGTGTCTGTGTGAATGTGTATGTGTGTGTGTATGAATGTGTCTGTGTGTGTTAAGGAATCTGGGGAAAAATAAAGCAGAGAAGGGAGGTTAGGAATGGGGGTAGTTGCAATTATAAGTAGGATAGTCAAGGCTGGGCTCACTGAGGTGTCTTGTGATGAAAGGCCTGAAGAAGGGGAAGAGAATCATGTGGCTGTCTTCCCCCAAGACAGGAAGAGGGGGCAAGTGCCAAGTCCCGAGGCCAAGGCATACTTCTGTCTTCCAGGAACTGTAAGACCAGTGTGACTGGAGTAGAGTGAGCAGGGAGGAAAGCAGACGCCAGTCCTGTAAGGCCTCTGCACTTGTAAGCTATTGCAAGGGCTTTGGCTTGTGATTAAAGTGAGCAGAGAAGCTGATGGAGAGTTTCAAATAATGATGTGATGTGATCTGGCTTATGTTTTAAGAGGACACATTGCCACTATGTCTCATGAGAATAGACTTACATGGAAAAGGGCAGAAATGAGGAAACCAATTAGGAAGCTGCTTTGTAGTAACCTACTTGATCGCTTGGACCAGAGTTGTGTGTTTTGAAGGGAGAGTGGGAAAGCTTTCCTGATTGAATATGAGTTGTGAGTGGGAGAAGTCAGTGGTGACTTGCAAAGTTTTTGGCCTATGCTGCTTAAAGGATGGAGATGCATTAACTAAGACAAGGAGAAGTTGATGTAGGGGGAAAGATGAGGGGCTCAGTTTTGGAGATGCCTAGTAGGCAGTTGGGTAGACTAGTTTGAATTTCAGGGGAGCGGTCTTGGCTGGAGAATATAGAAACTGGATGAAATCCACAAGGGAGTGAGTGTTGATAGAAAAGAAAATAGGTTTAGGACCAAGAAGCTGAGCTACTTCCACACTGTGGTTGAGGAGATGAGATGGTTGCAGTAAAGAAGAATGAGAAAAAGCAGCTAATGAGGTAGGAGGAAAACCAGGAGACTGTGGTGTCTTGGGAGCCAAGTGAAGAAACTGTTTCAAGGAGGGTGAGTCAGATGCTCCCAAGAGGTGAAGTAAAAGGAGAGTCAAGAATTGACTTAGGGATTTGGTGATAGGGAGGTTATTGGTGAGCTTGACAACAGCAATTTTGGTGGAATAGTGGGGACCAAAAATTGATCAATGAGGATTCAAGAGAGGATGGGATTAGAGAAATGGAAACATCAAATGTGGACAAATATTTCAAGGATTTTGCTGTAAAGGGAAAGTGAGAAATACAGCTGAAAGGAAAGTGGGGTCAAGAGAGGTTTTAAAACGGGAAAAATAACAGCATGCTTGAATGCCGATGGGAAAGACAGTAAAGAAGAAAAAAAAAGAATGATCCTTCAAGTAGTAGCATAATTCACATTCAGAAGGCACCAATATACATGGGCCTGAGTGAGGTACACTCTATCCACATGCTTTCAGTAACTGATGATTTTTTTTTAAAAGACTTTATTTTTTAAGAGCAGTTTTAGATTCAGCGCAAAATTGAGAGGAAGGTAGAGACATTTCCCTGCCCCCACACATTGATAGCCTCCCCCATCAGAGTGGTACATTTGTTGCAATTGTGAGCCTACATTAGCACTTCATAATCACCCAAAGTCCATAGTTTACATTAGGGTTCACTCTTGGTGGTGTACATTCTCTGGGTTTGGACAAATGTATAATGACATGTATCCTTCATTACAGTATCATACATAATAGTTTCTCTGCCCTAAAAGGCCCTCCATACTCTGCCTATGTATCCTTCCCATTTCCCCCAGCCCCTGGCAACCACCGATCTTTTTACTGTCTCCATAGTTTTGCGTTTTCCAGAATGTCGTATAGTTGGAATCACGCAGTGTATAGCTTTTTCAGATTGGCTTCTTTCACTTAGTAATATGATATAAAGTTCCTCCATGTCTTTTCATGGCTTGATAGTTCATTTCTTTTTAATGCTGAATAATATCCCATTGTCTGGACGTACCACTGTTTATCTGTTCACCTGTTGAAGGACATCTTGGTTTTTTCCAAGTTTTGGCAATTATGAATAAAGCTGCTATAAACATCCACATGCAAGTTTTTGTGTGGACATAAGTTTTCGGCTCCTTTGGGTAAATACCAAGGAGTGCCACTGCTGGATTATGTAGTCAGAGTATGTTTAGTTTTATAAGAAACTGCCAAACTATCCTCCAAAGTGGTCGTACCATTTTGCATTCCCACCAGCAATGAACGAGAGTTCCTGTTGCTCCACATCCTTGCTAGCATTTGGTGTTGCCAGTGTTCCAGATTTTGACCATTCTAATTGGTGTGTGGTGGTATCTCATTGTTTTACTGGTAACTTCTTTAGCTCACCTCCTATCTCAGGCACAGATTCCCCACCATCCTTTAAGCATGTATGGGATCCTCTGGGTTTTCTAATAATTTATTCAGTTAACGAAATAGTGATTGTGTGCATTACACATATAAGGTAAGATGGCAACCACAGGGCAGCACATGGGTAAGAAGAAACAGAATTTAAAGACACAAGTATCTCTGCATCTCGTGTGAATTAGCAGTGGCTTCTTTGTATGCCCTATGAACCACCTAGGGACACTGTTGAAATGCAGATTTTGACTCTTTAGGTTTGAGGTGGGCGTGAGATCCTGCATTCATGATAAACTTCCAGGTGATGCCAGCGATGCTAGTGCATCTCATTTTGTGTACAAAGTTATCAGAGGTACAGTAGTTCCCCCTTATCCACAGGGCATGCATTCCAAGGCCCCCAGTGGATGCTTGAAGCCACGGATAGAACCGAATCCTATATATACACTATGTTTTTTCCGATACATACATACCTATGATAAGTTTAATTTATACATTTGGCGCAATAAGAGATTAACAACAGTAATAATAAAATAGAACAATTATAACAATATACTGTAATAAAAGTTATCATAGATCTTAGCAACCTCAGCATGATTTTTTTCCTTATTAAGTTGAGAACTTTCACTTTTTCACTTAAAGGAAACATTTTATGGCTTCCCTTTGGCATATCCCAGTTGCCAGCATTGCGACTCTTGTGCTTTGGAGCCACCATTAGGTAAAGTAAGGGTTGCTTGAACACAACAACTGCCATACCCCTACAATCGATCTGATAACCCAGATGGCTGACAGGTGCCTCCTGGGTGGGTAGTGTATACAGTGTGGATGTGCTGGGCAAAGGGATGAGTCACATCCCGGGGAACACTCAGAATGGCATGCAATTTAAAATTTGCAAGTTGTTTATTTTTGGAATTTTCCATTTCTTATTTTTGTGCCTCAGTTGAAGGTGGGTAACTGAAATCAGGAGAAGCAAAACTGCAGATAAAGGGGGACCGCTGGATCACTTCTGAGCTTACTTTTCCCCTTACGTTTTGCTTCTCTTCTCTTCCTCTTCTCTCTTGTTTCTGTACTAGGTCCCCTCTAGACCAGCTGGAAACTTTCCAACTCTCAAACGTACAGCATTTCAGTGTCTTCTGCCTTCCAGCCATTGCATTTTTATTGGTCTCTGCAAAAAGGGCTACTGGCTTCTGCGTGTTTTGTTTAGTAATTAGGTACTGAAGAGACTTGAGGCAAGTTTCATTTGTATTACCTATGGAAGGCCAGACTTCTGGGTCTCATTTCAATCCTGAGGCCGTTTTCCTCCTGGGCTTCTGAACACCTGCCTGTGCTTTGAGTCCCACTGGCCAGTCCTGGCTCTGGGGCCAATTTGCCACCTTGAGTGTTGTCAGGTGTCTAATGCTCTGGACACTTCCATGCCAGGGCTGGAAGTGGATAGAGGTCACTTGTTAAGGTTTGTTATATTAGTAAATTTGGTCAGCTTGTGGAATATAAAGCAAATCTTTTAAGTTCACCATAAGCTGACAAAAGCTCAGATGGCTCTAGAGTGGAAGAGGTACTTATCAAAGATAGTTTTTTTTTGGATTGGGGAAGAGCTTAAAATCAATTATATATAAAATGAAAATTTATTTAGGTTCTACGTTTAGTTTCTGCTATAATTTAGGTCATATATCTTGTCCCGAATTTAATTTCCTTGAGGCATATTTTTTAGGGTCATTTATATCAGTGCTGTCCAATAGAAATATGATGTGAGTCATAGACATAATTTTAAATTTTCTAGTAGCCACCTTAAAAAAGTAAAAATAAACAGATGAAATTAATTTAAATAATATATTTTATTTAACCCAATATATCCAAAATGTTGTCATTTTATGTGTAATTGGTATAAAAATTATTAATGAGATAGTTTTTTAGTCTTTTTTTTATACTAAGTCTTAAAAATCTGGTGTGTATTTTATATTCACAATGTTGACCTTAAACAAATAGTCACTTATTTCTTCAGCAAAAAAATGGGTTTATTAGGGATCAGCAAATAGTTGCAGTTTGGGGTCTGCAACTGTGGCAGGCCACGTGCAAGTTCTCATCAGCCAGGGAGGGAGGAGCTCTTTTACAGAGGGGAAAAGGAAAGTGGGGAGGCTGTTGTAAACAGAGTCCATTGCAGGCGACTAGGAGTTTGAAGCTTAGGGGCTTTTCTTTGGCTGAGTTGTGACAGTGTCTCATTGGCTGAACTTCTTGCAGTCAAGAAGAGGAAGTCTGTCTCTGCTATAGAGGTAGGGCATGAGAGCTCCCCCTTTTGGCCTTCTGACTCCATTTTAATGAGGTTTCCATTAATTTCCACATTTTCCCCTTTTGATCGAGATCTTTCTCTGAAAGCATTGCTGATCAAGAGTCAGGTTTTTCTGGTTTCATTGGCCTTTTGTCTCCTGATGCCAGGAAGGACCTTTCCTGGTTTCATGTCCCACATAGGAGGGAAAGTGTACAGACTGGAAATTGTTGCTATATTTGAGTAACAAGGAGGGGTAGAAGGGGGAGCCCTCAGGCATTTCTCTTTTCTAAAGTCCATATGTTACCGTCATAGGCATGGGAGATCATCTGAAGCCTTAAGTCATCATCAAAGGTTTGGCAGACAAACTTCCAACAGACCTGGTCTGGACGTCTTGGGAAAGCTGTCTGACAGACGTCATCTGCTTCAATTCCAGGAATCTTTGCTTTTAAGTCACCAGATGATGTGCAGGTCAAGTCAGGGCGTGGTGCCTTCTTTAGGTGTGTCACATGAATCCAAAAGTCAAGGCCCTGGAGTTTGGCAGCACAAGGGTTAGTAACAGCACCTGACAGGCGCCTTTCCAGCGAGGTTGAAGAGAGTCCTTCTGGAGGTGTCTTTTCCAATAGATAGAATCTCCAGGTTGCAAGGTGTGATGCTTAAGGTCTTCGTCTCGCTGGAGTGCGCTGTGAAAGACTACTCCACCAGAGCATGGTTGCTTTTAATAGAAGCCGTTAGGCCTTTGCCGTACTGGAGTGTAGCTCCTTTATCAGCTGTGGGTCAAAAGAGGCAGGAGCCAAGTGCACTGGGCGTCCTGTGATTATCTCTAAGGGCGAGAGTTTGTGAGTTCCAGAGGGGGTGGATCTGAGATTTAGAAGGACCAACGGCAATGCTTTTGGCCAAGGCGTCTGGAGGGTCTCTACAAATTATGCCAGTTGAGTCTTAATGATGCCGTTGGTGCATTTGACTAAACCAGAGGATTGAAGGTGGTAAGTTCAGTGAAAGTGAAAGTGTTGTGAAACCGGCCAAACAGTGCAGACTTGTTGAAGTCCCTCACTGGTAAAATGGGTTCCTCGATCACTGTGAAGTCAGAGAGGAGTTCCCCGGGTGGGATAATCTTTTCCAGAAAGACTTCAGCTGCCGAAGAGGCAGTGCCTGTCTGCAAGGGAAGCCTTCAGTCCAGCGAGAAAACATGCAGACCAGGACTAAAGCATATTTATCTCTATGAGACAGGGGAAGCTGTATGAAATCCATTTGCCAAACCTTGAATGGTCCATTAGGCAGTTTAAAATATCTGGGAGCCGTTATGAGCAGGCTTCTCTGGATTGTATTTTGGCAAGTAGGGTAGGCATTTTTTGCAGCCTTGTTAACATTTCCCCACCAATATTGATTCATGAGTGCTGTCATTTTTTCAATAGACCAATGGTTTTGTCTGTACAGTGGTTAGGAGCGGGCATTTTAGAGTCTCTGCTAGGACTGGGTTGTTGGAGAGCTTTGTCTTTTAATCAAACCAATAACTGTTGAATTTCCAATCTTGTTTTCCCTTTCTGAACCCAATTGTTGGGCTTCTCTAGTCAGTTTTTCTAAGTTATCATTTGGGGAAATAGCCCTTTGGCTGCTGTTGGTTCCTTTAAGGGCTGCATTTCTTGTGGAAATGTCAGCAAGGTGATTTCCTTTAGCTTCCAGAGAGTCAAGTTTAGAATGCCCCAGAATCTTATTAATAGCTGAAGCGGGAGGTAAAAGTATAGCATCTAATAATTCCAGAACACAGGGGCCATTTTATGTTTTATTTCCGCTGGAAACAAGGAAGCCACGTTGCTTCCAGAACGTTCCAAAATCATGAGCTAATCTGAAGTTGTGTCTACTCTCAGTATAAATGTTGGCAGTGTTGCCTTTGGCTAAAGTACAAGCCTGTGTCAGAGCGCAGAATTCAGCCTGTTGGGCTGAATTAGCCATAGGTAAAGCTGCTGCCTCAGTGATATCAAAAGGAGTGGCCGTAGCATACCCAGCACAGTGTTTGCCATGGTCACCCATTAAAGGAGAACCATCAGTGAACCATGAGAAGTCGGCATTGCCCAGAGGGGTCTCCTGCAGATCATCAGGAGGGGTCAGGAGGGGATCCGTCAGCATTAAGCAGTCGTGAGGGACTTCATTGGCAACAAAGGGGAGAAGAGTAGCAGGATTAAGGTCATTACAGCTTGAAAGAGTTACGTGAGGAGCAGTTAACAAAAGGATATCGTAGGAGGTGAGGTGGCTGACAAGTATGTTGAGTGTGATGAGAATTCAGTAGGGCTTCTACTGCATGAGAAGTACTACAATAATGGTTAAAGGGCATCCCACAACAATTTCTTGGCCTTAACCAAAAGGGGGGTGGCAGCAATGACTCTGAGGCAAAGTGGGTATCCCTGTGCCACAGGGGCCAGTTGCTGGCTAGAATGCCCTGTGAGTTGATAGTAGTCCCTGTGTTTTGGGTGCATACCCCAAAGGCATTCCCTTCCTGTTGATATACAAATAGGAAAAAGGGAATCTGATAATTGAATGTCCAAGGGCGGCTGGGTTCATCAAACTTTAGGGCCTTAAAGGCTGTGTTGTCCAGTTCCCATAAAATTGGATTGAGGTGGTGGTTCTTTGAATTGGCCATAAAAGAGAAATTTGGAATCCGATTTCAGCAATAACCAACTGGCCTGAGAGAACCTTACAGTTGATGGTTAATTTTGGGTTTGGGGAAACTCAGGGCACCATGAAGCCTATATCTGGAGCTAGTGTAGCCCTCGTTCTGATATCAGCTGCCCTAAATATCAAACCTGGGTTTGGGCAAACTGCTATTTTTCTTTGACAACTTTATGTCCAATTAAAGCTAAAAGCTCTGGCAAGTGGATGCTGTCTTCTGTGAGGAGACTTGGGAGGGAGAGCAAAGAAGCAAATCATCCACATACTGCAACACAGTGGAGTCCAGCCTTCAGGTTTTGTGAAAAATCAGAAGAGCTCTCAGTAAAATCCTGAGGCATTACTGTCCAGGTGAATGTTTTCCTTCCCAGGTAAAGCTGAAAGGGTATTGGCTAGCTTCCTCAACTGGAATACTAAAGGATGCACTGCATAAATCACTTACTGTAAAGAATTTGCTTCCAGTGGGAATAGATGTTAGCAGCACGTGAGGGTTGGGAACAACAGAGTGTCGAGGGATAACAGTGTTGTTTATTGCTTGGAGATCCTGGACAATCTTCCACCCTTAGCCCTTGGTTTTTCTCACAGGTAAAATAGGAGTATTAGAGGGACTAGTACAAGGCATAATGAAGCTTTGAGGCTTGTAGTCTTCTATTATGGGCTTTATACTTTGAAGGGCTTCTCTACTTATAGGGTATTGATTAGTTATGGGGAGAGGTTTAGAGGGATCTGTTTGAATGTTGATGGCAGATGTGCTGTGAATTTTATCAACATCAGTTGGAGATTTTACTCATAAAGAGGATGGTAGCTGATTCACTAGGGACAAATGATCACTGTTTGCAGAATCAGTCTAGTACCATCAGAGATGAAGCAAATGAAAGATGTCACAGAGTCATTTACTTCACCTGGTTGGCTGTTTTGATAGCTCCTGTCAAATTCTAGAATTATTTCCCCTTTTTGGGAGAAAGGAATTCCAGCATGATACTTTTCCAGGAAGTCTTGGCCTAATAGACGGATGGGGTGGAGGAACTAAGGAGAAAAGGGTGTATTTCTCTCAAAGGGCCTAACCAAAAGGAAGTAGGTTCAGAGAGGAACCGGTTGAGGTTTATTAGAAATCCCCACTTTTTTTTTTTTAATTAAGGTTATGAAAGTTAACACCCTTGTGAAATTACCGTTGTACATCTTTATTAGTCATGTTGTAGGTACACCACTTCACCCCTAGTGCCCTCCCCCACCCCTTTCCCCTGGCAACCAGCGATCAGTTCTCTTTGTCCATATGTTAACTACCACCTATGAGTGGAGTCGTACAGAGTTCGTCTTTCTCTGTCTGGCTTATTTCACTCAACATAATACCCTCAAGGTCTATCCATGTTGTTGTGAATGGGACGACTTTGTCCTTTTTTATGGCTGAGTAGTATTCCATTGTATATATATATACCACATCTTCTTTATCTAATCATCAGTTGCTGCGCACTTAGGTTGATTCCATGACTTGGCTATTGTGAATAATGCTGTGATGAACATAGGGGTGCATGGAACTTTTGGAATTGCTGATTTCAGGTTCTTAGGATAGATACCCAGTAGTGGGATGGCTGGGTCATAAGGTAAGAAATCCCCACTTTTTGAACTGTTTTAGTCCTCCGAGGGGGGGGCTGCTTTACAGTAGTGGAGTTGAGCGCCGAGAGTGTGGTTCTGTTGTCAGTTAGTAGAGAGATTCATCTCCAGTCTGGAGAAATGTTTCTTCAAGCCACTTAAGAGGGCGGATTGGGAAGAGCCCCTGTAGTTCCTTGGAGCCCGTCATTGGGAATTTGGAGGACATTGGAAAGGCTGGTTAGAGGGCTGAAGGTGCGTGAAGCATTTGCATTTATAACAATCTCTTTTCCAGTGTCATGGCTCTTTGCAATAATAATAGAAACTGGGAGATTTTTGGTTTCATTAAAGGGCCTTCATTTGCTGGAGTTGAAGGTTAAGAATTTTAGCAGTCTCTCTTTTAGGTGACTCATCTGGAGTGGGGGACAGTTGGTTTGCCAGATTAACCAAATCTGGATTGGACACAGGTTCCCATTCCATCCTGGTCCTTTTTACCAGAAGGGAAAGGTCCTGCTTCAGCCTATTAATCAACATAGAATTAGAAGCTACCTGGATGGAACCAACTTCTAAGGGAGACCGGAGTTTTCTTTAAAAACAATCTGAAGTCGATTGTAATAGTCATGAACAGGTTCATCAGGTTTTTGTGCATGAGCCTGAGTTGCGTTCCAATCAGCAGGCTTTGCGAAAGCCCTAGGCATGGCCCGAGGAAGTCGTCTAGCGATTGCCTGAGCCTGATCATACACTAAGTCAGCGAGTTGATCTCCTGGTTGTAATTCTAGAGACTTCTCAGGATTTTCCAGTTAGTGGTTTTCATCCAATGCTGGTCCTGGCCTTCGCTGACAAGCATATGAACTAGCTGATATAAGTGAGAGAAACTGGGTTGATAAGTTTGAATGACTCAGCAAATCGGTGAGGATCTTCAGTTCCTTTGGAAAATCTTTAACTATGGCTTGCAGTTCAGCTGTAGTCCAGGGAGTATAAGAAATTAAGAGTTTAGCCTTTGGATGCTTAGAAAGCTTAATTTTAAAGGGACAGCTTCCGATAGGTTCCAAGGAAGAGGGAGTGAGGAGAGGTTCAGGGAGAAGGGGAAGTCTGGCCAGAGAGTTAGTGTGGGGGCCTGAGGGTATGGAGGAGGCGCAGGGGTGTGGAAGGGAGGGAGCAAGAGGATGCTGGAGGGGCGCCTGAGCGTGAGGAGTGGGCGAGAGGAATATGAGGCTTCGGAAGCCATTTTATCTTTCTTTAATCGTTTGTTTGCCTCCACTGATCTTGATTTCATTTTGCCAAGAGGCAATTTTAGGCTCCTGGTGACGTTTGGAAGTCTTAAAATACCATTGGAAATAGGTGTCCCATTCAGCTTTGGAAATTACAGAGCTGTGGTTGTGTTGTTCAGTTCGGTTTTAAGAAAAGTAAGTTTTGGGAGTTCAAAAGGTCTCCACGTTGGCCATTAGTATTCTAAATTACTTTTGGTTAAATTGGTCCATTTAGTTAGAAATGCGCATGAGAAAGTTATGCTGCTCATAGACATAAAATCAGCCAGGGTACCTGTAGGGGGAGCACCCTCAAAATATTTAAATAACCAGGATCCCATTTCTTAGAGATTTTTCTCTAGAGTAAAAGAATAATTTTCAAATAGTCTAAACAGTTCAAACAGCTTGAACAGCTCGAACAGCCTCTAGGCTTAATACCAGCCAGTTCTAATAGGAACAGTTCGATTTTAGTAAGGTGGATCAAAGATGGAATCAGCGCAGTTCTAGTGGAACAGTTCAGTACCAAAGGGAATCGTCCTGAAGGTTGTTTCAGTTCCCGTGGAACAGCCTGCTCCCAAAAGAGTCAGGCCAAAGTGCCAGTTCAGTTTCAAGTAGGAACAGTCCATTTTCAGAAGAGTGGGACCGAAGGCTTAGCACAGTTTCGGTGGAAACAGCTTGATTTCACACGAATCAGGCTGAAGTACCAACCGAATACTCACAACAAACACGGCCTTAACCAGTAAAGGATGAAACTTTGAAACAGATCTCGAGTAAAGCCTGGAGGGCCTTATCGCAAAGTGGTGGAAGCTCGCATCGGGAGAAAGTCTCCCCCTCAAGTTCCTGGGGCCTCAGTGGGCCCTGTTGTTGGTACCACACCTCTTTGCTCACCAGCCTCAGAATTGTCAGGGGTCTTTCTTGGATCCCTGTATGGGCCACCAAAATGTTGTCCTTAAATAAATAGCCAGTTATTTCTCCAGCAAACAATGGGTTTTTTTGGGATCAGGAAAGACTTGCAATTCAGGGTCTGAAACTGTGGTGAGCCACATGCACGTTCCAGCAGCAAGGGAGGAGAAACTTTTACAGAGGGAAGAGGAAGCAGAAAGGTGGGCTCGGGGGGCTGTTCTAAATGAAGAGTCCGTTGGAGGAGACTGGGAGTTCAAGTTGCAGTGGTTTCTCCTTGGCTGACAGGCTCTCATTGGCTGAGTTTCGTGTCCATCAAGAAGAGGAAGTCTTTCTTCTTCCTGTTGGGCTCTGCTATAGGATGTGAGAGCTTCCCCTTTTGGCCTCTCAACTCCCTTTTAATGAGGCTTCTATTTATTAATTTCCACAGCAGCCCATCCGCCATATTTCAGGTGCCAGATGACTCCATGTGGCTGCCATATTGGACAGCACAGATCTGTATGCAGAGGAGTTGCAGGTAAAATAAACACAGTTCTGTTTGTACCTTTATTCATTATTCTCTGTAAATATCAACACACTATTTACTATAATGATAGCGTTTATGGTTCTTTAAATATTAAAATTAGGGGTGCTTGGGGCTGGCCCCGTGGCACAGTGGTTAAGTTTGCACGTTCCGCTTCGGTGCCCCGGGGTTTGCTGGTTCAGATCCTGGGCGCAGACCTGGAGCTGCTTGGGAAGCCATGCTGTGGTAGGCATCCCACATGTGAAGTGGAGGAAGATGGGCATGGATGTTGGCTCAGGCCAGTCTTCCTCAGCCAAAAAAAAAAAAGAAAAAGGAGGATTGGCAGCAGATGTTAGCTCAGGGCTAATTGTCCTCAAAAAAAAATTTAAAATTAGGGTGGAATTTTTTACATTAATTTTAAAATCTAACCTAAAAATGAATAGATAAATGTATGGAAAAAAGATAATTATAAATTTGCAAAAAACACTAAGCTGCTGATTGACTTGAGCAATGGGGAACAGTGCTAAGAGTCTACATAAATGAAAAATGGCTGAGAGCCAGCCCTGATAGCCTAGTGCTTCAAGTTCAGTGCTCTCACTGCTTTGGCAGCCCGAGCTCATTTCCTGGGTGTGGAACTGTACCGCTTGTCTGTCAGTTGCCATGCTGTGGCTGTGGCTCACACAGAAGAACTAGAAGTACTGATGACTAGATATACAACCATGCACTGGGGCTTCAGGGAGAAAAAAAAGAGGAAGATTGGCAACAGATGTTAGCTTAGGGTGAATCCTTCCTTGAAAAAACAATGCTTAAGACTTTCAGAGGGATAATAAGTTTTAGCGACATTATTTAGGATAATTTGCTTCTTCATATAACTTCTGAGTAGTAGTTATAACAGCAACATCACTAAGAGTTTTAAAAGGTGAAAAGAACCATCCCAAACACACTTCTCATTTGTTTTCATTTGATTCCTACAGATCCCCATAAGGTAGGTAAGTGCTGTCATGATGCACATTTTACTGATGGGTAAACTGAGACTAGAGAGGTTTAGTAATTTCTCCCAGGTCACACAGTGGGTAAACTGTAGATCTGGGATTTGAACTCTGGACAGTCTTATTCCAGAGCTTACTCTCTCATGCTTCCTCAGCACCTGTCAGTGATGCATTGTATGGTTGAGGGGGAAAGAGTGGGGATTCTCGAATTATGAAATCAGTGTGTTCTGTGTGAAAGTCCTTTCTTACTCTGAAGTAGAAATCTGCTCCTCTGGAAATGTTTCTCCTATATTCCTTGCAGAAAGACAGAGTAAGTGCACTCCTTTCAGTTTGTTTCACCTAAACATTAGTAACTGCAATAGAAAAAAGCAGTGGAGCTGCAGTCAGGACCTAAGTACTTATCCAACTGGCCTTTAATTTATTTTCTCTCTCAGTTTCCTCATTTGTAAAATGAGGTTAGACTCCACGATTTCCAAGGTTCTTCTTAGCTCTGAACTTCTGTTATTAAATCACAATCTCAAACTAAAATGTGTTCTGGAAACTTGAGTACAAATTAACTTTTTTAAAGAAATCACATCCTGTTTGCCATTAATTTGTCTTAATTTCAGAGTTGCTTTATCTTGATTTCTGACTGATCTTCAATTTGAAGTGAGCCTCAAACACTGTTTCTCTGCCCGATCCTGACTTGGGGGAAAAATAGCCAGTAATGTGTAAGGCAGCCTTCAGTGTGATCGAGAACTGGCCCTTCTAGCCTGATCGTGGAGTGCAGGCTCCAACACCAATGCAGTGTCAGTAGCACTTACTATTAACTGCAGTCGCGGCAGCAACAGCCACTCACTGAGTGATTACTGTATGCACAGTGCTGAGACTTTATACTTATTCTCTTATTTAATCCTTAAAATGATGCTGTAAGGTTGGTTTTATCTTCCTCAAATACGTGCCCAAAGCAGCTCCACTGTAGTCTGAAGCAGTTAGAATCTGAGAATTATTGTATTCGGTTCTGGGTGTCACATTTTAAGAGAGGTGTTAGCGATGCAAGGGTATCCGTGGTAGGTGAGTGGTTAGAAAATCATGTGATAGTAGGAGAGGCTGTACAAACTGTGATTTTTAACCTAAGGAAAGAAGACTTAGTGGATGGAAGAGCTGTCTTTAAGCATTTGGTACAAGGAATGTGATCTGAAGAGAAACCTGAGTCTGGGAAAGGAGTGCACTTACTCTGTCTTTCTGCAAGGAATATAGGAGAAACATTTCCAGAGGAGCAGATTTCTACTTCAGAGTAAGAAAGGACTTTCACACAGAGTTGTTTGAAAACTAAGTGGACTTTCTGTTTAGCTGTGTTTGGACAGAGGTCAGGTCCCTACCAGGATGTTCTAGATTAAATGCTTGCGTCTGGAAGGTTTGGATTTTAGGAATTTACCGGCAAGTGAGTTGTCCAGTTGTTCAAATGAAAGACCCTTTATGTTCTTTCCAGTCTGAGGGGTTTGTGGTTTTGTCATAAATTGTGGTCTAAAATCAGATTCCTTTTGTAATGTAAATAATTACTATTTTAGTTGTTTTGTAAATTAAGTTTGAGATTGTGATTTAATAACAGAAGTTCAGAGCTAAGAAGAACCTTGGAAATCGTGGAGTCTAACCTCATTTTACAAATGAGGAAACTGAGAGAGAAAATAAATTAAAGGCCAGTTGGATAAGTACTTAGGTCCTGACTGCAGCTCCACTGCTTTTTTCTATTGCAGTTACTAATGTTTAGGTGAAACAAACTGAATCATGTATAGCACATTTTAAAAGGTCCTTTTGAATCTTCTCCAGAGCTAATAGAATGAAGCAACCATAAGTTCATTTTATTCTCATTGGGGCACACGAGTTCTTTTTTTCATCAGAACTTGGAGCTCAGTGATTTCCCTACAGATGGGCTTTCTGTCTCTTCAATTATGTAATGCCACAGTGTTTCATCTTTCTGGAGACAGAAGCACCTTCCCCTTGAAAGCAGGAAGAAAGGATACAGTGGCTCTGATAACTTACTGTTCATTCAACAGATATTTATTGTGGGCCTCCTGTATGCAAACACTTTTCTAAGCACACTTGTAGGATCTTTGGCTTTTACTCTGAGATAGGAAACGATCAAACAATTTTGAGCCGAGGATGAGGATATCTGCTTTTTAAAAATTATTATTATTCAGGTATCACTAACAATTTGAAAGGATTTCCTGGGAGTTTCAGCCAGCTGTGGTCAGCCTTGGTTTAGTGAGACACACCTTTCAGCCAGTTGGCGCACTGTTGGAATTACTGTAGTTAGAGATTTGATCCTTGTTAGTTATACAAATAAATTCACAATGAAACAAGTATGAACCCCTTAAAAATATTCTACCATACATTGGTTTGCAAAATATAACTTCATGATGGAATCCAACAGACCTGGGTTTGAATCACACCCCTCACTGGTGATCTGATTTTGGGCAAATTTATTAATTTTCTGAGCCTCACTTTCCTCATTGGTAAAATGGGGTAAAACCTGTTTCATGGGGCTTTTTTCATGATTACATGATTAAAAGGAGACCATGCTTGTGAAATGCTCAGCTCAATCCTGGCACATTGTAAACATTCAATAAAAGCCTAGCTATTATGATAATTTAGTCAAGGGAATTTTAAGTTCAGTCAAGGGAATTTTAAGAATGAGTAAAACTTATTTTAAAGATAGATTTAGCGTCCTAACTCAGAGCCTTAATTTATTTTTAGTGTAGACTAAATGTCTTAAATGCCTTTGTCTAAAAGTCCTGACATTGAAACAATGCTTAATATAATACTTCTATCTTAACACTGTTTTACATGTGTATGAATTAATCCTTTTAAATGTCACTAGCTGTTTTTGTGGTGTCCCAACTTGGCAAATTCTAAAACTCTCCTGTATGTTCCACAGGCATTATCAGTTTTGGACAAATTCTGGAGGTTTGGCTATCGATTAAAGCTGGCAGAGAAGGTCTTCCTGTAGGTCACAGTTGACCCCTAGCCAGAGGACACCCAGGGAGCTGGTTCACTGTGAAGCCTTCCTGGGCTTTAGGGCTGTATGGGTGTGAGTGTGTATGTGCCTGTGTGTGTACTCTGTTACCCAGGATCTTTGTCCTCCCGGAGAGTAAACACACCACCTTATGATTATGTGGACGAGTCCACCTCTGTAATGTTTTGGTTTGCATATTTTTACAGCTGGAAATTCAGTCTGACTTTCAGTTTGATATTTATGGTGGTGTCTGGTTAAAAGTGCTGCAGATTTGACTTGCCAGTCCCCTCTGTGAAACCTTTGTGGTGCTACAGTTTTCTTGGCTATCGCTGTCAGCTTCTTCCAGCCCAATTCTGCATCTCATTTTCCTGGTGCTGTAGGTGTCACTTAGCTGAGTTGATAAATTCATCTGGGTTAATAGAAGGGGTTAGAGGAGTATGTGGACATTTTAACTGTCTTTGGAGGCAGTATTTTGCTTCCCTCTCTCCTCACTTGTTTAAAAGTACTTTGGCAAAACCAAAACTGTGTAATGTAACATTTCAGTATTATTTTCCATTGACCCCTTAGTGAATGTAATCATCATGGGAATTCTAATGCATGGCAGAAAAGGTAATGCATGGCAGGTCTCTGGTGAAAATAATGGGCATGTGCAACCTTCTTTTTCATTGTGTAATTAATTTTTAAAATTCCATTTTAAATTTTCCACTCTTTCTTGATTATGAAAAAAGACCTGGTAATTGTAAAAAGATTGGGATATACATAAATATGTATTTGAAAAAATATGAAGAAGAAATGAAAATCAACTATAATCCCTCTGCTCAGAGATAAAACACTGTTAACCTGTTCTGAGGCATTTCTGTTTCTTCTATATTCTGAGCATGTGTGTTTGTTTAGGTGTTCATACAGAATACACAGTCTTACTTGTTTTCCTTTGCTTAATATTATGTTATGAACATTTTCTCATGTCATTAAAACTATTTGCAAATGTGTTTTTTGAATAGCCACCTGCTGTTTAATCTTAGGGCTCTTCTATAACTCATTTAACCAGTTCCCTATTGTTGGGTACTTAGGATGTTAACAGTTTTTCTCTATGATGATCTTTATATATATATATGTGTGTGTATATATATATTTGTATATATGTATACTTTATATATAAAAACTTTTTATATAAACATGTCTGTCTCTCTGACATTTACATAGAATATTTTCCTGTAAGAGGAGTTTGAGAATCAAAGGTGTGAACTTTTTAAGGCCCCCAAATCCACATTCCTTTCTGGAAAACTGGCACCATTTACATTTACATCTTACCTACCATAGTATAGAGTCAGACAGAAAGAAACTAGTAGTTTTTAAGAGGTGCAGGTTACGGCAGGCTTTGTAGCGCCCATTATCTAAGTCGACACCTTTAAAACTTTTAGCTCTAGATCTAGGGAAGATCTGGCCCTACTTTGACATTTTACACATAAGAAAACCAAGAACTACAACAGTTAATTGATTTGCCCAAGATCATATAGCTAGTGTTCAAAACCAAAATTCAGTTGCGTAAATTTGAAGATCTAATTGGCTTTATTAAATGATTCATCATTTGGGCAGCATCTCATCTGGCAGGCAGAGAGACACTCCAAAGGAGTAAGCAAGATGGAAGGCTTTTAGAGTGAGGAGGGCGGGACAAGGAAAGGAAGTCATCAGCAAGGAAAAAATGAAGCTTCATTGGAGGAAAGTAAAAGTTCAGGTGACGATGGCTCCTCATTGCAGCTTTCTCCATTGACCGGGCTTGGCCTGGGCAAGAAGGAAGTCTTCCTTCCTCCTGGAGCAGTAAAGAAGGTGCACTTCCTGTTTGGGAGTGCAAGTTAAGTCTCTTCCTATTTGGGTCTGTAACTGATGCTTTTTCCTGTTGGGATCTGTAATTGATGTCTTCTTGTTAGGGGTCTGTAATTGAACATCTTCCTGTTTGGTGCAATGGACCATGAGTGGTAGGGCATGAGAGCTCCTTCTACAGGCCTTCCCAACTCCAATTTTAGTTGAGATTTCCTTTATTAATTTTCACACTAGTAATTGGCTGAGCCAGGATTAGAGACTTGACTCCTTGTCCTGTGTCTTTTCTTCTTCATCTTGATCCTAATGCATCAGAGAGAGTTGTCCCTCAGGACTGCATTAGAGGGGAGTAGACCCTGTAGCCAAACCTTTTTTTTTTCCCCTCACTGTATGAGCTCTGTTTGGTGTATGTACCATTGCCTATCATCTGGCCCCACAGCATGCCTCTTCCCTATATTTTCAGCAAAATCCTGGCCTTAGCTTTGATAGGCCTGACTTGAGTTAAGTGTTGTTGACCTTAAACTAATACATGGCCAGTTATTTCTCCAGCAAAAATGGGTCTATTTGGGATGAACAAAGAATTGCAATTTGAAGTGCGAGCCATGTGCAAGTCCCACACAGCAAGGGGAGGAGAAACTCTTTATGGAGGGGAAGAGGAAGTTGAGAGTGCTGCTGTAAGCAGAGAGTCCATTGGAGGAGACTGGAAGTTGGAAGTGCAGTGGCTTTTCATTGCTGAGCTTCTTGCCAGTCAAGAGGAAGTCGTCTTCTTATCCTCTTAGGCTCTGCTGTCAATTTAGGGGATGAGAGCTCTCCCTTCTGGCCTCCTGATTCCATTTTAAATGAAGTTTCCATTTATTAATTTACACAATGTCTGTGTCTGTGACCAGGGGGATGGAATACTTTGGCTAGGCCTGAGTCACATGCCCACATGCATGGCCCTGGGTGAGAAGGAAGGGAATTGCTAATTTAAGCCAAACTACATGGAGTGAGAATGGGGGAGAAAGGATTTAAAGAAGAAAAGAGGTGTTCTGTTATCAGAAGGAAGAGTGCTGGGCAGGCAGAAACAGCAGATGTCTGTGGCAGATGAAATGGGGCTGGCCAGAGGATGCATATGCCATAGAGAAGAATAAGAAACACAAAGGCCAGAGGCAGGCAAGAACTTAGTGTATGAAGAACTGAAAGAAGGCCAGAGGCCTAGCTAAGTGAGTAAGGGGTTGGGGCGTTGAGGGTGGAAGACGGGGAGCGGAGGGAAGAGATTGGAAAGGTGAGCTGAAGCCACATTGTGTAGGACCTTATAGTTAAAATCGGGTGCTTGGATTGTAGCCTATGGAAATGGGAAGTCATTGAGAGCTGTGAATGGTTTAACCTTTTAAAAAGATCGCCCTCCAGTCTGTTCTCTCACTGCAGGGAGGAGCACGGGATTACTTAGGAAGTGTTCGTAGTTGAGAGACGAAGGTTTCTTGGACAGGAATGTTGGTGGTTGCGATAGAGACAGTGGATAGATAAATGAGCCACGTTTTGTGAAAGCAACAGAACCTGATGATTGATGGGATATAAGGAAAGGAAGAATGACAGAGATTTCTGGCTGGCTTAACACAACGGACAGAGTTGCCATTATTGAAATTCAGCACTCTTGTTGGATGTTGTTTTGTGTTATTTCATTTCTTCTACCTAGTCTGTAAGCTCCTTGAGAACAGGGGTTAGACGTCATCTCCTCCTTCTTCGCTGTTGATTCTGGCACACTGCTGAGGCACATACTAGGCATGGTTCGACATCTGTCAGGTGGGTGGTTGATCCTAAACACCACTTTCAGGGTGGGCCTTGGGAGGCTTAAAGGAACAAACAAATCTATTTGTTCCATATTTGTTGTTGGTTTTTAAATTTGTTTAAAATGATATAAGTCATGTGGGAAGAAGGTACTATGAGCTATATTTTATAGAAAATGTAATCAGACGTCAGAGCTAAAGAAATTTGCCCAGATCATTTATGATAGAGCTGTAGCATTTTCTCATCTCTAGTATTCTCATTAATTCACCTACCGTCTTCTCATTCTTCTGAGTTATTTTTTCTGCCTAGAGTTGGTGTTTCTCTTTTCCTTGGTGTTCTCCATGTGGAGGATAAACCAGCACTGACTCTCCCTGTTTTCTTTGGGGGGTTCTGTACCTTTGATGCCGCTTTGATTCTCTCACTTCCTTCTGGTCTCTTTTTTTTTTCCTCCTTTGCCAAAAAGCTCATTCTGAAGTGCCTGTGAAAGAGCCCAAACAGGAAGAAATCGGCCGTGTGGGTGAGTGACAGTTCTTCAGGTGGTGGGCAAACCAGACCTGTTCACGGGCTGTGCTTCTGAGCTGTAAGCCAGTGTGTGGCTCAGTCTCAGCGCTCACCAACGCTGCTTACTCAGGCTTAGCCACGGCTTTGGGTTGCTTTATTCATGGCCATTGCTGTCTCTGGCATGCTTTTTATTTCCTCCCAAGAGAAATTGTAACACAGGAGGAATGAAAAGACGTAGTCTGAAAAAACAAAATGCCTGCGGAACCCAAGCTACCCTTACCTGGAGCCCTCTCCGTGCAGGCTGCTGTGTGGGTGGAACACGGTGACAGTCCTATGTCCTTTTGGCTTGGCCCAGGCTTGCACTGGGTTTTGAAACCCCCAGGCCAAATGGCGGGCTCCAGTCCAAGAAGTCCTCACCTTATGGGGCAAAAACCTGTCATTTCTTTATTTGAGGCAGATTTTTACTATGATGACTAAGAGGATTTCAGAAACCAAAGTTAGTTTCCCTGCTCTTATTTGTATACTTCAGGAGGACTATTAGAACTTTTAGTTTTGTTCCTTAAAAGTTTGTAAGGAAACAGTGCCCCAGAACTTTAGCGTGTCTTCCACATTCCCAAATCAATACTTGTTTTTAATATGTGGTAGTATCATTAAATGTTTTTGTGGAAAATCGTTTAAGGAGATAGAGCTGTGGAGGGGCTTGGCCTGGGGGTTGGGTGAATGGTTTTGAGTTGGGTAATTAGGCGGCCGCAGACATGTGGAACAGAAGCCCTGGTTAGACTAATTAGTTAAGCCATATTCTAAGTGCCAAGTTGACCCAGGGGTAATGGCCTAGAAATGCTGCCTTTCCTGATTTATTTGATTGATGAGAAGCGGGTTTTACACTTGGGGGTTTACTTATTTTTAAAATTAGAGAATTATTTGGCTGGTTTTAATCTGTGTCAATTATGTTTCTCCGATAATGGAGAGGTGGGCCTGTCTTATTTTGGAGCTCTGGGATAGGGCTCTCCTGCTTCTGTTTTCATCCCCTCACTGCAGTGTTCTGGCACAGCGCATTTGACAGGGTACTTGGAGTCAAGTCTGCAAAGCACTGGAATGTTTTATTTGGTCAGGATACAAGCAGCTTTCTAGTGACAGGCCCTTTTCTTCTTACACACGTAACTTCTTCCTGTACCCATTTATTTAGCTACTGTTCATTGGTGCCTACTGTGTGCCAGGTACTATTAGATGCAAAGATATCTAGCAGTTAACAGCTTTGTTTTGTCTACTCCTACTGTGCCAACTGCCTGTCACATGGTGTAGTGTCACTATTTTGTGAAAGAATGAGGGAGTTAAATGCCTGCCCTTGTTTTGTATTTTGTGTGAATGCTCAGGTTTAGCTCATGCAATTGTAGCTCGTTTTGCCCAACAGATTTTTTAAAAACAGAAAACAAATTTCTGGAAACCTAATCCTGTTTATTTCCTTGTAGTTTTAGAATTTAAGCTAAAGCTCTTCAAAGAATTTGATTCTAAAACATAATAAATAATAGCAGGAATGCTGTAGATACTTTAAAAATAAAAAATATTAAGTGACAATGTTTTGCCACCTTTTAGGATGGTGCTTTTACACATGCTGTGTTTGCGCCTGCCGTCCGTCAGCTCTGAGACAGGCAGGCGAGAGTCCCCGTCCCCGCGCCGCGCCCGTGCAGTCGGCGCGCTCCGTGCGCTCCGACGGGCCGGGGGACGTTCCCGTCCCCGTCCCCGCGCCGCGCCCGTGCAGTGGGCGCGCTCCGTGCGCTCCGACGGACTGGGGGATGTCCCCGTCCCCGCGATGCACCCATGCGGTGCGTGCGCTGCGTGGGCTCCGACAGGCCGGGCGGACGTCCCCGTCCCCGCGCCACGCCCGTGCAGTGGGCGCGCTCCGTGCGCTCCGACGAGCATCTGGTTTCCCCAAGTGTCAGTAGCTAGTCCACAGCAGAGACAGGACATCCTGGCTCGTTTTAGTCTTCTTTTTAAGGAATGCTGTCTTTTGTGCTGATTGGATCGTTCTCCTTACCTCGGGTAAGAGCTGGTGGGTTTGATGAAAATGTGTAGTGAAGTGAAAAGCTAGACGGGCCTTTGTAACCCTTCGATCCTTCAGTGCATTTTGTAATGTGTAATGGGGTCATAGTACCGGCATTGCATACGTACAGTAGGACTGTTCTGAGGAGGGAGGGAGGTGATCCATGTAAGCACGGTGCTACTCACATGAGGTGCTCAATATTTGTGCTCAACAAAACCAAAATAAAGCAAAAACAAGTAACAACCTAAACACCAAAGGAGAAAATAAAACTATTTTCAGGTACCTTTGAAAACTTTATAATTGAAATTCCAGTTGCAATAATTTTTATTAATGTACTTCCTCCAAGGACCTCTATTGTTAACCTAATTTCAATTATGCCATGTGAAAGGATCAAAATAATTTCCTTTTTAAAATAAAAACTCCCCAGTCCGGTATGACCTTTCCCAGTTAGTCTGAGTGAGCCTCCATTACCTCATTACCAAGTGAGCATCTTGAAGACCTGTTGCCCTGCCGCCCCACCTCTCGGGTCTTGGGAATTTGAGAGACAGTTGGAATTTTAGTCTTTAAATAGCACTTTGGGTGATAAAGTGAGGTAGAATATCAACAACATAGCTTGATAAAATATGATTATAAAATATTATTAGTTCAGAATCACAAGCTATTCATTAAAATCAAACTAATTAGGAAATATTTAATTGGCTTCTTAGGAAAAAATAAAAAATGTTATAGAGCGAATTGCCACCCAAAATCAGGAACAGAAGATTAGAATTGATTCTGAGACCTTTTCATGCTACTAAAATACATCCTTCTAATACTTTAATATTTAGAGAGAAAAGAACTCCAAAACAACTGCTTAAAATTTTTGGTCTATCTTATAAGATAACAATGAATAATTAATTTCATCATTTGGGTAATATTTTTGAATAATGCAGCAAGTTTTGGATAAAATCTTGCCACTTTTTATAGCTACAATTAAGGAATTATTGTAAAATTCAGTAAGACTACAAAATTTACAAACTTACATTATTACCTCTTTTAAAAAACCGAAACTTGTTTCTTCAAATGCTCAAATGGTTCCTTTATGTCATTTTTGATGAGATTCTTTTAAAAATATATTATTACCTTTCTTTATTTTTAACGCATGTACTTAATGCTATTGAACTTTTTGGTGATTCATGTTGATTATTTTCCAGTGTTGAAATACAGTGATGTTGTCCTCATGGGCTATAAATCTGTGCCTAATCATCTAAGGCGTTATGATACATTATTTTAATGTGTGAATAACCAGATCTTAAGTAAGGATCTAGTAACGGTTTTAGTTAAATTATGTTGTTTAACAACTAGACATTCAGCCTCGATTGTAAACGTACGTACGGAAGAATCTTAACAGAAAGTGTTCTAAGTACTTTCCAAGTGTTAGCTCTTCTACTCCTCACAACGACCTAGAGATGATGCCTTTGGTTCCGCTCGCTCCCCAGAGTCTTGGGGAAACTGAGCGCCAGTGTGAGTGGTAGAGTCAGCATCGAAGGTTTCCAGTCTGGCCTGGAGCCTGCGCTCTCAGTCACCGTGCTGGGCTTTGCTTCTGTGATGAATGGACTTTGTTTTTCATTTTGGGTGATCTGTGGCCTGTTTTGCTTTCATCCTGATTGTTTGTCTTGAAACTATTTCGTTCAGTCATCTGTTCATTCAGCAAATATTTACGGAGTGCCCGTCATGTGGTGCTGAGGTCCCAGCACTAATCCAGACGGCCTTGTCTGTTGGAGCGTCCCGCAGTCCCTGACTGTCGCAGCTTAGTGGCTAGGAGGGAGGACAGGTGTAGTGGAGTGCAGCTTACTGTGGGGTCAGAAAGACTCCCTGAAAATCTAGGGCTTGAGAGGGGAGAGGATCAGGCCACATTGGGAAGTAGGTATGAGGAGAAGAGGGGCAACGTTCTAGTTAGAGGGGGCGGTCATGTGCAAAGGCCAGAGAAGAGAGGCCACAGAGGAGTTCAGGGAGCTGCAGGTCAGTCTGTTATGGCTGAAGCTCAGGGTTTTGAAGCGGGAATGGGAGTGCTAAAGGGTGGTAATAGTGTTAAAGTGTTCTAAGATCAGACAGAAGAGTAAAAGAATTGGTTAAGTTTATACTTTATTGTAATTTCTAGGATAATAAAAGTATAGAAATAGTGTGCAGTTTCTAAACTTCTAGGGGCATGGAATAATAAATCAATTTAAAAGGAGGCAAGAAAGGAGATTAAAACAAAACAGATGGGACAAATAGCACAAAATAAGATGGTAAATGTAAACCTAAGTGTGTTCGTAATGATATTAAATGTGTATGAACTAAATGCGCCAATTTAAAAGATAGATTGTCAAGCTGATAAAAACCAACCAACCAACCAAACAAGGCCCTGTTTTTACTTGACAGAGAATACCACAAAAGAGGACATGACCAGAGATGACTATGACATAGCATCTCCATCTCCCACCTCTCCCTGTACCATGGGAGCCACCGCCTTCTTGGGAAGGGCACTGGATCTCCACTGTACGTGCAGTGGAGGTTGTCCTGGGAGCCGGCAGGTCAGCTGTGTCTGCTTAGGCAGGACTGGCTCCCGACCAGCTTGTGAGACCTTTATGGCAGAGTGGAGTCTTACAGCCCTGGTGACTTAGGTGGTGTTTGGCATATGGTAATTTTTGGCATACATATGTATAAATACCTTACTTAGTATTTATCATGTGTATACATTTGATTTCCACGTGAGATTATAAACTCTTTGCAGGCAAGGAGTCTGTTATGCTTTTGACTTATCCATGGTATCTGCTAAACCATAGGTAAGTATATAATAAATATTTCTTGTTTAATTAATTCAGTCAGGGCTAAACCTGACTTCTGCAGCAGGATACTATTCTACCTCTCAGTGCCTTCGAGGTGTGTTTTCACATCAGAGAAAAAACAAAAACCACTTCTTTATACAGTAAAGGACCTAATAACCTACGTTTCCATAAATACATTTCCAAGTAGAAGAATGTTCTTTTGTACTTTGAAAATCATGGTTTAATTAATATCAAAATAAATGCTTTACTCCTATAAAAGCTGTAATAGGGCTAGTCTAGAGGCATAGCGGTTAAGTTTGCACGCTCCGCTTCAGTGGCCTGGGGTTCGCAGGTTTGGATCCTGGGCGCGAACCCACACACCGCTCATCAAGCCACGCTGTCGTGGCATACCATATACAACATAGAGGAAGATGGGCACCGATGTTAGCTCAGCGCTAATCTTCTTCAGCAAAAAGAGGAAGATTGGCAGCAGATGTTAGCTCAGAGTCAGTCTTCCTCACCAAAAAATAAATAAGTAAAAGCTATAATAAAATATTAATAGTAAAATAATAAAAATATTTTTCTTGGAAGAAATATTTGGCAGAGCATGCCAAAACAGCAATTTCTTTTTTTGGAGGGAAAGATACTCTTGATTCTATTAGTCCAAAAGTGCCTAAAGTTCTATTCTTAAGTAAGAATGTGCTGGCTCAGATAAAACTCGGTTGATTTCGTGTAAGAGCTGCTCATTATGAACGGAAAGAATTACAGAATCCAAAGTAAAAGCAAGACATTCTGTTTTTAATTAGAGTGTATAAAAATTTAAACATGAAGCCAGAGTCTGTTGGATATACTTCTTTGCAATACACATTTTGGAAACATCGCGTGAGAAATAAAGATAACTAAATGCTGCTTCCCCCCACTGTCCTGGTGGTTTTCCTATTTAGTGACCTTATTTAGCTGTCGTGGAATCACAGAATTTTGAAGCAGGAAAAGGATCTCAGAAATCTCTTCTCACCCCCTCATCCTCCAGGTAAGAAAAAAGGCCTGCAGTGGTGACGGGGCTAGACTGAACTCATAGAGCTGACTTCAGAAGGGACTAGGCATTCGGACTCTGTCTGGCTTTCGTTTAGGCTGAACTGCTTTGCTGCTCTCTGAAAGTTCTGCTGTGGCTGTGGCCTCTTGCAGTGATGAGAAGGGTAGGGGTCGAGAGAAGGAAGGGAGAGAGGTTGAGAGAGCTCTAGAGAGAGTGTCAGGGAGAGGGGATCCTGGGACTGAGAGAAGCAGAGACAGAGAGGGTGATGAAAGAAAGAGTATGCCTGCTCTGCTCCTTCTCGGAGTGGCCCAGTAAAGCAGTGTCTGGTGCACACGTGAGGCGGAGGAGGCTGGCAGTGGTGGACATCTAGGCGCAGCCTGCACCTGCAGCGTAAACCCCGTCTTGAGCTTACTGTGTCTGTAGGCTTGTTGGCTGTAGTTCACTCTCCCCACTAGAGCTAACTGGCTCCTGTTGTGTAGAGATGTTAAGGAGAGAAGAGGCAACTTGAAATGTGTGGCTGATAATTTGTCAGTTTTCAGAGTTTTCAAATCTTAGCAAAAGAGTATAACCACATTTCCCTTTCTATTTTCAAATCTGAGCAAGATCCTGTGACCCTCACTTAGGGTTTGATTTTTTAAGGAGAAGTCGTAATGCCAACTAATTTTCAAAAGGTATTTTGAATGTTTTAGTTATCCTTTCCCAGTTCACTTGGGGTCTCTGATGGATTTGCTGCTGTGAACAAGTGTGGAGACACCAGCATGTGGGAGTGCAGTGCCGCTTTTTAACGTGGCCCACAGTGCCCTCTGGACTTTCCTCAAACCTGTGGCCTTTGCCTGGGGCCAGATTCAGGCTCTTAAACCCCAGCATACCTCCCCGAAGTTAGGTGGGAGCCCGGCCCAGTCCAGGGTGGCAGTCTTAGCTGCTGATTGTCAGTTGTTTTCTTTGGTATGCTTGTGATGCGTAATTTATGGGCTCTCAGAAAAACATGTACTGATCCCTTGTTTTCACTCTAAAGTCCATCTCTGCCTATGTCATTGGAAGTCTCTCAACTTAACCTCTTCCTTGATTGATTCTTGAGTTGGAAATAAATTATGACAGGTAAAATTTTCTTATTACACAGATAATATTTGTTCATTTTAGAAAATCAAAAAATAGGAAAAGCAAAAAGAAGAAAATATAAATAATCTAGAAACCACTAGTGACATTTTAGTGCCTATCTAAATGCTTTTCTATGGACATTTATTTGCATAATACTAAATATATTTTAATGAAAATAAGTTTGTGCTGTATATACTGTTTTTTACTAACATTTCTCATTCAACATATTCTATACATCTTTTATGTCAGTAAATATAATTTTGTATTTTCAAAAACCAAATCTCTTTGTCTCTATCTTTTAAAATACAGGTAAGTACAACGAAAGCAAAAAAGGCCCATAATCTCACCACCTGTGTTGATAGATGCAAGTGGTTAGTAGTAAAATAACTAACATTAACTGGTTACTTACTATGTGCCGGGGGCTGTTTTATCTGTTTAGCTCCTCTAATTCTCACAAAAGCTGTAAGAAGTAGACCCTGTTATTAATCCTGTTTTACAGATGGGGCTGCTGAGGCTAAGTGTTTAAGTACCTTCCCAAAGCCGTGGAGCTGGTAAGAAGTGAGCCCGCTTAGGACCCAGGCAGTCGAGCCCAGAGCCCATTTCTTAACCATGCGCCACGCTGTGGAACTTTAAAAACAAACAGACAGGCAAAAACTACTTTTATGTCAATTTTAGTATCGATTCACCCACCATCCATCCATCTCTGTTTATACAAAAGAGATCATACACATTTTTCTACATCTTTTAAAAAAACTTAATAAACTTGGAGATCTTTCTTTCTGAGCATGTACAGAGCTCTTCCATTCTCTGTAAGAGCCACTTAGACATCCTTCGTGGACCTTGGTTTAGTTATCTAGTTCATTATGATGGACAATTTTGTTGTTTCCAGATATTTGCAATTATAAGCAATGCGGCAATAATTTTCTCATACTACTAGTAATATTTACTGAGGGATAAAATCAAGTATTATATCTAAAGTTCATAGAATAGCACCTGCTCCGTTGTAAGGTAGTTATTGCTATTACTGTTAATACCATGTACCACACACTGCTAAATTTTATTTTATCTTCAGAATATCCCTGTGAGGTAGATATTCCTGTTTACAGTTGAGGAAACGAAGGCCTAGAAAGGTTAAACAGTTCTCTTCCTTTTTTTTTGGATTAATTTTTTTTATTGAGTTCATAATAGTTTACATCAATGTGAGATTTCAGTTGCACATTACTTCTTGACTGTCAACACACAAGTGCTCCCCTTCACCCCCTGTGCCCACTCACCAGCCCCTTTCCCTGGTAACCACTGAACTGTTTTCTTTGTCCACGTGTTTGTTCATATTACACATATGAGTGAAATCATCTGGTGTTTGTCTTTCTCAGTCTGGCTTACTTTGCTTAGCGTAATTCCCTCCAGGTCCTTCCATGTTGTTGCAAATGGGATGAATTTGTCTTTTTTTCTGGCTGAGTAGTAGTCCATTGTATATATATATATATATATATATATATATACACCACATCATCTGTATCCAGTCATCAGTCAATGGGCACTTGGGTTGTTTCCATGTCTTGGCTATTGTGAATAGTGCTGCAACGAACGTAGGGGTGCATGTGCTACTTTGGATTGTTGATTTCAAGTTCTTTGGGTAGATACCCACTAGTGGGATAACTGGGTCGTATGGTAGTTCTATTTTTAGTTTTTTGAGGAACCTCCATACTGTTTTCCATAGTGGCTGCACCAGTTTGCATTCCCACCAGCAATGAGGGTTATGAGGGTTCCCTTTTCTCCACATCCTCTACAACATTTGTTATTTTTAGTCTTAGTGATTATAGCCATTTTAACAGGTGTAAGGTGGTATTTAGTGTAGTTTTGATTTTCATTTCCCTGATGATTAGTGATGTTGAACATCTCTTCATGTGTTTATGGGCCATCTGTATATCTTCTTTGGAAAAATGTCTGTTCATATCCTCTGCCCATTTTTTGATCAGGCTGTTTGTTTTTTGTTGTTCATTTGTGTGAGTTCCTTATATGTTATAGAGATTAACCCCTTGTTGGATATATGATTTGCAAATATTTTCTCCCAATTGGTGGATTGTCTGTTTGTTTTGATTCGTTTCTTTTGCCTTGCAGACACTCTTTAGTCTGATGAACTCACACTTATTTATTTT
Source organism: Equus asinus (assembly GCF_041296235.1). Classification (NCBI taxonomy): domain Eukaryota; kingdom Metazoa; phylum Chordata; class Mammalia; order Perissodactyla; family Equidae; genus Equus; species Equus asinus. The sequence continues at coordinate 604,551 of NC_091816.1, read as the reverse complement.
TTTCTTTTGTTTCCCTTGTCTGAGAAGACATGGTATTCGAAAAGATCTTTTTTAGTTTGATGCCAAAGAGTGTACTACCTATATTATCTTCCAGGAGTTTTATGGTTTCAGGACTTATCTTCAAGTCTTTGATCCATTTTGAGTTTACTTTTGTGTATGGCATGAGATAATGGTCTGCCTTCGCTCTTTTGCATGTGTCTGTCCAGTTTTCCCAACACCGTTTATTGCAGAGACTGTCTTTTTTCCATTGTATGTTCTTGGCACCTTTGTCAAAGATTAGCTGTCCGTAGATGTGCAGTTTTATTTCTGGGCTTTCAGTTTGGTTCCATTGATCTATGTGCCTGGTTTTCTACCAGTACCATGCCATTTTGATCACTTTGGCTTTGTAGTACATTTTGAAGTTAGGGATTGTGATACCTCCAGCTTTGTTCTTTTTCCTCAGAATTGTCTTAGCAATTCATTAGGATTCTTTGTTCTATTTCAGTGAAGAATGTTATTGGGATTCTGATTGGGATTGCACTGAATCTGTAGATTGCTTTGGGTAGTATGGACATTTTAAGTATGTTTATTCTTCCAATCCTTGTGCATGGAATCTCTCTCCATATCTTTATGTCATTATCAATTTCTTTCAGTAATGTCTTATGTGGTGTATCATGTTGATTGACTTGCAGATGTTGAACCATCCCTGTGTCCCTGGTATAAATCCCACTTGATCATGCTGTATGATACTTTTGATGTATTGCTGAATTCGGGTTGCCAAAATTTTGTTGAGGATTTTTCCATGTGTGTTCATCAGCGATATTGACGTGTAGTTTTCCTTTTTTATGCTGTCCTTGTCAGGCTTTGGTATCAGAGTGATATTGGCCTCATAGAATGTGTTAGGAAGTGTACCATCTTCCCTAATTTTTTGGAATAGCTTGAGAAAGATAGATAGATATTAAATCCTCTCTGAAAGTTTGGTAAAATTCCCCAGGAAAGCCTTCTGGTCTTGGGGTTTTATTCTTTGGGATGCTTTTGATTACTGTTTCAATCTCTTTCCTTGTGATTGGTTTATTTAGATTGTTTCTTCTTGACTCAGCTTTGGGAGGTTGTAAGAGTCTAAGAATTTACCCATTTCCTCTACATTATCTATTTTGTTGGCATCTAGTTTTTCGTAGTATTCTCTTATAATCCATTGTGTTTCTGTGGAGTCTGTTGTTATTTCTCCTCTTTCATTTCTGATTTTATTTATCTGAGCTTTCTCTCTGTTTTTCTTTGTAAGTCTGGCTAGGGGTTTGTCAATTTTATTTATCTTCTCAAGGAATCAAATCTTTGTTTCATTGATGCTTTCTACTGCCTTTTTTGTTTCAATAGCATTTATTTCTGCTCTGGTTTTTATTATTTCTCTCCTTCTGCTGACTGTGGGCTTTGTTTGTTGTTCTATTTCTAATTCAGTTAGGTGTAATTTGAGATTGCTTATTTGGGATTTTTCTTGTTTGTTAAAGTTTGCCTGTATTGCGATGAATTTCCCTCTTAATACGGCTTTTGCTGCCTCCCATATGAGTTGGTATGGTATGTTATCATTTTCATTTGTCTCCAGATATTTTTTGATTTCTCTTTTAATTTCTTCAGTGATCCATTGCTTGTTTAATAGCATGTTGTTTAGTTTCCACATCTTTTTCCCTTTCTCAGCTTTTTTTATTGTAATTAATTTGTAGCTTTATAGCATTGTGATCGAAAAAGATGCTTGTTGTTATTTCAATTTTCTTAAGTTTATTGAGGCTTTCCCAACATATAGTCTATCCTTGAGAATGTTCCATGCGCACTTGAGAAGAATGAGTATTCTGCTGTTTTTGGGTGAAGTGTTCTATATATGTCTGTTAAGTCCAACTGGTTTAGCTGTTCATTTAACTCCACTGTTTCCTTGTTGATTTTCTTTCTGGATGATCTATCCATTGATGTGAGTGGAGTGTTGAGGTCCCCTGCTGTTATTGTGTTATTATTAATATCTCCTTTTAGGGTTGTTAATAGTTGCTTTATGAACTTTGGTGCCCCTGTGTTGGGTGCATAGATATTTATAAGTGTTATTTCTTCTTGATGGAGTGTCCCTTTGATCGTTATATACTGCCCCTCTTTGTCTCTCTTTCCCTGTCTTATCTTGAAGTCTACTTTGTCTAATATAAGTATTGCAACACCTGCTTTCTTTTGTTTGCCATTAGCTTGGAGTATCATCTTCCATCCCTTCACTCTGAGCCTGTGTTTGTCGTTGGAGCTGAGATGTGTTTCGTGGAGGCAGCATATTGTCGAATTTTGTTCTTTAATCCATCCTGCCACTCTGTCTTTTTATTGGAAAATTCAGTCAGTTTACATTTAGAATGATTAGTGATGTGTGAGGGCTTAATGCTGCCATTTTATCATTCATTTTCTGGTTTTCCTCCATTTCCTTTGTTTCTCGTCCTCTGTGTTTTGGTCTACCCATTGAATTATGTAGTTTTTTATGATGTGTTTCTTTGTTTTCTCCTTATTTATTATTTGTATCTCTGTTCTGCTTTTTTGTTTAGTGTTTACCCTGAGGTTTATATTCAGAATCTCGTGTATAAGGTAGTCCATTTTCTGATGGCCTCTTAGTTCCTTAGTGTAAACCGATTCAGTCCCTTTCCTCCTTCCCTTCTATGTTCTTTTTCTCATATCTTATTCCGTCTTGTGTTGTGAGTTTGTGGTTTAAAATGACAAGATTATCTTTGTTTTTGGTGTTTTCCTTCCCTTTAGCCTAATGCTGTACTTAAGTATTTGCTATCCTATTCTGATTCTATTTATCTCCTTCCTCTGTGTTATGTGACCCCTTTCTCCCTCTTTTTTTTTGTTTTAGGCATGAGGGTCTTCTTGAGGCTTTCTTGCTGGGGGTGGGGTGTCTCGTGGCTATGAAGTCTCTTAGCTTTTGTTTGTCTGGGAAAGTTTTTATTTCTCCATCATTTCTGAGGAATATTTTTGCTGGATAGAGTATTCTTGGCTGAAAATTTTTGTCTTTTAAAGATTTGAATGTATCATTCCATTCTCTTCTAGCTTGTGAGGTTTCTGCAGAGAAATCTGCTGAGGGCCTGATAGGGGTTCCTTTATAGGTTATTTTCTTCTGCCTTGCTGCCCTTAGTATTCTTTCTTTGTCATTCCTTCTTGCTGATTTTAATAGTATATGCCTTGCAGTAGGTCTTTTTACCTTGACAAATCTAGAAGATCTGGAAGCCTCTTCTTCGCAGATTTCCCTCTCTTTCCCTAGGTTTGGGAAGTTCTCTGCTGTTATTTCTCTGAACATGCTTTCTGTTCCATTCTCCTTCTCTTTTCCTTCTCGAATACCTGTAATTCTTATTTTGCATTTCCTCATTGTCTCGGATATTTCTTGGAGACTTTCTTTATTTCTTTTTAGTCTTAGTTCTCTCTCCTCCTCTGTCTGGAGCATTTCAGCATGTCTGTCTTTGAGTATGCTGGTACACTCCTCTATGATGTCTGCTCGAGCGTTCAGGGTATCTGTATTTTGTTTTATCTCTTCCATTGTGTCTTTCATCTCTAATATTTCTGATTGATTCTCCTTTATAGTTTCAGTCTCTTTTGTGAAGTAGCTCCTAAACTTGTTGAATTGTTTCTCTACATTCTCTTTTACCTTGTTGAGTTTTTTGTTGATAGCTAGCTATTTTGAATTCATTGTCATTTAGATTACATATTTCTGTGTCCTCAGGACTGAATTCTGGGTGCTTGTCATTTTCTCTCTGGTCTGGAGATTTCATGTAGTGTCTGATATTGCTATAAGAGGTGGGTCGTGTCTTACACATTCTGATATTATTTCATTGCAGTTACATCCTATCACCACTGGATGCAGGTCGAAAGCCATGTATTTTGAGCCTTCCACCTGCGGCCAATATCCCAGGCAGTGGAGAGTACATGGCGCAGGTTGTGGGAGGGGTGCTTTCTCTTGCATACTCTCGGGGCTTTCTCTGCTCTCTCTCTCTGGTCTTCTGGGGTTTTGGCTTGATGAGGTCACCCCCTGCTAAAGCTTTTGCCCCATTAGAGGGCTTCCTTCTAGGCCTGCAAGGGTCCTAGGAAGTCCTTGATGTTCCCTTGAATGAGCGTCCCCTCCTGTGTTCCTTCCATCACAGAGCCTTCTGCGATTGCAGATCGCAGTCTTTAGGGGAGAGAGAGAGAACTTCTCTCTTACCCTGTTCCACCTCTGAGGGGGGCTCCAGCCTCTCTGCCCTCTGTCATATGGCTGCGTGTCTCTCTGACGTTTTTGTGTTGTGTTAGGATGTCCTCTGTTGGAGTATGAATGCCCCTTTTTGTTCTGTGTTGGTGGGGAGAGAGTCTTGGGCAAGTTCACTCTTCCATGATGCTGACATCACTTAAACAGTTCTCTTTGTGTCATGTAATAGTAAAATCTAGGATTAGAACCTGGCCTTTTGACTCTGGAGCACATGGTCTTGACCACTCCTGTCTATATGCCTGACTTCAAGGGACCAGGCATTGTCATCCTCCAGCACCTGGCAGTGGAGAAGCCTGGAAACCGGTAAACAGTAGTGTCTGTACACACTCCCACAAAGAGAGCATGAGAGTGCCTGCTTCAAAACACTCTTGCTTGTCCTGAGTATCACAGATGCCACAATTTGTAATATGTGAAAAATGATCTATTTGTATTAATTTCATAATGAATAGGGTCGAACACTGTATGTTTATTGTTCATTTGTATTTTTTTTCTGTAAACTGCCTTTTCTCATTTTTCTTTTGGTTGGTTCTTTTTTTTTAATAGACAGTGTGGAAGGAATCCCCCCATCCAGTTAATTAACATCTGTCACATCACATATTTATTTTTTAAATTTTTTTGGTGAGAACATGTGCGCTCTACTCTCTTAGCAAACTTCACTCATACAATACAGTGTTTTCAACTAGCCACCATGCTTTGCGTTAGATTCTCAGACCTCATTCATCTTACAGCTGAAAGTTTGCACCCTTTTACCAACCTCTCCCTATTTCCTCCATCCCCCAGCCCTTGGCAACCACTTTTCCACTCCTTTTTATATGAGTTTGACTTTATAAAGGAAAATTTCTTTAGAATACATGTATAAGTGATACCAGGCCGTGTGTGTCATTTTCTTGCCTATTTCATCGGGCATAATGCCCTCGAAGTCCATCCATGTTGTTGAAAATGGCAGGATTTCCTTCTTTCTCATGGCTGAATAATATTCCGTTGTGTGTATATACCGCATCTCCTTTATCCATTCATCCATTGATGGACACTTAGATTGTTTCCATATCTTGGCTATTGTGAGTAATGCCACAATGAACATGGGAGTGCAGATATCTCTTCCGTATCCTACTTTCATTTCCTTTGGAGATATTCGCAGAGGTAGGATTGCTGGATCATATGGTAGTTCTGCTTTTAATTTTTCCAGGAACTTCTGTACTCTTTTCCACAGTGGCTGTGACAGATTACATTCCCACCTACAGTGCACAAGGCTTCCCTTTTCTCCACATCCTTGCCAAGACAAGACTTATGTCTTCTCCTTTTGATGATGGCCATTCTAACAGGAGTGAAGCAATATGTCATTGTGGTTTTGATTTGCAGTTCCCTGATGATTAGTGATGTTGATCATCTTTTCATGTACCTGTTATGCTATTGGCCACTTGTATGTCTTTTTCAAAAAATGTCTATTTGATTCCTTTGCCCGTTTTTAAATTGGATTGTTTGTTTTTTTCTGCTATTGGGGTATACGAGTGTTTTTAGTATCTTCTGAATATTAACCCCTTAACGGATATATGATTTGCAAATATTTTCTCCCATTCATAGGTTGCCTTTTCATTTTGTTGATGATTTCCTTTCCTGTGCAGAAGCCTTTTAGTTTGTTTTAGTCCCACTTGCTTGTTTTTGCTTTTGTTGTCTTTACTTTTGGTGTCAAATCCAAAAAAATCATTGTCATGACTGGTGTCAAGGAGCTTACCCCGTATGTATTCTTCTAGGAGTTTCATGGTTTCAGATCTTATGTTCAAGTCTTTAATCCGTTTTGAATTGATTTTTATGTATGGTGTAAGATAGGAGTCTAGTTTCGTGGATAGTTCTTTCATTTAAAAAAATGATTTTTATGAGATCTCTATCAAATAAGGAAATTAGCCCTTCAACTTTCATATGCATTGCAAATATTTTTCCAATCTAAGCATTTTTAATGACTGTATATTTTCCACTATATCGAAATACTGCAATCTGTTTGAATGGTGGGTCTTTTGCTTCTAGTTTTTCATTACAATGCTGTCAAGCACATCCTGTTAATATTTTCCTAGGTAGTTTCTTAGAAGTGTAAATGGTGGATGGAAGGGAAAACACGTTTTTAAGAATTTGATTCTTATTGTCATATTTCTCTCTGGAAAGATCGTGTCTGCGTTGACCAGCAGTGTATGGTAGAGTGCCTGTGTCCAATAACTGATGATGGTACTTGGTGTTGGAAAAAAAATAGGAGTTGGTATTTCGTTTTGTGTGAATTGCCTGTTTATGCTTTACGGAAGATTTTGACTTTATGTACAACTTTTTCAGTTTTATAATTCCAGTTATCTGCCAGTGGAATGAACTGCCTCACCTTACCATCACTGATGGTATTAAAGCAGGAATTAAAGATGTTGGAACTGTTTAAGGCCGGAAAATGAATATTTATTAGCTTATAATTATAATTCAGCCTTTATACCTGATCTCTGTTTATTCTTTCTGTTTTAATCTTACAGATAAAGAACAAGAGGCTCAGATAGGCCATGTTACTTCTCCAGAGTCCCAGAGTTGTAAATGGCAGAATAGGGTGTAAACCCTGTTCTGCCTGACCTTGTAGCACATTTCTTCCACTCCACCACTAGCCTTCCACTGCTGGGCCTTACCTGTTTAAGAAGACATGTTTACGTTAGGTGGTGAGTTAGCTGTTGAAATCTAAGGTACATTTTGACCAAAAAGATGAAATTTTCAGAAAATGTCTATTCAGATTTATCCTAATGTGATATAGAGTACTTCAGAAACTTGGTGTTTTTTTTTAATTTTTATTTTTCTGCTAACTATTCCATTAGGAACCCTGGTGTATTAGGGATATAGACAATTGGTAGGAATTAGGCAAAGACCTTTTCCTTGACAGCTCTGGCCTCTCCCCCTTCCCCAGGCTTCCAGCTCTTGCCACTTTTGAAAGCTTTCCTTCCTGCCTGCTGCCCGGTGTGCTTCAGCGTTCCTCGGAGTAACACCACCGCTCGCCTTGGTCCTCTCCTCACTAGCACCTTTCTGTTCACGCTCTACTGGTGGAATGCTTTCTTGAGTTCCCCAGCACCATGGCAATAGTACATGGTAACTGCTTTCCTTGCAGTCAAGGAAAAAGACCTGCTATTTTTCTTTCTCTTTGACCTGTTGCTTGCAGGTAGCACTGTGGTTCACCCTTTCCTCCAGTGAAAAGCAAGGAAGTACTGGACTGTGGTCCAGACTCCAGGACCTGCTGGATGTAATAGCTAGCAGGCCTGCTCTGCTCCTGTGCAGCAGGTTAGACTCCAGCCTCCCCTGACCACCAGTTCCAAAATAGCACCCTTAGTGCCCTCCACCCCTGTTTCTCTGCCCCTGCACTCTCTGTGCCTTTTTTTTTCTGAACTTGATATGTTGCATATTATAGGGTTGGTTTGTTTGTTCAGTCTCCCCCACTAGAGTGTAGGGTCTAGGTGAGTGGGATTTTCTTTTGTTTGCTGCTCTGGATGTTTCCTGGGACCAGCATGTAGCAGTATATGCTGGTGGGGGACCAGCACCTAAGGATGTGTCAAATGGGCCACAGGACTTGGCAGAGAAAAGCCTGATTTTGTTTCCTAGGACTTGCTGTCTTTCGATCTCTTCCCCTTCAAGGAACATTTGGATTATATTTGGCCCTTCCTGTGAAATTTGGTCAACTCCAGAGGATTTTGAAGTCCATCAGGTCCTAGGGCCTGAGCCAAGTGAGATCCTAACAGGAATGGATTATAGTTGACATAAAAGATTTGCATGTGGAAGAGCTCAGACTTTGGTTTGAATTCTGACCCCAGATGTTTTTAGGCACTGTATGAGTTTGAGGAAGTCTTTCTGAGCTGTTTCCTCATCTGTAAAATATGCATAATAATACCTGCCTCCTTGGCTTGTAGTGAAGGTGAACTGTGACAGTGTATGGGAACAACTTGTATGTAGGAAGAAAAAGGAACAATGGTGGTAATGTGGTTGTTAGTGTTTTAGTTTTCTTCTGTGTGATTTTCTATTGATAAATGGAGTTATTCCCTCAATTGTATTATACTTACTGTCTTCCTAATTTAGGGAGGCTGTACAAAGTGATGGTTAAAAGCTTAATGGATGACTTTGGAGTTTGTGAGGGATCCAGTCCTCCCTCTGCCACTTACCAACGCTGTGATGCTGGGCGCGAGCGGGCCTTAATTTATGAACAATAACAAATAGCTATAACAGTAGTATTCGCCTCAAAGTGGATATAAAGATTCAGTGAGATAGTGCTTAGCACCAAGTTTGGTCCATAGGAAGCACACAGTAACTTACATCCTGTAGTTTAATAATAATAGTTATAATAGCTAGTAGCGTTGAGAGAAGCTTAGACTTCATCTGGTCCAACTACTCTCTTTCTCATTCTCCCTTCAGAGTAGTAAAGAATAAGTCAACATCCTTTTTATTTGCAGTCTTTCGTATACAGTTGTGTGCTGTATAACGATGTTTCGGTCAATGACAGACTGCAGACATGATGCTGGTCCTGTACGGTTAGTACCATACAGCCTAGGTGTGTAGTAACGCTACACCATCTAGGTTGGTGTAAGCATGCTCTATGATGTTTCCACAACGATGTGATCTCCTTATGACACAGTTCTCAGAATATAACCCCATTGTTAAGGAACACATGACTGTACTCTTACGTCCCCCATTCATATGTTGAAGCCCTAACCCCCACATGACTGTATTGGGAGGTGGAACCTTTAGGGAGGTAATTAAGGTTCAATGAAGTCATAGGGGTAGGGGCCCTAAGCCTCTAAGACAAGTATGCTTAAAAGAAGAGGAAGAGAAACCAGAGATTTCTCTCTCTCTGCAAGGGCACAGAGGATACAGCAAGAAGGCGGCTATCTACAAGCCGGGAAGAGAGGCTTCAGCAGAAACCGACCGTGCTGGCGCCTTGGTCTTGGACTTCTGGGCTCCAGAACCATGAGAATGTTCTGGAGGTGGTTCTTAAGCCACTCAGTCTGTGGTATCTTGTTACAGCAGCGTGAGCAGACTTTACAGGTCTTTCTTCTTTCTTCATGTCATCGTTGTTGTCTTCTAAGTTCTCCTCTTAAGCCAGTTTTCAGATGCCTTGTCATCCTGGTCACCACTGTCTAGATACTTTCAAGCATGCTAGTGTCCTTTTTATTTTTAATTAGTCAATTAATTTTGAGGAAGATTGGTCCTGAGCTAACATCCGTGCCCATCTTCCTCTGCTTTATGTGTGGGATGCCTACCACAGCGTGGCTTGATAAGTGGTGTGTAGGTCCACACTCGGGATCCAAACTGGCGAGCCCTCGGCCACTGAAGCAGAGTGTGCGAACTTACTGTTACCCCACCGCGCCAGCCCCAACCAGTGTCCTTTTTAAAAATGAGAAACCCCAGGATGCACTAGGACTCCCTGGTGGTCTGAGCAGTCTGGGTACTGGACACTACCTCTCTAATGCTGTCTAAGATTGTGTTAGGTAGTTACCTGAACAAACCCCCAAGACTCATGTCTAACCCATCCTACATTTGGTCTACTATTTTAGTCAAAATTTAGAATTTTATCTTTTTCATTTCAGCTCTTTTTTTCAGACTGTAAAAATCATTTTTTTAGAACCCTACTTGGACAGGACTTTAGAAGTCTGCCCTGACCAGCCCACCCACTTGCTCAGTGCCAGCAGTTTTCATGCCATGTGTTTTAGTCAGGGCTGCTATATCAAATTACCGTAAACTGGGTGGCGTAAGCAGTGAACGTTTATTTCTCGCTGTCCTGGAAGTTGGAAGTCTAAGGTCAGGGTGCTGGCATGGTCAGGTTCTGCTGAGAGCCCTCTTCCTGGTTTACAGAGGGCTGTCCTCTTACTGTGGCTTCACAGGGTAGAAAGGGAGCTGCCCAACTCTCTGGCCTCTTTTATGAGGGCACTAATCCCATTTATGAGGGCTCCACCCTCATGACCTAATCACCTCCCAAAGGCCCCACCTCTAAAGACCATCCCCTTGGGGTTGGGGTTTCAGCGTACAGAATTTGCTGTGCTGTGTTCCTCGCCGTGGCTGGCAGTCTGCTCCTGTTCTTCCACAGCGGAGGGAGCTGGCTGTTTGGCTATGGAACTTATTCCTCTGTTGGATTCCTTCAGATGTTTGGAGGAATTATGTATGTTGAGCCAAAATCTGACTCTGTAGCTTCCATTCTTTGATCACACGTGTGTTCTCTAGAGTGGCAGAAAATGTCTGTTCTTCCTGCACATGACAGTTTCTCAGATTGCCCTCTTCTCTCCTGTTATTTGCTGTAAACATTGCAACAATATTTTACTTAGTATCATTGGGGAAAATCAATCCATTTGGTTTTCACAAGCCAAAGTTAGATAGATAAATGAATCTATAAATGCATAAATAAAGGAGGAGCCTAATTGACAGGGGGATACTGCATTTGGTTTGTTTTAACGAGTAACTTCAATCTGATCACTCTCTATGAAAACAGATTAAGGAAATAGGCTATGATTCCTTATTATTAGAATCAGTAAGATTTATACCTTCTCTGTTTAGTGTGATAAGCATTAAATCTTTATCAGAACTCTTCATAGTATTTAAAACAAATCATTTCTTCTAGACCCTTTTGTGGCAGGTATTTCCTTTTTTGTGGGAATCAAAGGCAGATGGGAAGCCAGCCTTGGCCTCTCTGAGCTGAAGCCCGAGGCAGGCAGACCCTCCCTGGCCTGCCCTGGGTGCTGGGTTGGGTCTGTGATCTCCTCTGGCATTGAGTTCTTGGGGGAGTGGTTTGGAGCTCCTGCCTGTGAAGACCACTGCGGGCAGCCGGGCCAGTTGATGGGCCGGTGTCCTGCTGACGGTGTCTGGGGTCCAGAGCCCAGATGAACAGTGCCTGCCCTTGGTGGTGAACAGCGGCTCCAGCAGGGTGGGCTGTTCTGAGGTGGGACCTTGGCTGTGCTTTGCAAACTGCCTGAGTCTGCAGCCCTCCTGCAGACAGTGAATTACCTGAACCCTGCCAATAAATGAATACTTTTTCTGCCTAACCTAACCTGAGTCAGTTTCTTGTTTTTAACCAGGAACCTAGACAGGTACATCCTTGTTTGACTGTTGTGAAGTCGATGTGTAGAATTCTGGCGTTTAATCAACCATGCCTAAGCACGTGTGAGGTTGGCATGTACTGGTTAAGGAATGCACTCTCTAGGGTGTGTAATTGCTGCTTATGTGGCAGTTAGGAGTTATTTCTTTTCACCCTTAACTCATTTATTTTCAGAGTACTCTTCTAGGAAAGATTTAATTATTTGACCGTTTCAAAGCAGAGAGTGTTAAGAGAAGGAGGTCAAGCAGGGAACATGCCAGGATGTTGGAATTTAGGACATGGAAAGTGTTATAAAAAGGTAAAGCTATGTCTGCTGGCTGGTGGAAAGGATACAATCTAATTAGGAACACTGAAGGTTCAACCGAGCTCCATGGAAGGGCTCTAGTTGCAAATATAAGAAAATGAGTGAAGTTGGTTTATCAGTGATTGGGTATATTGGGGTAAATGAGGTTTTTTTTCTTGTACCTAGCATCTGTTTTTCATTTCAAAAAACTAGATGGTTAAGAAATAATTACAGTTATTATGTATATACATGTGTATATATTTTATTAGCAGGGATAAACTTTTAAAATTCTTAAAGCTATATGTAATTTGGGAGTTAAAAAAAAAATCCCCAGTGGGCCATTCATATGGAGACAATGTGTCTGGTGTCTGCAGATCCATAATAATAATCCCTGCTTTCCCTCTGAATATTTACTCCTCGTGACTAGAATTTTCAGATGAAAGATCCTTGGCTTTCCTTTCATTTAGACCCATTTGCTTTAAATTATAGGTAAGTTAATAGGGATTCAGGTCTATAGAGTATGAGAGCCAAGGCTAATAGTAATAAGAGATCCCTTATAACCATTTGCTTATTGAATTTTATTGCAGATGAAAATTCAAAGTATCAAGGGCATTTAATTAATGTGATCTTACACTATATTGCTGAAAAATCTCAGGGGAATTTTTCTTCTTAGTCCATTTCTGTGAATATCATACATTGAACAAATAAGTATAGTATGATCTCTCTTTAGAAATGGCCACTCATGAAAAGCCATTGGTATAAGAGAATTTTTAACAAGGCCTAAAACATGGCTACTGTGTATTTCATTACTGAGTCTTGCCCCACCAGGAATTGGTAATGTTTTCTTGTCGTTCCACAAATTTACATTGTACTGTGGATTTCTAAATCTAAATTTAGCTGTTTTGTTCTCAGGATTTAATTAAGATGGTGTATTTTGTGGAAGAATATTTGTGGGAAAGTGATTTTTTTTTAAAAGAATGTATGACTATGATGTAACTTTACCTAGCACCTTAAAGCTGTTATTAAAATGGACCCCAGTAAAAGAAGCTATTCTGGAAGGCATTGCTGAACTTTAGCCCTCCCCCACATGTTTATTAAATAAGCAAATTTTATATTGGAACTTAAAGATTTAAAAGAATGTTATCCTTTTCAGAGTAGACACTTTGGAAGCTGTGTACTTATTTCTGTGGTGTTACAGTAGGTCAACATGCTGTTGGATCTTTTTCCTTTGGAGTTGCATTTATATCCTCCATTATATTTTTAAAAATTATCCTGAGTGGTGATGGACCTTTGTTCTTTTGTGGGTGGGTCTTATTTTTGAGTCAGACTACAACTTTTTGTGTGTTTGTGTGGGAAAGATTGGTCCTGAGCTAACAACTGTTGCCAATCTTCTTCTATTTTATGTGAGATGCTGCCACAGTGTGGCTTGATCAGTGGAGCTAGGTCTGTGCCCGGGATCTGAACCCATGAAACCCGGGCCGCTGAATTGGAGCGCGTGAGTTAACCACTTGGCCACAGGGCTGGTCTCCAGACTACAACTTTTAAAGCTTGCTCTTTGTAAGCCAAGTGATAACAATAGGAAATAGTTTTTCTTTAGTGAGACTTGAGGTGTGTCTGTAAAGAAACCTCCCGTCTTATATGATGTGAAAACTGATTTTGGGGTTGTTTCAGAATAGGAATTCTAAATGATTTGCTCAGGGTTCCTTGAAATAATGTGTGGTTTCCTAGGGTGATTCTGAGTGAGGGCAGTTCATTTAGACATACAAGTTCTGTTTTTAAAAATAAAGTTCAGTATACTTTATGGCCTGCTTGTGAAATCTTCCTCAATGTCTTAGGATCCTAATTAGTCAGAATTGGACTTGGGAGCAGGTTTTTGAGTTGAGAAATCTCACTTACTGGTGGAAACATGTGGCTTCCTGAAGCAGTGTGCGGAGTTTTGCACAGGCGCATTTGTTTCCCATTAGGAAAGGGGACAGTGTGTTCATCACCACCTTCTCCAAGGCGCCTGGGACCCCCAGACAATTGAGAAACAAGAAGGTCTTCCTTCTTGGGCAGTTTCAGGAACTATGTATGGGAAGATGGATGTGGCTTTCTGCCCCTGGTTCTTCTGTCAGTCTGGAGCTGTCCTCAGGAGCTGGAGTGCGTGTCTCCCGTGGGCAGAGCTGCTCTGTTAGTTCCTCACAGGGCTTCCCCGTTGAGTTTTGGTGGTTTACATTTAGATCTTTCGCTAGCCTCCTGTTGAAGCACCTCCCCTCATAGCTTCTGGGAATATACCTAATCCTAATTCTATGCATTTGGAACGAAGTGAGTTTTGGCAGAAGCCTGTGTTCGCCCGGTCAGTTGACTTTCCTAATAACCTGCATGTTACTTTTATGTGCCCTCATCTTTGGTTACTAACTTGATGATGTGACTATTTTGGCAGTTAGTGAATGTTTTTAGTAAGTGTAAAGGAATCTCTCCTACCAGCGTACGTGGTCGTTTGCCTTTCTTTTCTTTTACTTTTTTGGGTGAAATAGGAAAGAGAAACACTGTCCCGAGAGTCAGGGGAATTGAGGTGCCTTCTGGACCAGCTCGTAGGTAAAGGACTTGACCACCTGTGTTAGGTGTTCTAAAAATAGCTAAATGGACAATTAAGTAGCTTTCAGTGTTGTCTAGGTTTAATGTGGATATAGCCTTTTACCACTGGTCATCTTTAGATACTTTTATAGGAGACCTGCAGTAGAATTCCACTCTGATAGGTCTTAGAGCCCATGTGAAAAGAAGGCCAAGTGAAGCCTTTGTGGAAATATGTGTTCCCATCTGCCTGGGATAGTTTGGGCCGGGCAAGTAGGCTGGAATAACTTTTTGTAAGTCTTTTTGTTCTGCTTTTCAGTTTTTTTCAAATATTTCCCTTGAACTACCCTTCATAGCAAAATACAAGTAACATCCCTTCTATTCCTTCCCTAGTCCTGCTTGGGCCCATTTCCTGAGGCAGCATGCTGCCCGGGCATCATTTCTTTTATGACTCATTTAAAAAGATTTATGCCAATTTTGCATTCCATTTCCAAAAATATATTTATTTTAATGTAAAAATTAGGTCTTAAATGACCATCTGTTCAAAGTGAGCTCTGAGAAAATGTACTCGTTGGTCCTGAGACTTTGTGTACCTTGGCCCACTGCTGGGTAACCCTGAGGATCTGAGGATACCCTGTTTGAGAAGCACAGTTGTAGGGCATAACTGGAAGCTAAGAAGTCTGGAGAAGTATGTGTTTTTAAAACCTGTGACAGTCTAGTATAGAGTGTAAAAGTTTGTGAGGAGCGGAACGGCAATCCATCTGCAAAATGTATACTACACAGCTGCCTAATGAAGAAATCCGGATGTCTTATCTCAGTGAAAAGCATTTCCTTTAAAACAGCCCAGTGTATTCCACCCTTTACTGAGAGTCAAGTCAACTGTTTCCCTGACTGTGGGAGTGCGCCAGCTGTAATCCTGGGGAAAGTTATACATCACGTTTATTTTTTTCATTATGCAAAGGGAGATTAAAATGCTTGCTGCCTACTCCTGTCATCAGGTGTTGTAAGGAAGGATTAATGAGATCATGCTGGCAATGTGCCTTACCCCCCCTGGAATAAATGGGCATGGAAAATACCAAGGATTATGTGACCAGGAGTTTAACCCAGGCCTGGCTGTACTCTGCTGTTAAGCTTCTGTTTATTTTTGTTGACATGTTGCTTTAAACAATAAAATAAAGTGCTGTATGAAGCTGAAGGCCCATTCAGTAGGTGTGATAATATCCCTGTGTCAAATTGCAGAGCCGGCCTCTTGGCTTC
The DNA here is from genome assembly GCF_041296235.1 of Equus asinus. Lineage (NCBI taxonomy): Eukaryota > Metazoa > Chordata > Mammalia > Perissodactyla > Equidae > Equus > Equus asinus. The sequence continues at coordinate 589,146 of NC_091816.1, read as the reverse complement.
ACGTGTTTTAATTTGCTGTCCTGCTCAGGAATCCTGTGAGCTTGAATACTGCATGTTGGATTGGACACTTTTGCTGTAGGCCTCTTACTGCATTTTGCAGCTTCAAGTCTGTTTGTGGAGACTGGCTGCTTGAAAACTGTAGGCTGTCGTTTTTTTAGAGCGTATTTTAAACCTTGTGCCCTTCTTGAGTGCTAAATTGTCATTCTGGTGACCTGCCCTGCATTCTCCCCTGGGGCTTGTGATTCATGCTGTCACTGCCAGGGAGGGGCAGATGGGATGAGAGAAAGCAAAGCCTTCAGTGAAGCCTATGGTCCTTTTGTGAGTGTCCCAGCAGGGATGCTGGTTCCTGGAGCGCACAGCCTCCTCTCTGGGTAGATCTCCCGTGATTTCAGTGTAGAAACTTCCCTTGGGCTGTGGCAGAATGTGCTCATCCATCTTTAGGTAGCCAAGACCCAACTGGTGCCAGAGTGTTCAGAAAGACATGATTTCTCAATGACCCATGAATGAAGCTACTGTAATAGAGAACAGCAAAGTTTAAAATAATGTTGATATTCAGAATGGCAGGACTGGGCGAGGTGGAAATGAGATGGGAGAAATATAATTTTAAACTTTTAAAATTCCACTGAAGTATAATGCTTAATTGTTTGTGGATTCTAAGCAATGAGTTAGGCACATCTAAGAATAGCTTTTTAACATGAATGAATCTTTTTATGAGCTGAGCTTCAATGAAGAATAAGTTGGTCATGCAAATTGTTTTTTAGTGGTCTGTTTTAAATATTTTAGGGCTAGGATTAAAAAAAATTTAGGACTGTAAAGAAGTCTGACCCCAAAGCAACGCTATTTATAGTAATAGTTCTGTTATGTAGCCCAGTGAAGACATCTGTGTCACTTGTTTCTAATGCTGTGTTTTCTTTGAGTTTCAAAATATGCAAAAGGAGTGACTTGGATGTAAAATGGAGACCGCTGGCGCTGAGTGAGTTGAGAATAGTTGCAGACACAAGAGTCTTTTGTGCTTCTCTGGGAATAAACAGCCAGTTGAGAGCCACTGCACACTCCAGCAGCTGTGGAGATGAAGGGAGACCTTGCGGTAGAGAAGTTCAGAGTCGTTGGGTGCTCATGAGGGGGAAAATCGTCTTTCCTCTGAATTAGTTCTGAGGCAACCTAATCCTTGAAGTAAAAAAGTAAGTGCACCAGGTTTTAAGGAGTAAGCATTAGTTTTGTGCAGTATAAGAATTATTAATTAGAATTATAAAATAATATTTCTTAGAGCTTATTTTAATTGAGCTATTTTGCCATTTTGTAAATATAGGCAAATACAGGTAGAAAGTATACATATGTGTGCTGTCTTCTTAATGAGGTATTATCTTTTTTGTAGGAAGTGCTGAAATGCATAAATTCTGTGTTTTTTGTAACTTTTCTTTCCTCTGCATGAAGAAGGCCTACCTACTGGGGCTAAATCACCTGCAGCACCTACCAGCATTCACAGAGAGGTAGTAAGCGGATGGTACAAGTGTGGAATGCTTAGGACGAATGGAGCCGTCTGATGGGGCCAGCTTGATAACTCCTACCCTTTCCACTGACATATTTGCCTCATGTTGCAGTAATGTGGCCTCTGTACTTTAGTTAGAAGCAAAGCCTTAAAATATTGCTGTTTCAATAAACTTGGGGTACTGTTAATAAATTATTTATACCTGAAGCATTGCTACTGACCATACATTTACCCCTACGCCCTGTTTATTATTTGCTCCCAGGTATGTTATATAGCAGGAATTCCCAGGCGAGATTAATGTAGGGAACTAATCATTGATTCTAATGTTTTAATGTTTGGATGGTCTCTATTTACCCTTCTGAGTAATTTTGAAAGAGGAGAATTGAATTTGTCTTGTTGATGCTTTGTATTTTAGTTGTTGCTGGTCAGGTATGTATAACATAAGAAAACAAACCAACTAAGGTTTAGAAACTGGGATTCCATAGAGCACAGGAACCTTGGAGAGCCTGGTATGTGCGTGAGAAAAGTTTTGAAGGAAATTTTAATTTTGGAAGTAGAAATTAAGGGGGGTAAAGTTCTTCGTGGTTTGTAATGTATGGGAACATATATGGTGTCTAAGCAGAACTCTGCCAAAGGTCCTGGCAGGTCTCGGCTCTGCTGGTTACCTGATGTGACCTTTAACCTTTCCGTGTCTTCTTCAAGGTGCGAGTGACAATGGAACCTAGATCTCAGGTGCTGGTAAGGATTAAGGTGATAGGATATATAAAGTTCTTAGCAGAGTGCCTGGTTTATTGTTTGTAATCATACGTAACTTTTTAAAAAAATAAACAACTGAGACCAACAAGAGCTATCCAGGCTAGGCAGTTCTTCAGCAGTTGGAAGTATTCGAACTTCAGGATGCTGTGGAAGGATTCAAGCATCAGCTTGATAGTCAAACTGGAATAACTCAAAGTCCATCTAAGGATGATCTTTTTACCCGGTAAAAAAATACCTCTCGCTGGAGATGCATTAGTGATATGGTTTGCCATTTTTTTCAGAAATGACATTATCCTTCCCAGCCTCCCCCCCTCAAAATCCCTTTTGTTGTGTGTCTATATTGTCATATATTCCCAACTGGAAAGTAAAGCAAAGATTTCTAAGTTTTTTAGTGTTGGAGAAATTTTTTTAAGGGAATTCCTGATAGGCACGACAAAGTTTTAAGAATTGTAGTTGACTCATCTTCATTTTGAGACTAAATTTTATATTAGTCTCATTTCATTGAAAAATGAAAGCCAGTGTAGTAGATTTTACATCAGGAGATCAAATGATGTCTGTTTGTTATGGGCTTGAAGGGGTGAGCTCTGGGCAGTGGAGGAAGATGTACACTATCGGCCAGGACTTCGAAATATGTTTGTTAGACAGATAGCTGATTTATCTTGCTGTTTGACTCAGGACGAATAAAATACAGTAATTTTAAAGACGTCTCTAGAGGACTGTTTTATCTACAAATACCTTCTGTATATATTTAATTTTTATGGCTCTTCTTTTTTTGTTGTCTTTGTGTTTATTTCGTTAGCTTAAATTATAACACCCTTCTCTGTGTTCTGTATTGCTGTCCCGTCGTGTTGACAACTCTTGGACTCCTAAGTACTGAGTTGACTAATTAAAAAAGATAGTATTGTTTCTACCACTGCTTCATTAACAATGCTTATATAGAGAGAGTTTCTCCTTCGTATTTAACTAAAATTTTTTCTGTTGCTGAATTTCTCCGCTTTTTAACGGGGTTGTAAAATGTATAAAAGTGCCATGTTCTCTAACTTACAGTCTTCAAGAGTCGGATTACCCCTCTGAGATGTTTCTATATTCGCCCCAGGCTTTTTTACTCCCTCTGGAAGTCTCATTTTCAGCTCCTCAAATCATCTTCATTATTTTTTCCGTTAGGCATGGAACTCTAATAGGGATCTAATTGGGATCTAGTGGTGATGACTAGAAAGAGTATGAAAGTGACATAACAGTGCTGTTATGTGAGCAATAATCACAGAAGCAGCAGTTTATTACCGGCTAGTGACCTACAGCGACCCTTTCTGTATTTATGCATTTTCTAAGATTTCCTACTGCAGTTTAGGATTTGTTTTTATTCAGTTGTTTCTTGGACAGCCTTCCATTATTTCATGATTTCTGCTTTAATTTATTACTCTGACATTCAATGAACCATTTTCCAAATCACATCTAAGGAACTGCAGTTTTCTCTCTTGCTTCTCTTTTATCTCGTCTCCTGCTGCTTCTTTGTATCATATATTCTAACCAGACGTGCCATTGACTGTTAATCGTCAGAAAATACCTTTTGATCCTGTTTCTCCTTAATTAGGATTCCTTCTTACCCAGCAAAGACTACACTCCCCATTCTGACATTAATAATTTTTCAAAGTCAGTGGATACTTGAGTGTCATCTTCGTTCAGGGCATGCATCGAAGGGTCGAGAGCTCAGAAATCAAATAGAGTCCCAGGCTCAGGGAACTTACTGTCTGTTTTCTCTTGATAGATCACTCATCAGTACAAGATAGATTATTGTAAGTGTTGAATCAAAGGAGTAGCACAGGGATTAAGTGCTAGGACTTCCAAAGAAAGGATGACATGAAAAATGTTGTCTGGGATGGGATGGTTTTCAGGTCAGGGGTGGGACTGTGCCTTGGAAAAAAGAGTTGAATGTTAGTGCGGCAGCCTACATTTGCCTGGCCTCGTGTTTCTAGGCAGAGGGACCACCATGGGTAGAAGAGTGACTTCTCTAATGACCGAACTGGGGAGAAAGAAGGAGGATCCTCAGCTCAGTGCCCACCTGGCCTCTCTGTTCAGAAACACCTGTGCTTGGCTTTTTCTGCCTAAACACACCTGGTCCTTCTAGGGTAGCTGGGGTTGTCTAGCTGTGTCAGTGACTAGCTGGGGAAGTCTGGCTTCTTGTCACAGATCTACAACTGTTTTCTCTAGTCAGCTTTATCTGTAATAAAGATGATGTCAAGACTCCCATTTCCCTCTTGATTGGATGTGAGCTTGGAGAGAAGGGTGGAAGGCAAGGTTGGTGGCGTCCTAAGGCGTTAAATGCTGAGTCGATGAATACTGTTGTTTAGTGTAGTGGAAAGTGAGAGAAGAGTTGGAATAGGAGATTGGAGCCATGTTGTGCAGGCCTGCAGAGTGTGGACTTTATTTTGTGTGCTGAGGACCCGTTAAGTTTTTTGAGCACTTTAAGTGTATAGTTTTGTTTTAGTACTATGAATCTGATAGTGCTATAGAATGGCTTCCTATTTTTACACTTTTTTTAAAGCCTTTACTTCAAAATTTTTCAGTTGGGATTCATGGAACTTCTGGCTTTGGAAATTCTGAAGTAAGAATTCTTGAAATATCCTGAAATCGTATGTAGGATATTTTAAAGGGGCTATCTTCCAGAAAGGAGTTCAGAGCCGCTACTAAGCACCTTTGTATTATTTGCTCATAGGACTTACAGGAAGAGAATTTTACCATTAAGTATGACCTTTACTCTGGGTTGTATTGTAATGTCTTTTTCAGATTACAGAAGTTCTTTTCTGTACCTAGTTTTTTAAGGCTTCTTTTTAAAATAATAAACTGATTTTGAATTCTATCAAATATTTTTCTACATGTAATCATATAGGTTATTCTCCTGTCATTTGTCAGTAAGGTAAATTATATTAATCAATATCTAAAATTAAAACAGCTTTGCATTCTTGGGATGAACCCAACTTGGTCATGATGAATTATCGTTTTTTTAGATTGTTGAATTCATTGTGCTAATCTCTTGTTTGCAGTCTTTGCGTTTAGTTTTGGGAGACTGACCTGCAGTTGTCCTTCACAGGAAAACACGTAAATGTTTTCCGTAACTCCTTGAGTGCTCAGAAGGAATCCATGCATTGGGAAACCTTCAAACAAACAAACAAAACCACCAAAAACCCCCAGCCCCTCCCAAATTGGAAATAATAATACATGGTATATGATGAATAAATAAATAAATAAAGTAATTAACACAAAAGGGTAGGTGCTATAAAATCAAAGTCCTTCTCCAACCTCAGAAACCCAGTTTCCCTGGCAACCTGTTACCAGAGATTACGTGTGTGTACACACAACACATTCCCCCTTCCATAAATGGTTGCGTATTCTACACATGGTTTCCCACCCTGCAATTTTTACTCAGTAGTATGTCTTGGAGATAGTTGGAGATGGTGTAGCACTTAAAGTCTTCCTCATTCTCTTGTTAGTGTGCCTGTTGTATTTCCTCACGTTCCACAACAGTTAACTAGACCCCTGTTGATAGACCTTTAAGTTGTTTCTTGTATTTTGCTCAAACAAACATCATTTTGGCATGTAGGTGTTTTTTGGAATAAATTCCTACTAGTAGAATTGCTAAAAGTATGTGTACATTTCAAGTTTTGATAGAAATAGCCAAATTATCTTCCGAATGGTTTATATCTCTTCACACTCCCCTGGTGTCTGTGTGTGCCATGGCAGACGTCTGAAGTGTCCTGGCCTGAGACACGTGACCACAGCACAGGTCCCTCGCTTTCTTGATCACACCAGCTGCACCCACACTTCGCCCCATGAGCAAGTGCATTCATTACTAACTTGGTGATCTCATGAGCTTCAGCAAGCAGCAATTTCCTGAGAGAGCCTCGCGAGGGCCTCGGCAGCTGCTGTGATCTGAAGTGTTGCTGTGGGGTGAGACCAGGTGTTGAATTCAGCCTGTCAGAGTTACTCCTGTCTATTCTTTACATCCCTCCCCTTCCAGGCTGGAATGGAATAGTGGAAAGAAATTCAGCAAATGCTGGCTTCTGTCAGCTCTTCGGTGCTGATGATGAATGGAGAGGCTGGAGGTTGATGGGATGACGTGGAATTAGCTCTTGGAGATTTGGCCTCTGTCTAGGTTCTTCTTACCTTTGACTGTGTTTCCCTCAGTTAGATGTACTTCTCGAGTTGTGTGCTGTCAGCCTTCTTTTTTTTTTTTTTTAAGATTTTATTTTTTTCCTTTTTCTCCCCAAAGCCCCCCAGTACATAGTTGTATATTCTTCATTGTGGGTCCTTCTAGTTGTGGCATGTGGGACGCTGCCTCACCGTGGTTTGATGAGCAGTGCCATGTCCCCGCCCAGGATTCGAACCAATGAAACACTGGGCCGCCTGCAGTGGAGCGCGCGAACCTAACCACTCGGCCACGGGGCCAGCCCCCCGTCAGCCTTCTTTCCTGAGTGATTATTTATTCTGAAGCCTGGGCATGTGAGGTGAGTGATATGTGCTCTGAAGGTTGGCACTCACCTCTTGCTGCATTTGAAATAGTTATAGTTAGTTGTAGGCATGGGCGGGGGACACAACATTCTGTCGTTTTTATTTTATTATTTTTCAAAGATTTTATTTTCCCTTTTTCTCCCAAAGCCCCCCGGTACATAGTTGTGTATTTTTAGTTGTGGGTCCTTCTAGTTGTGGCATGTGGGATGCCGCCTCAGCGTGGCTTGATGGGCGGTGCCATGTCCACGTCCAGGACTCGAACTGGCGAAACCCTGGGCCGCCGAATCGGAGTGTGTGAACTTAACCACTCAGCTATGGGGCCCACCCCATTGTGTCATTTTTATAGACAGCACCTCTGTCTGGACCCCCAGTTGTCACCAGAAACAGTGATAAAGCAGTGACCAGGAGCTTTGGGGTATGGCCTCTGGTGAATGGGCCAGAGAAGAAGTGGGTAGGTTGTTAAAGAAGAGCAAAACCCTTAATCCTTTTGTCTTTATCTGTTAAGCATCTCTTCCATTATTAACAATGATCTTTAGGCTAGAAAGGGATATATGTAAAGCACTGATACTTTGCCAAAGTAGTAGCCTCGTTTGTTACAATATTAACCCAAACTGAGAAAATATTAAAATGTCAAACAAAACAACATAAACCATAGTCTAAGTAAGACTTGGTTGGTGCTGTGGCATTAGGAGTTCTCCTGTCTGACTTTTCTCTAGGATTAGGTCTTGTTTGCTCAGAAACTTCTAATATACCTCCCTCCCTTAAGTTGACTACCAAATAATTGAATACCAAGTCCGAACTCTTTAGCCTGACGTTTGAAACTCTTTGGTGCTAATCTGCTTCTTCAGTGTAATCATCTGCTTCCTTACTATTTAAAGTGTATTCCTGGACCAAGAGCCTCAGCGTCACCTGGAGCTTCTTAGACATGCAGGATCTTAGACCCCACCCCAGACCCGTTGAGTCAGACCTGGAATTTTAGCAAGATCCCTGAGTGTTTGGTGTGTCCACTGCAGTTTGAGAAGCACTGATCTGTTTCTCTTTTCCTAGCCTCCCTTTATGTCCTACTAGCAGCTTAACTGGGCTAGCTGTCGTTTTCTGAACATGTTCTGCACTTCCCCATTGGCCTGCCTTTTCTCAAATGATTGTTTTCCTACAAATGTCCTTTTCTCTCTGCTTCCTTCTATCTTTCCTTCCATTCATCCGATTTATTAGGTATGTAGAATATGCTAAGAACTGTGATTTGGATGGAATTTCAGACATGATTGAAAGCAGAATTCCTGCCCACTGCTGGGACAGGCTCTCTGGAGGGCAGCTCAGCAGCATACATCAAGAGTCTTATGCCTTTGACCCCAAAATTCTACTTCTAGGAGATTTTCCTAAACTAATAATCAGAAAAGAAATACGTAGAAACTTGATCACTACAGCACTATTTACCATAGTAAGAAATTGATAAGCTAATAAATTATGTTATAGCCATACAATAGAGTATTATGTAGTCGAGAAAGTAAGGTATATATGTATTGATGAAATGAAAATATATTAACAGTATATTATTGAATAAAAATTGTTATTAAAAAATGCACCCTTAACTCCTCTACTCCAAAGGCTTATAGTTGAATAAGAGAGAGATGTAAACCAAATAATGTAGAAATACAAATGGTAATTATAATGATAACAGCAGCAACTAACATCTGTTGGACACTTCTAATGTCCCGAGCTGAGTTCTAAATGCTTCACATGTTATCTTCCTTTATCCTTGCAAAAACCCTATGAAGTCAGACTATTGTTACTTCCAAATGAAAAAATTTTAATATGTTCATACATTTTAATTTTTGCCAATATGATGCATAAAACTTGGTAGCTTTTATTTTGTATTTCACTGATTTTTAGCAAGGTTGAACATCATTTAACATATATTGGTCATTTACTTTTGCATTTCTTAGATTGTCTGGTTTTGTCTTCTGCCTGTTTTTCTATTGGGTTTGTCTTTTGCTTATTGATCTGTTGGAATTTGTTATATCTTGGATATTTAAATATATGTTGCAAATATTTACTCCCAGTCTATGCTTGTCCTTAACTTTATGTTGTCTTTTATCATTTTTCTTTACAGTCAGACTTGGGGTTGTCATTCTTGATTTTTGGTAGTGTCTGCTTGCTGTTAGCCCTTCTCCCTAATACAGTAGAGTCTTATGAAAGTTAGAAAATAATGAAATTTCCCCAAATTGTCCATATGTAAGAGCCTTGAGGGGCTCTCCTGAATAAAGTATGTGTATTTAATTGCTTGGACTTTTAAACATGTATACTTTGGCCACTCTGAAAATCTACTTTCTATGTTCTGAATATGTGTTTGCTGGATTATTGTGTTCCAAATAATAGAATTGTTATAATACCACCCCTTCCTTATATTTTTCATTAATTTGCTCTTGTATGGAAGATGATTTGTTTTCAGCTCCCCCAAGCGAAATTGGGGGTCTGTAATCAGACTCACAGCAGCTGTCTTTGTTCATCAATTGATGTGAGCTGCCAACCTCAGTTAACCAGATTTTACCACCTGTCTAAATAACATGTAAAGGCAATCTCCAACTTTTATAAGTGAATCCCCAAAGTTCATTTATAATTAAATTATTTGGAACTCAACTTTTATTTTTCTATAGAAACAAGTCAGTTTCTAGGTTTCCAGGAAGCCCCAGCAAGCATTCTTAAAATTAACTCTTAGTAATACTTTGTGAAGCATTAAGTATTATTTGAACTCAACCTAAAAAATATCGTTTATCACATTATTTTTATATTCCAATTATGGATGTGAAAATAGAAAGAACAAGCCTGGGGCCGGCCTGTTGGCTCAGTGGTTAAGTTCGCATGTTCCGCTTCGGCGGCCCCGGGTTCCCTGGTTTGGATCCCAGGTGTGGACATGGCACTGCTTGGCAAGCCATGCTGTGGTAGGTGTCCCACATATAAAGTAGAGGAAGATGGGCACGGATATTAGCTCAGGGCCAGTCTTCCTGAAAAAAAAAAAATTAAAAAAAAAAGAACGAACAAGCCTCTAACCTTCAGAAGCTCTGGCATTCAGAGACTAGGGAATGTGGTTGGGTGGATGGGGAATAGGGTGTGTGTAACATCTTTAAAACTATAAGAGTGAAGACACCTCTTGGCAAATCATTTATTCACCAAGCTCAATCATTTATTCACCAGCTTAAGCAGCTCGAGGAGTTAGGTGAAAAGTCAGGTCCTCCAGCTGCACTTCCAGGACCTAGTTGGGCAGGCCTGAGTAGTTTACAAGCTGCAGTTTATCCACAAGCACCCCACAACACTGTCACAGGTCATCCCCGGACCAGCAGCAATTCTGCTCTAGAATGTTCCACTACCCCTCCATTATCTTTCTCCAGTATGAGTGAGAACAAGTCAGTTCTTGGACCTGAATCTGTGCGTGAGGCTGATGAACTTGGTATGGGCACAGTGTCAACTAGATGTCCCTGAAGAGGTAATTGACCAAATGGGACCTAAAAGTCCTGAAAGAATTAATTACTTTTAACATGCTTATGTAAGCAGTTTGTTTCTGAGAACTTTACTCATTTTGGCTTACAAAGGAATAGTTTGTGTCTTTGTAAAAGCTCAACACGGAAAATGGGAGCTTTTTAGTATTCCAGCTAGGCAACGCTTGTTTAAAGAAAGGAGATCTTCTGAAATCAGAATCCAGGTCACTTTGTCAGTTTGTGTAGTGTCTTTTACCTTTTGACTGCCCATCTGACTTTCCTGAAGCTGGCACCCTGGGAAGTTATCAGTGGAAAATCAGGCAATTAATACCTCTGCCTTGTCAGGACATTTTGAAGAAATGACTTTACTGGTAATTGACAGAGGTATTACCCTGTTATATTTTTATATTTCACATAATATATATTTTACTTTTCTGTATCATTTTAAATTAAAATTTCAATGAAAAAATTTCATCAAGATCATTGTTAACTAGTGTTATTTGTCTGAGAATTGACTTGGAATATTTTGTTAGATTTCTATTTGCAGGACTTATGTTCTCTTTAGTGTCCTTCTTGCCCTTGACCTGACAGATGCGTGTTTTATAGATCCCTTTCCCTCAGCTCATGCATGTTTCTTCATAATGGGCATCTGTTAACAGCTGGGGGTGAGATGCTTGGTGCCCTCTGGTCAGGATTTATGTCCTGCAGGCAGACCCAGATGCTTCCCAGGGGGCTGACCTAACTCTTCTGATTGTCTCTTTATGACACCAAACTCATGATCATTGGGCTTTTTCATAAGGGGCACATGTTTGGAGATACTTTGCTCTGGTAAAATGTAGGTAGACCACATTATTCCTAATATTCCAGGGACTGTTATAGCTTAAATTACAGCCTGGATTTTATGACTTTCAGAATGTTATTATTTGCCCAGAGGTAATTTTTTCTCTGTACGTGCAGGTTGAGTAAATGGTTTATGCTTCGTAAGTAGAAAAGAGTGTTGGTTTAATTTATTTTATCCCTCACATATTTCCTTGGACGAGAAGAAAATTATGGCTGATTTTCTTACCTTAATCAAGAACAGTCTTTAGCATGTCTTATTTGTAAGATCCAGTCCTAGAATTACGTGTTTCACTAAGATATGTAGCTCTGCCCAGAGGTGACTTTCAGGTTAAGGGAAGTAAAGATGTAGTAAACTGAGATGAGAAGACACTGTTCATGATGCCCACCTTGGATTCACATTTAACACCTGTTTTTCCTTCCTGTCAAAGTGCCAAATGGCATGTTTTTTAAAAAATTAGAATGGATTTAACTTTTATCAGAAGTTAGTGGAAACTTTGGAGTAACTAACGACACTTTCCTATGTTGCAAAGCTTAGATTTAGGTGAATAAGGCTGATACTTAGTTTTCACTTATGTAACCTTATGGCATTTCTGCCAAGCCTTCAAGGCTGTTTTGAGGTTGCTGAGTTTATAAGGATTCAGCAAAAATGTTTATGAACACTTACTGTGAGCCTGTGGTCTCTGTCTGCTTTGCGTGACACTCGTTTTGATTGTTTTTAGTCCCCAGCCATCCTCCTTTTTTGTTGCGTGCACAGGGCGGCATTTGTAAATGTTATTCATTCACAGTCTGGTTGATTTCCTGGGCGGGACCCTGGTTCTGCTGGGCTGGCTTTCCCAGTTCTCTGCGGTGTTCCCGCCTTCCCTCGTAGTACCTGCGTGTGGAAAGCCCTGGCGTCCTGAGTGAGAACCTGGAGCCTGTAGCAAGTAAGGAGAGCTCTTCAAAGACTGAAAAGTGGGTGTTTTTCTTTTTAAAATCTAGATCTTTATATTGTCAGCCTCATTTATGAGTTTTAAGCCTTATCGGAAGTACACAGGTACAAGACCCTGAGGAAGGTGACAAAGGTAGGTAGCACGTAGAGAAACAAGAAAGGCCACATGGAGACTAGAATCGCTGGGTCTGCAGGTCTGCCGTCAGGGCCTCACCATCTCTCATCACTAGTTATGAAGTGGTGGGAAAGGCAGAACATATGTTGTGCACTAATAACATTTGGTCACTAATTTTCTTTAGATTCTGTCATTGAAGCTTTCCAACACTTTAGTTACTTGGTGCCTTAGTGAAGGAGCTGTGAGGAAAACTTCATCCCTGTGTCTCACCTTTATTTTACGGGAAGCTTTGTTACAGAACGTTTATCATCCTGGTTTCCTAGCCCTTAACTTTCTACGTCACACTCCAAAAAAATAAAGCCTCTGTCCCCATGTGTAGTAAGTCATAATGTAGTGTGAATTCAGAGTCTTGTCCAGGGCAGGCACAGTTCCTAAAAGGGGGATATAATCTTCCCAGTTGCTCAGAAGTCAACTAAAATGGGCCCAAGATGCATATTATCAAGGCAGGAGTCCTTTGAGTTGGCCAAAGGCTTGCTTCCTTACCCTCCCCTGACTTGACCTGCGTGTCAGTGGAGGGCAGCATGGTGCCCCTGTCTCTGCTCCACAGTCCTCTGCCACCCGTTGGTCTGGCTTCCCTACCGCGTGCCTGGAGGAGCAGCCGAGCCCCCCGCCCTGCCCAGGGAAGTGTGCTTTCAGGGCCTGGGCCGAGGGAATGGACAGCACCTGGTGGGAAAATGACACTAGACCATCAGGGGCTTTTGAAAGGGCCACGGGTTCAGCTCTTGGCTCTGCTCACACAGTTAGAGACAGGCTGGCAGCAGGGCTGGAGAGTGACGAGGGCTGAGTTCTGCTTCTTGCCGCTGTCTTCTCCTTAGCCTGTGTCCATTTCTGGCCTTGCCCTTTGGTTTTGATGCCGTTTCTAGCCTTCAGAAATCAACGGTATGGCCTTTCTGTTATCCCGTTTGTCTCCTGGCTGTTTTGGCCTCTCTTTATTCTCCAGAGGCTCTCTGTGCCAGTGTTACTTGGCGCTGTTCCTAGCTTTGGAATATCATTCCAATTAGCCTGTCAAGGGAGTGGGGGCTGGGGGCAGAGGAGTTGTAAATTACATGGACCACCCCCTCCTTCTCAGACACCGGTCTTTTCTGCTTGTTCATGTGCAGGCATGTGTCAATTACATTTGAAGGGAAAAGTGCTGCACAGGATGTGATTTGGATCTCTCTCTTTATTACCAGGTAAACTGTGGCAATGCATGGTTTTGTTTGTTTGCTTTTCAATACAAATTTCTTCATTATAGTGGAAGAGCAAAGTATATTTGGATGGACTGCAATAACAAGGAACAGTATCAGTGGAATAATAATTACTTGTTAAGTCTTGTGATTATTTCATTAACAACTTATTTGCATTTGAAAGCAGCAGAAGTATACTTACGGAAGAAATGGGAGTGGGAACCCATAGTTTTTTTATTAGATAGATGTAGATCGCAAAAGTGTGTGAGCTTTTGTGTATGTATTTCTCTGTCTGTATTAGTTTCCTGTGGCTGCTATAACAAAGTGCCACAAACTTGGTGGCTTAAAACAGCAGAAATTTATTTTCTTACAGTTTTGGAGGCCTGAAGTCTGAAATGAGATTTAGGGCCGAAAACCAGCAAGTAGTGCTTTCTCTGGAGACTCTCGGGAGATGTTTCCTTGCCATTTGCAGCCTCCAGAATGGCATTTCTTGCCTTGTGGCCCCTGCCTCCATCTGATGGCACAGCATCTTTTCTCTCACTCTGCTTTCCTCTGACTTTCTTCTCTGTCTCAAATCTTGGCCCACCTGGGTAGTCCAGGATAGTCTCTTCATATTAAGAAATTTAAGAAATTTAATCACGTTTTCAAAGTCTTTGGCATTATAAGGCAACATTCACAGATTCCGGGGACTTGGATGTAGACATCCTGGGAAGGGTCCTTATTCAGCCTACTGCAGAGTGTGTGTGTGTGTGTGTGTGTGTGTAGGTGTGCTTGTGCCTGTCTGTTTAAAATTTCCTATCTCTATTCCTGAGCTGGTCTACAAGCAGGTACACCCCAGTAGCAATGAGCATACCCAACTACCCAATGTCCAGTTCTCGTATCTAAATGGTAAATAATAGTCTTCACTAAAAGAGACCAGGTTTTTGTTTGGTTTTTTTTTTTTTAAAGAAATGACTGATTCCAGGGAGAAGCCTGGACCATCCTATTGTACCAGAAAGTAAAGAAGTGCTCAGAGAATAACGGGGACGTGTCAAAAAGACACAGAAGCCAGCTAGAGCTTTCACTGGCCAAAACCAGGCAGTTTGAGTATTGAAATAAATAATGAATGTGGTGGATTACAACTCACTGGATAAAACATAAATTCAGTCCATACTGATAAATATAAATTAATTTACAAGTTGAAAGTTTCATGAGGAATGGCATATTTACCTTGTTTCTAAGTATCTTTCCACAGCAAACTAATTGATTACAAAGAGAAAAAGTTTAAGTTGACAGAGGAGAAGGGTGGCAGATCACAGTGAATGCATGCGATAAGTAGTGGGACAAATTGAAATTATATTCCATTAGATAGGATGCAAAGAGGAGAACAGCATCACTTCTGTGATATTCTTGTCAAAGATGCGTAATCTGAATTTAATCATGAGGAAAGGTAAAGACAAACCCAAGTTGAAGAATATTCTACAAAATAACTGGTCTGTAATTTTCAAAAAATGTCATAGTCATGAGAATTAAGGAATATAATGTAATATAATAGTGAGGTTAAATAGTCAATTGGAAGTTCTAAGCTTCACTGTAGAAGGATCTGGTTAGGCTGTTATTAGTGCACCCCTGACTGAATTATTTAGATCTTTCTTCTTGGGCTGGTTGCTTTCTGCAGAGAAAACTCTTCAGATCTCCTGCCTGCAGGGTCTCAGGTGTCAGTATTCCATAGGCTGCGTGGGAGAGAAGTCTAAGCATCTTAACATCCTGCAAACAAGTCCCGTTTCCACTGTGGTATCCTTGTATCAGTTGTGCCTGGTGTCCCCCGGGCCAGGGATGTTCTTTGAGAAATCTCTCTGGTGGATGAAGCTCCATTCTTCTGCCTGGGTGGACCAGGGACAGTTGCCCGATGAAGTAGGTGGGAGTCTGGGGATCTAACTGCTTGATAACCATTCCTTCTCACCAGTCCTGCTTGTTTTAGCTCCTCACTCCCTCCATTCCCCTTCCTTGGCCTTTGAGTATTCTGTGGTGTGACTTGGACTGGTTGTGTTCCCTTTCAACAGGACTTAAGTTACCTGTCCTAAACAACTTCCCTTTTGCTCTTAACTCTTTTGGCTTTTCCTTATGTGTTAATTGGCTAGGCTGCCATCAGAAAGTACCACAGACGGTGAGAAAAAATTGCTTTCTCACAGATCTGGAGGCTAGACATTTGAGATCAAGGTGTCAGCATGTTTGGTTCCTTCTGAAGCCTCCCTCCTTGGCTTGAAGATGGCCTGCTTCTCCCTCTGTCTTCATAACAGTTGTCCCTGTGTGTCTGTGTCCTAATCTCCTCTTTTTATAAGGACACCGGTCATATTGGATTAGGGCCCACCCTAGTGACTCATTTTAACTTAATTACTTCTTTAAAGACGGTCTCAAAATGTGGTCACCTCTAAGGTACTGGGGGTTAGGATTGCAACATATGACTTTTGGGGGGCAGCATTTGTAACACCTAACCATTGCCTTTTACAGTGTTAGTGCTCAGCTTCCTGTTCTTGCTGACCCTTGAGTTGGCATGAGCAGTGCCCTCTTTCCATGGCCCTGCCTTCTGCTGGGTGATGGGAGCAGATGGGGTTGAACAGAATCGAGTGTGGAGTGTGAATGTTGGAATCAAGTGTGAGTTGTGAGTGAGTTGTGAAATATTTTTATAATCTTTAATTTAGCTTTTCATCTTCTCTGGCCTAAAGTATTCTATAATACTGAACTTTGACTGACTAGGGGACTCTCATCCTCTGAACATCATACTGAAATTGAAATGATAAGGAGATGAAGGAGCATGTCACCCTCCTCAAACTCTGCTCTCAGCCCCTACCTCCACTGTGCCTCCGCTGGCCCTGTCTTTCCCCTCCCAAATCAACTGAAAATTACTTTTACTTCTGAAATTTGCATGCAGCTTTCTGCTTTCTCTTGATTTTTTGTAGCTAGACAGTTAAAAGAGTTATTTTATATAAGTAGTATTTCTCTTGTGTCTAAAATTGGTAATTATTATCAGTAATATCTTGAGAGTTGGATAATATAACTGAAAGTTCTTTGTAAATTTGAAAAGCCATATAAAATGTGAGGTTGGAATTTTATTTGTCCTGTCCGTTTAGTGGTGGAGTTGCATTTTTAAGTGGAGGGCACATTTTGGTTATCAAGTCATTGTAATTTTATCACAAGGAGAAGATTTATGTTTTTCCTCCTTAGTGAAATATCTGTGAAGGTGGTTCAGAAGTGTGAAGAATCTTTGTGTTTCAGAATTAGGAGGCACCTTAGAGATAAATTTGAATAACCCTCTATTAATAGGGAAGCAGAAGTCCAAAGCCTCCGCGTTGGTGTGACGCTGAGTGGAAGACCCAGCCTGGCCGTGAGCCTGCAGCATCTGACAGTCACTCCATTTGCGACTGTTCATATCCTGTACTTCCTAATAAGGTTTCTGTTTCTAAAGTGACTGTGATAAAACAAAAGAAGATATTTTATTCAGTGAGTAATACAGAAGGAAAAGTAGTGCTGAATTATGTGGGTCTTCCATCAAGTTGATTGTTTCAAATACAGTTTTTCAGACCTGCAAAAATTATCGTAGAGATGGGTGAAGATTTGTAACCCTTGGCATGGAGAGAGGATATATCATTGGGGCTTGTGGCTTTAAGAATAATTAACATGAGGGGCCGGCCTGGTGGTCTAGTGGTTAAGTTCAGTGCGCTCTCCTTTGGCGGCCTGGGTTCAGCTCCTGGGCGTGGATCTACACCACTCATCTGCGGCCATGCTGTAGCCGTGAGCCATGTATAAAAGAGAGGAAGATTGGCAATAGATGTTGGCTCAGGGGAAATCTTTCTCTGCAGGAAAAAAAAAAAAAAAGAATAGTTAATGTAAATGGAGTGAATTTTATTTCACCAGGCAAGGCAGGGGAATGTTAATGCTTAGATTTGGGGGTGAATGTTGAGTTTTAGGTTCCTCCATAATTGTCGTAGTATGGATTACTTTATTAGGGTCGAGCCCTTTAGTCTTTTACGTCTGGGTAGAGAATCTCTTTAAAAAATGTTTCTCTTCTGTGAAATTCGGAATGTGCTTTGAACACTGCTTCACTTTCAAGCCTTAGCACAAGTGTGCTCTATGGACCAGCATCAGCATCGCCTTGAAGCTTTTTAGGAATGCGGAGTCTCAGGCTGTACCCCAGACCTGCTCAATCTATGTTTTAACAAGATTCCCAGGTGATGCATATATCTAGTCAAGTATGAAAAACGCTAGTCTAGAGCAGTGCTGTGCAAAATTTGGTCCCTGGACCAGCAGCATCAGCATCATCTGCAACATTATTAGAAAATGCAAATTCCCAGACCAAAAATCCCAGATGCACTGAATCAGAAACTCTGGGTGAATCCTCAGTGTGTGTGTATGTCTGTGTGTGTGTGTGTTTAAAGTACTTCTTATTTATTTATTTTGCTGAGGAAGAGGCACCCTGAGCTAACATTTGTGCCAGTCCTCCTGTCTTTTGTATGTGGGTCACTGCCACAGCATGGCCACCAGCGAGTGCTCTAAGTCTGTGCCCGGGGAACTGAAGCCCGACCGCTAAAGTGGAGTGCACCAAACTTAACCACTAGGCCACGGGGCTGGTCCCTCCAGTATGTGTTTTAATGAGCCCTGTAGGTGATGCTAATTCATGCTAAAGTTTGAGAGCTGTTCTAGAGCAGTGTGCTTCCAAAAGTTTTGACCATGACTCAAGGTGAGAAATACATTTTACATTGTGATCCAGTACACACACACACACACATACACACATGCACAACTTAGAAGTTTTCTAAAACAATGTTTATCTTACTATGTGTTATCTACTCTGGTATTTTCAGTTTTATTTTGTTAAATATATGTGTGTGTATAAACTTACTTGTATAATAATCTGGTCATGACACGCACAACTGATTACACAGCCACTAATGGGTCATGAGCTGCAGTTTGAGGCACAGTGCTCTTGAGCAGGGTCTCTTTTTGTGCATGGCCCCTTTGAAGTCTGGTAAAGCTCTGGATGTCTTGTCAGTATCATGCTTTTTAAGTGCATATAGTAATATACATGGAGATGCAGAAGTAACCAATTATGTTGGTTACCAAAATATTAAAGATATTTGTGATGTGGTAATATATTGTTTTTCTTTACTCATAAGAAGAGTTAGTGGTGGGTCTAGTAACTACTATCATTTGAAAGTGGGGATGACTATAAATGATATTTCATGATATCTGCAGTAATTGTTATATGATGTGAAAATGGTTATGATCTCTATTGGTGACAAAGTTACAGTTACTGATGATAATACTGTGGTTTGTTGCATACCTTCATATTTGAAAAAAATACTAAATTTCAGCTTGTGAAAATAAAGATCTAACTTTTTCCCCTATCTAACTTCAGACTTCCAGAATTCTATTGACAGACTCCCATGGAACTGAGGTTAAGAACCCTTGCTCAAGAGGAACCTTTCTTTGGAGAGTGGTTCTCAGGCTTTAGGTTGAGACTATGCCCGAAAATTATCTTCCTGGAATTTCTTTCTTTCTTTTTGTTTTTTAAGATTGGCTCTGAGCTAACATCTGTTGCCAGTCTTCCTGCTTTTTTTTCCTTCTCCCCAATGCCCCGCAGTACATAGCTGTATATTCTAGTTGTGGGTACCTCTAGTTGAGCTCTGTGGGAAGCCGCCTCAGCACGGATTGAGGAGTGGCGCGAAATCCGCGCTCAGAATTGGAACTGGGAAACCCTGGGCTGCTGAAGCAGAGTTTGCGAACTTAACCACTTGGCCACGGGGCTGGTCCCTGGAATTTCTTAAAACCGGTGCTTCATTGGTGGCATCTTTTCTTGTTTTCTAGCACCATCGTAATGGGTTTCTTCTTCAGTATTCTCTTTTCTGTTGTTTTACTGAGACTTTGGAGGTCACCAGGAAGCCCAGATCCAAGCTATTGATACTGTTCCCTCTGTAGTCTCCCCCATCTCAGTACATGCATGTTGCTCAAGCCAAATTCCTGGGAGTCATTCTCTGGTCGTGAGTTCTGTGTTCAGAATTTGAATCTGAGATCCACAATTTACTAGCTGTATAACCTTGGACAAATTACTCACCTGCTTGTTGCTTCCTTTTCTCGACCTGTGACACTAAGATGATAGCAGGGCCCGCCTCACAAGATTGTTCTGAGCATTGAGAGAGGTATCCCATGTATTGCCTTAGAACAGTGACTGGCCTGGAGTAAGTGGTTAGCCAATGTTACCCTTTATGATTATTAGTGATTTCTCACTTTCTCTCATTCCTTAGATCCAGTTTATCAGAAAATTTATGTAGATCTTCCCTATAAAAAATATTTCAAATTCATCTACTTCTGCCTATTTCCATTGCCATCGTCCTTCTCTAAGCTTCCATACTCTGTCACTTGGACTCTTATCTGGTGTCTCTGCCTCTTGATGCACTCCAGTCTGTTTTCCCTATAACAACCATATGATCACTTAAAAGTGTAAATGAGTGATCTTTTTAAAATGTTAATGAATCGCTGTACATTTAAAATCCTTCACTGGCTTCCCATCAGACCTTTTCTTGACCTACACACCCTGTGGTTTTGACCCCTACCTCCGGCATTACGTCCTGCTGGGCTGTTCTCCTGGTCACTCTCTAAAGTTGCGCATTTGCTCGCTGTCCTGTGGCATGTTGGCCCTCTCTTAGCTGTTGAGTAGCCTGTTCCTTTCATATTTTCACGGTATTGTGTAAGACCCTCCCTCTGCTTGGATGGAAATTTCCGTCCTTCCCCAGCCTCTCATCCTTCTCCTCGCTGCAAGTCTTAGTTCCTCAGAGAGCCTTCCCTAACCACTCTCACTAAATCAGGGCACCAGGTTCCTCTTTTCCCAGCCTGAAGCTCCCTAAACACATCAAAAATTAATATGTCCTTTCTACTGGGGAAAGGGATAATTAGCAACCTGTGGTTATAAAGCACATAACTCCAAGAGGAGTGTGCACCTTTTCCAAAAAGATACATTTTACACATTATGAACACTAAGTGATTGTAATGCTATTTTAAGAAATTGCTATCTCAAAATTGTACAAGCTAGCTCTTTGATATTGGTGTTAGAAAGCAAAAAGAGGCCTGCCCGCTGGACCTGTCTACAAAGGGCTGATGGAGTTAATCATAACCCAGTTGGGGTCTTCCACTGCTGTCAATCATTTCTGCTCCAAAGGATATAATAGAAGTCCTGAAATTTCCCTCTTTGAAGTAGTTGCTGGGTTGCTGATAAAACCCTTCAAGCTCCTCTCTCCTAAGGTGAATGTTTAGTTGCTGGTCAGACACAAGGAAAGATGTTTCATAATTAGAGGGTGAAAAGCAGTGTAGGTAATAGCTGGATCCTGGTTAGTATTTGAGTTCCCAGTGAAGAGGCAGAAGAATGACTCCCTGATTAGACTAGGTCAGATTTCTTTGTGTTTTGAAATTTCTACCTTGTTACTTATTTTTAATTAATCCCAGGCCAGAGAATTGCCTAAAGCAGCCAGGAAGAGGGTCATAGAATTCAGAATCATGATGTGAACCACTCTCACAATTACCTTTGTTTTTCTCTCAAATAAGGGACTTTTAGGAATTCTAAAGGACTCTGGGGCAGATGCTCAGATTTAGGACAATTAGTATAAATGGGATGCCTGACACTTCTATTCGATGCCCTGTTTGGCTGAATGGTGTTCCTAATTGTATAAAAATGTGGTCTCTTTTGGGGGAGGACAACTTTTTGTTGGCATACTTTAGCACAACCCACACACAGAAGTGTTCCTGCTATGGGCTGTCGGTAATGATAAACATTTGGAAAATGATGCATCTATAAACAGCTTTCTAATTTCAGAAAAGTAACATAAACAATTAAAGAAAGTTCCACTGTAATTCTGCCTCCTAATCAAGCCAAATGTTTCATATTTTTCTTATACCCCTATAGATGTTTATATTGTTATCTTTTTTATATAGTTGTAATCTTGCAGTGATCATCTTGTGTTCTGGTTGTTGTCATGTTACCTTTTTCATGGCTATATAGCATTCTATCTAGTAGATATGTCATAATTGCTTAACCATTCTCGTTGGTTGGTTTGCTTTATGATGTATTTTTAATGACATCTTTGTTTTGTTCTAATTTTGCAGGCAGAGACATTTGTTTGGGTTAACAATGCATCAGCACATTCCCAGAGTGTTGCCAAGGCCAAATATGAATTTTTATTTGGCAGATCTGAAGAGAAAACTCCAGATACTAGTAAGTGTTTCCCTACTCTTCTCCTTCAGGTAACAGATAGGAAGCGCTACAGAAATTTCAAATCTCAGAAGCTCAGAATTCTTCCAATCTAGAACTGGCTTGAAATTAGCTAGAACAGGCTAGAAGAATCACATCCTTTATTTCTGAATTCTACATCTTAGGAAGGTAGTTTTGATGAATAATTAAAGTGATGAACAGGTTTCACAGAGGTAGGAGGGCAGCAAGGCAGATGGAGAAAAAGCACTCAGCCATGTCTTGGGAGTTGGACTGGAAGGGGATGTTGCATGTGGCGAAGAGCCTAGGCCCTGGAGGTAGGCTTCCTGAGCTTGAATTCTGGCCTTGTGACTTATCAGATGTGTGACCTCGAGTAAATTTTCTCATCTCTTTGTGCCTCAATTTTCTCATCTGTAAAATGGGGTTAGAGGGATACATACCTAGAATTCTTTTGAGGATTAAGTTAATTGACATATGTAAAGATCTCAGAACCACACTTGGCATGTAATAAATGCTCTAAAAGTGTTTGCTCCTGTTATTATTTATTGTAATCATCATCACCATGTCCCTGACCTTTGCATGCAGAAGTGCAGTCCTGACACTCCTCAACTCTGTCACTCTCTGGCACTGATCTCTGTTTTGAGTAGACCAGGAATCTGATCTAATCTAATGTTTTTTCAGTTGTAAAGGTCAAATAATAACTACACATTTTTGACTTACATATTAGATGGGATTAGTGGATCCCATAATGGTATGAGGATAGTAAGAATGCAATACATATGCAGCCATTTAATAATTCCTTTTACTTTAATAATGAATATTTACTAGATATTTCAATAGTTGGGGACTCAAGTATAAAACAGCTAAATTATTTTAAAAAATCATTCTGCTTTTATCACAGTGTCCCCATTTGCTATTTATCATGTAGCATAAATATGTAACTATTCTAGACTTAAGGTTTGGGACACCTAATCATCTATCCACTGTTTCTCAGGCGGGGAATACTGATTGTAGTCACCCCAAGGCTGTTTAAAACTCCCTCTTAGCATAGCCTTAACCTGAATGTCACATTGTGATTTTGTGCTGATTAAGCTTTTCTTGACTTTGGTAAAACACGATTTTTACTTTGCAATGTAGCGATGATATCATCTGTCTGCATAGTCCTCTGACTTATTGCTGGGTGAGTTTGGTTCTTCCTTACTCACAGGTCTTAAGTAGTTTTCCCTGTGTACCTGAGGCAAATCAAAATGACATTTTAAGCCTTCTGTTCCTTATTTGCTGTGGTAAAAATGCTTGGTGTTGTTTCTAGTGCTGTTATTCTGCAGCTCCTGTATTTTCTTCTAAGTTTTATAGTTGTAACTCTTACATTTAGGTCTGTGATCCATGTTGTGTTATTTTTTGCGTATGGTGTGGGGAAAAAGCTGAATAATTCTTACTGATGGATAGACTGTGTTGGGTAAATGTAGAGCATCTCACTGAGTTGGGTGGGTGCCACTCCATACACACGATTCCTGGAGAGCAAGATGCAAAAAAAGCAGCACTGCAGCTTAACCTGCTCACGCCCCTCTCCTAATCTTTGCGTCTGGTCTCAGGACCCGGGAAAGCTGGGAGTCATTGCTGGAGGGAAAATGTGAGTTGGTGTAGAAAACCACAAACACACAAAGGAACAGATGACAGATCCACTAATTCTAGGGTCTTCTATTGAGATATTTTCTTGTCTCCACCACAGATACATGTTAGTTTATAATTTTATGCCTAATCCTTTTAGTCAATCCTCTACCTTTGGCACATTTTATTTAATTTGCTCCTTTCTTTTTGCTTCCTGGCCTCCTTCCCACCCATTATGGAAAGCAGAATAATGATTTCACAGTCTGATATACAAGAGTGTGTTAGACCATCTCACCATTCCTTGGCTCCTATTAAATTGGTCAGATGTCCTCTGTTATTTTAGTTATTCCACAGACCCTGCTTGGTAGGCAGTAATTTTTAGTGGTCTATTTTGGCTTGGCAGAGTGGGCCAGAAAGTGACTGTGAACTTCTCTTTGGCCGTAGGCTTTGGTGTCAGTGATGGTGTCAGCAGTGATCAGTCAGTGCCTCTATTTCTTCCCACCATGGCCACATATCTGCACGCTGAGCTCTATAGTGGTAGCTTGGCTACCTTATCAGAACTGCCTGGTGTTTCATATACTGTGATAGCTAAGGAGTGTTGCAAAAATCAATCTGGAGGGCAAGATGAAAAGCTTATTGCTGCTGTCTACTCAGTACAGTATTTTAATTTTGCCTAGGAGATCCATTTTTTGCAACAGCTGTTCATTGTATTTTTTTTTTTAAAGAAGCTATTGGAAAGCTGAGGAGCAGGATTTGACTTTTTTGAGAGTAGGATCAGATCAACTTTGTAACAGCGCATCTCAATTAGAATAGAGAGCTTTTATCTGGAGAAACTTGCGGCACTAAATATAATTGAGGTCATGTACTTATTAACCATTAAGGATTCCTTTGTAAAAATTTTCCTCTCAGTGTGTTTTATAACAAAGAGCTAGCTTTTTCTTGACTTATAGAATTGTTTGGGTGCTGTTAGGATGTTCTAGCGTAAATTTGGGTCCTTGAGATGGGCCCCTGAACAAAATTCTGTGTTGTTGGGTGTATGACCAGCTTTACAAAGTATGCTCTTAGCGGCGTCTTCTTTCATCTTTCCTTAAATCAATCAGCTGATCTTAAGATTCCTTTTACGTTTAGCTAAGAAGTATCTTTCCCCTTCTGTGTTGTAAAGCAAAGGATACAGACTGGCCTCTTTCATTCGTTTTATTTGGTCTAGCCCATGTTTTGTTAAAAAATTGAAGTAACTTTGAAAAAATGGGAGATTTCATGTGAAAACTCAGATTTCAAGCTTTTGTTGAAAAGTCTGAGCCTGCAGCCCTGAGTGGACATTGTCACTGAAGACCAGTTGGCGCCTTTAGAGCCCAGGTGCTCCTGGTTCGCCAGGCAGCGCTCTCCCATGTTGTCTCCTACTTTGCCTGTGTTACTTTCTGTTACCTCCTGAAGCTTGTAGGCATTTAGGCTTATATGGTCTCTGCTTTCAAGTCATACTAGTATATGGCTTTACACTATTGGTCATGTTTTCCAATAAGGATTCTCGTTATGTCCTGCTTCGCAACTCTGACTAGCATCCAAAGGTGGATATACCAGGAAGCTAATGCATGGGACTTTTCTAAGGCCTTGAGAGAACTAGCAATTTTTCCTTCTGTCTCTTAATGAGAGTTCCCCAAGTTGTGTAAGTTTCAGAAGCTACAAAACTGGATCTGCCCCTGCCAGCATGAGAGCCACCTGCAGGTCTTTTAAAAAGAAAGGAAGTTCTTGGGCCCCACCTTCTCCAGGCCTCTGCATCAGAATCTCTGGGCAAGGCACCCAAGCATCTCTGAGTTTTAAACAGCTCCCCAGGTGATGATTATAATGCACATACAGGCTTAAGAGCTACTGGATTTAAAAAGGTACTTACTTGAGCTATTTATACACCATTTTAACACTAAAAGGATTCGTTGTGGAATCCTTTAATACATTTGAACTGTAGTTTGATATTACTGACATTCAAAGCTGAAGTGCTTAGGAACCACTGCCAGTTGAAGATCAGTCAGATAAGTGAGGTCATCTGTGAAATTAAAATATAATGTCAATAGGAAAACATGATTTGATTGTAAAAAAAAATAGCATGCATTAGTTTTTCAAGAATTTATGAAGAAAGTTTCTAATCTGTGACAGTTGTCCATTCATGTGGAATTTCATCAGCAGTTTCTGTTTTATGCTAGTATTTGTGTAAATATTAAAATGCTTTGGGAAACATATAGGTGGACTGAGGCTGAGATTCTGGAGTGACTATAATGTGAGATGGCAGCGTGAGGGAAAATAATATTGCAGCCTGATACAAGTGCCTCTGTTCTTGGTGCTTGGGGAGGTTGAATTATTGTTTTAAAGCAATGATTTTGGAGATTTGTGGGCATGTTTTTGATTGTCACAGTGATTGGGGGCAAGGTTTGGTACTGGCCTTTAATGATTCCAGGCCAGCGAGGCATTGCGCGGTGCCCGGAGTAGTAGTGCACAAGGGAGAGTTGTCCCCATGCTGCATGACTTTGAATGTCCTCTTGGACATTCACGTGGGGAAAAGTGTTTCTAACAATGTGGACTTAGGATATATAAGCAAAATGTTTTCTGCATGGTTTTAAATATAAGTGAATTTTCTAGGACCAGAACTACCATGTGAATCAGGGGAATATTTTGCTATGTTTCTTTTAGGAAATTTACTGAAAATTGTTCATCGTTTCAAAACATCATGTTCCACAAGGTAACGCTCATGCTATTAAGTCCTCAGTGCACACACCTGTGCAGTCTAATCCGAGCCTCGCTTTCAGGGTGAGTCTATGTTTGGGTACAAGCAAGTGTCTGACTAACTCAGCATTTGCGTAAGGAGAATTAACTTTGTTTCTCCTATGTATGACATTTAGTAAACCACTGAACATACCACATTTAGTGAATAGTTATATTGGTTGTTTCGAATTTTATATTTAGACAAGCTATATTATTTATGAATTTCACTTCAGGATAATAAAGGAGGCATTGCAAAATATTTGTTATGAAAAGCTGTTTTTTTCTCATGAGTTGAGAATTGCTATTTTAAAGCAGTGGTTCGTAACCAAGAGTAAACATCAGATTGACCTATGGAAAGTTTGAAAATGATCATCGTGACCCTCCCCTAGAAATACTAATTTAATAGTTGTGTAGGAAATTCTGGGGACTCGATGAACCTTTCCCACTTCAGGGCATCCTTAGAAACTTACGTTCTTGGTTTGCACACTAGGGTGCATGCAGGCAGCTGCTGCAGGTGCAGGTGGCAGCTCAGGGATTTGGGTGGCCCTGCTCAGCCCTGCTAGCAGAGAGGTAGCACAACACCTTGATGCTTGGGATGCATGTTAAGATTACAGATTGTCTCTTTCACAGTACATGTGTATATCCAATCCTCACCTTGTACACTCTCAGATCTTACAATTTTATTTGTCAGTTATACCTCAATAAAGCTGAAGAAACAGTTCGGATTCTTGAACCTCACCCCAGTAATTCTGCTTTTGGTGTGTGACTCAAAAATCTACTGTAATGAGCCCCCTGAATGCTTTCGACCCGGGTCGTCCTTGGACAGCACTGTGAACAGTCCTCTTCTTAGGAGGTCAGTGCGATAAGCATGTGGGTCTGACAGAGACCCAGAGCATGGAAAGGTGGTTTCAAGAAGTTTGGAGGTAAAGTAGCGCTTTGAGGCCCCTGCTGGGTTGCGTTCACTCTGTGCCCGAGAGCACTGCCTAGTTGGAAACAGTAGCCTGAACATTACTGAGAAGCTAAGGCTGAGAAGAGCTCACCTTGCTTGTTTTGTATGAATTTAAACTTTGAGGGATTGTGTCCTGAGAGGCTGAACACATTTTCGGATAAAGTGTAGATCCACTCTAGGTGTTGTTTGAAAATCATGAAGAAAGGGACAGTGCTAAAAATTTTGAGAGGCAAAACCTCTGTTTTTAGAGAGGAGAACAAAGGAGATTGTAGAGACTGGTGAGTTTAAGGCTAATCTTCAGCCAAATTTTAGAGGGTTATTGAAAGAATTGGGAGAGTAGGGAGTCCTCCCCAGATATGAGCTGGCACTGGGGTCTCAGGGATGAATGGTGGGAGCCACATCGAGGTAGAATGCTTTCTAGGGATACTAGATGCCCAGCAGGGTTTGGGGGGTGGAGACGTAGAGGGTGGAGGGAGTTTGGCAGGTTAGTGGAGCTGAAGGTTGGCTGGGGTGGCTGGAAACCCAGATGTTAACATTATTAACATTCCCTAAACATGTTATTGGAACACAGTTGGGGAAATGCTGATGTACTGGAAATAGGCCTGGGCAAAAAATCAAGAGGCCTGAGTTTTCATTATGTCAGGTATCAGATGCCAAAAACTTCCTTCCAGATAACTGAGGCACTCCTGAGGGTATTTACTTTTTCAATATACAATGAATACCTATAGTTGCTAGGCTGGAGATATAGATATAAAGTATATAGTCTGCCTGCCAAGTCTGGTTGGGGAAACAGACAAGTCATCTGATGTTCTAATGCAATATACCTGCTATGTATAGTAGAAGTAAGAACAGGGATTTGGGAGGCTACTGGAGGTACACCTAAGTTAGACTGAGGGAAGGCTTCCAAGAAGAGGTGATTATCTGAGCAGAGTTTTTGAGGGTAGGGTGGAATGGGTACTGGGAAGACACATGTTTCAGACGGTATAAGAAGCATATGTAAAGATGTGTTGCTCTGAAAACCATGGCTTGTTCAGAGCAGCTGGTATCAAGGGGAGGAATGAGGCAGAAGGCTGGGGGCAGGCAAGGATCGGATTACCACTGTCTTAGATGCCATGCTAAAGAGTATGCATGTTATTGATTTTTTGAAACAATGGATTGATTTTCCACATTTGAGATTTAGGAGATCAGTCTGGAAGCATTGTTGAGATGGGATTGCAGTTCTGGGAAGGCGAGATTGGAGGCAGTGCATCTCGTTAGGAAGGTACCCCCCGCCCCCACACGCACATACCCCAATGGTTTAAACAAAACAAAAATGAACTCTTGCAGGAAAGGACTCCAGGTAGATGATTCAGAGCTCAGATGGTGGTTGCACGGTGTTGGACGATCCTGACTCCTTTGGGTGTTTAGTCTGCCATCCTTTGAACATTTCTCATCTTCTAATTTAGTTGCTTGAGCTCTAGCCACATCTCGAAAGCAGAAAGGAGGAAGGGGAGAAGCAGAAGGGCATAGGGGGCTGTGCTGTCTGTAATTTACCACAGAACACTGTCAGTTACAGCTCCTTGTAATGTGGTGCCATTGCCATGGGCAGCTGTGAAGGAAATGCCAAAAATGTAGTCTTTATTCTGAGTGGCCATGTGCCCAGCTGAAAACTGGGAATTCGATTACTAAGGGAGGAGGAGAAGTGGACAGTGGGGTTAACCCCCCTTGACTCTGCCATAGGGAGTGGTGCAGGAATGCAGGGGACTCAGGACGAGGATGTGACTGAGGCAGTGGAGTAGGGAAGAAGAAATGAGATGTGCTGCTGCTGGCAGCTGGTTGGACATGGGAAGGAAGGACCGGAACGGGAGGCGCTGAGGGTGGTGTCTGCTTTGGGTGCTGGGAGGATGGTGGTGCCTTTCAACAAGGTACAGTTTTGAAGGAAGAGTGGGTTTGGGGGTGGGAAGAAGAATAATGACGTGTTGGACATATGGAGTTTGAAATGCCTGGGGCACATTCTGATGGAGCTGTCCAATGGGCAGGTGGGTATACAGATCTGGGCCAGAAAGAAGAGATTTTGAGAGTGGATATGATTGCCCAGCAAGCATGTGCAAAATGAAAAGAAGATTGAAGATGGCACCTTGATGAAGAAAAATATTTAAAGGGCAGGCTGAAAGAGTAGTGTTTAAACGAAATTCAGCAGGATCAGCCAGAGAGATAGAAGGAAAATCAGAACAGAAAGATATTTGGGAAACAGGAGAGCATTTTAATAAGAAGGAGTAATTGCAGAGACATGCCGTAGATGAGCGCAGTAAGATAAAGACTGAATGGTCTAGCAATTGGGAGGTAGGTAAACGCAGTAAAATAGAGAAATGTGTGTGTGTGTAGATATCTCTACATATCTGTATCAAATGCGTGTGTGTGTATAAAGTTGTTTAGATTAAACCTAAAAATGATCGCATGACTTAAAATCCCTCAGGGTAGATGGTACCACCTCTGGAAATGACCTCTGGCAGTGCAGTCTGCGTACCCTGTGCCCTCACCCCTTGGCAGCCCACGCTGGGCTCTTGTCACCATAACAGGACGGTAACTAAATCTCTCAAGCTCCAATTCGGGATAGATTTACTGCTACATGAGATTGTTTTTATGGTCATACTGGGGTAGATATTTAATATAAGGACTAGCGTGACCTAAGCATCACGAAAAGATTTAAAATATGTGATGACACGTTAGGGTCCTGATTGCTGCTGTCTCCAGCTTCTTTGAGCTTTAGTGTCAGGTCCCGAGTGAGGACGAGGGTCTGGGCAGAACTGCAGTGGCCTGGGTCGGCGGGACTGGCTGTGGTCTTTGTTCCTTTTACAATAATCCTACACCTAGCAGTGTGATAAGTTCACAGGGCAGAAAATGATTCTGAAAAGTGGACCATCTTTATGATATCATTTTAACCTAATTACAGATATGTAATGGCAGATTTCTAGGTTGTCCTTCAATGAGTGTAGTTTTTTCTTTCCTGAGAGCTTGGAAAGAAATCTTTTAAAAGTCTAAAATTTTTTCCTGAGTTCTGATTGTTCATTGAGTTCGGTTAATAGTTAAACAACACTTCCCTCTAGTGAGCAGAGTCTGTAACACAGTTCATAGCTGTTCTCAAATTGTCTGCAGTGCTGTTTGCTTTTCCTGCTAGCAGAATTTCTTTTAGATTTGCTTTGGAGGTCAGTTAATATGCTTTCGTTCTTTCTGTTTAATTGGAGGATTATAAAAATTCCAGTATGTACAAATATGTCTTAAATCTGTTGAATCTTAATCTCATTATGATGTTATGAAATTAAAGACTGGGAATTTTCGTGGCAAAAACACTTAAGGTTTTGAGATAGACATGGTAACCAACTATACTCTCAGATGGACTTTTGGTAGGCCCTTGATAATAATAATGCTTGAATATAAGATTAATTAAAATAATATATGAAATAGTTTGGAGGGTTGGGTTTTTTCTTGTATATAAATTTTGCATAAACTCTGAAGAAATCAGTATTATTGGAGATGTAATAATTGAAAGACTAATGTGAAAGGGCCTAAATTGGCTATTTCTTAACTGATAGTTTTTAGGTGTTCATTTGTTTTGCTCTGTTAAATTATGGTGTAGGCTGACAGAGTGAGTAGGATTTTTCCTTCATTTTTTGGTTCACTCCTGACTTCTCTGCTTAATTGTAATAGTATTGACTAGTGATGTGTATATATATATATACACACACACACACATGCACACACATAATGTGTGTGTATCTTCATTTATAGCTACCCTCACTGTATATATATAAATTGTAAAAATATTAAAATGGTATTTGGGAAGCAAGGATAAAGATTCTATTTTCTATTTTATCAGGTAGTGTAAGCAGAAATGAACATTATTACACACTTATTATGTAACAGATACCATACTAGGAAATTTTTACATTAGTTACTCTTTACACTTCAGAAGACTCTTCTGAAACTAGTTTTTCCCCCCCTTATTTCATAGATAAGACTCTCTGAGGTGTAAATAATTTAACCTCAGGCTGCACAGCGAGAAAGCCATGGGACTGGCATGCCGGCTCGAGGGTGACTTCAGAGCCTAGGTCCTCCCACTACGTCCTGCAGCCGTGTAAAGATTCAGAGCGAGTGCCACGACACCCCAGTTGCCAGTCTGCAACTTTCCACAAAAGTGGGCTGTAGTTCTGACTTTGTCATTAATTGGTAGCATGATAGTGGATAAACTGTTCAACTTT
Source organism: Equus asinus (assembly GCF_041296235.1). NCBI lineage: Eukaryota > Metazoa > Chordata > Mammalia > Perissodactyla > Equidae > Equus > Equus asinus. Next base: position 558,031 of record NC_091816.1, on the reverse strand, counting down.
TCTGGCTTCACTTTTTAAAATCTTCACACCAAGGTCCTCATATCTCCCTGAGGGTTGGGGAATGAGGAGATGGTGGTATGCATCTGTGTCCTGCCCCCAATCAACCAAGGCACCCCCTCTTTTATCTATTTTACGTATTAGACTTCTGTGTCAGACATCATTTGAAGGCGCAGTTTCACCGCTTCAGAAACGTTTTCAACTGTTGGTCTATGTGATTTCCTTGGTCCTGTCTCGCTCATTGTTTCTGGAGGGATGCTGTTCCAGCACCACCGCTCCTTGTGTTTTTCCTTTGAGAAAGAAAGAAAAAATGGCCTGAGGCCTGGATTATGTTCCTTTCCCTGGTAACATTAGGGTCCCGATGACAGGGCCATTAGGAGGAAAGCAGACTCTCCATGGGGCAGTCCTCTGTGTCTCAGGATGCCCAAACGTCGGAATCCTTTATCCATTATAAGCGGAGCACCCAGCCTGCCCTTTTTTCTTGCAGGGTAACTTCCAGCAACCCAACCCCCTACATCAGAGGGAAATTGCAATACCAGGAATATGTAGAAGTAAAAAATACATAAAAACCCTGAAACTAAAACTGAAAATTAAAATTTCTATTTGCTTTCAACATTGTAGCATTAGAGGAGATTTCTTGGCAAGATACAAAATATCAGTGCACAAGACCAAGCACCCTTTCCTCCATAGCTTCCCTCACAACTTTTTCTCCTTGCTGTGCCTGTGTTGTTGCATGTGGAAGTATCCGGTCAGCGTTCATTCACTTGATGAGACAGTGTTGTTAATAAGGCCAGGGCCAAGTCTTAAGGTATAGAAAACTTGTATTTCAGGACATCAGGAACTTTGCAACCTATTTCATAAAAATGTTTCTACTGGTTAAAAGTGGGGGGACCTAGGCCCTAGCAAATGAGTAGGATGACTCCATGCAAAACACAGCTATACTAGGAAAAAGCGGTTCAGGGAGCTTGGCCTTCTCATGCTGGATTGTTCAGTATCTAAAATATGGCCCCTTTAGTTGTCCTTGAAACAGCTGGCATGGTGAACTTTGAGTTAGTCCTCGTTAAAACAGAGAGAATTAAGAAAAGAAGATTGAGACCGTGTTTTAATTTTCTTTTTAACAGAAAAATGACTAGAGGCTTTTTTTCTTTTGGTGGTGGGTTCCCCAGAATTTGTTGGGAACTGACATTTGTATAGTTTTGGTTCTTATATCTAGATAGTTTAAAACAGAGGGGGCAGGCAATAAGTTTCTTTGTTTAATACATTTAATTAATTTTTACAGATATATATTAAGTACTTGCTGTGTACTCATTACTGCTAATCACAGCTTATAAGAAGCTAATGAACATACAAGCAAAACAGCATTCATATTGGGAGCCATTAAAAGAAGATGATGTGTAATGAAGTGCCAGATAACTGGTATAAAGCTCATGAACAGATGATTGATTGCATGTGAAAGAGCCTGCCTAGAGACAGGCATCCACTCTGTCAGGAGACGACCACTGAGGTCAGGAGCAGCATGGAGACCAGGGCGGTGTGGTCGTCATATTCTGCGCAGCAGAGGAGAGAGCAGGGCAGGGTATGAAGCGCGAATCAGAAGTTTCTTAGAGGGATGCTCGTTTGTTCTGTGCCTAGAAGGATAGGTCGTATCAGAATATATAGAAAGAATTGGGAGAATATTCTGTTCTAGGAGAAGATGAGAGTGCTGTTGTGGAGGACAGTGAAATATTGACTCAGGTGGAGAAGTGAATTAAGGGATGATCATGGAAGGCCTTTAATATCAGTTCAGAAGTTGCAATTTGAGGTGTATGTCCTGAGAAGCTTTAATTTAATCCCTCTCAATCTGATTGACTGTCCCTTTCTTTGGGGATCCCACTCTGCCTTAGAGTCGGCTCTGTTACTGAACCAGTCATTTGAAAGGCACTAATTTATTTACAGGTTTTTCTTTCATTAAATGAGACTGAGACTACACCTGGTTACCTTGATTGGCATTTGTTTTTGAAATTCCTCATTCATCAATTTACCTATTATGCTCAAGGTGGGTTACTTCTGCACATAGCTTGAATTTAACCACTTATATTGAATCTTAAAATTTAGATTTTTGTTATGTCTTGCTCTCTCATTCTTGTGTGCTGAGTGCAAAAGACAAAAATGAAATCCTCTTTAGCTATACATTTAACAAATTTTTCTTACAAAAAAAGATTAAATGAAAGGAAATTAAAATTAAGCAACTATCATCATTAATATTATTGTTTTATCATTTATCTGCTGCTGTATTCGCAGTGTGCTACTCCATTGGTATTTATTTTAGGAACTCATTGGTTTGCTCTCTGAATCTGTGTTTTAGAGATGTTTTACAATGAGTTGCTCGTGCTGCTTTTTCTTAGCTTGAGTTGCGTTAGGATATGAAGCTGCCGCATCAGATGTTCTTGGTTGAACATTAAGGTGTGTTGGCCACAGAGAACTGCCTGTGCCGCTCACACACATCGAGGTGTCTCTAGGCTGTCTGAGCTTTCCTAGCAAGTAGTGAGATAAATTTGAAGTCTCTAAGGCATTGGTAAGATGCCTCCTCTCTCCTCACATCCATTTGCTCTTAACTATAAATTTCCCCATTTCCACTGTTCATGATCTTTGACATTGTCTAATTTGGGTGTAATAGTTTGTTCTATGAAAATGAAAAAAAAATTACTGCCAGATCTGTTTGGTGCATTGAAATTTCTTTAAATGACTTGAATTAAAAGGAAAATTTCTTAGGTAGTAAGAGCTGTGAGTACCTAACATGAGACCCTCGGAGGCAGAATTTCTTAACTTTAGAGGATCTGTGAGCCCCCAGAAATTTTATGCAAAGTTTGTATAAATATCTGTCTGGATTTTTTTTTCACTGGGAGAGGGTCTGTAGCTTTCTCAAGGAGGTGCACGTGCCAAAAAAGTTATGAACCACTTCTCTGAGACCTGAGTAAAAGAAAACTCAGTTTAAGGATTATATTTTCATACTCACACAAATAACAACTATTAGCCTGAATCAACTAGGCTAATAAGATGTTTACGATTAAATAACTTCTTTTAAATAGTTCAGTTCTGAATCTATATTGGCATAATTGTTTTTGCAAGATGTGCCTGATAGTGGCAAAGCCAAAGGGATCTATTTATACTTTCAGTTCCCTTTTACCATTTTAAAAATTGATATATTTACTGTGCAAAGACCACTTACTATATATAATCTTTATAAATATGGGGAGTGGTGAAAATTGTTTTAGGTACATGTACCCATGGCTTGCCTTGTAAGTTAACATCATCATCCTAGTAAAGAATTAATGAAGACCGTTTAACTTTTCAACACTATGGTAGTTATCTGGGATATAGAAAATATGAGACAAAAAGTACGAAGGGAAGACAGTATAAAATCATGAGTATATAAGGAGCCAAAGAAGAGTAGAGGCAGTATATGTTCTGAGAGTAAAAGGGAGGGACAGTCACTATGAGTTGTGTCAGGCATGCAGGACTTCAGTGACAAGTGGGATTTGAGCGGGGCATGAGAGATGAGTAAGATGATTGGAAGGAAGGGGATAACTGTGTGAGTAAAGGTCCAAAGGTGATCGTGTTGCCTAGGGGGACACTGAGTTGACCAGTGCAGAGGTAGCACTGGGTGTGGTTAAGAGCATGCATCTTTCTCTGGCTTCCAGTCCTAGCTAGAACCACTCTGTCCTCAGTTTTTTAATTAAATTAAATTAATTAATTAGTTATTTTTGAGGAAGATTAGCCCTGAGCTAACACCTGCCATGAATCCTCGTCTTTTTTGCTTAGGAAGACTGGCCCTGAGCTAACATCTGCACCCGTCTTCCTCTACTTTATATGTGGGATGCCTGCCACAGCATGGCTTAAGGAGCGGTGCCATGTCGGCACCCGGGATCTGAACTGGCGAACCCCGGGCCACCAAACCAGAACGTACTGCACCACTGGGCCGGCCCTGTCCTCAGTTTTTTAATTTGTAAAACTAGTACCTTTCTTATAGCATTCTTAGTTTTGTATGGTATGTGTTTGTTATATTTAAAAAGAAAAACCCAATACACAGTATGGTCAAGATAGTATAGGGGAATAAGGTGAGAGGTAGTGGCCCAGTTGCTAAGGGTCTTGGGTGACAGGCAGCAGTTGTCAAACTATGGCCCTTGGGCCAAATCCTACTCATGTCTTGTCTTTGTAGATAATGTTTTATTGGATTAATTTACTGTTGTCTGTGGCTTTTTTAGTTACATGACAGAGTTGTGTATTTGTGTAAAGACCTTATGGCCTGTGAAGCTTAAAATATTTACTCCCTGGTCCTTCACAGAAAAAGTTTAATGACTCCCGAGTTAATTAGAGCTTTAATTTAGTTACATTGGGAATCTATTTAAAATTTGTTTTGTTTTGTTTGGGGGAATCAGAGGCACATAGTGGGGACACCGGTGACAACAATGCTGTCAGAAAAGTGTTTTAGGAAGATTAATCTAGCAAAGTTACTTAGAGTGGACTGGAGGATCGAATCTGTATTGAGATTGGCAGGCTTTTGGGACCAGTCATTAATTCGTAAAGCGATGCTATAGAGAAGAGATAGTGAGAAGAATATAATGAAGGCATAGATGCGTATGACTTTCAGAAACTAACAGTAGTCTTGGAGACCAAAGTATGGGGATATAGGAGGTCTCTAAAGTATGACACTAAAGTGACAGGAGAGGTTAATAATCCATCTGATATAGGAGTTCTCTCCCAGGAGCTAGTTTTTCAGGAGAGGTAATCGCTATGGTTTTGACAGGTTGAGTGTACCATCAGATATCTGTCAAATACTTAGAAATTGTTGACTTTTAGGTTTTTCTCCACTTCTCTGGACAGACCCAACTTTCCAGAGATGGAAGGCACAGTTCAGAAAGTAGGCTGCCCTTAGTTGCTCAGACACCATGCAGGATCCCAGGAAAGAGAGGATCTGTCTCCTCAGTCCAAGTTTCCCTCTTCCTGGTAATGCCTTTCAGAGTGAAGGCAGTGGGTTGACATGGTGAAATAATGTGGATATGCAATGCATGGTTGGTCACTGGCAGTGACTTGACCACTGTTGGTGAGAGAAGCACAGGGAAGAGTATCCAAAGGGCTCTTGAGCATATCGGCTCAAGTTAGCCCACCGTGTAGAACTCAGCTTCTTCCCTTCTATTCTTAGCGTGAGGTGCACATCCCTTCTGGACTCCTCCTGAGCCCTCCCGCAGTGTGGCCTAACTCCATTATACTGAGCTGCTTCTAGCTCTGCTTTACTTTCTATTTTTTTTCCTCCTTGTGTTGTCATTATCGTAAGTTTCTCATGTGTCGTCATCATCATAAGTTGAGGGGTCCTTTTGCCAAGACAGGTGGGAAGGTAGCCTTGAGACCCTTGACTCTACTTGGTACGATTTCTTTTGTGTTTGGCTTCCTTCACTCTTGTAATTAAAAGGCTGTAAACTGCTCCAGAGTCACCTTGTTCTCTCTCCTCGTTCTGTGATCCCAATCCAACTCTAGACCCTGCCCCAGTTTCAGGTCCAGTGGATTGACACAGTTTCTGCAGAATTCACTACAGTATTGACATCTTTCCCATTTCACGCATGGTGGCTTCCATGTGGTGAGTACTTGCACTCAACAAGAGTGGGAGGTGGACTGAAGCTCAGGGGGTGTCAGGTGTGGACGCCGGGAATTACTGGTGTGGAGCCTTACTTTCAAATACCTTTGTGTCGTTTTCAGTTACTTTTCATGTGACCCTTTTAATTTTAATCTTGCGACAACCCTGTGAGGTTAAAACAGTGTGTTTGCCTACAGTTACTCATTGTTTGACTCATGAATCAAAATGAATTAGAAATTTTTATTTTAAAAAACCTAGGAAAAAAAGTGACTTTTAATGAGATTTTTAAAAGTAATAGGTGAAGGCTGAGGCTCAGAGAGGCAAAATTACTTGCCCAAATCACATGGTAAGTAATGGAGCAAAGGCTGATTCCCAGCAGTGCTGGTAACATCAGCCAGTTCTGACTAGATATTTCTATGTGAACTGTTTTATGTGTAGTAACCATTTAGAATACTTTTGCCGTGATACCAGTTTGTCTATTGGGTGATAGGTATTTCTTCCAAGCTCTTGCATTTTAGAAGGCAGCGAATACCGAGTAAGAAGGGCAGTGAGCTGGGAACTGAGATGGTTGGTTTTCCTGTATTTAAAGAGTAGAAGCACACAGGCTGAGGAACAGCGGAATGGCCGAAGACGTAGAACCACGGCTAGGACAGCAGATTGCCACAGGGGCCACGTGGAGAGAGAAGTTCTTTACCCTGCCATCCCTTGGCTGCAGGCTGCTCTGCTGTTGGGGCTGGGTCTACAGTTGTCCGGTCCTGCTTCCCTGGCATCCAGCACGTGATGCCCTTATGGATCCTCTAACACAATTCATACTAGATGAGAGTTTTTGAACAGCATCTTTCACTGAAAGAAAGAAAGAGAATAAAAAGAAACAGCAAATAAATAATGGAGTGTAAAGGATAGAGAATTATCCCAATTTTAACTGAAGGCTGGTCAGAAATCAGCTTGATGAGTGCAGGTTATAGGGCCCTTCTGGCTAGCTTCAGTTGCCCACTTAAATGCCATTTGGATACTTAGTGGCAATTCTACTTTGAGGGAGAAGCAGTTCCTCATAGAATTTGCATTCAAGTTTTACCTTTGAGTATGGATAAGGAGCCCCTCAGGTCACCCATTTAGCCCAAGACTCTGCTTTCCTTCTGCTCCAGGGCTGTACTGGCACCCTTGGGTTCTCATTCCACCCGGGGCCCCATACGTGAGGAAGGCAGTTTCCCAACTGACCATAAAAATCCTCCTTGCCTGTTACATGCAACCTGAGTTTTAAGCCATCTCAAGCTGACCTTGCAGTTTGACATTTGTGCTTCCTGGGTATCTCAGCAACATGGGTACAGCAGTGAACAGCACAGACAAATCACTGACTTCATGGAGGTTTCATTTGGGTCATTGAGGCTTATATTTTGATTATATTCTGAATAATATTAGCCAATTGTCAATATAAGAATCTATCCAGGATAATATTGGAAAAACCAGACTGTACAACAATAACTAAATTTTGTTACTACATGACATATTGTGTGTTCAGTAAAAATGATGTTTATATGATTTGTATTAATAAAAATAACATGATATAAGTATTATTGTAAATAAGTTAATACAAACAATCAACAGGGAAAATAATGTTTAAATTGCCAAACTATGTTAGAATTAAAGACAGGAAGGAAGTAGGGCCCAGTGTAAAATAGTGGTTTGTTTGTTTCCTTCTGCTCTTCTGTATACTCATATTAGGGCCACCAACTAAATTCCTTTTTTTTTAATACTTTGATCTGAGGGATGTTTCTTGCTCTCCTTATCTTCTGTGTGTTGGCCAGGTTACTTAAACTCTCTATACTCTTCATCTATAAAACGGAGTTAATATCCGATATAGCCCTAAATTAGGGTAAGGATGTTTTCCTCAAAAAATTATCAGAAAAGAAGGAGTGGCCATATATTCAAGTTGTTACTGTTTCTGTATTAGGGATGTTTTATTTTGAATAACAAATTTTGGAGAAAACACATTAGCTTGCAATAACTACAGATAATGCGAGTCAGGATACTTATACAGATGACTAAAACAAGTTTAAAAAAGAGAGAGAAAACAGATTTCACACACATTTAATAATTATTCCTGGGAAGTGATCTTAGAGTTGTAAGTGCCAGATGTCACTGTAAAGTAGCTTTCTAGAGATGACCTCTAAAGGTCATCCAGTAAGTGGTTACATTGTGGAGTTCACCTAAAGTGAATGGATACTGTAGGTTAGGATAGAATTTCCAGTTACAGCATCACACAGATTTAAAAATTTCTGTATTTCAACTTAGGACAGAACTGAAGATGTAATATAACTTAAAATCAGGCTAGTGGTAGCAAAGATCCTAATGACAAATTGCATGTGAAAGCTTGAATAAAATAATTCCCTGAAATGTAAGAGAATAAAAGCAAGTATTTTTTTGTTTTATATAATATGTGATTTTGTGTATGTACAAAATTAACCTAATAAATTATGAGAAGCCATTTGATTGTTTAATCTCCATCCTAAAAGTGTATATATTCAATGTGGCCAACAACTTTTTGTCCCATTGGAATTTATGGATTTAACGTTAGTTATTCAGGTTGCCTTCTATTTAGGTATACCTGATGTTTACTTCTTTAGAAGGTTTTAAGGATTGAATGAAACAATTAATTGGGTATCTACTATGTGGTAAGCACTGGGTAAACAGGAACTAACAAAGAGACCTGTGTGGGATCTATTTCCTGCTCTTTTGGAGCTTTCCTTCTCAGCACAGGCTGGGGTAGGAGCAGAAACTGCTAGTTAGGAGTTACTGAGAAGGGGACAGAGAAGGCCTGGTAGATGAAAACCATCTGGGAACTCCTAAGTCCTAGTTGTGACTCCCTGCCCTCTCCTCCTCCTGCTCCTCCTCTCCCCATCCCCGCCTCTGACCCAGTTTGTGGCATGGAGAAGATGTGATTCTAGACTCAGAGAGGGCCACACCCACCACTGCATACTCTTAGGTCTGCTGACTTTGGTCATCTGCCAAGTAGTCCTAGGACATGTGTAGAGTTTTGCAGGTGATTTTTAATCCCATTTTTACTGAACATGAAGTTTCAAACATATCAGCTTTTTATAATGTGTGCTTCCCAGTCAGCTTACTAGGAGGGCTTGTATGTGTATTCCTTATAAGTGTTGAAAGGTAAACTGAGGCATATTAAACATTTTGAGAGTTTATTTGAGCAAAAATTAATTTGAATCAGGCAGTATCCAATCCACCAGATAGAAAGGAGCACTGTGTTGCTGTACAAAATGAAATACTTTTATAGGCAAATGGAGCAGGAACAAGGAAGTGTATAGTAGGCAAAAAAGCAAGTTGGTTATTGCAAAGTTCCTTTCCTTTAGGGGATGGCAGAGGTCTATCAGGCAGATTACCTAACTAGTGCTGGACAAGTGATTCTTAATTGACTGGCTTAAGATTCATTTCTGGGAGAGTCAAAACTGTAATTAAGTCTCAGTTTGGTGATGTGGGCTTAGTACAAGTGACTCCATTTTGGGCCTGTTGTCTTGTTTTTAATAATTTCCTCTTTCGATCAGACTCTCAGCTTAACTAAAATATGTGATCGAAATTTAAGGCATTAGTCCTACTCCCAGCTACTGCTCTGGAGTTCTTACAGTTTTTTGGCTGAATGTCTGTGTGATATTCACAGGTCACAACATCCTTTAGCTGAATCTCTTTGTGGTATTCACAGGTCATGATGTCAGGTTCACATTCTTTAGGTTGGTCATTCTCTTTGTTCTTTTTCTGACATTCCACTCTTAGGGAGATCATTTACCTGGTGGTTAGTGGCTGCGAACATGCATTTAAAGCTTTTGAGAGAACACAGTGTGCCAGAGAGACTACCGTGATTATTATAAGCAGGATAATTCCCAATGTCTCGAGTATACTTTGGAGCCATAGTCTCCAAGACCCAAACCACTGAAAATCAAGTAAGCCAAAGGCCCTGTGGAAGGAGTCCCTTTCTTAACCCAAGTGGCCTGTTCAGCGATCTTATGTAGCTGAGTCTCAACTTCCTCAGAATTGTCAATCTAAGTGCAGTAAGTGGTGTTGGCCACAACACAAACACCTTGTTGCTCTGTTAAGATAGTCACGGGCTGTCCTATTATCAAAAACAACTTCAGTCTGAGAGTCGAGGGGTTTTTACTGGGCAGTTATTGCTTTAGCAGCAGATTCTGCAATGTCTTCAAGAGTTAAGGAGAGGTTGCTGATCATAGCCTCGTTTGTACTTACTCCCAGGCAGGGTGGTAGCTAATTTTGAATCCTGAATGCCTCCTTGTTATTTCTGTTTGAGTCCATGGCTTGGGACTGGAAAGGCGACAGCCATCGAGGCCAGTAAAAAGGTAAAGGTCTGTAGACTGCAAAGGTGGTTTTATTCTGTTTACCCTTGTCTTGTGTTCCTTTCTTTGATCAGAGCCAGATTCTCTGGGTTTGGCGTTGTTAACCAGAGGCAGGGAAGTGGACCCCCAGGGTTAAGTAGCCCGACACAGTAGAGCGAGGGCTGAGTTTGTTCCAGAGAAACTGAAGCATTGGAAGTCAGGGAGAAGGTTGTGATGGGCAGGGCTACAGAATCATCATCATTGTGGCAAATGCAACAGTCATTTGGAGGTTGGATTACCCTCCTTTGCAGTGGCCTGAGATATGAACAATGGCATCATCTTTTGAGGCCAGAGCAAGGCAGAAGGGACAAAAGAATCATAAAGACCTTCATGGTGTAAGAATTAGGAAAAGGATGGTCAGAGAGGGAAGAAGGAATGGAAACAAACATTTTTTATCTGATGTCTTGAGAGAATGCAGTGCAGTCTACCTCAGCGTTGGCTACTTTTCTTCCTAGTCAGTTTGATTTTGGGGTCTCCAGCATTTGCCAAGGACCAGATGTCAGGTGGAGCCTTCTTCAGTCATGAAATATGCACCAAAGTTTTGACAACTTGTAATTTGGCAGCAGTATCAGTGGTCAAGAGTACATGGTAGGGTTATTTCCATGAATCTCACTTTTATAAAAACATCAGAGTAAAACAATAACTGTATATAAATAACAAAAGACTTAACATTTTCATGGCTAAAGATCTGATGAGAGTACTTTTGATAAGGAAATGTGTTTATTTCTGTGGCATGAAACAATTTAAGGTTGGTAATTGGACGATGAGAGTATTGACAAATTTCTATGAAGTTCCAAGAATTTCTGGAATACTTATATTGTCAACATATATTCACACATATAACCTAAGCAGGTTTATCATCACTTATTTGACAATAATTCCTATGTAGTTTAGCATACTAAATAAACCTAATTAATTTAACATCTCTTTTTTACAAGGTGAGAGACAGTTCCTTTGAGATTTTCCAGAGGTCTCTGGGAAATCTCAAAGTTAGTTTGAAGTCAAAAAGTAATTTTGGGAAAGTGTCAAAAGGTTTGAAATTTGATTAAATAGGATTATAGATCATTATGAAATAATACTTAATTATCTATATTACCAAAGTGACAACAGGAGATGTTAAAGGCAAATATGGAAGGTTACATAGATGTGAACCAAACTTAGCTCTGTTAATACTGATTACTTAGCTGTCTTAAGTAATCAAAGACCTAATAAAGACAGTGTGAAACAGTAAGTTTTCGTGAGACAAAATCTTTGCTGCTCAGGCAGGTTACTTAAAAGGTAAAGAAAAGCCTTTGGTTACAATTTCTAATTAAGAGCAGATGAATAATCTCAGTAAAGTTTGTCGTTTTAACAGAGGGAAAACCAAATTTACATTTTGCACCAAAAATGTACACCAAGGTGGGCTTTTGATGTTAAAATCTATTCTTTAAAAACTTAAATAAATCCATTCTAATCATAGGTGGTTTGACCACACATAAAATTCTTTTCCCAAGATTCCTTTTCCACAAACCTCCTACAGCTTACTTATTTATTTATTTATATAGAGGAAGATTAGCCTTGAGCTAATCTTTTTGCTGAGGAAGATTGGCCCTGAGGTAACATCCATGCCCATCTTCCTCTATTTTATATGTGGGACGCCTGCCACAGCATGGCTTCACAAGTGTGTAGGTCTGCACTTGGATCCGAACTGGCGAACCTCAGGCTGCTGAAGTGGAGTGCGTGAACTTAACCACTACGCTGCCAGGCCAGCTCCTCCTGCAACTTTTTTATATCCATTCAGATTGTTTTCTGTGTCTTTTTCCTCTTTCTCGAACAGTCAATCATTCTACTTTCCCTACTTACTTTTCATACACAGTTGTTTCCTTTCACCCTTATTATTTCTAAATAATTTTAATTATATATGTTGATTAGAATTCTTAACCCTTAGAATCCTTAAACCCCACTGAAAATAAGAAGTAAGCAATTGTAGGCTATGTGTTATACTAACATTCTGTGGATTGGCAAATTTATAAGTACATTTCATAATTTCCAGAAGCATATCCTTCCTCATATTCAATTTCCCAAGGTGGCACAAAACATGTTTGCTAATAGACCCAAATAGTAAAAGACATTCCAGAAATGGATAAACCTATGGGCAGTATTAATGTTTCAGTATTTTATCTTATTTGGAAAGATCTAGATATTCTGTGAATATCTATCATTTAGCTTACCTCAGTATAACTAAAGTTTCAAGTTACCAAAAAGATTTAGAAAACAGTTTTTAAGTAGACATACCATAAAGTGTACTTATTGTTGAAAAGTTCATTTATGAATTTTTTTACCTTACTTACATCTATTTAATTCACTTGTTCTTAACAATTATGTTTAGATTAGTCATGAAAATTTCACGAGACATTAAACAGGTAACCATCATCTTTAGGGGATCTTTCTTGCTGACAAATTCTGTAACAGAGACAACATGAACTTATTTGACTTTTAGTAAACTTTGGTAGAATAAAAGTACTGTATTTAATGTTGATAACTCTAAAGACATCCTGTTTTAATTAAATCAACAAACTTAAACTAGCTTTTATTTACCAAAGATTACCCTACATCGCATGAACTAGGAAAACATTTGGGTTAGTTTCTATATTTCTGAGTGTCCTTAATTTATGTAAATACTTGTTTGTCTTTAAGCCAGTTAAGTAGAGCTCTTTACAAATTAATTTTGGCAATACCATCTGGAGGTAGAAAAATATCACACATTTATAACACACACACACAAACGCGAACAGAGATCTTACAGCTTCCACTTTAAGTTTTTAGTTTTGAGACAGGTACAATAATGCAGAACTCGCTGGTTTATAAAAGAATAGTTGGATACAGAAATGCTTCTGGCAGATGAAATCAGTTAGGTTTACTTGCTCAGATGGCAGATTGCTAACACTTTTTACTAATTTTTGTAGAAGAGACTTTTAAGATTTTTCATAGGCCTAGTTTTCAAAATAGCCTTTTCCCCCCTTTCTGATAAGAATTCCCTTGGTTCCTAGAGAAGACCAGCCCCGGAGAAAGAATGCAGCTTCCACCAAGAAGGACTTGTCTCCCAAGTCTAGATGTTTTACACTATCTGTAAGCCGTTTGAGATGAGTAGGGGAGGTTTTGGGGTTTGTAAAGAGGCTAGGTAGACTTTGAATTATTTCTAGAGCTACATTTCTGTTCTTGTAAAGACTAGATTTGTAAGACAAAGTACTTGTAAGACAAGTACAGTTTTTTTAACTTCGCGGAGAATTGGGTTGTGACCTGAATGATACGGAAGCTGACCCACCCAGCCAACTATATTATCCTCAATTTTCTTCTTTATATCAGGGAGAAGATCTTCGACTAAGAAATCAAAAGATTCTTATGTTCTAGCTTTAGAGCTGCGTGTCTTTCTTACGTTTTAGTAAATCCTTCCACAAAAGGCTTCAGAATGTTTTTCTTTCCCTCTGGGTACAATTTTATTTTAGCTTAGAGGAGAAGGTCTAAAAAAAAGTTCCTATCAGTCGCTGAGTATGCGCGTCCAATTTGGGCAACTTCTCACTGTGGAGTTACTTAAAAGTAAAAGGGGCTGGCCCTGTGGTGTAGTGGTTAAGTTTGGCATGCTCTGCTTTGGCAGCTCAGGTTTGCGGGTTCAGATCCTGGGTGGAGACGTATACCACTCGTCAGCCATGCTGTGGCAGTGACCCACATATAAAGGGGAAGAAGATTGGCACAGATGTTAGCTCAGGGCAAATCTTCCTCAGCAAAAAAAAAAAAAAAACAAAAAAAAACGTTTCAGCTGGGACAAACAGTAAGCAGTCCTGGCAATACTGCACAACCCTTTGGTTGCAAGAGGCATCCTCAAAGAGGGTGCAAAAGATCTATCCTCCTAAGATCCAGAGCCACTCCCAAAGGTGGCCAAAAGAAAGACTTAGTTTCCCTGAGGGCTGGCAATAGACTCTAGCCGCAAATGGAGTACAACCCACATTTCTGTCCAGCCATACCTAGCCACAAATGGGGTACAACTCACATTTCTGGCTGTATTGTTGGGGCCAACAACCTCATGGTTGCTCAGCTAAGTTCTTAGGACACAAGATGGGACAAATGAAAGGTGCTAGCTGTCCCTGGTAGAGAAAAGATCAACAATCAATGGGCACCTGAAAGCTAATTCACAAGTCACCACTCAAACACCTAATTCTTAGAAGTGTTTTTTCCTGCCAATCTAAATTTGGAAAGGAAGAGATAACCTGAAACCTCCCCTTCCTTCGACCAGGCACGACCGATAGAGATCTGGGAGAGCTGGCTTTGGTAAGAATTCTCACCCTCTGCCATCTTCTGCCAGGTTTCCCAGGATCCTGTCTGCAGTCTCTGGAGCGAGTGGGATGTCCCGCAGGCCTCATCTGGTAGCAGACACTGCAGAGCAGGAATAATAATTCTCCTTCTGTCCCCTGTAGTGAGTCCCTGGCTGAGACCCCCTTCTCTCGGACATTTCCTAAGTGGATAAGCTTAAGTGGACTAAAAGTTCTCCTCTTGTGGCCACTGTAATTCAAGATTATCTTTGGAAAGATTAACCTGCTTGTTCAGCCTTAAAACAGATTTTGTTTACCTGAGACCTCATATTGGAACCAGTCCAGTTTGTCAGACCCAGTTCAACCCCAGACCCAGTCCAGTTTCTAAGTTGGACCCAGTCCAGAAAAAGAACTGCCCAAATAAAGTCTGAAAGCTCGTAAAACAAAAGGATTCAAGAGGGCCTTCCCCATGGCCTCTAGAGGCAGTGAGAAAGCAGCGAGCTCAAGGGGCTCAGCAGGTACCCTCCTGGTTGCTCATTGCTCCTGGGGCCATTGGGGGTCTCCTCCAGTTCCCTCTTTTGACACCAGAACTGCTAAAAGATAAACTGAGGCATATAAACATTTTAAGAGTTTATTTGAGCAAAATCAATTTGAATCAGGCAACATCTGATCTAGCAGCTAGAAAGAAGTTCGCAGGAGCTGTACCAGATAAAAGACTTTATAGGCAGACGGAGCGAGAACAAGGAAGGTATATAGTAGGCAAGAAACAGGTTAGTTCTTGCAAAGTTACTTCCATTAGGGGACGACAGGGGTCTCTGCTGACCAGGTGATTCCTGAGGGACTGGTTTAAGATTCATTTCCGTGAGAGCTGAAACTGTAATTGCTAAATCTCTGTTTTGTGATGTGGGCTTAGCATAAGTGACTCCATGTTGGGCCTGTTGTCTTGTTTTTAACATAACTTACATTTTGCTTCAGAGTGAGTGTTTTTCTTTAAACAGTGTTTCAGAGTATGGAGCTCCTGCCATGACTGTCGTCATTACCAGTCTCAGGATTGCACACCTCTCCTCTCTGCTCACTTGGACTTACTTTATGTTAGATCTTCCTACATTCTGGTTATCTCTCTACATTAACTTCAGTTGTACCATATAACTGAGATAATAGACAAATGTATAAAATCTAAATTTTTATAACCCTGAAATTGGCATTGAGTATTTTCTTAAGATCTAAGAAGGAGGCTTAAAAAATAAGTAAATTTGAGATAGGAAAACTGGCCTCTTATTTATTGGAATTGGCTCAATGAAAGAAAGTTATTTCAAATGAGGAATTTTTGTTCCCAGTTCTTCTGAGAATCTTGTCTTCTACCTGGATTTAATAATTAATAAAATATCAGATGATATGGTGATAAAAATTGATTTGTAAAAAAGTTTTAATTCTAAAATGTCATACTAAATTGGATAACAATTTGCTTACCTGTTTATATTACTTTTTTGAAATTTTTGAGAAATAATACATTATATCAAACAATTTTTCACCTACAGCTTGTAATTTCTAAACTAAAGGGACATGCTAGTGTCAACAAAGTCTAGGAATACATTACTGATTTGAAATTTTGTTCCTAATGAATAATTATTCATTTCTCTTAAAACTTTGTTAAAAAATTTATACCCTGGATTTGTTTCAGTCAGGTGTGGTAAGACACACAGACTTGGAAATAATTGTCATGAAGGAAGAAGGAGGCATGGCACACGGCACACTTGCAGGGTCCCACAGGGAAGTTGGCAGAGGGGCGGGGGAGAGCTTAGCCCGGCCTCCCATGGAGTTTTTGTGGGAGGGGCTGGGTAAGGCAGGGTAGGTACCTGAGAAAATTTAGGACTGGATAGTTTGAATAATTGAACAGGTTCTGGTCTCTGGTGGTGGTTCCTACTTGCCCAGTACCAGGCCCTAGGGTGATTTAGGGTGGGGGAAATACTGTCCTAGAGTGTGAGAGGTGGGTGAAGGGGATGGTTGGGGGTGTGACTCTGGATTGGCTGGTTATATAGCAACAGTGTGCTCCCAGGGGAGTCCTTTCTATTTCCAGGTCACAGCCAACCCTGGGAGGAGCTGCCTCTTCAAAGCCCCAAGTGCCAGACCATCAATACAGAAAATATGAAAATATAGTCAATATAAACTTGATGTTAACATTCACTATGTTTTATAGTTTAAATTTCATACTTTGTTCATTAAAAAACATTGGTTGCAATTGGTGGATTTACTTTTATTTATAAAATAGTCCTTTAAATTTGAATGAAAAAGTACATTTCATAAATCTAGCTGCTTTTTTGTTGGTTCAGTCTGTCAGGGATATTTCTAGAAAAGCAATTATATTTTACAGAAAAGGTATAAACACTGTTGGTGGTGAATTTTTTAATGGTTCTCTCCTCCAAATATTATGATATTATCTATCCTTCAAGGATAATGGTAGTGGTATTAGGTTACATTTCAGAAACAAAAACAACCAAAACAAAACAATTGAGGAATTCAGGATGCCACTGTTATCAACCTAAATAAAGAGGCAAGCCCAAATTACCAAAAACTGAGTTTATTTGGAAATAGCAGAAGAGTTGCAGTTTTGGAATGCATGCTGTGGTAAGCTACAGGCAAGTCCATTGAGGGTTTGAGGTAGATGGTATTTATGACGAGGAGCGTAAAGAGGGGCAACAGCCGGCCTCCAAGCAGTAAGTTCATTGGCTTGAGGATGGGGAGAGATTCTCGGCAGGTGTTCATTGATCAGGTGATAGGTCTTGGTCTTCTGAAAATCAGGCCTTTATGGGAAATCAGCCTCTCGGTTGTTAGGTTCCCATCTTCTGAGGGCACATGCATGAGATTCTCCATTTCATATTTTCCGGTTCCATTTTCGATTGAAATCCTTACACATAACCCAGTTATGGACTCAAGTGCTGTCTCTGTACATACGTCTTTTAGAGATGGTGCCCATGAGAGATTAGAGAATATGCAATAAATTTGTTTTTGTGCTTTACTTTTTGAAATGGTGAGTTTTAGGGTGTCAGACAAAGATAGTGTCAGTTAAAGCCTAATGTGAAATCCTAGAAGTTTAGAAATGAGGTGTTTGTGTGATCGAGACATGTTTATTTCCTCATGGTCACTTGTAGTTGCCGTTGAGGGGACCATCCTCATTACCTAGCCTTTATAATAGCAGTAACTTTGTGAAGCACCCTCATTTGTGTATTTGAGTTTTGCTTTTTTCTCTGTACCGTTATCCTAGAAGCTTGCAGGTTCGGAGCCTTGGAAGAAGGTGATGGGAGGAGCGTCTCCTGTGCTCCCTCATCCCCAGCGGCCGCTGACCGTTCTGTCTGTAATAAGACAGCATAGCTGCCAAGTACTGGGAAGCAGTATATTTTGCTTTTTCTTGTTTCCCATGGGGTCATCCATTGACTTTGAGTTGGCATTGGAGAGGATGCAGGCGCGGATGATGTAAAAGTCATGATAAATAGCCCAGCGCTCAGGTTAGCCTTTGAAACTATAGGGAAATTGTGGCCTTTAACTATGTATCAATTAGGATCTTGGAGAGTTGCATACAATAGAAGACTTGAGTTAAATACTTGAACTAAAGTTTTATTTCTCTCCAAGGTAAAAGAAGATGGGGGTAGGAGGTCTGTGGTGGGTGTGAGAACTCTTTCTGTTTTGCCTCCCCAGCTAATGGGATGCCCACAGTTAAGGATGGCTGCTTCAGCTGCAGCCTTCTTCCATATTCCAGGCAGAGGGAGGAAGAAGTTGGGGAGGGCAAAGGATACATGCCCCGTTTCGTCCTCTTGTAAGGAGCCTTTCTTGGATGACGTGCCAGCAGCTTCAGCTTACGTCTCATAGGGAGTTGGTGATTCCTGCATGGGTTAATGTTCGTATGAAGCCAACAAAGGTTGTCCTTTCTGCTTTTCCAACCAACTCTGGAAAAATAGCAGCTCTTCTTGGAGAGGTTTTTGAAAAGGGAGGAAGCTGGCAGTTTTAGTTTAAAAAAGTAACAATAATACTAAAAGTAATGATTATAGTACCAATAATAATGATTAACCTGGAGCTTTTATTATATACTAACTGATAGTCTGAGTGTTTTATATATTTCTATGCATAGTTCATTTAATTCTCAGAACAACCCCATTGTTTTCCTCATTCTTTTGGAGGAGGAAATTGAGCCCCTCGGAGGTTAAATAACTTGCTTATAGTGACATAATTGGAAAGTGATGGAGCCCAGATTACAAATCTAGATTGTGTGCTTTAACCACATTTTTATATTCCTTTATAATTTAAAAACCTATAACTCAGAAATAAGCTGAAGGATTTTAAGCCATTGGCCCAAGGTCAGTCAAGTAGTCAGCACTAAACTTCTACTCCTGGGTGTTACTTCCATTGGCTTGGTCTGCTTTCTCTGCGTATATCCTCTTATATTTGGGCCAGTCTTCTTGAGAGGTGGCTATTTTTGGCTTGCTGTGGTTCTAAATCCCATCATATTCTTCCTTTAGAATTCTTTTACTTGACGTGGAAGCTCCCAGGAGTCAGTGTAGCTTAGTGGTCAAGAGGGTGGACTTGGCAGCCGAGGTGCCCGTGTTTGAATCCTGCCTGTGCCACTTTTAGCTGTGTGATCTCAGATAAGTCTCATAATCCTGGGGCTTCAGTGGTCTCACCTGTGAAGTGGGTTAGTTACAGTGTCTGTCCCACAGGGCCGCTAGCAGAGGGAGTTGAGGTAGTGCAGTGAAGCTGCTGGGTACCGGGCCTGGAACAGAGGAGGGATTTTAGAAACGCTTTCTATTCTGATTATGTTATTTATCAGAAGTGAACTCCAAATTAAACTCACCACATTTTCTAGCACATATTGGACACTCAGTAAATGTATAAGGAGTGAATGAAAATAACCATCAATTGCTTTATATTGGCCTCTCCTTTCTATACTGGTTGGAATATTAAGGTTAAGAAGATGAGTTATTTTTAATGTTTGTATTAACCTCCATTACCAAGACTAAGGACCAGTATTACATTACGCTGTTCATCTTGTGTGATTTCCACGTCACTTTTCTCATCCACAAAACTATTAGTTTTACATTTAGTATTTTCATTGAGGTTGTGTTGAAAGGTATTGCATACATCCAAGGTAGTATTAGTGATGTAAGTTTATGCCATCGTATTTAAAGCCAGATGTTAATGTCTTTGCATCCTTTTCATGTCACATTTTCCAAGTAATATCGATCACCCATTAAATATTAATTTAATCACAGGAATGGTAATGTGGTCATCAGTAAAATGACTTGAGAGGCAGTGTCATTTAACAGTGAGATGAGGACTAGGGAAGCGGGATTTATATCCTCCTGCAGCAGTTTTTCAACATTATATTTGCTTTTGCCTTTGCTGTTTAAATAACACAAGAATTAAATCCTTTTAAAGGGAACGCGTCCATCTCCTTTCACGTGTCACTCTTGTCAGAGAAAATGCTGCATAATACTAAGATGACAGCCCCACCTCTGATGTCACCAATGATGGTACGGTCCTCTCGGAGCCTCTGCCGGGTTCTTGCTGCTGCACGGGGACATGGTTACATTAAAGCTAACGCCCGTCATCTCAGTTATCTCCCTGGAAGTAGTTTCACAAATATAGCAAAGCCCCACGTTGGTTGTTTCGGTAAGCTACCAAGGCAGAGAGCGAGAGGCAGACAGGGAGAGCGAGCGCGAGCACAGGCTGCTCAGCCTTTGTGAGCAGGGCTGAGGCGGCAGCTCCTCTCAGCTAGCTCCTGGTGCTCAGAGTGCTTCCACTGACATCACCGTGGGCAGTGCAGGGCGAAAGGGGCTGCCAGGAAATTTGAAACTAATTTACTTCCAGTTGACTGGAACAGCAGATTTTGAATTAGCTGGCTTCTTTCTAGCTAACTTTTCTCAAGCGTTAAGCTGATGAACTGGGCATTTTCTATGATCAATGGGTAACTGCTGGAGCTACAGTAATCTCTGTGAGTAACCTCTATTTGTAGGTCTATGCAGGCAAATAGATTTTTATATATCTCTCTCTTGTAAAATGCTGCTGTGAAATGATCCGTCTGTATTATTGACTGCTTTTGCTTACTAGTCTTGTCTTTTGACCATCCCAGTAGGAGACTCCTGGGGCTAGACCAGGTTTGGCTGAATCTCGCCATAGAGAAGAGCATACTGCATCTATTCAGGGATGTCCACGCCACCGCTTTTTAATTCCCAGTCATCAGAATGATGCCACCTGCCCCTAGAATGCTTTTGCCTAGCACCTCACCTGGCTTTAAGCTAGAATGTTTATTTTAGCATCTGACACTGGATTTTCCAGAATTTTTATTTTTAAATAGAAAGCAGAATATTATTCTTACCTGTAATTTTATTCCCTTTTTTTTGTTGTTGTTGAATGAGCTTTCCTGGGAACACAGAATTCTGTCAGCATATTTCTGCTCCCTGTTTGTGATGGTATTATATAGAAAGAAAGAGGAAAACGGGCTACCCCTGTAGTTTCATAAGGACATAATATTGTGGCGCTGTATGGGTATAGGGGAGGAGTTTCTCTTAAAGAGCTCAGACTCCTTTCCATGTGCACGCCAGAAGTATGGCTCTGGCTGAATAGCCTAGAAGAGAACAAGGTTAGCCACAGGATAGCAGCAGGAATGTCCTGTGAACACTGTAGTTGTGGCTGAGGTAGTCTCTATTACAGGTTTATAATAGATGTTTAACTCCTGAGTTTACACACAGGGGTGTCTTTTTCCTGTCCATTGAAAGTGTCACTTTTAGAATAATTCAAGATTTATTTCTCTCTCACCAGGGAACTTGACTTTAAACTTTATGTAAAATTTGCATTTTCAGATATGCTTGGAATTATTGCTCATGTCAGTTTGCAGCTTGAATCCTTAAAACTGTGGGTCTCCTATTGAGCATAAAAGCAACTGAATGCAAATATGGATCAGCTGAAGCTTATTGCAGGCGGAAGGCTGAGTGAGGGTGTTTACTGCTGCACCTCCCCTCTGTCTGACACACGGCAGTTTCTAGAAGTCCACGGCTGTAGCTGATCATCACTGCTAGGAACTCAGCTGCTTGGCATTCATGATTTTTTAGAAAAAGAATTGTATAAGTATTTTGAAACATCAGTTTCAATTTCTTAAATATTAAAAGGTTTCATAAAATATTTTATATAATAATTTATATTAGCACTACCATACCCATGTTAACTTTAGCAGAAGAGAGGCTGCTGTGAGCAAGATTGGGAGTTATTTAAAAGTTTAAACTTTTTTTGCTTTTTAAAATAATGACAAAAAGTCAATGAAGATCAGAGAAATTTTAAAATTGGGTTTTTCAAAGAGTAGAATGGTGGTTACCAGGGGTTAGGGGGTGAAGGAAACGGGGAATTATTGATCAAAAGATGCAAACTTCCAGTTATAAGACGAATAAGTTTTGGGGATCTATGTACAGCATAATAATTATAGTTAATAATATTCTGTTGTATACTTTGAAGCTGCTAAGAGACTAGATCTTAAATGTTCTCACCACAAAAAAGAAATGGTAACTATGTGACACGACAGAGTTGTTACAGCTATGGTGGTGATTATTTTGCAGTCTGTAAGGATCAAATCAACCCACTGGACACCTTAAACTTACGCAATGCTCTATGTCAATTATATCTCAATAAAGCTGGAAAAAAATTTTAAAAAAAACCTGGGTTTTTGAAAGTGTGGGTTCCTAAACAAGAAGAAGTAGTTGAAAATGGATAGAATTGATGAAATCAGAGGAGCAGCTCTGATTGGAAGAAATAAGGCTGAAAGGAGAAGCACAAAGTATAGATATAAAAAGAAACAAAAATTATGAGAGGTGGATGATGGATAAAAGCAGGGAAACCTACTGTTGGAAAAAGGAAGCTAGCTTTAAAAAACAGTGATTGTAAAGCTTGCTTTAGTTCAGCTCTTCAGCTTGGCGTTGCTTCTCCATGATGAGTAGCCTTGCTCTGTGCACGGGCAGAGACTTTGGTTTAAAATCAGTGGGCTGTCCTTACCTCACTCATTTCACCTCTGTGTGCAGTGTCCCTCCACAGCTTACAGAACTGCCTCTGAAATTGACTGGTATGGTAAGCCAGTGTCACTTCCCCAGGGATTAGAATTGAATGAGAGAAATTGGGTTCAGAATCATTAGCATGTGAAATTTAGTTCGCAGTAAGCACAGCTGTAACTATTAATCACTTAGGGAAGGGGTGTCCAGATAATGGAACAGTCTGTTTGTGTGCACATGCTGATGGCTTGTGCAGTGTTTGGCAGGCCTTTCCCTGGTTTTCACAGCATATAAATGCCTTAAATATCTGTGCTTTTAGAGAATTGTTATTGACCAGACAATAGCCAGCGTCCTCAACTCCGCACTGTAGCCTTCTCCAAAATGTGACTTGTTAAGGTGAAGAGGGTGTACCAAAATATAACGTACTTAGATTACTCATTTAGTAAATTGTGATTACTCAAACTCGTTTTCTGTTATTTTTATTATACTAAGTATATTTTCTGTCACGTAGTAAAAATGGATTAGATTATTCTCTCTTTTTTTTTAATACAACTTTTTTTATTTCATTGCAAATCTGAACCATGCATGCATCACTGTGTTACTGGAGGGATTTATTGATTATTACACATAAAAACACTGATCATTACTATTCACAGTTAAGGATTATGGCTACTTATGGGTGAAATGTATTTGAGATTTTTTTGGCTCTGCAAGGCTTACTTTTTACATTTGCTTGGTAAATTGGACTTTTGTCTTCCAATTTTTTTTGTTGATTTATGAAATTTCAGACTAAAGGGCACAAAGAAGTCACACTTCTGTCTATGGGACTGAATTCCTTGTTCACAAGTCAGAGGGAGTGTGTCTGTAAACATGTTTCTGTAAATTTTCCAGTGTTAAAATAACTTAAGAATTCATAGTTCTTTCATCATGGTAACTGATTAAGTTTGAAGGTGTTGGCTGACTGATATTCGTTAGGAATCAGAGGCCCGTGGATGTTATTGTGCTTATGAACAACCTACATGGAAAGGAGAGAAGACGTGTGATACTGGGTTGGCCGTGACTTGTCAAGGATTGAGAGTTTGTTGAATTTTACTCATGGAAAATAGATTATGGACCCTTAGTGCACTCTCAGAAGTTCCTCATCAGAGAATTTGCCCAGGCATTTTTATTTTACAAGTAATATAGCCAATGAGAAGAACACTAAAAGTCTGGGAAAATGACCCAGTTTTTAAAAATTGAAAAACCTTCCCTTTCCCTCAGCCCTTTTCCTTTAAGTCCCAGTGTAATTTTTTTAGGACTGTGGACAGATGTGAATGTACAGGCTTTTACTAATGCTCATTTACCTTTGCAGTAATTTTAGGATTTTGTGGTCTTTTTGCATAAGTGTAGAGTCATTGACCATCCATTGTGAGAGAAGTTTGCTGTGAGCCGTAAGGTAAAGAAGAGGTCCTATCACAGTAGAGGCGACACTCTTCCTCTCTTGAAAAGTCTCTTGGGTGATTGGAGGGTACAGCTGACCAGAAGGAGCAAGCCTTTCTTTTGGTGGGAACGGAACTGTGTGCGTTCTTCAGTTGTTGCGTATGTGATTAACACCTGGACCTTTCTTTTAAGAAGTGGGAACTCTTGAGATTATCTTCTACAATAAAAAGGAGCCATTTAAGTGTTGTCAGAACAACTTCTAGATGTTGTTATAGTTCTCTGGGGAAGGTCTTATACTTTAATGTGTGTGCAAATCACCTGGGGATCTTTTCAGAAATACGGATTCTGATTCGGAAGGTCTAGGAGGGCGCCTGAGTCTTCGTGTTTAACCAGCTCCTCAGTGATGCCTATGCTACTGCCCCAAGGCCACGCTTTGAGTAGGAAAGTTCTAGAGCAGTGCTTTCAAATAGAATTTTCTGTGATCATGGAAACATGTGCTGTATCTGTGTGGTGCAATATGGTAGCCACTAGCTACATATGAGATTGAGTACTAGATTTTCAATTTAATTAATTTAAATAGCCCCATATGTGGCTGCAACTACCATATTGTATAGCATAGCATTTAGAGACTAAGATAATCGAGAAATTTATGCTTCATAGTAATAGCCCATGTAGGATCATGTTGGTTTCTAGAACTGTTGCCGAGATCATCTCCGCTTCGCTTGACACTGCCTACACTTCGTCTGCTGTGGACAAGTGTATACAGATGGCGTGCTGATTGCAAGCTCCCTGGTGGCAAGAGTCACGCTGGCCTTGTTTGTTGCTCTGTTTTTCAGTGCTCACCGCATACTTGGTGCACAATAAATGTTAGCTGAGCAATTGGAAGAATTAGCTTGCTCTGAAGTTAGGAGGGACCCCCATGTTCCAGCCTTCTATTCAAGCCTGTCCTTGGGAGTAGGGGACAGAACTCGGGTGGCACTGACATGGAGTATTTTGCTTTTGTTTTGGGAGGTTTCTTTTTATTTCTGTTTTGAGGTTCTATTAAATGATATCCTTTTGGTTTTAGGACATTATTCATTGGTTCAACAAATATATCCATTTTGCTAGGTACTGTTGTTGTAGGCTCTGAGGATATAATGGTAAAGAAAGCAGATAAAGTTCTTGCCTTTTTTTTTTGGTGTTATGATCTCGTTTATGTAAAATTACAACATATGTGTCTGTATCTTATAGTTAGATATGTAAATTTAGTTTTAAAATTCTACACGTTTACATGTGTCTATGGAATGGGCTTTGAATTATGGGTTAAAGTTATGATAAATTGAGACTTTCTATTTTTTCTTTCTTTTTTTTTAAAAACTTTTATTTTTTTCAGATGTACGTCATATTTCGAATTCTGTGTACATCATGTTCACCACCCGAACACTAATTATAGAGCATCCCCTCACATGTGAGCCTAATCACCCCTATTGCCCTGCCCCCCCCTTTCCCCAATGGTAACCACCAGTCCAATCTCCAATGCTAGGTGTCTTTTGTTCTTGCCTTTTTGAGTTTATATTCTGTGACATCAAAAACTAAACAAGACAAACAAAAAAGCTTTTCCTAAAAATGACTGGCCCAATCTCTCAAGATTGTGTGTGTTCATAATCATGTTCTCCTGAAGGCTCTAGGCTTACACATGACAGTCATATTCTCTTGGGAAACGTACATCCTGTTGCTCAGAATTCCTCATGATAAACGTTTTTACTTCCATCACATTTCAGCTTCCAGGTCTGCAGTAGACTTGCCAAATAGTTCTTGTTATTATTTTCTTTTCTTCAGCTATTTTATTTTAAGGAGTTTGCTAGCCAGAGTGGAAGAAAACCTATTTCGTTTACTTGTCCTCAAACAGGATCATTCTTAGAAGGGCCATGGTCTTTCTGAAGCCCATTGTATGGAGCAGGCTAAGTTCCCCATGATTTGAAGAAATGTTTTTTTTATTGACAGATAATTGACATATAACATTATATTAGTTTCAGGTGTATAACACAATGGTTTGATATTTGTATATATTGCGAAATGATCACCTCAAGAAGTCTAGTTAACATCTGTCACTATACATAGTTACAAAATTTTTTTTCTTATGATGAGGACTTTCAAGATTAGCAACTTTCAAATATCTAATACAGTATTATTAACTACAGTCACCAGACTGTATATTACATCCTCATGACTTATTTTATAACTGGAAGTTTGTACCTTTTGACCCCCTTCACCCATTTTGCCCACCCCCTACCCCCTGCCTCTGGCAACCAGCCATCTATTCTTTGTATCTGTGAGCTTGGTGTTTTTTGTTTGTTTCTATTTTAGATTCCACGTGTAAGTGAGATCATATGGTATTTGTCTTTTTCTGTTTGACTTATTTCACTTAGCTTGATGCCGTCAAAGTCCATTCATGTTGTCGCAAATGGCAAAATTTCCTTCTTTTATATGGCTGAATAATAGTCCATTGTATAGATATGCCACATTTTCTTTATCCATTCATCCATCAGAGGACACTTAGGTTGTCTTCATATCTTGCCTTTTGTAAGTAATGCTGCCATGAACACGAAGGTGCAGATATCTTTTCCAGTTAGTGTTTTTGTTTTCTTCAGATAAATACCCAGAAGTAGAATAGCTGGATCATATGGTAATTCTAGTTTTAATTTTTTGAGGAACCTCCATACTCTTTTCCATAGTGGCTGCACTAATTTACATTCCCACCAACAGTCCAGAAGGGTTTCCTTTTCTCCATACCCTCACCAGCGCTTATTATTTCTTGTGTTTTTGAAGATGGCAATTCTGACAGGTGTGAGGGGATATCTCATTGTGGTTTTGATTTGCATTTCCCTGATGATGAATGATATTGCGCATCTTTTCATGTACCTGTTGGCCATCTGTGTGTCTTCTTTGGAAAAATGTCTGTTCAGATCTTCTGCCCATTTTTTAATTGGATTGTTTTTTTGCTATTGAATTCTATGAGTTATTTATATATTTTGGATATTATCCCCAAAGCAGATATATGATTTTGCATTTTCTCCTGTTCAGTAGGTTGCCTTTTAATTTTGTTGATGATTTCCTTTGCTGTGCAGAAGCTTTTTAGTTTGATATAAAAGAATTTTTTTTTTCCTGAGGAAGATTAGCTCTGAGCTAACTGCTGCCAATCCTCCTCTTTTTTTTGCTGAGGAAGACTGGCCCTGAGCTAACATCCATGCCCATCTTCCTTTACTTTATATGTGGGATGCCTACCACAGCCTGGTGTGCCAAGAGGTGCCATGTCTGCATCCGGGATCCAAACCGGCGAACCCCAGGCTGCCAAAGCGGAACATGTGAACTTAACCGCTGTGTCACCAGGCCAGCCCCTAAAAGAATTTTTTTTTCCTTATTTCATTTCATTTTATTATAAGCCTGTCCCTATGTTCCAGAAATGGATGGCTATTTAATATACAACCCAAAGCACTCCTGAAATTGATCTTAATATTCAAAAGTATCCCATTTCTTTCTCAGTGTGTTAAATCAAGAGAAGAAAATGTTAAAAAAAAAAAATCAGCGGGCTTCTTTCATCACAGGAAAAGCGTCTTTACTGAACAACAGGAAACGAGTTGTGAAGCATCTGACCAAATACCCAAAGCAGCAGATGAGCTTCCTGTCAGAGAAAGATGACTCCCGAGGGAATATAAATAGATACCTCTCAAAGTGTCTGTATTTCACATGAGGGTGAAAAGCTCTTTTTTCCTCTCCCCTCCTACACTCTTTACACTACTTTTTCGTTCCTTTAAGGGGAGAAATAAATGCAGTAAAGCCATGAGATCTTATTAATGCAGATTCTACTAGTGTGTGGTTTATATTTAGGTAAGTGCTAAAATTCTTTTTTTATACTTAGCAAATCCCTTTGTCAAAGATACAGACCAAATTTGGGCAGGACTAATTCAGTAAGGAGGCGGAGAAATAGCTATTTCAGTTTTCGGTTGGATTCTTACATTAGTGATAGGTGTAGACTGACAGAAGGCTAAGGAGATTTGACAAGTTGGGTGTGAGAGTGCCCAGCAGCTGGCGTGGGCTGAGCAGTGGCTTCTCGAGGCGTGTTGAAATTCGCAAGGGCTGGGACGGAGGCGCGAGGTGCCCGCGCGTGTGGAGACTGTGCAGGGCAGGCAGCATCCTGCCCCTCTGCCCCACTGCTCTGCTTTTGTCCGAGCGTGGGCACTCACCGTCTCCCCCGCGCTGTTGCCTGCAGCCGTGCTGTCGCTCCTGAGTCTGTTGATGCTTGTGCTTTCTCCCCGTACAGCCTTCCCATGCTGCCGGGTGACTTTCTAATAAGCTGGACAGACTTTTCATGCTTTGGCAGTATTCAGTTTGGAATCCCCTAGGCTCAGCACATAGCAGGTAATTAATACGTTTGTTGAATTGAGTAAATGAGCTTTGGAAATGATAGGCATTTAATGGAAAGGATCTATGGCCCTGTTTTAAAAGGGTGTGGAAAAAATTCTTATGTAAAAGAATTTGGTGTTTTTAAAAAATTATCCTAAATAGTCCTGATTTTTAAACAGAAGTAATAATTGAGAAATTCTAAATAAAAAAAGTCAGGATTAATATTTCATGAAGTTTTGTCTCTTGGTAAAGGCAGTTCAGGTGGTGCCAAGAAATGCAAACAGCAAAAATGCACTGCTTTGCTGTCTAACAAAGGGGCGCCTTGTTTGAGAGGGAAGATTCGATGTGGGGCCGAGTGAGCCCATGGGTGAATGCTGTGACCCGAGACACATCGTGGCTAGGCTCTGTCTACCCAGAAGGTAGAGCAGGAAGATTGTTTCATTCTTCAGTATGTTTGCTAACACTACTGCTATTAGAAGTGAAGGTCTGGCAACTCAGAGGCCTCTTAGTTTCTCCCTGGAATTTACTCCTGAGAAACAGAAGACCAGGAATCTAGTCCTAACTTTTATTTTCATAAAATACTTTATTGAACATCTTTCCATTTACCTGGGTCAAATCATTTAGCCTCATAGAACATTTATTTCCCTTGGTCTATGCCAGTTCTTATTTAGTTAAAAGTAAATAAAACTTATTAGAATAGTACTTATCAGAACAATGACCCTAGAACAGGATGGTTAGACTTGTGCAGTGAGCCCCTCATGCAGGGCTGTGCATTGCCTTCTCTCTTCCATCTGTCTCAGTTGCCAGATCGTTATATCAAGGCATCACAAGCATTTGCCCACACTTGGTGCCTTTGCAGTCTAGTTTATGAGGTTCATTTTAATGAAAAGTATTAAAAATGAGGTGGAGAAATTATTTAATTGCTTTGAGGCCCCTTTTCTTTTTTTTCTTGTTTTTTTGGTGGGGAAGATTGGCTCTGGGCTAACATCTGTTGCCAATCTTCCTCTTTTTGCTTGAGGAAGAGTGGCCCTGAACTAACATCTGTGCCAGTCTTCCTCTATTTTGTATGTGGGATGTCACCACAGCATGGTTTGATGAGTACGTCCACACCTGGGGTCTGAACCCGTGAACCCCGGGCTGCTGAAGTGGAGCACATGAACTTAACAAACACTACGCCACTGAGCTGGCCCCGAGGCCCCTTTTTTCATTGCTTTATGGTCACTTCTCTGTGGGCCAGTGGGCCAGTGTTTATTTTAGTGGTTGTTTTATAGATGGCAATTTAAACTGTTGGAACAAAGTGGGCTCCTAATTGATAGAGTTTAACTTTTCTTCCTTTTGTTGAATGGATTTCACTGTAGTATATTTTGGTGTTAAGTATACATATGGCTTCAGTGGTCACTATGGACAATTTTGTTAAAACACTTCATGATAGATTAAAAATTGTAGCCTTTTGAGCTTTAAAATATGAGCTAAGATGTTCATTTATTTCATATATATGTACTATATGTAATATACAGCTAAAATTCTCTTGACATTTGTAAGGAGGAGAGGTGACTTCTTGCAAGGGCTAGTGATTAAGGAAAGGCTTAATTAAGGAGAGGGGATTTGAGCTAGGTCTGGAAAGATGAGAATAACCTAATCATGTAGAGATGGGAAGAAAAAGTATGTCATGTGGAGAAAAGAGGTTGAGCAAAGGCAAAGGAGTATAAAGCTCAGAGAGTGTTTGTGGTGAACTTTGTTTCCAGTGTATGCTGGAGGAACCTTCTGAAGGTCGTCGCGCACTGCCTGCCTCCATCAGTTCAAGAAGTGGTAGTATAACATATTTGAAAAGGGAGTTGAGTGAGAGAGGGAGTGGATTATGGCTCCTAATAACTTCTGGATAAGGAGTTTGGACTTTAGACTATTCTGTAGGCAATGTGGAACTACTGAAAGCAACATAAATTTTTGGTTTAGGAAGAATATCGTGTAAAAGTTGAAGTGGGAAAATGTGGTTGGACATTGGATCACCATTTCAGGAGATTTTTCAATTCTGTGAAGACACATACTAGGGTACCTCACTATCAATAAAAATGGTGGAGGGGAGGGATATAAGTCATAGCAGAAGCAGAGTAGACAAGCTCTGATTTTATTTGTTGTGTCATGTTGGGAAGTACACCTCATTCCTTTGAGCCTGTTTTCTCACCTATTTATGTCAGCTGAATGAATTCTTAGATCCTTTGACATTTGAAATTTTATATTCTATGATCCTCGAGGTTTTTTTACTCCAGCTTAGAGAAATAATGAAAAGCATTATAAAATCTAAAGGAAACATTTCCCACTGTGGACTAAGTACTTCTCTAACTACTTTAAGCTATTTTGGTATGTTAAAGAAAGAAAAACAGTGTTTTGGATTGTTCACTTTTTTTCCTTTCATTGCATATTAACAATGAATTTATAGCTTCAAAGTACCAAGAAACTAAAGTTCCCTGAATGATTAAGGGAGAGAAAACTGTTAAAAGCCTAAAAAAAGTGTAAAATATGAAAACTGTTTTAAAAAAAGTGTAAACAAATGTCATATAGAATACCTTCCAGTTCATTTTGTGAAGCTAATTACCTTAATACCAAAACCAGACAAAGATAATACAAGACAACTACAGACCAATATTGCTTATGAATATAGATGCAAAAATACCAGAAAGCTGTATCTGGGAACATATAAAAAGGATTATACACCATGACCAAATGTGATTTATTCTGGGAATGCAAGGCTGGTTCAGTATATAAAAATCAATTAACGTAGTACTCTCACACTAGAATAAAAGATAAAACCCGCATGAGTATCTCAATCCACAAAGCAAAAGCATTGGACAAAATTTGATGCCCTTTTATGATAAAAACACTCAACAAACCTAGAAGTAGAAGATATCTTCCTCATTTTGGTATAGGGCGTTTGTGAAAAAGCCACAGCTAACATCATACTTAACGATGAAAGACTGAAATCTTTCCCCTAAGATTAGGAACAAAACGAGGATGTCTGCTCTTACCATTTCTGTTCATCGTTGTACTGGGGATTCTAGCCAGGGCAATTAGGCAAAAAAATAAGATAAAATAAAAGGCATCCAGATAGGAAAGAAGAAAGTAAAATTATCTCTGTTTTCAGATGACATGATCTTGTATATAGGAAATCCTAAAGAATCCACAAAAAAGCTTTAGAACTAAGAAGTTCTGGAAGGTTACAGGATGTAAGTTCAATATTCAGTAACCAATTGTATTTCTATATGCTAGCAATGAATAATCTGAAAATGAAATTATAAAGCAATTCTACTTTTAATAGTATCAAAAAGAATGCCACAACTAGAAGGACCTGCAACTAAGATATACGACTATGTACAGGGGGGTTTGAGGAGATAAAGCAGAAAAAAAAAAAAAGAATAAAATACTTGGCATAAATTTAACAAAAATAATGCAAAACTTGTACATTTAAAACTATAAAAGTGTTTAAAGAAATTAAAATTAAATAAATGGAAACACAGCCTATGATCATGGATCAAAAGATGTAATAGTAATACTGTCACAGTGCTGGCACTCTGCAAGTTCACCCGAGTTCCTATCAGAATTTCAGCCGTCTGACAAGCTGACCCTAAAATTCACGTGGGAAACGCAAGGGGCCCAGAGCAGCCAAAACAGCTTGGAGAAGGAAGAACAGAGTAGAAGGACGCACACCTCCTGAGGTACTTTCTGCAAAGCTGCAGTAATCTAGACAGTTTTATACCGGCAACAAGATAGGCTTCTAGCTCAATGGAATAGACTTGGAAGTCCAGAGATAAGCCTTTACATTTATGGTCAGTTGATTTTCTACAGTGGTATCAAGACAGTTCAGTGGGGGAAAAGAATAGTTTTTTCAAGAAATAGTGCTGGTTCAACTGGATATGCACATGCAAAAGAATGAAGTTGGATATCTGCTTCACACCATATACAAAGGTTAACTCAAAATCGATCAAAGGTCTAAATGTAATAGCTAACACTGTAAAACTCTTAGAAGAAAATGTAGGAATAAATCTTTGTGACCTTGGATTAGACAATAATTTGTTACATATCACACCAAAAGCACAAGCACCAAAAGAAAAAAAATCGATAAGGTGGATTGTCTCAAAATTAAAAACGTTAGTGCTTTGAAAGACACCATCAACTAAGGGAAAATACAACCCACAGAACAGGAGAAAATATTTGCAGAGTATATATCTGATAAAGAACTTCTGTCCAGAATATATAATGTACTCTTGTAACTCAATAATACAAAAGACAAGTAAACCAATTATAAAATGGGCAAAGGATCTGAATAGATATGTCTTTAAACAAGATATATAAATGGCCAATAAGTACATGACAAGATGCTCAGTATCGTTAGTCACTAGGGAAATGCAAATCAAAACCACAGTGAGATATCATTTCACACCCACCAGGATGGCTATAATAAAAAGGATGGGCAGTAATGGAACTCTTAGACATTGCTAGTAGAAATGTAAAATGGTGCAGTTGCTTTGGAAAACTGGCAGTTTCTCTAAACATTAAATGTAGGATTACTATATGACCTAGAAATTCCACTCATAGGTGTATACTCAGGAGAATTGAAAATAAATGTAGACGTGAAGACTTGTATACAAATGTTCATTATTTATAATTGCCAAAAAGTGGAAACAACACAAATGTCCATCAACTGATGAATGGAGAATGATGAAGAAACTGTAGTATATGTATACAATGGTTTATTATCTGGCAATAAAAAGGAATGAAATTCTGATACATGCTGCAATGTGGATAAACCTTGAAAGTATTGTGCTAAGTGAAAAAAGACAGACACAGAATGGCACGTATTGTCTGATTCCGTTTATATGACAGAAAGTCTCTTGGCAGTTACCAGGGGCTGGGGAGACAGGGTAATGGACAGTGACAGCTAATGCATACAGGGTTTTTTTTGTGAGGGAGGTGATGAAAATGTTCTGGAAATTTAGATAGTGGTAATGGTTGCACAAAACCACTGAATCTTAAGGGGAAAAATTTTTAAAGTTTTATTGCATTCTTTACTGAAAAATTAAAAATGTCAATATGCCATTCTAGGAAGAGGGATCTTTATTGTTTTTAACTGTCTTCCTTTTCAAAACCAGGATTTGAAAAGTTGCTTCCTCTTCAGATTTCAGCAAGCCACATCCTCTTAGTTCTGTCTCGTGAAGGTATTTTAAATAAGGCCATCACACAGAAGTGCTTCTTGAATTCCATCAATACTTGATTCAAATTTAATTTTAGAAATATACTTCAAATTATTTTAAAAATGAAATATGAAGCAGTATGTACTCTCAGATGTATTACTGTTTATCAAATTTTGCACACTGTGGGATGCTATGGCTTAACTCATGCTTCCAAGTTACCTTATTTTCTACATGCGCAGAATCAAGTCTTTCATATCGTTTCCATGTATATACTCAGACATTTGTCAAATATGTCACTAAACAGGAAGGTTGGAGCTCGCAGTGCTTTAAAAACAGCAACAACAATGACAATAACAACAAATGTCTTCTTTCATAAAGTTGTCAAAGTGAGTACTCTACATTTCTGGTGTAGAGTAGGATTTTCCTGATGGAAAGTAACCAAGACCAAGTTCACAAGGAAATTGGCTGCTGGAGCTGAGATGACTGTAACTCTTATCCCTAAACCCCCAAATTAAATTTTTGTTCAGCAGAACGTCTTCATTATTTTCTCTCACTGCCGTTTTAATAAGAAAATGTTGTAAATTTGATCCCAAATAGTAAGTATATACTAATTATTGTTTTCAGTGCTTAATTTTTTGGGATTCTGCATATGATACCATTTAAATTTTTTTGCAGTTGAGATCCTGGAAATTTTTCTCAACACGTTAAATTTCCTGTTCCATTTTGACTTCACTCTCATTCTCCAGGGATGTCCTGAAAGCATTTTTTTTCCCCACAGAAATCTAGCTATAAAGGGTAGGCTTCTGGCTGAAAAAATATTTACTGACTTTAAATAGATTGTGTCTTTTTTCTGAGGCTCCGTCTCAGAGTTTGCACTGCACAGATATTGTTGGCTGAACCATAGGCTATTTCTTGTTCTGCCCAATATAAATATTTTAGTTGCTGCTTCGTGAGTAGTATTTGGGAAGTGATATGTGTCCTTATTTTAATCTCTTTTTGCATATGCAGCAACTGAGTTGCACGTACAGGACTTTATCAGAAGCCAGGTTAAATATGGCGTGTGTCATTAGATTGCCTCCTTCTGTGCCAAAATGTTTGTGATTACATTCATGTAAGCTAAGTGGAAGGGACCACTCACGGTTATGTGTGGCAGGGTGGTGGTGGGGGGGAAGCAAACAGTGAAAGAATCAAATAAAGATTATTGAGTGCCTAACATGTGTGGATATTTATTAATACACATTGGAACCTATTGTTCAAAACAAGTCATTGTGTACATTCTGTTCTATTCATAGGTGATCATGGAGGAAGCACTTTACTCCCACCACATGTCACAAATGAATTTCCAGAATATGGGACCATGGAGGAAAGTGGAGAAAGCCTAAGAGCTTCTCTCAAGTTTGATGCAGAGTCTCTGCCATGTTGCCCACAAGGGCAGCAGGGGGTCCAGCTTCTTGCCGGCCACCACTCTGGGCTTGACAGTGTTACGGAAGGACCAAAAGATG
Organism: Equus asinus; assembly: GCF_041296235.1. Taxonomy (NCBI): domain Eukaryota; kingdom Metazoa; phylum Chordata; class Mammalia; order Perissodactyla; family Equidae; genus Equus; species Equus asinus. Next base: position 523,226 of record NC_091816.1, on the reverse strand, counting down.
TTGGAGAGCCCCCCTCTCAAAGTCATCTCAAGGAACAAAGTTTACAACCCATTGACTCTTTGATTTCAGCTCTGAAAGCCACAGAAGCCAGAATAGCTTTAGGAACATTACAGGCTACAAAGGTACTAGACAAAGATGCTGTTTCTAGTTTGTCAGTTCAGCAGGTGGAAAAAGAGGTGGACACTGACAGTCAGAAAGTACAGAGAGCCAACAAACTGTTCTCTGCTGGCCAAGAAAAATCACCAGATAGACCTTTCTCAGCTGAAGTTATGACTGAGGACAGTTTGTGTTTGAGCATCCAGAAGGATCTGACGGTACTGTTAACTGGAGAAACTCAGGCAGAGCTTCCCCAGATAACCACTGGGAGAAGAGGGGCTCTCCACGTGCAGAAGCCAGCTTGTCCAGTCTCCGCTGTGGGGAGCCCAGCAGCAACCCACGACTCTGTGGGCAGTGTTGGTGTTTTGAGAGAGAGAAGGTCTGATCTGGGGCGAGAGCACCCAGGGGGCTGTGATCGAGGCGGCTCTGCGGGACGCCCAGGCCGGGTCAAACATGTGGGATTTCAGGGGGTGGAAATATTGTGGACAGGAGGGGAGAAAGGAGAGACATGGCATCCTGTGGATTATGAGACATCATTGGAAAGGACCACCTCTCTTGAAAGCAAAGAGTTTTCCAAAGTGCCAGACCATCTCGTCTCATCTGCTCGTTTATGTAATTCAGTTGGTTTAACTGAGAATGTTTGGGATGGAACCTGGAGAGCACCTTCAGAGAGGCCTGGCGCCAGCTCAGGGACATTTTCCCCTGCCCCTCTTGTTGAGAGTGGAGAGGATGAAGTCTTCCTAAAGGAAAACAAAGAACATCTTGAGAAGAAGCCTGAACTGGAGAGAGACCAGGAAAGGTGAGCTCCCATAGTAGTGCTGCTGTCTTTGACGCCTGGTGCAGATTATAGGAAACCCTTATCCTGTGCTTGGCTGTGAGAACTCAGCTCACAATATCCTGGATCCTTGTTATCATAGACTGGAAGAGAAGGTACTGTAAGCTAGGTTCCTTCCAAGTTTCTAAGATCCTAAAGTGAGCTTGTAATGAAGCTGTCCTTTAGGCATAGACCAGGGAAGCAGAGTTATGGAGAGCCTGTGAACACTAAACTTTGTGAATCCATTTCTGACATTTTGTTATATTTGACAGGTTTCAAGTTTTCCAATATTGAGGTAACTAAAACACCCCACAGTTATCCTTAATAATGTGAAGGGGTTTGGACTCCTTTGACATATCCTGTAGTCATCACATTCTGTCTTAGGCTTGTTTTCTGGGTGCAATACCACTGCCTACATCCCTCCTACCTACATGTTTGAGCACAGAGGTTCTGGGTTTGGGCTGACCCAACTTTCTAGGTTTAGAAAGGAGGTCAGGAGGCCAGAACTAGATTATAATTCACTCGTTCCATGGCATTCACATGAGAATCCCTTCTCACATGTAGTGTATGTTTTGTTTATAGCCCCGATAAGTAAACTTGGCATCATACGGTATTTCTTGGTCTTGCCATACATTTCTGACATCCGTACCAGCTTAGAGCCTGGATAAATGGAAGACATGTGTTTTACTTTTTCACTTCCTTTGCTTGTAGTTTGACCATATAGTGCTGCTTTTGGCAAAATCATTTGTGGTGTACTATTATTTTGAATTTGTACTGTCTTTTCTCCCGTCAGTCCTCATGACACCACAAGTTATAGTTTATATGGGAGAACATCTGTGTCAAGGCTGAAGGGTTTTATTGGTTTGTTTGGTGTAAGGAAATGCGTTTTCCTCTACAGTTAATTAACAAATCAGCTGAGCATGCTGCTCCTTTAGGATGGCTGGCAGGACTCCTCCTCTCCACTCCCACTCCCTGCCCCCAACTCATAAAATCTCCAGACTTCCCTCAAAAGCAGCGTCGATATGTGGCACATGGCTCAGTAATTATATTCTCTCTGGAATAAGCACTTTGGCTTTTGTGCAGATTATTAATTTATTCCTCGTCTCCTCCCTCCCACCTTCCCTCCTTTCCTTCCACAAATGAGTTTTGATTGTCTGTTATGTCCTTAACACCGCTAGATGCTGGGCATAAAGGAATGTTCAGAGTAGGTATGGCCTCTGGTCACTGTCCCCATGCACTTTACTGCTGAAGATAACCACTGAACATTTAAACACATTAATAATTATAGGATCACAACTTGTACTGGGTTTTGTGAAGGGAAAGAAGAGAGACATACTAGAAAAAATAATTTGAATGCAGGAGAGAAGCTAATTCACTTGATGGCTTGGGGAAGGCCTTTCTGTGGAAATGATAATTAGGCGGAGACTTGAGGAATGAATATGAGTTAGCCAGGTGGAGAATGGGAAGGAAGAATATTCCAGAAGAGGGAACAATGCGCACAGGAGGCCTGTGCCTCCTGTGGATTGCCTGCCTCCATGTGCTTCCTGGAGCTGTGCAAAGCAAAGACCTTAGGGTAAGTTTAAAGATTTGAAACTCCTCCAGTTCGGCTCGAGCTTAAGGAGCTGGGAGAGAGTGGTGGGCAGAGTGTGGAGAGATCGGGAGCAGCTTCATCATAGAACTTTCCATTTTATTCCAAGTGCAGTGAGAAGCCATTAAGGAGTTATAAACCCAAAATAGTATTTCGTATATGGTAGACCTTCAGAAATTTAAAAACAACAAAGAAAACTGTATTATTGAATATTAAGTCCTGGTAATACCTAGGAATATGGATAATTTATGGGGTAGTTTTATTCCTGTTTATGGGAATCTGATGCTCAGAGAGGTTAAGTTGCCTAGTGACATAGCTAGTAATTGGCATATTCAGAATTCAGCTCCATGTTTTTCTAACTCTTGACTACTTGCCGTTACTGAGTTTTAAAATTTTACTTAGTTAATCTAATGTTCATTTTTTTTTTTTGGAGGAAGATTACCCCTGAGCTAACATCTGCCACCAATCCTCCTCTTTTTGCTGAGGAAGACTGGCCCTGAGCTAACATCCTTGCCCATCTTCGTCTACATTACATGTGGGACGTCTGCCACAGCATGGCTTGCCAAGTGGTGCCATGTCTGCACCCGGGATCTGAACCGGTGAACCCCGGGCCGCTGAAGCGAAACATGTGAACTTAACCGCTGCGCCACCAGGCCGGCCCCAACCTAATGTTCATTTTTAATATGTGAGGAACATGCCGCATATTAACTAATTAATACCCCACCCCTGTATATTAACTTGTCAGTTGTTTCTAGGTTTTCCCTGTTTTGGTCAGCCTTGGCAATAAACTTGTCTGTTGACTTTTTTAAGGTCATGCATTGGCTGCTTTTTTGGCCCTAAAATCTCTCTGCAGTGCTGCCTTCTTGTCAGCAGGGGGCAGCCCTTGAATTTACCGTATTTGTCCTCTTGAGGGCATCTGGTCTTATTTAAATCAGAAAGTATTAATAGACTGAGGAAAATTTAGTGTGATTTTACTTCATTAAGTTTACACAGTATATTAATCTGCTTCTGTTAAAATGAAGAATGACTGTAGCTGTCAATAACTTGGAGTTGTTGGCCGAGAATTTAATATTTTATTCAAATATTCATTGGACCAGTCGTATTTACATACTAGGAAACTAGTTTGAAACTATATTACATTATTTAGAGGGTAGTGTAGCACTGTATGCTAAGAGATTTTTCAACCCGAATATGTTCATATATTCCCAAATATATTAAGACAAAGGCCAGTGAATACAAGTGTTAGCTCTACAGAATGTTATCTTATTTTCTATGGTTGAAGGGGAAAAAATAAAAAGAAAAAATTAACCTAATACTGAAATTCTTGGCTCTTATTTCCTTTCCAGGATTCTTGAGCAAGAAGAGCACTTTAGGGGAGGAGATGACGACACCCTTGGGCCTGGGGGTGCAGAAGACTCCACTGATGTATACAGTTCCCAGTTTGAAACCATTTTGGACAACACTTCTTTATACTACAGTGCGGAGTCCTTGGAGACATTGTACTCAGAGCCTGATAGCTATTTCAGCTTTGAAATGCCCCTCACTCCAATGATACAGCAGCGCATTAAAGAAGGCAGTCACTTCCTGGAGAGGACGTCAGTGGGAGGACAGCAAGACATTCTGAGTGTCTCAGCAGATGGTGGCATAGTGATGGCCTCTTCTAGTGGGCTCACCAATGGGCTGAATGAGGCCAGTGACTCCATCCACATGAAAGGCACCCCCCCGGAGATTGTTTTCTGGGGAAGGTACTAGTCCCATTCTCATTAATTTCATGCTGGTGGTTTTTTGTAGCATTTTCTTTTTTAGAAAATCTTAGTGTGGAATATATTTGAAAAGCATTTGGCCAGTTTCTGTGGATATAAATGAATGGTATGAGTAAAAAGTAATTTGGGTTTTAGGGGCAGGCAGAGTACACTTTAGTGGTTTGCCAGATTGGCAAGCTGTAGTCGTTCTATTTGGTAGCATTTCCTGGATTACCATATGCAGATTGCATCCTGAACAGGTACTTGTGGGCGATGAGTAGCTCCGAGGATGCAGCTTTGGTGACAGTGGCGTGGTGCTGTGAGCAGAACACTGAGATCTTGGCGTTCGTCCTGGCACTGACGTTGTTGATGACTCGGAGCATGTTGTTTCATTAGGCCAGAGATGCCTTAAGTGTAAATTGAGGGTATTGAATCTGATGGTTCCCAAGCCTGTTCCAGTCCTTTGCTCTGTGAGGTGCTGTTCTTCCGGGAGTCCTCCTGTTCCTGAGATAGTGAGAGAAGGATCTGATTACATGGATGCTTGTTAGAGCTGATGCCTTGGTCAAAGCTATAAATGTTTATCTTCTCACTCTACCTTAGGATTTAAGTCTACCTGGGAGATAAAATGACAGATTATATAGGTCATGTGTGCCATACCTGTCATTTAGTAATTCCCTGTTTATTTATGGATTATCCAGCATTTCATTTCTTCTTGCTCATCATCCTTCAGTCTTTTACCTGTCCTTTAGCATCTCCATCCGTGGGCAGAGAATGCTAAACTCCTTAGCGATTTTATGATTTAGTTTTGATATATATTTCCTGAATTAAAGTGTGTCAGTGGGTGTGTTGGGGAAGGAGGTGGAGGGGAGGTTAAATGGGTATAAACTATTTTAAAGCTGTATGAAAAAATGTCAGTGCTTTTTTTTTAAAGTCAGTATTCATATTACAAGTTCCCAGTGAACCTCTCTATGAGCAGTCTGTCCTGTATTAAGCATTTTTTATAACCAGTTTATAGGTTCATAATTCATTGGATGAGCACATTGAGAACTGACACATTGTAACTTCGTAGCTCTCCATTTCCATGTGAAATGGGCCTTGGACGTTGGTCATCTTCTTAGGTCACAGTGAGATAATGTAAAGAACACAGGTCTCAAAAGCAGAAGATCTCGGTCTAAATTACTTGTCAAGCCACTTAGTCTCTCTGAAAATTGCTTTCTTTATTTGCAAAACAGGGTTAATGATATTCAGTATGCTGTGTGGCTGTGAGATTTAAAGAGTTGATTAAAGCACCTAGCACGGTGCCTTGTACAAAGTAGGAGCTTGAGTAAATGTGTGAATCAGAACTGGTTGGCTAAGCCCACGTTTAGACTTCTCGTATCCCTGAGAGGGAGGTGTTGCTGAGAGAACGGGTTTCTCCAAGGGGAAGATGTCCCTGCGAGGGAGGGTATCTCCGAGGGAGGATCCCTGAGAGGGGGCATCTCTTAGTGGAGGGGCCACTTTAGTCCTTTTGTTTCACTATCATCTCTGATAACTGTAAATTGTGATAGCATACAGGTATACATATATATAGCACAGGTATGCAGATGATTTCCTTGAAATTCCAAGCCAACTTTCTGGGGTGAGTAGAAGCTGTTTTTATTACAGACCCAAAATAGCATGGGGAGCTGAGGCTTTTTGGGCTGGGAGGCTTTGCTCCGGGAGCCACAGGGAGGGCGAGTAAATAAAGACAAAAGGTGAGCATCAGCAAATTAGAGCAGGAAGGAACTGGGTGAAAGGTTTATCAAATATATGGTTTGCTCACTTAGAAATAGGAAGTAGTCATTACTGGGGCCAGGATGAGAGCCAGTCATTAGTAGGGCAGAGTTAGATAGTTAAAATAGAGTATTGGGGTAAGTTATAGTATTTTAGCATCTCAGATTTAGACAGTAGTATACTTCAGGCTGTCTCAAGATAAAGTTTTAGTTGCATCACCTGCATTGTTAAACCATGAGATCTTGTCCAGTGCTAAGACCGAATTCTAGTACCAAATGAGAAGCATCTTAGAGATGAGCCATCTGGACTCCTCACGCAGCTCTGGCACACTTGCACGTGGTTCCTGCCCGGCGGTCATTCCAGCTTTCCTGAGCACTGCCAGTGACTTGGGCAGAGCGGTGTGGTGGGCCACCTCGTTTGTGTTCTTTGAGTTGGCATAAGATAATGAGTGGTTATAGGTGGAGAAGGTTTTGTTTTGTGGTATATCTCTCTATTCGGGGTTAAAAAAAATAGGGCAGGCTCAATGATCCTAGGAAATTTTAAAGAAACTGGAATAACTTTCATATTTTTCTCCTCCTCTGCCTTCTTGGTGCTTTGGAGAAGGTGCAGCATCAGAGGAACTGTAGGTTGAAGAATTATGACATGTTCCAGCTTGAAGGGGGCCATAGATAATCTTGTTTTAGAGTAAAGAATCTGAGTCCCAGTTTGGTGGGGTGGATTTACCTGGTGACAGATCCTACACCAGAATTCAAATTGCTTGACTCCTAGACCAGGTACATTTACCATTCTAGGCTGCCATGTCTCATATCTTTTTTCTTTCTTTTGAACTAATTTGTCTTATGCTACATGGCTGTAGAGCCAGAAGTCTGAGTTGATAATTATAAGGCTGGTTGTTGTTGGTGGTGGTGAGTGTGTTCAACTTGAGAACAAATTTACCAGATTGTTAATAAACGTGTCTCCATAAATTTTTAAAGTAATCAATGAGAAACTGTTTGAAAAGTTCTGCATTAAAACATCCTCTGCAGAGGTAAGGAGGTAGATACAGAGGCATTGACATAGCAGTGCACACGATTGAATTCCCTCAGTCAGGCACTCAGGGCCAGAGTGTTAGGATTCAAGGAAAAGAAATTCCAGCTGTATTAATAAATGTTGTGATACTTACCAAGGAAAGTGGCAAAACAAGCACATGTGCCTAGTGCTCCAGCTCTACTTACTGGCCTCTCCTGGCTCCTTGGCACTGGACTAAGGGGTCTGACTGTACTGGATAAAGTGAACTCTAAGGAGGGCACAAAGGAAAGGGGACAGCGAGACCAGGAAGTCTGTCTCCCTGATAATGTGTCTTTGATTCTACCTGGACATGAACCAAGAAAATTAATTCTGTCCTGTTGAGGTACTGATTTTAATGTATGAAACGTTAGTTGTCAGCCAGTAGAAAATACTGTAAGATTACTTCAGGTGGTCACTAAACACAATTTTATATCTTATGTGTCCCATAGGTTTTATTTATTTAATAAACACATGGTGCTTAATTCTCATAATAAGCTAGGAGAAAAGAACTATTAATGCTCTCATTTTCCAGATAAGGAAACTGAGGCACAGAGCAGCTGAGTAACTTGCAAATGTCACACAGATGGTAAGTGGCACACCTAGGATTTGAGCCCAAGCAGTCAGGCTCCAGAGCCCATTGATTTTTGGTTTCCAAAACAAAAATATATTTGTTTGGCATTACCTAGTATTTTTTAAAATCCTTTTCTATTTCAATATGTGCCTTTACTTTGTCATGAAGGTTATTTCTTTGGCAATCTTTGGCAGTGATTTCTTTCGAATGCAGGCTGACGCTGTTCTCTTTTGTGTGCTGCTTCAGGGAAGGGTGATGAGGATGTCGAAGCACCTTGGCAAACCCTGGTGCCCTCTCAGAACACCCTCCAGTCTTAGATTTAGCTGTGCTTGAGGGCCAGAGGGAGATTGGTCTTCCCTGTTACTCTCTGCACTTAAACAAGAAAATACTTCAAATCTGTAATATTCTAGAATCAGGTTGGAAAGGACGTTTTAAGAGCACGTGTACTCACTGTTTGTCTTTTAAAGGATTATACACCTTTGTGATACCAAATAGATCACTCCGTATGGTGAAAAAACCTCTTAAGATGCTATAAATCTGGACAGGAATAGTTAAGTTCTCTCAGGTGCTGGGTGCTCTGTCTGTCAGGAAATAGCTCACGCTGAGTGTAACACAATATCTTAATGAAGGAGCAAGAGTAGCATCCCACCCTTTGTGGTCCAGCTACATAGCACTCAGGCTGACAGGGTCAGCGGTGCTGTGTGAAGTCCAGTCACATGGCTCCAAAATTAGAAAGGATAATTAGAGACTTACAGTTAGACACGTTCCAATGGGTTCCTTTGTGTCTGGGTGCTTCTCCCTCGCCGGCCCATCAGCTAATGGCTGCAACTCCCCTCAGTAAGTCCCGACCTGAGACCGTAAGGCACAAGTGTTGTCGTGATGGCATTAGCAGAGCTGAGTGTTGTCCGTTTCTGTTGAGCTTGGGTCTGGACAGATAGGAAAAGAGGTGAAGCAAGTACAGTAACATGGCAGGAGCTTCTATTTCGGTTTTCAGAAATATAGAAACTGCTTTTTAAAATTACCTTTGTAGTGTAATAGATATATTTTATGTCTCAGCTTGCTAGTTTTTCTTTCTGATGATACTGCTCAGGGTTGGAGGAGTACGCTGCAGAGGTGGACTGCATCTGTGTGCAGCTGCTGTGCCTGAGGAGGGTGCTTCAGCCGTGGGGCCCCTGAGCCTGACTGCTGTTGTGCTCTGCCTTCCTGCTGGTTCCCCCCTTTGCAAATGGATGCTGGCATTTAGAAGTATCCTTTTTCTTCTTCAGTTTTTCCCTTTCTTTAGTGTCTTTCTGTCTAGGAAGAAGTCACATGAAACAAGATTAACACTTACAGAAATTTATTGAAATGTGATATCAAAAATTTTTTTGACATCTCAATTTAAAACCTGCAGGCATTTTAATATCATGTAAAATGTTAAAATAAATTCAAATAATGTGATAAGAGTTAAGCTGATGACAGAGGAAAAGGTTTTGATCATGAACCCCTGCTTTTCCTGTCACCAGCAGAAAGCTCTGCCACCTCGCAGTTGCTGTTGCTCTGGAAATCTCGTTAGTCCTTTTCCTTTAAGTTTTAAAACTTGTTCTGTAGAAAATAGGTTCTCACTTTTCTCTTTCTGGCTTCCTGAAGCAGTGGTAAATGGTGACCTTTCCTTTGTACTGTAAAAGAGCCTGCTCAGTGATGAGGGGTCACGGCTCTGCTAGGTTTCAGAGCCAGTCCTGTCTGGGTTCCTATCCTGCTCAGTGATGAGGGGTCACGGCTCTGCTAGGTTTCAGAGCCAGTCCTGTCTGGGTTCGTATCCTGCTCAGTGATGAGGGGTCACGGCTCTGCTAGGTTTCAGAGCCAGTCCTGTCTGGGTTCCTATCCTGCTCAGTGATGAGGGGTCACGGCTCTGCTAGGTTTCAGAGCCAGTCCTGTCTGGGTTCCTATCCTGCTGCAGTTACTTACTAGGTGTGTGATCTTGACTAAATTACGGAAAACTTGGCAACTTTCCAAGTGTAATACCTCTTGGGTAAAGGAGGGAGAAGCAAATAAGATTAATCAAGTGAAAAAAACCAAGAAAGGAAAATCAAGTGGATTAACAATGCCTGGTACATAGTAAGAGCTAAATAAGTGAAAGTTCATAATAATACCGATGACAATAGTAACCCGAAGAAAGTCATCATGCCTCCCCACCATCTGCTGAAGTCCTGGATCAGCCTCTGAACTGCCAGCACCATCCTCCCAGCCCTAAGCTATCTGAAACCCCTATTACTGGATTTCCCGAGATATCGATTCTTTTCATAAAGTACAGTGCGCTGTGGTAGGGTAGCGTAAATACAGGGATCTGGGATCAGAAGATGGAAGGGGAAGTCATCCTCTTTATCGGCTCCCTGATCTTGGATAGGTTGTTTGACTTTAAGGAACCCCTGATTCCTTATTGGTAAAATGGAAATAACCTTCCCACCTGATTTACAGTTTTGTTATAAGAATTTGCTAAGTGCTAGTTTGTGGATATTCATTTTAAACCTATCATGAGTTTTGCTGTGATCTGAATAATAGTCTAGGGAACATAAGAAGATAGATAAGAAAAAGACTGGTAAAGAAAAAAGATACAAGGATTTGGTGAATGTTTGAATGTAGGATACAAAGGCAGAGTCAAAATGATTATGAGATTTCAAGCGTGGATGACTTACCTAATCAAGAAACAATGAACAGGAGTTGGGGAGAGCAGCAGGTTTGTCAGGGAGCATAGCAGTGGGTCAGTTTAAGCAGGTTAAATTTGAGCAGAGTGAGGGTCCTTCATGCGGAAATGCTGTGGGAAGTGGGAGTGAAGGTCGGCTGGAGAGATCTGGAGTCACCATTTAGAGTGAAGCTTGCAGCTGTGAGCGAGAGTGAGCCTTGAGGGGTGAGGAGTGGGCTGAGGCCGGGGTGAGACGTGTGCACATGAGAGCACTTGGTGCAGCTTGTGTGTCTTTCTAATTCCATCTTTGTAGAAACTGTGCCCTCTAAGGTGAGTTTCCCGGCACGCTCTGTGCTTGCCTCCCTTCCTTGACAGTGGCTTGCTTGTCAGGGAGCCTAGGTGCAAGCTGAGTGCGCTGGTCCACAGGTGTTCCTCCACTTCCTCTCAGGGGCTGGCCCTGGCTCTGGTGATTTGGAGCTCTCCCTGTTTGTTGGGTGCCTCTTGTATTAACTGGTGATGACTTCAGCAAATGGTCCTGGATTTGAAATACGGATTCTCAGAAACATTCCAATTCTGTAGTTTAAACCTTAAAACAAAGTAATGCCCTGGAGATTGGTGGATAGTGCTGTGAAGAGTACTGTAAGGTGCTGGTTAAGTGGATATCTTTTATCAAAGACCAGATTGTAAGGTTTCAGATGATAAAAGACATAGGCGTATATGTTATTACAAGAAGGATCATAGCTCTAAACAAAAACAGGATTGGTGGTTAATATTTTAACTGATTGGGATGATACAGCAATCTTTTTATTCATATATCGGTGTATTATTTAACTTTTAAAGGAAACAATAACATTTCCTCTCAGCAGAGGTCACTTAACACAAGATTTGCAACACTGGATGAGAAAGAATTGATCTGTGGTTTGGGGAAGGAAAATATGGAGACCTTCTCCAAATAAATAGTTCTTTGAAGGTATTTTACATAGGGGTACTAATTGATCAGAACCCCAAATGGGTATGTTTCCAGTGCTTTACTCTTGTTTTTCTTTTTCTCCTCTGAATCTCATAAGCTTTCTCTAAACTGAAATAGAGTCTGTATAAAACTGGCTCGGGCTCTAGCAGAGCCTTAATGTTTAGTACCTGAGCGGCCATGGCGCAAGGCAAGGGGAATGTAATTTTTCTCACGAATGCTATGAGGATTAATATTAAGCTCCATCTAAGCCAGTGTTTATAGATAAATGCTTTGATTTCATAATCCACACACCTCCTGTGCTGTTTCCTATGCTTGTACCTGAACCCCATCTGCCGGTATTCTGCTGGTCTCTGAATGTAGAATTATGAAAGGGAAGCCTTCTAAATTATACTCACTGAGCTACTAAGGTTTTTTTTTTTTTTTTAAGATTTTTTATTTTATTCGTTTTTCTCACCAAAGCCCCCCGGTACGTAGTTGTATATTCTTGGCTGTGGCTCCTTCTAGTTGTGGCATGTGGGACGCTGCCTCAGCGTGGTTCGATGAGCAGTGCCATGTCCACCCCCAGGATTCGAACCAACGAAACACTGGGCTGCCTGCAGCGGAGCGCGCGAACTTAACCACTCGGCCATGGGGCCAGCCCCAGAACTATTGAGGTTTTTAATCTTGCTGCTCACCATCTTGCTACTCAGCAGCGTTGATGTGGGAGCTTGTTAGAATTGCAGAATCTCAGGCCCCGCCCTTGACCTACTAAATTAGAATCTACATTTTAAGACAGTATCCAGGTGATTTAAATATGCATTGAAGTTTGAGAAGTACTGGTCTAGAATAGTCATCTATGGACCAAGCTGAAGTAGGAAAGCCCTAGAACAGGGTTCTCTAACTTGCCTGCACATTAGATTTTTAGGTCTTTAAAATTGGGACTCCCCAGTCTCACTGCCTGGATTCTGTTGGTCTAGGGTGGCACCCAGACAGTGAGGGCCTTGAGAGCTTCCCAGGTGACTCTGATGTCAGCCTAGGTTGTCGGCCTCTCATCTTGGAGCTCACCCCTGACCTATTCAACCAAAATGTATTTTAACAAATTCCCAGGTGATTCACAAGCACTTTAAAGTTTGAGAACACTGGAAGCTGTACAGAGGCAGAATATAAAGCTGAGTAGTGCAGTCCTTCTTCCTAGGGGAGCAAGCCTGTTCGAGGTCATTGTACCAGTGGCAGAGAGAAGTCTCCTAGCAGAGGTCTGCAGAAGTGAGTGGCCCTGGCTGTGAACCTCGATGTGATTTCTTGTGTCACCTTTGGTGTAGCGATCCTAGGCGGTACCCATCCCTACTCCGGAAATACAGGGGTTGGTCCATTTTCCTGCTAGGAAACAGTATGGTTTCCTAGTGAGGAGTGTGGGTTCTTAAGTCAGTCTGCTTTGGTTCAAATTTTGGTGAATTCTGTCTCTAAACCTCAACTTCCTTATCTGGGAAAAGGGATGATAATTTATTGCCATTTGATGAGTACCCAGAAAATGTTGCCTCTTATTATCAGTAATAACACTGCTTGAATTCTTGTCTTTAAAACTTCTTCAGAGTCACTCGGTATGAATGAACTGTGGTCAAATCGACGTAGGATGCTGCATATCTGTAATAATAATTCTAAGAGCCTTAGATTCCTTGAAGCTGGGAGTTTTAATGATGGTTTGTTTTATTGTCTTTGTAATTACTCTAGCAGCTCCACATCAACACAAAGAAGGTGACATATTCTAGTCAAGAGTAGTAATATAAAGTCATTATAGAGAAAATAAGAGGTATTGAATAATTATTATTGTGAAACACAAGCAGAAAAGTTCATTATTCACACCTGACATTTAACGACTATTTTAGGATTCATCGTATAAGATGACACCTTGTCAGGTACGGGCCTGTCCCTTCTGTTAGGCAGCGACCTTCTCAAGTCTTTAGTTCGGAGTCTCAGAGAGCCTCTGTGATAGGGTCCAGCACACAGTGGGTACTGCATTTTCGTTGAATGAAGGACTTAATCAGCAGCTGCTCGAGACTGGGTGCTAGCTGTCTCCCAAGGAGAGGGCAGGAAAGACGGCTTCACAAGTGTCTCCAGCACAGAGCCTGGAGAGCCCCGCAGGGAGGTGCCGGGCCGGAGCCACTGCCAGTGGGGTGTCGTGGCGCTCATGGGAGCAGTGCTTTTTGCAGTGGGCTTTGAAGGATGAGGTGGATGTATGTGAATGGTCGTGGCACTGGGGGGCAGGGTGACTTTCCACATGGGGGCAAACTGAGGCAGAATTAGTGACAGCGGCTTGGATTTGGGGACTTGAGCGTTGGGGCTGAGGGAATGATAGAGCTCTTGGCCCCCTGTTCTGTTAATCTTCTAGACTGCACAGGTGCTGCTACACTCAAAGAGGGAGCCATTACGCAGTTGACTTTTGACAGCTTCGGAAACATTTTAGGCATACCAAAAAGTGTAGAAAATAATAAACACCCATGATCTCACCAGCCAATTTAAGAAATAAAACGTTAAAATGAATTGCCACCTCCTGTGAATGCCCCCCTGGTCCCATTCCTCTCTTTCTCTTCCTAAAGGTAACCATCACCTGGGGGTATTTCTCATTCCTATACAGGTGTGCATCCATGAGCAATAGATAGCATTCTTTCACATGTTTTTGAACTTTATATAAATGCTATCTTGTTTCCTTTAGTAACTTGCTTTTTTTTGCTCATTTCAAATTCATTCTTACTCATTCACAAAGCCCTAATTTATTTTCTGTATAGTATTCATTGCATGAATATATGTATAACTTATTTCTCCATTTTCCTATTTATGAACATTTTGGCTGTCTTATATTTTTGTTACCTCATATGATGTGAACATACGAGGTAATGTTCACAATGGCAGTGAGCATTCTAATTTGTGGCTCTTGCACATGTGGGAGAATTTCTCTATGCTAGATATATATTTAGGAATAAAATTGCTGGACAGTAAGTTATAATCATTTTCTGGATGAACCAAGGCATTCTTGAAAGGGCATATTACATGTTGAAAGTATATAATTCTATCTACTTCTCTTTATAAAGTAATTATTAGTTATTTTACCTCCTGGTCCTTCTAATTCCCATGTCCCAACAAAAATAGCAGGAGCCTAAAGAAAAAGCCTAGGATAGACAATGAAGTAAGCCAGTCTCCTTTTTCTTTGGGGGTACTGTTGCGGACTCTGTCATCCATTGGTTAGGTCTGGTGCTGTCCTTGCTCTCAGACCGCCCAGCTCCTGTGGTTCCCAGTTTCTCAGGACTGGTCTGTGCATTGTTGCCTGTGTCCCACAGCTGGGAGTGTTGCCTGTCCACTTCTGCTTGTCTGAAGCAGGGTTTGAACAACAGGGCAAATGAATATTTTCACATCAATGATAGCAGAAAAACAGAAATAAAACTAGAAATGAAAATAGAAAAACATAAATCACATAAGTCTGTGAATCTAACGCAGCTGAATTTTATATAATTTAAATGAATTAGATAAATTTTGTTGCCTACTTCAGTCATTCCTTTAGGGCCAGAATGTGTGTGCTGTAGGAAATGATGATTTTTCAAAATAGTACTTCAAAAACCTTAGTGCTATTAAAGGAAAACAATGCTGAAATTATTTTCTTTTTTTAGTGATGTTGGACGAACTTCTCTCTCTCCCATAAGCAGTAGCCGCTCCAAATAAAGTAAGACAGTTGTCCTTTCTCCCTGCTGTCAGCTTGCCGCCTGGCTTCTAAAGAGTTAAGCTGGAGGTTTGTGAGGTCATGTGTGACTTCACTGGATCTGGACTTTTGAAGCAGATCTCTTGGAGGGAAGCTGCCTGTTGAGAGGGGAGGCGGCAGAGGGGGAGGTGCTCCTTCGATTTCTTTTAAGTTCTTGTCCCTCAGCCCCTGAGGGACATAGTGGCCTTCCGGGAGAATGTCACTGCAGAGTCTGTGTGTAGCAGTTTGTACTCTTAACAGAAGCAGAAGTCCATTAAAAGAGTCTTTGCAGAAGATGCATGTTTGCTGAACAGACGGAGCGGGAGAATGCTCTTTGTATTCGTGACAAACTTATGGGCAGACTGTTTGCTGATGGAGGTAACTGGAATTCAGTTTATTTTCTTTGTCTGGTCCTAGGCAGTGCTGGATTATGTATAATTGTAGTTACAGAAAATTCCTTGGATTTTAAACTATGTTTCAAATGAAAAACATTTTAAGAAAGTCTTAGAAACTTAGGCAATGGTAATTTATATATATTGTTTTCTAAATAAGGATGACAAAAATGAAGAGGACGTACTTGTTGCAGGGTCTGTAGTGGTTGGGCAGGATAAGATTTTTCCCTCAGCAGAGTTGTACTGCTCTCTGACATCGTTTGACAGAGCTTGCTGCTCGTAGACGTAGCTCCTAGACTGCCGGGTGTTTTCAGCTCCTTTTGTGAAACTTTGCCAGGGCACCAGAAGGTCCTGAATTTGAGCTTGTCTTTTAGTGGGGTCCCTGCTGACAACTGCACAAGGCTGCTGTTCATGTTTTGCTGTGTCTCTAGAGGGAAAGTTGACTATGCTGTTAGTATAGAAACGTGATTTGTCTTTGAATTTGGCATTAGGTTCGAAACTTCAAAGGCTAGCCAGTTATCAAAGGAAAAAAGGCATGGGGGGTTTTTTCTTGGAGCCGAGGGATTTTCAGCTTCAGTTTGTCTCTGGGAAGGTCCTGTCCTGTTTTCCCGTTCAGCAGGTGCGGACCAGCGCAGGGCATAAGTAAGGGCAGAGCTGGTAAAGAAGGCACACAAACCCAGCGCATTGATCCCACGTCCTTTCTTGAGATGCTTGGGGTTAAAGGTTTCCTGAGTACTCAAGAGCCTGCAAGAACTCAGTGCCTGAACATCCGGGGTAGCCAGCTGATTATAACAGGTGTGTTTGTGGATGTGTATTGGGCAAGTTGGTGTTTCTTGCTTTGATTACAGATTTTAAGTTCATAATTTTAAGTTCATGTTTCCAATATTTTATGATGTCGTTCATCTTATGTAGCCCATTAGTATAAAAATGTTGCCTTTTCTAATTGAATGTTTTGATTTATAGCTTTAATAATAAAGGACAAAGAGAATGCTTGAAAAAAGGGCGTGAAACACGCTTTGTGAGAAGCATGAAGCATAGTGGTTATGAGCCTGGACTTAGGAGTTACAGGCCCATGGGCTTGGGTGTTACCTCTCTGTACAATTTGACCGCTAGTGAGTTGCATAGTCCCTCTTGAACTTCAGTTTCTGCATATGTGAAGTAGGGATGATGGTGGTACCTAACACAGGGGGCAGTGGTTGTGAGTAGTAATGGAGGTGCCGTGTGTGGAGAGCATTTAGCGCAGTTTCTCCTGCATTCGTAAAAGCTCAGTAAATATTAATACACCTTGGCTCTTATGTTTGAATTGTTCTTCTTTACGTAGGCTTGTGAGAGGACTTAGACCTCAGAGAAAGGGGGCCATGAATTTGGAGTTGTGGGTATGCTCACACTGTGATCCTGTCAGGCCTTCTTTGTGGCAGGGTTCCCGGTAGCGCCTTCACAGTGCCCTCTGCCCCGCGCCCTCCCTCGTCAGTCATTTCTCAAATCTAGCTTTTGATGGCAAGGAGGGCAGCGAGGGAAAAATGGGTGGATTAGTGCAAATTCATCAGCACTTGATGCGAACATCTTTCTGCTCACGTGCTGTCAAGAACGTGTCGTTTTCTTCGGCTTTGACTATGGGGAACAGCATCGCACCCACGTGTCCCTCACAGGCGGCACACGGCCCCCAGCAGGAATAAACCTGAAACATTGTCAGAACCTGGGAGCCTTTCTGTGTTCTTTCCATGGTGCAGATGGCCCTTTGCTGTGCAGCAGTGGCTGCTCTTACAGGTCCATCTGTGTTTCTAGCTTGGCCCTTTCTATCTTTATATCATAGCTGGCTGTGCAGCTGTGTGAAGCTGCTTAGCTCCTGTTTCCTGGACTGTAATTTGTGGATAATACCTTTTTTCCATGGTTATTGAGGAGATTAAATGAGATAAAATATGTGAAAATGCCTAGCACAGAGTAAGTACTAACAAACTTTTTGTTCCTCTAAAAATTGCTTTGTTATCTTTTGTTACTGGGAAGGGAAAATTCATACAATTTGTAAGTGAGTCTCTTTTCCCCTGTTTTTCTTTGTAAGGACTCCTGGCTAGATCCATGTTTCTAGAGCTTTTGTTTGATTTAAAAGAATTTTTTTGTTACTAGTTTACTTCATCTAGTGCTCTTTCTCTTTTCCCCTCCATAACTTTCCAGTGCCGTCCATAATCCTTACAGCTTTTAAATTTAATTCTGAACTAGTTTTCAAAAATACAAAAGTAATATGTGCCAATGGTAAATATTCAAATCGAAGTCCTTTGGTCCCACTTCCCAGAAGGAACCTCCTGATGGTTTCTCGTGTGTTCTTGCAAGGCATGGTCTGTGCAGTTCTTTGGGAACCAATTTTAAACTGCCTTACTGGTACAAAAGTACAAATGTGGTATGGAAAGTTCTGTCTGATTTGCCAGCTCCCTGTGCAGCTCGGTCCCTCCCTCCAGCTCCACAGCGCAGTGTTTGGAATGTTTGGGAGCTCCCTTGAAGGGAACCTGCCTGCACAGCTGAATGTGTCACCAAGAGTGAATGCACTTGACAGGTCCAGCCCTAGCACACTGTCGTGGTTCATGTGATCAGGACAGAGTTCACACAGGGTAGTTAGGCATTGGGGTTTACTCAGCAGGCACCTGGGTCTGAACCTGCTCTGAAAATGCTCAGTCCTGAAATTCTGGGGAGGCAGAGCCTGCACTGGGTTCCAGCAAGGATTTTAGGCATTGTTCAGCCGCCCTGAGGGTATGGTTCAGTCAGCCCTTTATTCTACTGTTGTGTTTGGCTTTTTGTCATTAACAACATTGGGTGGAGGTAGTGTAAGAGGGTGCACTGGAAATGGAAATGGAAGATGTGGTCTCAGCTTCAGCCTTGCCGCTTACCAGCTGTGAGTTCGGACAAGGCTGCTTTGGTCCTCAGTTTCTTTGCTTGGAAAATAAGACCATTGTGAGAGTGAAATAAAATAAAGCATGCGAAAGTGTTACGTAGACTACAAAATGCTGTATGGATTATTTAATGTTTGTTCTTCTTAATGGATTATTGAAAGGACTGGCTTATTCCTCTTAACGGGTTTAGGTGGGTGAACTGTCTGTGCTTTGGAGAAGCAGGGACAGTGTAGCTGTCTAGTGTTTAGTGTCACTGGACCTTATCCCACCTCTTTGTGAAGTCATTTGTCCCATCTGTTCTTGAATGCTCCTGGCATGCCGACAGCCTATAATCAGAAGTGGGGAGGCAATATAGTTTCTGTGCTCAGAGTATTCTCAAGTAAGCCACTCCCTTGTGTCTTGAGGCTCTGCTTTTCAGTAGGCGAGCACAGGGAACTGAAGCCCTGAGCACCCTCAGTGGCCCAGCTCTGCTGCTGACTGTGAGACCTGGGAAGAGTCGCTTCCTGTCTTGTGCCCTCAGATTCCTTGTGTGTAAAACAAAGGGGTTGGACTAAAAGACTTTTTTGTATGTGGAGATGGTGACTGTCTTCCTTTTTCTGTCTTTACCTTGCTGTATCCATCATCTTATTGACCTACTGGTTTCTGAGACCTAAATGTAATGAAAACCTTTTAAGGGTGACAGGATGTTAAGAATGAGTATCAAGTTGTCCTGCCCGTAATCCACTGACCTTGACATTGCTGTTTTGTAGTCATCCAGAACTAATCATCTTTGATCAGGGCTTCCTTGTCTCAGATCTCTTGTTATGGGAGCTGTGAGAACCTGAGGGGAGAGAGAAAAAGGATGCCATGGCACCTGAAATGGAGCTGCCATCAGGAGAAGTGGAGAGTGAATATTCTTTTAGCTGGAGGCAGTAATCCCTTCAGGGCAGGAGAGGGTCCTTTTGCCAGGCTGTGTGGGAGATGTTTGCATTGTTGTGGTTCAGTTCTCAGTACCTTTCATCCACCCTGGTTTCTTAAGTTCTTTATCTAATGCTTGTTGAATAGAGGAACACGTGTGTCATGTGTGGACATTTTAGTCTGGCTTTCCCAGGACAAGACTGCATTTCAAGGTGAGGGAATGATAGGGAAGCATTTGTGTTTCCTTAGGATTTTGCTGCTAAAAGATAAACGAAGAGACAGTTAAAAACTGTCTCTACAGCTGGCAAATCAGAAGGCTTAGGACTGGCCTAAATAGCAAGAGACAGTTACTGGCTGCTGGAACTTGTGTGTCTGGTGAGTAACTTGGGGGACACATCAGCGGAGCCAACTGGAGAGACCCATGGGAGATAATTCTCCTCCTTGAAATAATTCACCTGAGGAATTTCAGGACCCCTTGGCCTCAAAGGCAATGGCTGGTAATAGGAATGCAGATTTGTGTGTGATTGGCCGAAGAGCCCAGTGTATGACCATGTGTTACAGGAGTTCTCTCTGCTGTAGACCCTTCCAGATGCAATGTAAGTGGATGATGCTCTTCATTAAGATTTGACACTTCTTGCTAATTCCAAAGAGTGGGGTCTCAGATATTTACCTTGGGTAAACCTCGTAACAAGTAGATCAATACCTATTTAAATGCCAGGTGTGTAAGTGCTACTTCAGGATTGGAGGTGAGGATGTGGCCAGCAGTTTAGAAGGTAATGAAGAGTAAACCTAAGAAGTAAATTGGTAAAAGGTGGGTTTGGCCTTCCATTTTTCTGGCATCTTGACCTTGGGAAGCTGGTGTATCGCATCCTGGCTATGAATTTGAATTCACCATGGAAATTGCATAGCTGTGCATTTTGTAAAGCTTAAAAATGAAGGAACCAAAAAGTATCCACCTGAAACAGCCAAAGAATGTCAGTTGCCACCTTTTAATGTAACAGTAAACTGCCTAGTCCATAGGCCCCACCTTCTCTGTGGGGTCCTGGTAAATTTATGGGTCATTCTGAGGCTCCTCAGTTGCTAAGCAATATAGGTTTCATAACCCAATCCTTTGAAAGTAATTTCTTTTTTTAAAGGAGAAAAACATTTTTACTAACAAAATATTTTACTGGGAAATTTAGGTTGAACAAAACAGGCATACCCCGCCCCAAAAGGCTATTGCCAGAAACATCCCAACATGAGAGAGAAAGTGCCTCACTTCCATTTGAGCCACAGCCAGTGCAGTGTTTGAAACGTCAGCACTGCTGCCTGCTGCTGCTCAGTCCCCTGCCTGGCTTCGCTTGGCTGCCTCAGGGTGGGGCGTGGCTGTCTCCTGAGTCAGCAGTGTCTCTTCCTGAGGCACCCAGGTCTTCTTGGGAGGTCTCAGGGCCTCACAACCATGGGGCCAGCTCTGGCAAAAGGCTGAGAATCCATCTGTAGGAGCTAGGCTGTGGGCCAGGGGTGGAGTTGTCCCACCCAGTATGTGTGAAGTATCAGAATCCACCCGTGGTTGACTAGTGCAGAAGTAATATTTATCTTCTGTTGCACTCAGTTTTATGAAAACTTGTCTGAAGAAAGCAGTCTGCTGTATCTACACCAACTTGATTAAAGATTGAAGTATATATACCTTCTGAAGGAACTTTTGTAGAAAGTGTCATTGTAGGATGCCACTGATGTGACAGCCTCTCCTCTGCCCACCCTCTTCAGGATAGTATCTTGTAGATCTGCCAAGTTTCTACCAGTAATATAATCTCAAATCAGAATGGTGATAGTGAAATATACTATATACTTTTGAGGCAGTATTCTAATTTACTAAATATTGTATTTTTACCTCATGATTTTTTTCCCTTTACAACAACTTACCCTCAAGTTAAAACTTTATTCTATTTAAGTAACAAGATTTTAGAAAATTAGGCTAGTTTGTGAACTCCTATGACATGCGTTGAGCCATCCATGGCTGTACATTCCTAGGTTTGAATGCAAAGCTTTTCCCACCAATTTGGAATGAACTGGTCATTGTAACCAGTTTTGTATGGAACAGTTGTTTCAGATCCCAACCCTCTAATGACATCATTTTCTTTATACTCAAAGTAAATGCTATGCAGACTAGATTATTCTAGAGTTTGCTCTGTTTTTCTCCTGATTAAAATCTTCTGTTGCAAAGGAACCCTGCTTAGTGAACAGTTTCCCTTATAAGATATTGTTTTTTGTGCGTCTAACTTTTCTAGTAATAAATCTTGTTTTTCCATGAGAAAGCAGTATATCCTATTTAAGGCTGAAATTGCAAACACATCCAGTGTGTGCTATTTTGATTTTCTAGTGTCAAAGTATCTTTTCACTGGAAGTGATCAGGCTCAATGAGGTTTGGGTTCAAGGGCACAGCACAGTAAGAGCTATAAATATGTGGATAGGAGGAGGATCATTATTATATTTAGCCAGGGTAAAGTAAACTTTAAGTTGTTTACACATAAGGCCTTGAATTGAAGACAGGAAATGTGTTAGATCCCCTAAGAGACATTAATAGAATTTTTAAGTTTCTGATGTAAAGTAGAAATGTGTCTACCTCAAATTATTTATATATGCATGAAAAAGAATAGTGTAGAGATCAACTTGTAGAAAATTCCACCCTTTTTAGAATTCTCATGGGACTGAAGAGGGGGAAACTTCCTTTACTTTCTTCCTGTGATGTCTTCATATTTTAAGAATAATTACCAGAACTCTTATAGTTTTCCCCTGGGAGGATACAGCTCTTAGATAATTATGGATAATTTATAGGGTTTAAAGTGTATTAATGCAAGTCGTCCCATAATTATGTTAAAATTTGTAATCCCATCAGGCTAACTGCTGGACCCCTTTTAAAAAGGGCCAGAACTCTTAACTATACAATGGGTAGAATTGAGTGGAGGGTTAAGAACCTGGTTTTTTATCAGGAGATTTATCTTCATAGCCCAACTTGGCCATTTCCTGACAGCATTACCTTGGGCAAAAACCCCTCTTTTCTGTCCTTTATAAAATGGTCACAATAATACCTCCTTCCTAGAGGTTTTACTAGGATCAGTTGAGCTAACGCTTATGAAGTGCTTAACACAGAGCCTGGAACTAGTCAGTGAACACGAAATGTCAGCTGCCACCACCATCTTCACTGTCATCATTGTCATTATCAGGCCATTCAAGAGGTATTCTTGAATATGCCTCTATTTCACCATGCCTTTTATATTATTTCCTTTAAGCCTAAAGCTCAGATTAGAAACCAAGGATAGCATTGGGTAGTCATTCCTTTTCTGCTTCTCCTTGATACTTTGTACCTTTTTTGGTGCCCTTTGGTCAGAGGTGCTAAGGGAGGACTGCAAAACTGCATTAGAAGAGGAGAAAGAACTACAAATCTCAAGTACAGAGTTCTCTACAGGTATCTTTCCAGGGAGAAGGAATTTCCTAATGCCTCTTATACTACGTTATTGTACAAAGAAAAATTTAAATAATGTCTTGCTAGGATTTTTAGGTATGGTGATTCTAATTCCTCATACTGCAACGTTTTCATCTAGAATGGTAACTTTCAATAATCCCTATGACCCTTCTGGTAATTTTATTTTACTTATTTATTTTTGGTGAGGAAGATTGGCCCTGAGCTGCCTCTATTTTGTATGTGGGTCACTGCCGCAGTGAGGAGGAAGAGCTTGAGGACCAGCGGAGATGCACACCTGGAATCCGAACCTGGGAGCCCTGGGCCACCGAAGCAGAGTGTGCCGAACTCAGCCCCTACACCAACGAGTCAGCCCCATTTTTATTTGTTATTAATGATCATAGCAGAGATGCAGTCTTCTAGATGGTGCATTGACAGTAGGAACAAAACAAGGGACTGAATATCTCATTATAAAAGTTATAATAATAGGAAAATTTATGGGTCTCTGCTCAAGAAAAATCCATGCCTGGTTCCACATGTCCTCGTAAAAGGGAACCTCAGAGGAAGGCTTCTGAACCTTAACATTGTACCAGACTTTCTTTAGTCAGTGCACTCTTTCTCTGATATTACGTATTTGTGTCTAAAACCTTTGCTGAAGAACTCTCATTGACTGTTAACAAACTCTGTATATTAGTAAAACCATACAATTTTTGCGAGATCCAACTCATCTTAACACAAAACTAAATGAAACATCCAGATTGCTGTGAAAGAGAACCAAAAAAGTTTTGCCACTTAAGCCCCTGGTGGGAGCATTTTTTTTGTCAAAAATAAACTACCTCTATTGAATAGACTCCCTCTGAGCAGTCTCTGCATCATGGAGGGCTTAGTAAAAGGCATAAACCTTGGAGCTGTGTGGTCTTGAGCTGCTTTGGGTTTATGGGAATTCACACAGTGATGCTACAGACAGTAGCCATGGTTTTGGCCCAAGGAGCTCTGGCTAAATGGTAGTTGGTGTGATCGTCAGTCAGTAGACTCAAGTCTCATTGTGTGTCTAGCAGTAGGCTCCAGGTTCTTCTTCCTTTATGAGATTCTAAGATATTTGAATACTGGCTAAAATGGGAGGATGGTGAAGTCCATCTAATTGTAAGCTTTGGAAAGAGCAGAGGAAGGGCCTGTAACTAGTAGATAGGTTTTCTTTGTCAACTCTGACTTCCCTACCCCTCCATTGGTCTTGAGTATTCTGCTTACAAATAGACTAGATTCTAATTAAACAAAAGAAGGGACCAGGTACTCTTTGTTAGTTTATGCTTTTAAATTCATTCTCTTACCCTCATCTACTGAGTCAGATTCTCTGCAGGTGGTATGGTTCAGTGTAGAAGACTTTCTACCCTGCTCCTTCTGAGACTTTCTGAGAGTGCTTCGTTCCTGTTAGCAGCAGACAAGGCTCTCTTGAAGAACTCAAGGAATGTTGGCCGTCTTCATCATAGTTGAGTCACCCAGGCATAGCTGGTGATACCAGCTGGCTGAGTGCAAACCAGGAAAGCCCAGCCGCTCACCAGCATCCTTCCTCTTACCCAGTTCTAACAAGGCCTGCACTTCGGCTCGCCATTTCCACGTGGGATCCAGGGAGCCCTTTCTCCTAATGGCATGTAAGGGTGATTCCTCCATGCTAGTGGGTTTTAAAACTCTGTGTGTGTGTGTTTAAATGGACAGACATTTTAAAAAATAAAGTGTTACAAAGAACTCCATGTTTTATCAGATGGTTGAAAGTGGAGCTGCGTTGTCACAAGCTTGAATGAGTTGATACTTAGCTCCCTTGGTCATCCCTAGCACTCCCAAAGGGCTGCTTCAATGAGTTGTCCTCACTAAGAATACATAATGTATTTCTCCCTCTTTTCCCATGTTCTCTGTGAGCACGTGTGCACCAGGTACACACATTAGCAAACTGTAACAAGTAGGCAGTCTATTAACCCGTTCAGTTAGTGTGGGTACTACCTAACTGCCTTAGGCATGAGTTGTCACTGGTGGCCAGGGCTTTACCAGGCAATTTCGGTTGTAAACTTCATTTTTACCCCACAGAAATGACAAGACTTCTTTTGCTTTTTATCCCTTACTTATGTTATTGTTTTATCACTTTTTAAATAGCACATAGTATTCTAATAACCTTACCATGTATAGTAGACTGTTGTAGAATTTTAGAGGTAGACACACACACACACACACACACACACACACAGTTGTGCAGATGAATGAATATACTGAGACCAAGGAAGTGATTTGCCCCAACTCTCACAGGTAACGATTAAATTGAAACAAAAATTCAACTCACGTATCTTCCGTATTTATCCTGCTGTTCCTGAATGTCTTCACCATGTGCCTTCCACATCTGGGGCCACTTTTTGTGAATTTGCTGTATCGCGCTGGCACCACCGACTCTCCCAGTGGAGTATGATAAGCAGTAGTTCACAGTGTGGTATCTGAAGTCAGACTGCCTGGGTACACATCCTAACTCTGTATACTGCCCACTTGTGCCTTAGTTTCCTCATCTGTCAAGTGGACATGCTTAAAATATCTACTTCATAGGGTTGTTATGAAGATTAAACGTACTAATGCCTGTAAAAGTCTCAGAACAGTGCCTGGAACATTGAAAGTGCTTACTACATATTAAGAATCATTTTTGTCTGAATGCTTTGAATGGCAGTGGAGAGTAATTGAGTGGAGTCCATTTGGATCCCACTAAAATGTTCACCTCAGCCTGGGCAGACCGACTATGGTTCATTTAGTTCATTTAGCATTAGCAAAATACATGCCAACCCCCAGGTCATCTCAGGAGGCCAGTGTGTTTGTCACAAATGTTTTGAGACATTTTGACTTAGCCCCCTCACCAGCTCTCCCCCCAGCCTATTTCTCAGGAGTGCTTGGGGACATAAGGCTTAGCTTCTTAGTATGATGTGGTGGGACATTCTCGGGCAGAAGCTACTTCTCACTAAGCTGTTTTGGCTCATTCACTTGGCAGTCACATTCCTTTGGAATACTGCAGCGTAGTTTTGATCAAGACCCAGAGGACAAGGGGATCAGCAGTAAGATCCTGGAAGGCTCCTGGGATGACTACTTTCTACTAAGCATGAGCTAGTATTTTGTTCCTTCATGTAATAATGTAAATTATGATGTGGAGTTTAACAGTATGTGGGAGGAGAGCGAGAAAAGTTTTTATGGAATGATGACACTGCATTGTCTGTCTCTGTGAATGATGTGGGTGAATAACCATGAAGTATTGTTAAGTGACTGCCACATCTGTCGGTCCACTGCCACAGGCTGTGTGGGAGGCAGGGAGATGCGGTGTGGAGCTAATCATGTCATCACTGTGTCATGGGAGAGTGCAGCCAAGCTGGCGTCCTGCTTCATGTGCTGAGTGAGACACGTGCAGGGGAACTGCGCTGGTACTTGGAGCTCAGTGTTGAGTTGACTTAGAGCGGGTGACACCTGTGGTGAGTGGTGTGTCCCAGAACTGTTGGAGCTGCAGAACCTTCTTAGGCAGCTCTTGTTCTTCTCTGGGTGAGTAATCCCTGGTTCCTGCTTACATTTGCAGAAGTGCTTCTCCTCATAGTGGGCCTCCTCTGTGGCTAGCCAGAGCCCGTTGCTCCCTGTGCTTTCCTGTAGCAGAAGCTCCGCTTTTAAGGCCAAGAGTTGTATGAGGAAAAGTAAACCCAAAGTGCTTTGGTGGAGAGAGAATTCTGCGAGAGTGTTGCTGGAGAAGCCAGGGAAATTTGCCTTTTGACAAAGGATCTTTTAAAAGGAAAGCTATGCTCTACTGTTTTTGGTCTTTTTCCTCTTTCATGCTTAAGAAAATATTTTCCTTTAGAAGTACAGTTAGATTTATATCTAAAAGTTAGTGGAGAAAATGTGTTTGGACTTTGGATGTCTTTCCCGTCTATGTCCTGATAGAATAATAATGCCAGAGGCCGGTGAAGCAGCCCATCAGAGCACTAGGCAGTGGTGCCCTCCCAAGGCCGGACACCGGCACGCCTCTGTGGTTCTGCTTCTGGTTGGAATGAGGAGCAGGAGCCTGGCTGTCTTTGAGAGAGCCGAGTGCAGGAAGTGGTGTTTTGAGCCTGTGTTCCTTTTCAAGGGCCTCTCCCTTCTGTTTGGTTTACACTTGCTTGTGAGTCGTCTGCCGTTGCCATTTGTGTGATCAGCCGTTTCCTCTGGGTCTTTGTAGAATATTCAGACACTGAAGGAGGTTACTGAGGAACAAATGGGGCCTGGTCACAAAACATGTTTGAAATGCCATTGACTGAAGTAGGCTGTCAGCCACTGAAGACTTACATCTGTTTTATTGAACGTGATTATTTTTTTAAAAATTGAGCTTTGGTTTGCACAAACTTAAATTTTCCCCAACTCCATTTAGGTTTTTTTTTCCTTTGGAAGAGCACAGGACACAATGATTGAATAATAATGTTTCCATTACTAAGCACACAAGTGCTTTGGGCAAGCAGAAGAGGTGAGGAAGGGAGGGTCAGCTTATTTCCTTTCCAGGAAACCCCTGTTCTTTCACTGGTCAGGTGGTAAGACTGTGCCGATCTGTAGGTAATTTTTGTACTTCATGTTTCTTGGTCACGTCATGAAGCCATAGCTCTACTTGAAATCAGAACCTTCGCCTGCAAGTCCCAGCGTGACCTGCCCGTCTCCGCCCCGTCCCCTGCTCCCTCATCTCCTCCCCCCTTGTCCTGCTCACTCTGCTTCACCCACATTGGCTGCTCTGCCCTTCTTTGAACACACCAGGCCTGCTTCTACCTTGGGCCTTTGCTGTTGCTGTTCCGTCTTCCTGGATTGCCTGTTCCCCAGATAGTCCCAGGGCCAGCTCCCCCACTTGGGGGCTCTAAAGCTTCCTTTCTAGTGAGCTCCCTGGCTGCCTTCTCTAAAGTTCTAACTCCTTTCCCCACAAAACCTCTTATTCCCCTTGCCTGCTTTCTTTCTTTTCCCTAATTATGTCACTAGCATACTTTATATTTTTCTTATTATCTGTCTCCCCACTAAAATGTAAGCTCCACCAGGGCAGGGATTTTTGTCTGTTTTGGTTATTGCCGAGTCTCCAGCACTGAGAACAGTTCCTGGCATGAAGTAGGCACTCAGTAAAAACTTGTTGAAAGAGTAGGTTAGATAAAAATGATGAGCGACTTAAAGGCGTAGTAAGTAAATCAGCGCCTGTGGTGCAGGGATTTGCTGAAATCGTGAAGGTGGTAAATGAGTGACGTTTGAGAAACACTGATTTAAGTAATCCTTGGGTTTGTTTCTTTTGTGTTCGTATTATAAATAGCACTACAGTAAATGTCTTTAAGTAATTTTCTTTTGTATATTTATGATTATTTCCTTAAAATAAATGCTTCAAGTGTAATTGCTGGTTCTCAGGATGTACACATTTTTGGGGACTTGCTGAAGTGAGTTTACACCCTCTGCGGTGTGTGTTCCTTCCCACACCTCGCTGTGCATATCTCAGTGCCTTCTGATCTTTGCCGATCAAAAACTAGTGCCTTGACTTGTACTTCTTTGATAACATATGTATATGAGCATTTTTTCCACGTTTAATGGTGATCTTGTATCCTTTTTAGTGAATTGCTTGCTTGTGTCTGTTGTGGTCCATGCTCTGGTGTCATTGGGTGGACGTCACGGGCACTCTGGTGTCTGTCCGCAGGCAGCACAGAGGGCAGTTGGACCTCCCGAGATAGGCAGAGGAGGGTCTGCTTCCCCGTCATCTCCCCTGCCTGCTTTTCTCTGCACCCTGTATTTCCCTTTCCCCCCTTTCTCAAGGCCTCTCTGCTCTCCCTTCCCTCTTCATTCTACCTGGTTCTGGCTTGCGTGTCACTTAGTTCAGCCCGACTTTAACATGGCCTTTCAGTCCAGGTAGCTATCATTGAAGCCCCAGAGTTCTAGGAGTGGGCAGTCGAGTGGCTCCGTTTCAGGAGGTGGTCGCTCCGGGTCTAGTCAGCTGGGATCAGGGTGGAGGTTGAGGCCCTTTGGGCCTGTTGTGTCCGGGCTGTGGATGAGGCAGCTTCTCTAGAAAGGGCACAGCAACTCGAATGTTCAGTACATTGTCTTTAGCCCGTGTTTTGATTGGCATGTTCATCTTATGGGTACGCAAAAGTTCTTTACGTATGAAGGCTGGTGGTGTCTTTTGTCTCATGGGTGTTTTTCTCTCCATTTGTCATTTTAATTTTGCTTGGTGTTTTTGCCACATAATTAAATCTGTCAATTAAATCATGATTTCTGCTAGTGTAAGTTTAGAAATACCATCTTTATGAGGAAATTATACATTCAACTATATTTTCTTCTACTTCTTTATGGTTTTATTTTTTATGTGCCCCATGAATTATGTTAAATTTTAGAGGAATTTGAGAGAGAAATAATATCTTTGCCATTTTCATTCCAGGAGCGTAGTGTTTATTGAGTGCTAATTTATTTCTCTCAGCAAAATTTTGTAGCTTTTTTTTACTTTAGTTCTGTACTTTCCTTAAGTTTATTCCTAGCTACTTTATAGATTTTATTCTATTATGAGTAGGATTTTTTGTTCAATTGTGTTTTCTAACTAGTCCTTCGTGGTTTATTAAAGGTATTGTTTTTATATTTTTATTTTGTAACTGACCACCTTACTAGTTCTAATAACTTTTTTACTCGATACTTTTGGGCTTTTCTTGTAAACAGTTACAACATCTGCAAGTAATTATTTTATTTCTCCCTTTATCGCTTCATTTCTTTTTCTGATTTTATTGTGGTAGATCTTTTAGAATGAGGATAATAATAATTGTAATGGAATGTGGGGCGTATCTCATATTGTTGTATTTTGTTAGGGATAATTATTCTGATTAGATAGTCAGAATGCTTTGGGAGCATATAAGTGAATGAAACTAGTGGAAAACCAGTCTCGACCCAAAAGATTTTCTCCACTGGCCTGTCTTAGAGCTTGGACATTTCACTTCTTGCACTCTGTGGTCAAACCATTGCCTCGAGTCTCCTCTTAAACTGCATGTGTCATCCTGCCATTGACATACTATACTTGCTAATATAGCGTGTCACAGATTTAGTTTTCTGATTTCCTGAAAATTGATACTGGTCTACTATTATGAAGAATTGAGAAATAGGCCTTAAACAAGTGGAACAGAAAGTTTTGATAGTGCTGTCAGCAGAAGCCTTCATCATGTAGCTCTGCTTACCCCTGGCTTCATCTTGTGCCTGCTCTGTATTCTGCACACCTCCTACCTCCACCCCGTAAACCTCAACCAATATGTCTTGTTCTCTTGCTTTGAGCTTTCCGGTTCTTATCACCGCCCCCCAACCTCCCGCTCTTAGCATCCTCATCCTCAGGGTCAACTTGAGTGTCGCTTTCTCTGGGAAGGCTGACTTCCTTAGACTAGGTTGAGTGCCCTAGCATGAACTCCTAAAGTACCCTGTATTTTCTTTAAAATATCATTATTACAATTGTTTTTTAAAATCATCTCTTTAAAAAATTTTTATTGCTATTCAACTGTAACCTCACACTGCAGTGGCAGAGAGTATATCTGCCTTAATGACCATTGTGTCTGACACGTAAGTAGTCGCTCAGTAAAAGCTTCCTAAGTGAATGAATGAGAGGGGAGTGGAGGGTAATTAGCATGTTTCTCAGTGAGTTTGAGTGAGAGGCTGCAGGGAGCTGCCTTGATTAGCAAAAGTAGTAGCGAGAGGGAGGTTGGAGGCATTGAAGGGGGAGGGAAGGGACAGGTGTGCCTGTGCCTCAAACGTTTAGTGTCACCTGGGTCTGAACCTTGTTGAACTGAACTGAACTCAACTGCCTCTCTTAGGGAGTTGAGCAAAGAGTTTTGAGGGATTTGAAAGACAGTTTTATACATGGATGAACTCTGTGTACCCTTGGACATGAAGGAAGTATAACCCTGTACTTTCTGCGCTACCCTTTAATTTTTTTGCTCTTGGGGGTTGCAGAAGTGTAGCCGTTGGGCTTTTAAAACATCTAAAATGGCAAGCTGATCATAAAGTTCGAGGACTCCACCTACAGTAAAGACCATATTTAAAAAGCTAAAGTGAAAAAGGCAGTAGGAGGAAAAAACAGGAGTGTGTACAGCAAAGTAGTATTTACTGCTCCTTCATTGGCAAAAGGAAGGAAGGTTTGCCTTTGTGAGCCTGGATGGTACCAGTTTATGAACATATTTCCAGCAGTGAATAAAAAACTGTCATATGGTTTCAGTGTTCCTCAAGTTAGAGTAAACTTTAACTTCTTATACTTCTGTTTTAATATTGTCATATTAATTCTATTATAAATTATAAATGGTGAACTCAGAACTAAATATAAGTAGGAAGACCAAATACATTTTTGGTTATTATTTTCTATATCTCAGTTATTCATATTATGTCTTCCTGAGGAAACTTGCCATTTGATGTCATATTCAGCTGAGGGTTGAACTTGGAGTATTAAAAACAGACACACAGAACTGGAGCTGATTTTGTGTGAGTTTACTGTATGACTAATAAAACTGAGCAGGTTGAGACTGCTGGTGTTGGCAGATCGGGCTGTGGCACTGAGTTTCAGTTGAGAGCAGATCTGGAGCTGCAGAGGGTTCCGTGTCTCCCTTTCACCTTATAGATGAAGAAGCTGCGAGGTTCATGACTCACCTGAGGTCGTGTGGCTGTCAGCTTCAGGGCCAGACTAATAATAATAGCTGCCCTCTTGTACGCACTTGATGCTGGGAACACTCTCACCTGCTTTACAGATGAGGCACCTGAGGCGCAGACAAGTCTCCTGCCCAGCTTTACACAGCGGCGCACGTCAAAGCCAGAACGTGACCAAGGCCTAGGTGCAAGTCCTCACTTTGAACCGCTGAGTTGTACGTCTCACTCGGTCTGGAACTCTCTGCTGGTTACCGGTTTCTGCCTAGCTCCTTCCCCAGTCTATGGCTCTTGCAGGTATTTTCCATACTTGAAAATGGTATTAGCTTTCCCCCAGGTAAGGTGTCATGCTCTGGCCTCAGAGATGGTTCAGTTTGAATGAATCTTGTCTGTGATTAAGGAACCCTGAAACAGGAAACATATCTCCAGGCCTGCAGGCAGTGGGAGCAGTTCCCCCAAAAGTTGACTGTAGCTTCTGCAGGGGACAGTTTGAGCTATGCTGTTGTTCTTTTATTTCCTTTTGCAACCCTGAAGGTCTTCAGTTAACTGATTTCTTTTTTAAGTTGACTCAAAGCCAACAAATGAAATTGGTTGATGTTTTATAATAGCCAAAGTGTATTTTGATCTTTATTAAACATCTATTTCTCTGCTATAGATTACAGAAGATAATTTCTACTGTTACTCTCTTAAATGAGTTGCAACATGCATTGTTCTCTGTCCTCTTGGGAAATAGCTAAAAGAGATCCATAGGAGCTTTAGTAGATAAAACTTGCTGGAAGGCTAGATTCACCCAAAATGGATCTGTTTTAGGTGTGGTTTGTTGTAGTTTATAACTGGGAAGACCACATAGAATTTGAACACTTTTTACCAATAGCACTTGCAGAATCTAGAGTCAGTGGGCTCCAGAGGGCTCATTCATTCAATAGAAAATTACTAAGGTTTGGTGTCTCTAAAGCTTTTTTGAGGGAAAAATGGTTGTGCTTTTTGCCTGTCAGGTCCTGTGAGATGGCAGTCTGTTAAAAATTTATGTTTACAAAATTATAAAAGTTTTTTCAAACTTAAGAGCATCTTTTAATTCATCTCATATGCATTCTTTTATTTCAAGGTGGAATTAAAGAAGCCCTGTTAGAGGCATAACCAAAGTGCTGTGTGATTGTAAGGTCAAGCCATGGCGGGTTTGGGCAGGCTGTGCAGAGGCATTTGAATTGAGCCTGGAGGAGTGAGTAGATTTCCATATGCAAGAAGGGAGGAAGGACACTTGAGGCTAAAGGAACAGTAACTTCAGCCAAGGGGCTGTGCGCCCTGCAGGGACAGGTGCAGCAGGAAATGAGGCTAGAGAGTTGACGGGCCAATACTGAGAACGCCATGCTGGGAACCACACTAGGGAGACGGGATGCTGTTCTGTAGGCGCTGGAATATTTTTGAGAAAGATGGTGACATCCATCCTATAATTGTAGAACTCTGGAAGGATGGAGGTTGGATTAGAAAGAAAAGTCAAGTCCCATGGGTAATCTATCTAAAGATTGCCAGGTTACTGTATAACTTTAAAAGTGTTTTGCTTCTGTATTTTTGAGGGCATTTTTAGTTTTTCCATAGTGTTAGCTACCTTTCCTTTCTGTTGTAAAGAAAAATGCCTTTGTCAAGAGAATTGGTTTTTTTTTTTGTCATGAATAAGACAGTTCTTTTCTGTTATCGAAGCTTGAATGTGGGAACTTGGTTGTTGCTGTAACTTGTAAATAGACTTGAATCTTTAATATTAATAAGTGTTTGGGCATTTCTCATTACTAAGTAGATACCAGAAAACCTTCAATGGAAAAATTAGCAACTATAAGACTGGAGTCAATTATTTTGGTTATTTTGGCTGCTTTCTCCAATTAGTTTAGGGAAACATTAGAAAACTAGAGAATGAAGATGGTATTTTGGCGAAATTTTTGAGATGGAAAACATGGAACCAAGGAGCCAGAGAACTTGGCTTGTCGTTCTGCCTGCAACTTTTAAATTATGCAACTTAGAAATGTCTCATTAACCTCTCATAAAATAAGTATAAGCTACCCATCTTACAAGGAGTTTGTGAGATCCACGTGATTTAAGTATGAGAAACATCAGATTATTTCTGATAATAAAATATCAAACACATTATCTACATCCTTCCTAAGCAGTCTGATGTATTCTTATCTTGGCTAAAGGTTGGCTAAATTAATTGTTATTCACCCAATACCCTTGTGTGGTCCAAGTTGGAAGCCTGGAAGGCTAACTCGAGTCCTCCCTTCCTTCGTTCTCATATATTGTTGGCCACAACATTCTACCAGTTTTACTACTTTTCTCACAATTCTGCTCATCAGCTCTGTATTCATTACCTTGTATTGAGTCCTTTTTGTCTGTCATCTGGACTGCAAAGTAGTCTACTGATTGGACCGCGTATCTTCAGTCTCTCATTCCTAAAAACAAATAGTACTTATTTTCCAGGTGTTGTTTTAAGCACTTTATAAATTCTAACTGATTTTATCCTATCCATCTAATCCAGTCACCTTCCATAATGCCGCCTAGTGAGCTCTCAAATCTGGCCATTTTTCTCACCCACTTAGTCTTTTCTCCCTTGTCTAAGTATTCATACTCCTTCTGCCCCTTCTCCTGCGCCCTGTAATCTGGATGACGCTGGCCTCCTGCAGTGCGTTGAACAAGTCACGTGGTTTTACCCCTCGGTGAGAATTTCTTTCATCACTATCCACCCGGTGGACGAGTGCCGCCTTTTGGTTCTGCGTTGTGCAGGATGCAGCCTCTTAAAATTGAAGCACCAATTGCTCCATGATATCTGTTTTGTTAGTAGTTATTTGTACAGAGTTTGTCTGCACTCCCTAGACTATGAGATCCTGCGTTTCACTTTTTATTCATCTTTGTATATACTGTACCTACTGTGAAGTCTGGATGCTCAGTAATTGATTTCAGTGAGGGAACTTTGTAGATAGTTAGGCATCTCTGTCTCCTTCTTAAGCCTCTGCTCTTAACCAGGATGTTAGTGTTGTACTGAACGATGTGAAAGCCATCATACTATTCATGTCACTTTGGTTTGCGCTCACAGCACTGACGGCTCAGAACTTACAGTACATTTGAAGGATGGAAAACACACTGCCTCTGGCTATAGAAATATTCGTATCAGTCTTGTGAGTATAAAATGGAAGTTGACCCTGGGTGTGTGAAGCCATATTAGATTTTTTAAAAATCAAAAACCTTCAAAAATTTTCCAAAGGGCCTTTGCCAAGGCTGACATGCATTCTCAAACTTCAGTGATAACACAGTAGGTGCTACTGGAACTGGGTGTATGTAATACAACTCTGTCCCTCCTTAATGGTAACATTTTTATTTTCCCAAGAGAAAGGTACGAAAGGAACTCATTTATATCACAATAAGACATCATAGCATTTGGTGAGTCCTGTAGGAAGTTAAACTCAGGTTAGAAGGGAGGTTGCTGCTGCTATTATTCTATTTTGATAGAACAGTTACACCAATTCATGTAAAGTGTAATGTGCTTGCACTAGTCAGGGTTCTCCAGAGAAACAGAACAAATAGATTATATATATATAATATATACACACACACATATATATACTATATATACTATATGTAATATATATGTATATACGAGTTTATGTAAGGAATTGGCTCACATGATTAAGAAGGCTCAGAAGTTCCACATCTGCTGTCTGCAAGCTGGAGACCCAGGAACGCTGGTGGTGTAGTTCAAAGACCTCCGAGCCACAGAGCTAGTAGCGTGTGGATTCTGTTCTGAGTCTGAAGGCCTGAGAAACAGGACTGATGAGGGCAGAAGATTGCTGTCCCAGTTCAAACAGTCAGGCAGAGGCCGAACTCATCCTTCCTCCCCCTTCTGTTCATTCAGATCCTCAATGGATTGTTGATGCCCACCCACAGTGAGGAGGGCAGTCTGCTTTATTCAGTTTACTAATTCAAATGTTAATCTCTTCCAGAATACCCTCACTGACACACCTAGAAATAATGTTTAGCCACATCTGAGCATCCTAATTCAAGTTGGTACATAACATTAATCATTAAGGTTGCGGGTGGGTGATAGGGAAGAACTTGAGGATCTGACCAGATGAAATGGCGTGAATCAACTACACAGATCCTGTTGCATATTCTGATTTTTCCAGTAGTTTTAAAGCCATCATTGAGCTGCAGGTGGAGGCCAGGGAAGAGATCAGACTTTCACAGGTCATAATCAGTCTGTCAAAAATATCAATGAGTTAAAGCAGTAATGTTCAAAGTATGAATCATAATTTCTTAAAGCAAATATTGAAATCATCTTCATTCAAAATAATATTGAAACCCTTTCAGTTGCTTTTTACCATAGGGAACGGGACTCCCTCCCCTCAGCACTCATACCTCTAGTTGTTGCTTACCCTCTTATAAAATGGAAGGTTAGGATGAGCAATCTTATCGCCAGCAGATGCTGACTTTCAGTTGAACTTTCAGTTGTACCTTCTGCAGGCGGGATTCTCAAACCGGGCTGCATCCCAGAGCCTGTGAGTCTGAATCTTTAGGGATGCTGCCCAGTAATGTGCATTTTTTAGCAAGTTTTCCAAGTGACTCTTACAGACATTTAAGTTTGAGAGCTTCTGGTGTTCTTTATAAAAGAGATGATTCTGAAACTACTGGTGCAGTGGTTTTAAATCTATTATAACCTGGGATGCTTATTGGACATATAACTAACCCATTGGTTCTCAAACTGTAAGTCTAGGGTGGGGCTGGAGAAGTTGCTAATTTCCCCCAGGTGATTTTAACGCAAACGGCAGTTTGAGGAACTGCACTAGTATATGATAGCATTGCAGTAAGTCAGGGTTTTCCAAATTCTGTTTCTTTAGATGTTGAAAGATGTTTGCAGCACAAAAGAATTTGTGGTCAAATAAGTTTGAGAAATGTTGGAAAGTTAAAAAGTTTTTGTTTTTGTTTTTTTTGTACAGCTCTAATTTTCAGAGCCTGGAGCCACTTGGGTTTTATGGAATACTGTTTTTTGAGACATAGGGAAAGAGGGTGACTCTAGGCCGCTTGTTTGTTCCAAGACTTGGCTCAAGAGGTGATGTTGGACTTGTGAGTCTTGGATCACACTGTGTGTTATTTTTGCTCTGACTTGGGGTTAGTTTGTCTCTTTTTGGTCTATATTCCAGTCAGATCTTGAACAAAGTTATATTGGTTCTACTTTTTTGTTAACTGCTGCCCCCAAACAATGCACTTTTCTTTGGAGCATTTATCACGGATGGTAAAGTGTGTGCTTTAGGCATTGGTGCATGGCCCCGGATTTATTCTGGGGAGTGGTGAGGAACTTTTCTTTAATTTATATTTTGCAAAATTAAGAATTCTGGGAAGGAGAAACCATTAAAAATCTTATATAGTAATCACTATTTTTGAGGGACTGATTTTATCTGATCTTTGCAGTAACAGTTTAAGGCAGGTTTTATGATCTTCATTATTTGCAGATGAGGAAACCGAGGCTGAGAGAGGTGATGTAAGGTGGGGCTGAGACTCGAGTCCAGGTCAGAGTCCCTAAACCCATCATTTTTTTCCTTAAGGATGGGCTTTCAGTTGTACTGAAGGTCTGTTTCAGTGCAGTGGATTGTCTGCTGTTGAAGGTACTCTAGGACTGAAGACAGACAGAGGTAGTTCGCTTCCACTTTTGTGTCTAAACAGCTTTCTGTCTTTGGGGAAGTCAGTCTCGGTGAACCTCAGTTTTTTTCATCCATTAAGTTTATAGTGTTTTCCAGACCTCATCCCCAGAGCATTAGGAAACATTTGTGAACATGGTGGGGGTGTGTGTGTGGTGTGTTTGTGTGTGTGATGTGTGTTTAGTCTAAAGCACTATCTGTAACTGTAAGAGGGGAGAGCAGGTAGTGGTATCCTCACTTATAAGGAGCTTTCCCTAAACTTTGGCAAATTTTAAATGGTATCAATGGGAAATACTTCTTCAAGTGTTTTCATTGCTGTGAAGTGACTAGCATGTGATAGCACTGTGACAAGGTGCAGAAACGTCATCTCTTGGGTGACTTGGGCTGGTGGCAGTGCAGTAAATTGCAGAATTTAGGCTATCCTGTGGCAGGACTAAAAAGCCAGCCTGATCTCCAGCAGGACAGGACTTTTAACACCTGGTGGATAAAGGGGAGGGGAGGATTCACACTTTTGCTATTATTTCCACTTGACTTGTACCTCCTTCTTTTTTTTTTTTTTTTTATAAGTAGTTGGGGTCAAGATCTTTTGGTAGGACTGGCAAGATTGAGTTAAAATCTGTTTAGGTTTTATCAGTCCCAGTTCCAAGGATAGAAATTCAGAATGTGAAAGTAATATTGTCGAGGTGATTTGACTATAATTGAAGGAGAAATTTAAAGATGAGTTTTAAGAATGGTGCCGAAGTGAATTCTGTTTTCTACAGACTCAGAAGGAAGGCATGTGTCCTCCAAGTGGAAGTCCCAGACTGGTAGGTTTTTTTGGCTTCTTGGGTGTTTTTCTAGCCATCGGCTTAGTCAGTTTGTTCTTTTCTTTGTCCTCGCTTCCTCCCTCCCTCCTCTTCTTATTGCTTTATAAAGCTAGAGTGATAGGACTTATCATATGCTTCAGAAATAAATTTAAAGAGTAAAGCTTAAATAAAAGCTTCATAGAGCAGATTGACTGGATTAGTTGCTCTTTGTTGAGTGACTGTGTATGCTAGGGTATAAGTTAAGTGGGGCCAGGACTGGGGAGAAGGGTGGACAAGCAAATATTCTTGTTCTCTAAATATAAAGAGATCCGAACGTGGTCATCTGACATGTATTTGTTACTTTAGAAGAAAGATAAGATATATATGGAGTTAACATACTAGTGAGGACAGTATATTTTATATTTCTGTGGCGAATTTCAATCAGAAATGTCAGTGTTCTCTGAAAGTCACAAAATGTAAGTGCAGGCTGTTTTTGGGATTCATCGCTGCTTCTTGTGGCAGGTGGTTGGGATTGCTGCGTAGTTCTCACCACCACCTGTGGTATTTAGGTCAGGAAGCAGGGAGACTGTCCCTGGGAGGTACTGGTGGAGGGATGGACAGTTTTACTTGGGGCATCACAGCTGGGTCATTCGTTCTCACCATTTTAAAAGTTGTTTGAGGCTATTTCCACTTTGTGCTTGCACCATGGCATAGGGTATTGCTCTTAAGTGTGTCTGTCTGGCTTGGGCTGGGGCGAAGGAGTATTAGGACAACGCTCCAGCGGACCGCTGTAGTATTGAAGAAGGGAAACAGGTTTCCTCTCCTTCCCTCAAGTGATGCCTGAGTGATCCCCTTCGAGGAACTGGGGTGGACAGACAACAGATGCTGTCTAGGGCTCTGCAGCATACTTCCTTTCTGGGAAGGCGTATGTGTGACCAGCTCTCTCTCTGTTTGCGTTGCTGCTCTGAAGTTGAGTGCTCACTCAGCCTGGGCCATCTGCTGGGTGCAGGCCACCTCTCACAGCCCCTCCTCAGGCAGAGTTTCTGTGGTACAAGAACATCTTATTGGGTAAACCTAATAGCTTAGTGAAAGTTTGAATGCGTGTTTCACAATGTGTGTGTTCCATGTAGAATAGATAGGAAGTAAATGAGTAGTACACTCACCACAAAACTAAACCACAAAACGATTTTATCAAGGTTAAATAAAGTAAAACTCTTCCTGAATATCCTAAGTCTTTAGTGCTAAGAGTACTCGCCTGCATTGTGAATCTGCAGTGTGGGATATAGAAGTTAAATACTCAAATTACTTGCCCTTCCTATTTTTTACAGTATGGAGGGTATTTGTCCTCTAAGAGAATTTTTTTTTTCCTGTTATCCCTTCCTCAAAATATAAAGTTTGAAGTGATGGAATAGATTATGGTTCAAAATAAAAAAAATTATTTAAAGCCATGAGTGTAGAAGTTCATAAACTGTATGGAGTTGCAGCTTTATTAGTGTGTGTGTGTCTGTGCATGAAAAAGTCCAAAATTTTGATATTAAAGCAATATGGATATTTAATATCTGTAGCAATGTTTGAATTAACTGGAAAATAGTCTTCATTTCCACAGAAACTCATCAATGAGAAAAATAATATGCAATTTTGTTAGAGAAAACCTGAGTTTTCATCTGATTTTGTTAGACATTGATTGTAAATACTGGTCTTAAGTGATTCACATAAAATCCATTTACTTTGTATTTTTCTGATGAGGAATAGATCCTTGTAGTCTTAAAGTTTAGCATTTTGAATCTTGGTACGATTATGTTTTTTTTAAATTGGAGAAGCAAAATTTTAATTCTAATGTCAAATATGTTCTTTGTGAAGTAAGGGTAATAGCAATGCTTTCAAAATATTGTTCTCATTTGGCTACACTTAGTATCTTAAAACGTTGATTAGAGGGTATGTTTGTGTCATTTTGAATGGTGATGATTGAGGAGTTTGCCATAAAATTCTAGAATTAAATGTAAAAGCCAGAACTTCAAAATAACTTGCCTCCTCCAAAACAGAGTGAATGGAAAGTAAAGAAGTTTACTATTATGGCCTATAAATCAGTAAATCAAGGAAGAGAATACAATGTTCTATTTAAAAACTAAATGATACTGAAATTTAAGGCAAATGTACACTAGTGAAAACAAAGAGGCCTAGAATTTTTTAAATGTAAGATGCTATTGATTAGGAGATAAATCATTAACTACCAAGTAATATACCACCAATTAACTATGACACAAAGCTTTTAACACTTAGAATTTTTAATAATTCTTAAACTTATAGATTTTCACATAAAATAATACATAAAAATAATTTACATAAAAATAATTATTTTAGTTGCTTGTTTTCAATGCCTTATCCATACACAATACTTTTGTTTCAAAAACAATTCATAGCATAGTCTTTTTGAAGACATTGTAAATGTTAAGTCAAGATTAAACCAACAATGTATATTTTCCTTTGAACGCAGATAACATACACCTGCCTGGCAGACAGCAGCTGTACTGGTTGCTATATAAGAAGCCACCCTAATTTCAGGAACTATGAAATGTAAAAAGAAAATGTGTTTAAGAATCAATGAAATATAATATGGACTTGTATGTAGATACTTTTGCCAAAAGCAGTGCCACTTTTGCCTCATCTCTCTGGAGATGTTCGGTGGCAAAAACGGGACGGGGAAAGGACTTTGAGTTTCTGTTCAGTAGCATCCTTAGCTTTTCCTGTTGTCCACCTCCCTTTATAGGAAGAGCTGTGATCTGGTTCTGGAGGATGCCTTTTGTGGCTTCAGGCTGATCTACACTGCCTCTGATGTCATCCTTTCCTTTACTAATATTCTGGGCCTCCAGAAGTGTCTCCCACCACCCTTTCCCTTGACCAGACTTTTTGTCATTTTCAATTTGCTTGAAAAATATTTGCCACGCTTTGTTGAGACTGAGCCTACCCTTTGGGAAGGCTGACTGTTACCAGTTATTTACATTGTCATTTCTGCTGTAGACAATGGTTCAGTGGACAAAAAGTGTTGGATTTGGAGTCAGAAGACGTGATTCGAAGGGCAAGTGCTATCTCTCAACCTCAGTTGTTGTCTGTCATGTGAACACTGAGTTGTTGGGTGATTACTGCTGGAAAGTTCTGCAGTTTGCTTTCTTAAGGCCATGTGGCCTAAAGGTAGGTGTTTGTCCTAATTACTGCATAATTTCTTTGGACCGCCTCAGGGGTCTTGGATGTGAGAAGTAGACACATGCCCTGAAGTCCGTTTGCTCAGCTGTGAGCCCTGGCAGAGCTTCCTTCATCTAAAACGAGTACCAAGGTAGATGCCTTTCTGTAGTTCGTTTGTCCAGAGGGATACCTTTTTAAAATTCACTGAAAGAACCTGCACTAGGAGGAGGTTCTGCTTCTCCTTAAAATGAGATGATATATGTAAAGGGCTTGTCACATGTTTGAAAGCCAGAAAATGTGACTTCTCCTCTTCTCCTCATCTGATTTTAAAGACTCTCTCTCTGTTTTTGAGAGAGAGGGGCATTCACTAAATTTGTTGTCTTCTGTGTCTCTTTAATTCTCAGCTTATTTGCAGAGCAGATTGTCTTGTCTCATGTCCAGTAATTAAATCTGTTCCAGCTCACATTACTAAACTACCTCCAAAATCCCAGGATTTAATGTTAAAATACCAAAATACTTTAAAACGAGTTAGATAGCAGATAACTGATGTAATTTACATTAAGCAACAGAAAGCTCTTCCCCCTCCCACTGCAGGATAGTTTGATTTTGGAGTGTGATAGTATGAAATCAAAGGGCAAGGTAGGCGATATACAGCTCCCTAAAATTTGGTAACTATTTTACAGAATAATAACTGACGATGGGAAGAAACCAGCTTAAACATCCTGCCTAGGAACATACAGATCTTGGAAACTGGCAATGCTACTTTTCTTTTTAGGCTACTGTATATGATCTTTTTATCTAGTAATCATGATTTTCCTTTTTTATGTTTAGTTTACTAAGAATTGAAAGGCCCCCTTGCATTCTGCCCACTTAGCTTTGGCCACTTTTTCA
The DNA here is from genome assembly GCF_041296235.1 of Equus asinus. Lineage (NCBI taxonomy): Eukaryota > Metazoa > Chordata > Mammalia > Perissodactyla > Equidae > Equus > Equus asinus. The sequence continues at coordinate 481,488 of NC_091816.1, read as the reverse complement.
TATTTGCTTTTTCCTATTCACCCATTGTGTTAATAAAGAGGGGGTAATGTTAAAAATTTTTTAAACCTAGGAAAAAAGTCTAGAGAGAACTCACCGGTAAGTGTTTTCTATTGGTCAAAGCTTTTAGATTCCGTAATGAGGAAAGTACTTAGAATTACTGGAATAATTCTAACTTGATGGCTATAGGCCACCCAAACTCACAGTGGAGACTTTCAGCTTTTTATACAGGTTCATGAGAGGAAGCATCCTGATTATTATTTTCAGGCATCTTCCAGTCAAGTTGATTGGTGTGTTGAGATGAGCACACAGTCATTTGACTTTCTTTTTGAATTTTTTGCGGTTTGGCTTAGGACACTCTTATTGAACACGGGTATGTGCCAGCCATCGCCCTAGGCACTGGGATAGAAGTATGATGAAGATCTGGATTCAGCCTTAGAAAAGTCACAGACCAACCCTGTGGGGAAAGTACTGGAGAGCGTATGCAGCGGGTCTTCGTGCTGCGGGACGGAGTAGATGATTACTGGAGCCTGGGCCTTTAGCTGACGCTGAGGGTCCTCAAACGTTCTACAGAAGTAGGGAGGAACTGACAGTGTGCCTGAGATGTACAAGATGCTAACAGCCTCTTCTAAATTGTTGTGCCTTTTCTGACCAGAGATGTTTGAGAACTGGCATTGATTTGGGGATTTTTGAGTGAGTGACTACTTTGGAAGTGTAAGTGAATGGCCTCTTGAGGCCCATCCGTCCCCTCCCCTGCAGCCACGGTGGCCTCTCTCTGCTCCAAACACAGTCCTGCTCAGGCCATTGCATTTGTTTGGAATGCTCTTCCTAAAGATACCTTGCAAGGCCCTATCCCTCACTTCTTTAGCTTTCTACTCAAATGGTGCTTTCTTGTTGCCATGAATAAAATAGCAGCCTTACCTCCGCGTTCCCTTCCTTGGCTGTCTATCTCCGAGGCACATACCACTATCACTGTCCGAATGTTAGAATGGAAAGCAAGGACTTCTGTCTGTCTGATGCTTTATTGAACACTTCATATTTACCTAGAACAGTGTCTGACTCATAACAGATATCCAGCAAATATTTGTGGAAGGGTAAAAGGAGGGCATGGGGGGAGGTTTACTGTCTGTGTCCTCTTATTAGAAGGTAAAACTGCATAAGGGCAGGACTTTGTTACAGTCCTTTCTGCACCCCTACATCTATAAGTATGTCCAGCACATAGTAGGTGCTTTACTAAGTAATTGCAGAGAGAATTTATGCAAATTTGGTTGTATACATTTAATTATGAAACCATAATCGTGTCATATGGATGTCCTTTAAAAAGTAGACTTTTTTTTCTCTATACCAACGTTATGCCTGAAGTGTAATCTATAGTAATATAGCACAGAAGAAAGGCCACAGCATATTGGTTAAGAGCTTGAACTCGGCAGCTAAAACTGCCTGCTCTGGGCTCTAATCCCAGCTTTGCCATTTACCAGCAGTGTGACCATGTGAAATTATTTAACATCGCCATGTGTCGGCTTCCTCCTTTGTAAAATGGGAATGATAATAGTACCTATCGTAGAGTTGTTAAAGGGGTTTGGTTAGTTAAAGTGCTTAGAACAGTGTACAGAGCACAGTAAACATTCTAGACATGTTTATAAAACATGTTAAGACAAAAATGTGTGTGGATATTCTCACTAACTCATCACAGGCAATAAAGAGTGGAAAAGTCCCTTGTTATTCCCATGGCCCCAGAGGAAGGTGGCCCCTTTGATCTGTCTCCAGGTGAGCTGATTGTAAAGAGATGAAAGCAGAAAATGACAGATACAGGATTTTATTTCCTTAGAGAATTCTCTTCCTGCTGATCTTCCTGTACTCTCGTCAAGGAGCTAATTTTTTCCCTTTAAAATTGCACACAAAATTTGTTAGGCAAATCTGGGAAACTCTCCACATATCAAATACAGCAGCTTTCAGTGTAGTTGCAATGAGAAGCAGTTGGGGGAAACTCAGTATGGAGAGAATACGCTGATACACATGCTGCTGTAGTAGGAACTGCATGGGCTGTGCAGACTGCAGAAGGTGTTTGCAAGGTGACACTGCACTGTCAGGTAGTGGATGTGTCAGCAGCAGAGGGGCCCTGTAGGGCAGGCGGGCAGTTCTGAGCGCAGCCAAGGTCAGGGTACAGGAGGGCGAAAACAGCTATTTGTAGGAATATGAGGATAGAGCAGAAAGCACTAACAGAGATGGTAAAAGTTGGAGAGTATCTAAACACACAAAATATTTTTAAAGCCTCTTGTTCTTCAGAAGATGGAAGAGCTAGCAGAGAAAAGGAAGAGGGAGCAGAGGAGAGCAGAACTGATGGTCTCTGGCTAGATGATGATATTTATTACCTCGACATGCCAGAGGGTATTTGATCAAGTCAAATTCATATTTCCATGTACACTTTTGAGCAGTTGTAATGTTTAGTTTAGGGATAGAATACTTATGTTTAATAAGCGAATTTTTACTTATTTATCCCTAATGGTGGTTATTCTCAAGTAAATGACATTAAAAAGAAATAAGTTCTAGGTCGAGACTTTTAGCAGGGATTAATTTAAAAAACCCGCTCAACTTGAATCCCTGAATTAAGATGCATCTTCTAACTCTGGGCACTGCTTTCAAACTAGAAGAGGGTACTTCCGACCAGCTTTAGGCGCCTCTGAGCGGTGTGCTGGGCAGGAAACAGGGACTCACAGGGCTGGTGTAGCTGCACCAGCTCTGGATGTGACGCGATTTAACAAGCTGTGTGCAATATAAGATTGTGGTTTACCCATGTAAGGATTGTCTACTTTGTGGAGTGTCTCTTGCCCTTTATGTTGGTCAGAGTTCATTCATGCCCTCCCTGGCTGTCCTGAGCCCCCGCTGTTGCCCACCTTCTTTATACCTTCTTTCGTTGCCCAGCTCTGATGCCCAGTGAATATATACCAATTCTAATTCAACCCAGCAAAAATGTGGACAGAAGAGAAATTTTTGCATAAAAATTTTTCATTGCATTCTTAAAATGTGTTGGACGCCATTAATGCGAATAGTTAGAAGATGGTTTAAGGTGAAAGTAGTTATGTGCTTCATAGCATTTTTTTTCCTCAGGGAGTAGGAAGGGGCAGAGTATGGCACTTTAAAACCATTATGTTTTAGTCAGAACCTTTCCTCAATGAGACAACATAGTGACAGAAAACTGATCACTTTCCAGTATCAGATAATCACATATGAAAACATACCTTAAGAACCCCCAAAAAATTTAGATGATTATGATTTAACTAATAATAAAGCATATATTGAGTTTTTAGATGGTTGGTTGGGATTTATTACTTTTGAATTGACTTTTTCTTAAATGATAGATTGTATTATTGAATGGCCTTCTATAGAGGGAATCACTAAGGAATAATATTGTTATAAACACCATGTAAAAACAGCCATTGTCATTATCTTTCTTATTATATAGGGATGTATGTGACTATTTTTTGTCTGTCCGTCTGTCTGTCTCTTTGTAGTTAGTTGGTAGGGATTGCAGAGAGAAAAGGAAAGAGGAGCTAGTCCAGGCAATTTTTGACGTTTAAAAATTTGACATTTCTTTTTATAAATTTTCTTCGGAAGGATAGACTTGATCTCATTCTATGTTATAGTAAATATTCTGCTAAGGGTGTTAAATTTTCTTGTTTATAATTGTATTGCATTGGGCAGTAAGAGCACCCTTACTTATTTCCACGAGGGAAGTTTCTGGTCTCTGGCCATTTAGATAGTCCCTTTTACCTGTCTTACTTTTTTCCTGTGTCATGGGGCCAAGTAGCACCTCTTACCTCTTCCTTTGAAGGAGGGAGTGTTTTTGTGAGTTTATGATGGATTTGTTTATTGAGACTGTCAGTACTTTCCTCTAAACAAATTTTTTTTAAATTAGATAATTTGGATTTGGAGAAACAGGAAGGGATGTGATATCTTGGCCTGGATAAGCAGGTGTTTTTCTGTGAAGAGTGGTGGGTGTGTTGTCTAAATTCAGACCACCCTGTCTCCAGCTGAGTGTGCAGTATATCTTAACCACAGTTATTAAATGACACGGTCAACTTCAGACTGCCTACTTATTGATTTACAAGGAAATGGAATGCAGTTGCCCCCCCGGCTTTATTTCCTTTTGCCCGCGTGGAGAGTGGTATGGTGTCATTAGAGATTTTTAATGTCATATCGAGGCAATGAAGAAACATAGCCAAAAGCTGTTTTTCATGAAAGATATAAAATCAGAATATCCAATGACATTTTAAGAGCATTCCAGGAAAATAAGTTAGTCCATCTGCAAATGGTTCACTCCTCCTTTCCTGTACACTGGAATTGGGATTCACTGAGCCCAGTTGGCACAAAGAAGCTTTTGTGCAAATAATGAATGTGTAAATGTTTTTGAATCTTTTTTCCTCCTTGTTTGCAAACTGAACATCTAGTAATGATTGCATTGCAAATGATTAATCTCAAATTTTTATGATGCGCTTGAATTAAAGTTGATTTGATAGTAATACGGATTTTACATCCTTGTTCGAGAGCTGGCCCAGAAAAGCTGCTGCCTCATAGAGAAAAACAAAAAAGAACCCCAAAACTGAAAACCTGCGTCATCTGGATCGTGCCCCAGAAGAGTATGAATGTCTAAGAAGGGTGAAGAGTCCGGTTGTTTATTGGGAATCAATACTCCCAAGGCAAATGCAGCCTATTTCATTCACTTGGTGAGTTTGGTCAGTTTCTGTGCCACTGCCTTGCACGTTGGTGCCCTCTTCTGGAATACTGAATGCAAGACTGAGTAAGATGAGTGAGGTTTAAAAGGTATACTGAGGAGGCAGAACCTCCAGGTGGTACTTGTTAAAATTCTTCATGGGTAAAGACTGAATTTTGGCCTCTCTGCTGAACAGAGAAATAGCTAGTAGGAGTTTTGATAATTAGGTTTTGTTTATGCTTATCCTATAAAGGCTCGAGATTTTTGGTAGAGACTTGCTTTTAGCATCTTCTAAATTAATAATTGTTACTGGCAAACTGAGCACTTGCATTTATAAAGAATTGGGAGACCTCCTAATTCTTTTGCTATAAAGGAATCGTGTTCAGATGAATACATTCCTAGACATATTTCTTGTTGGCATGTTTCAGGGTTCCTTCGTCATATTGCATGCTACAGCCTCTCACCAGGTGATCCCATCCACCAATATAGGGGTGACTACTCTGCCTATACTGTTTCCACAGGTAGAAGATGGTTGCTGTAGCAACCAGACAGCTCTGCCTCGGTGTCCTCTGGACACCTTATACTTATCATGTCTTTGAACCAAACTCATGGTCTTTTGTCCTCCTATGTCCTGTTTCTCTCTGTATGCACACGTGCCCTCTGTTGTATGTCTTCTCTTCTTGTCTTGTATTCATTGTCTTGGTTGGTGGCATCACATTATGCCCAGCTTCTAAGTCAGAGTAGCCTCCTGCGCTCTCTGTGAGCACAACTCCACACACATCCCAAATCACTCATTATGTTCTTTCACTTTGCTTTCTTTTTTGAGGAAGATTAGCCCTGAGCTAACTGCTGCCAATCCTCCTCTTTTCGCTGAGGAAGACTGGCCCAGAGCTAGCATCCATGCCCATCTTCCTCTGCTTTATATCTGGGACACCTACCACAGCATGGCTTGCCAAGCGGTGCCATGTCCGCATTCGGGATCTGAACGGGTGAACCCTGGGCCGCCGAAGCGGAACGTGCACACTTAACCGCTGCGCCACTGGGCCGGCCCCCACTTTGCTTTCTAAATATCTTTCAGAAGAAGCTTTTCCTTTATCTTCACATGAACTGTTTTTTAACTTTGCTTTCTAAATATCTTTCAGAACAAGCTTTTCCTTTATATTCACATGAACTGTTTTTTAATTTAGGTTCTTATCTCTTGACCAGGCTATTTTGATAAGTTTCTCTAGCTGGTTTCTCTGCCTTCAATTTTGTCTCCCTATAGTTTTTCTCCCATGCTACAAGCAAAAGTGATCCTAGCAAATTCCAAGTCTGTTTGATTCCCTTTTCCCTTCTTTAGACCCCTAGTGGTTTCCCATGAGTTAAAGTGGTGGCTCAAAATCCTGACATCACATCAGAATCGTCTTGGACCTTAAAAGAAAGTGCTGGGGCCACCTGAGGCCAACAGTCTGAGAATTCCCTGGAGTGGCTAACTGTCTGGCACATGTCTTTTCTGAGCACTTCACATAGCCTCATGTCCATGTATCTGCTTGAATATCTAATAGACACCTCAAAGGTGACATGTCTACAGTGGAACTTCTTTCTCTCAAAACCTGTACCAACTTCAGTCTTCCCTCCCTTAGTTGCTGGCAACTCTGCCCTTCAAGTTGCTCCGGCTTCCTATAGCCACTTCATATAAAATATATCAACTCCCGCCCCCAAACTGGAATTCTTGATCTTTCTTTCTTTGCTCTATTTTTTAATAGCAATTATCATCTTCTAACATGCTATATAGTTTATGCATTTATTATGTTTATTGTTTATTTCTCCCCTGGGGTAGAAGGGTTTTCTTTTTCTCTCTTTTTTTTTCTGTTTTGTTTTGTTTACTGAATGTTCCAAGCACCTAAAACTTTGCCTGGCACATGGTAAATAATTTGCTAATGTTTGTTGAATCAGCGAAAACATATATACCAGAAAATGACTAGAAATGTAGCAAAATGAATAGTAATAGAGAGTATAGAGGACTGGAGTGCTGAAGTCCCACTGTCTGTGTCCAGCTCTGTGCCTCAGTTTCCATCTGTAAAATGCGGATACCACTACCTATTTCACTAAGATTGTTGAAGATTAAATGAGACCGTCCCTAGGAAGTGCGTATCCCAGTGCTGGCGCATAGCAGATGCCTTCCAATGTTAGATGCCCTTAGGTGAGTGGTACCACTGGAGGTGCTGTAGCTGTTCTGAATCATTTCTCATTTACGTTTACTTCAAGATTAGATTATGTACTATCTGGAATGCCTGAGACATAAATGCCATAGATAATGATGGTCGACAAGATTCCTTTTCCTTTCTTAGAGGGAATTTATGCTTGAGAGTTTTAAGTGTATCTTGCTTCTGATGTACTCAGAACTCTTCTCTACTGACTTTCATTCCAGCCACGAAAGCTCTACATTTGTACTGGCTTTCTTGAGTCTATTGGTTCCAGGCCTCTGTGTTTGTATCTTCAGCTTGAAGAGGGGCAACGGGGTCATCTTGCTCTCTCTGGTTCTTTTATTCCACTTGTAACTGGAGTCATTTCTTCCCACTCTTTGGGATTCTTCTGACTTGCCTTTACCTAGTGTATGTATAAAATTGAACTAGGCGGCTATTTGTTGTTTCTGTGCTCCACTCCCAGGTATGCTTTATAAATACAGGAGGAAACCTTTGACACCTTAACCTACTTTATTTTTTAATCCTAGTTTTATTACCATGATTAAATAAAAATTTAAAGAATTTTTTAAAATTTAAATTCAAAGTAAATATGAAATAAGACAATCTATCTGGTACCTTCTGCTGATATCAGTCTCTTTGGAACTTTAGAGGATTAGTCATAATGAATTAGAAAGTGACTGCCACATGTTATTATTCATAGCATAGCATAGAAGACAGTGCAAGATATGGACTCAGATGATTGCTCAGTTTTTGCATTCTTTTAACAGATGGCTATTGATAACTTCAGGCTTCTCCTGTGGTGTGTATAGATACTGGTGGGGGAGAGAGATGGGATTTTTAAAAGGCAGACCTATGATAAAGGTATAACTCAGGTGCGCTGAGAATGCAGCCAGGGGATTGGAATATGATTCTTAGAAAAGCTGTTATTTCACCTGGGCTCTTGCAGGGTCAGTAAGAATTTGCAGAATTTTGGGCACCCAAGAATATTGGGGTGGGGATAATAAGAGTGAGAAAGGAAACAGCACTGAAAGGGATGTGTGAGCACAGGTAATGTTTCTCTGCAGGTGGATCAGGAGGAAAATGGTAGATGACAGATTGAAACGAGCAGTTGGGGTCAGCTTGTGAAGGGCCTCATATGACATGACACAGAATATGGACTTTATCTTGTGTAGGATTTTTGTAAAGGAGGTGTATTATCACTTCTGTGGTGGCAGTGTGCAGGCTGGAAAAGAAGGGTGAAAATATAGAGAAAGAGGGTTTTTTTTCGTATTTAGAGGACATTAGAGAAAAATCAGTAGGTCATGGGCAACTGAGAGAAGGTCTTGATAAAAGAACAGAAAAATAGTAGGAATGAAAATTAAATCACAGAAGCAAGTCAAAACAAACCCAGAAGGAAGCTGATTGCGCAACATGCTACCAATGGACAGGGAATACCGTAATTGGGATTCTTTAAATAGAGCTCAGAGCAAACGTTTCAGGAGATGTGGTTACCAGATAAAATATAGGATGTGCAGTTAAATTTGAATTTCAGATAAGCAGTGAGCAATTTTTTTTGCGTAAGTATGCCCTGTGCAATATTTGGAACATGCTTATACTCAACACTATTTGTTGTTTATCAGAAATTCAAATTATGCTGGGTGTGTCCCATTTTTATTTGGAAAATCTGGTAATCCTAGTAGGATAAAAAGGTTCGGAAAGGCCTGGTGATGAGACTCAGTGGTCTGATCCTTCTTTGATGAGAGCGTTACCACATTTGTTTGGAGGATAACGTACCGCATTTACAGAACACAGGGAGAACCTCCTGTGAAGTCTTTTCTATTTAAGTGACTGGTAGGGAGTTCACCTTGTGAGATTGTAAAGTTACTTGATCAAGGAAATAAAAGGGGAACTAGAGAAAAGAAGGGAAACTTCAAACCACTGAAAGCATCTAATACTCAACAGAATAGATGGACAATAACTTGTGTATTCCAGGAAACAAAATGGGGTGTTGTCCCCACTGAGAGGGATCATCCAGTTTGCTTTATCAAGTGTGAACGACGCTGGGCTGCCGTTGTTGTTTATGCTCTTGGTGTACAGGGGCTCCTGTGTTCTGGCTCCTGTTTTTATTGGGGCTGTAAAAACATTACAAAAACCCCAACAATAAACACTGCTGAGAATGTGAGGTCATAGTAACGTGACCTCACAGGGAGCCAGGTCCTTGGAAGGCCGGGTAGAGCAGCCAGCACTGGAGTTGTGGGGCAGGGAGCACTGGGGAGGGGCTCTGAGGGGATGCACGGCTCAGGCGCACCCTGGGCTCCGTGATGAGTTCTTCTTGCTGTCTCTCTGGTTGCTGGTGAGTTTGTGGTGGCATTATGTTTCCAGGTTTTCTGACTTAAAAGGAGCAGTCTCTGTTTTTGTTCATGTAATCTCATGAATTGAGAAGTGAGACAGTATGAAGCCATCTAGGAATCTAGGTATTTATCCTCATTTTAGTCCTTACTTTCTTTTTTTACTGAAGGTTTTTTCAAGAAGATCCAGAGAAGTCTGATGTGTACAGATTTTAAAATTACCTCCTCCTGGTGAATGTAAAGAAAATGAGGTGAAATAGACTGGGCTAGGCAAGATAAAAAGAGGAGACAAACATGAGAAATGAGAAACATGATAAACAGGAATTATTTTGACTGCTACATTTTTAAGAATATATGTTCAATAGGATAAGTCTCTTGTATTTGAACAAAATCTTTGCCATACTATATATGTGATATAATTACATTATTTACCAGGAATGATTAAATATATGCCATGAATTTGCCCCGAAAAGTGAACAGTAAGTAGCAGTTGAATTGAGAAGAAAATTCTTTCTTTGACATTTGTTTTTCCTACATGATAACTAATATGTAGAGTAAAAGAATGCGTGGGAACACAACTCCAGGGATTTTTTTTAGTTATAAAAAATACTTGATTGTAACTAAAATGGCTCTTGGAGTCAGTATTTTACATTTCCACCACTTATGTGGAAAAATACAAAGTAACTGTGAGTTGCCCTTAAAAGAAATTTCTTCTATTGAGGTTACTTATTATAGATTGCTGTACATAATAATTAAATATTGTTTTCTGATAGGATAAATTTCACAAAATTGGCTGGTAGTGTGAATTCTATAAAGGAATATTTAGGATGAAAAAATATTTAAATATATTTGCATGAAGATGTCATCATATGAAGCAGTTAATTTCAACTAGTGGTTATTTCTGTTAGGAAATTGTTTAGGTGGCTGTTTGTTGAAGGAGGGTTGCCAAACATCCTGATTTGCTGCGGTTAGTTCCATTTTATGTCTGTTGTCCTGGCATTGACTATGGTTTAGCCTGTGACTTTGACTTTAAAAAGTGAAGCATCGTCATTTTTTGGTAAAATAAGTCAGCATGGGATTGATAAACATCCACTTTGTGCTTCCAGCTTCTCCACAGTCTCATCTGAATGTGTGAGCTGACATGTGCATTGAACAGCATTTTCACATAGTTGAGTCTAAAAGACAGCGTGTGATCACCTCTATCTCTTTTCCCTCCCCTTTGCAAGGACAGCATGTGAAGGACTTGCTGACAAGATCAGCTTAGAGAGGGGTTGCTGGGGACAGTTAACTCCCTGCAGGCTGACAGTGGCTGGGGAAGCCTGGGACCCTGCAGCCCTGAGGACCGCGTGGGCGCCAGCAGGTCGTGGCCTGAGCTACATTTGCGGGGTGGTGACGCTGCCGGGCCGCCACTGAGTTGGAGGAGCAGTAGGAAACAGGAAGTTCTAGGTTGGGTAGAATAAATGACAAAGTAGAGATTGAACAGTTCTTCTTGAAAGTATATTTGTTTTTGCTACTGTGATTTTTGTCATTTATTACATGATGTAAGTTTACAACTAATTTTTCTTGGGTAATGCTCTTTTTACGCTTTGTAACAGTTATAATTACATGTTTAATGATTTTATGGTTTCTGTTCCCTCTCCAAAGTGTTCTGATTTAGACAATAAATAGTTACTTTACATATTCAGGCCAGGTTAAAGAACTAGGGGATAGAGCAGGGCCTGTGTACTCCATTCAGCCTAGCCCGGAATGGCTTTTACATTTTTAAAGATTGTGACAAAACAACAAAAATAATCTTGTGTGAAAGGATCTTATTGTGGCCTGCAAGTCTGAAATATTTACTATCTGATCCATTACAGAAAAATTCTGACTATGTCTGGATTAGAATCTGTGGTGTGTTGGAAGGCTGCTTAAGCACAGTAGTTTATCACGAACTAGCTTTGTTTTGTTACCAAGTTAAAATGAAGATTTGGAAATTACTGTGTTTTTGTTGGTTTTGTGTTATAAATGCATGATGTAGCATTCCACAGCCAGCCACAGGCTAGAGCTTGTGACCCCTTTCTGGAGCAGAGGTTCTCAGTGTGGTCTCTGGGGCTTCCCAGGACCTTTTCTGTAGGGTCGTGAGGTCAAAGTTATTTTATAATAACTGTACAGCATTATTTTCCTTTTTCACCATGTCGATATTTGCACTGATGGTATGAAAGCAATTGTGGGGGTCTTAGCGCATATCAAGGTAGTGGTACCACACTGTTCTAGTTATTGATATATTCTTCATTGCCCTGGACTCAAAATAAAAACAGAGGCCAATTTCACCTGAATAAAGCAGTTTCACCTGTCCTTGATAAAGCAGTACAGATTAATTACGTTTCCACTCTTGAGAACACGTCTTCTAATTTCACGTGTGATGGAATGGAAGATGTTCATGCAGCACTCCTGCTCCTGCGGGTTGCTGCCAGGAAAAGCACTCATGTGTAATTTGAGTTGTGAGCTATAAACTAGTTTTGTTTTTCTTGGAATGCCCTTTTTCCTTCAAAGTATGACTAACTATGGTTATTGGCAAACATTTTCTCGAAAATTAATAGAGTGAGCCTATTATTTTAAGGAAAACATCTCACAATGTTTGTTGCCAATGATAAAATTTGAGCTTTCAATTAAAACTTGGAATTTTGGAAATCATATCTGCCACCAAAAGTTTGACAGCTCCTCAGTACCTAAGACTTTTCTGAAGATTTTGGTAGTGACATTAATGAATGTGATTTTTTTTATATTATAAAATGACATGTGTCAGCAAATATTTTGCAGATGACCCAATGCATGTTGCAGAATCATGCCTGGGTAAAAGTTCATTCAAAGTGTAAGATAGATTTTAATGTAAAAGCACAAAATTTCCTTGATACAATTTTAGATTTTGTGTTGCAACTAACCTTTAAGAAACTGCCACTTGTCTTATTTGGGTGTCATATCAAAAAAGAATATCTACAGTTATCTGAAAAGGATATTAAAATACTCGTCATTCTTCTAACTAAATATCTGTATGAGGCTAGATTTTCTCAATGTATTGCAACCAAAACAGTATATTGTTAAAGCTTGAATGTAGAAGTGGCTATGATAATCCAACTGTCTTCTGGTAAGCCAACTATTAAAGAAATTTGTTTAAAAAAAAAAAGTAAATCTGTTGCTTATTTCACTGAATTTTGTTATTGTTTTGGAAATTATAGTTATTTTTAATAAAAATGTATTCGTGAAATAGATTTATTATATTTAAATGAGTTAATATTTGAAGATTTTCTGTTTTAATTACTAATGTGGTGAGTATCATATAGGTATAGTAGATATAAGATAGACAGATATAGATATAACTCACATAAACAGAGGTCTTTGGAATCCTTCATGCTTTTCAAAATGTAAAGGTCCTGAGACCAAAAGGTTTGAGACCTGCTCATTGAGGATTTAAGCAATACTTCTTTAGTACGTTGAAGTACAGTAACAGAAAATATTTTTATGAATAACTGTAAGACAATCTCATTTAAAATAGTGTTCATTTAGTTGGCTCTACAATATCATGATAGTTTCATTAGCTATTTCCCTTTTTGCTGCACAAGAAAAATCTTTTCTTTTTTCTCCTTCTTTATCAATTCTCACAGCAACGCTGGGGTGAAAACAACATTGCTAGAGGCTCATTCTGAAATGGGGAGCACTGAAATTCTGGAAAAGGAGACCCCGGAAAGTCTCAGTAATGGTACCAGCAGCAACATAGAAGCAGCCAAAAGGTTGGCCAAACGCCTTTATCAACTAGACAGATTCAAAAGATCGGATGTTGCAAAGCACCTAGGCAAGAAGTACGTTCCGTCCTGAGGCCAGTGTCTGAGTGTATCCTTTTGTATGTGTGTTTTAATAGCTTCAGTTTTAATAATCAAGTCTATTATGTTTTCTTATAGCAATGAATTTAGCAAACTAGTTGCTGAAGAATATCTGAAGTTTTTTGATTTTACAGGAATGACGCTGGATCAGTCTCTCAGGTATGATTAAGCATCACTTCTGTTCTTCTTTGCCTCCAAATAATTAACTCTGAGAAAAGAAAGTAATGTGCTGGAGCTAAAATCTGATTTTATTTTTTTAAACCCATAATTACTTTGTGAATTAGCTCAGATTATGCTATAGATGTTAAATGTAATTAAAAGTGAGAAAATATTGCCACAACTAAAAGGACCCACAACTGAAATATACAACTACGTACTGGGGGGATTTGGGGAGAAAAAGCAAAAAAAAAAAAAAGAGAAAATACATCATTTTTATGAAATCACACATGACTGCATCTAGTAGATGACAGTAAAGAATGATGGCAAAGTAAGTCTTGAGAAAAAATAGTCTGTGGGAAGGTAGTTTTCGAATGATGAATAAAGAAAAAGGCAGAGTCTATAGACTGTAGAATTATAGATTTTTTTTCCTAAGCATTTGTTTACAATAGCCAAATAACCTTTTAAGACGATACTTTGGAATTAACTCATGAATGGGATTAAAAATGAATATCAATATAAATATCAGTAGAAAGTATCTGATAGTAAACAGTAAAACTGTTTCAGGCAGTAGCACTTTTTGTTGATGTGTTCAAATGAAGGTGTCTTAAGCACACTGACCCTCACTTCTCATCCCATATTAGACTGTAAAACTCTAAGAGCAGCTGTGGGTGAAACACAGTGAGCATGTAACCTTATAGTCTCTACAAAGTGTCAGACATGGAGGAATTCTGAGATCATCTTGTGTAACCCTCTAGTTTTACAAATCAGGAAACTGAGTCCTGGGAGGTGAAGTGAGGACATTTGCATTAGAATGCACAACAGTGACTTATTCTGTGCCTCTTTGCATGAATCAAGGGTACTCATAGGTTTTCCATGAAAACAGGTAAGAGTGGAGAAAAGATCTGTGTTTCTGCTTTGCTTTCTTTGATGTGGTTCATAAAAAAAAGTTATGAAAAATTAAAGTTTGATCAATAAATATAGATTAACAAACTATAAATAAGGCAGAGAGCAACATTTTCATCATAGTAATAAGATTTATTATATGTTTTTTTCAATAGTAAGATTTCTTAGAACATTTTAAATGATTTTTTGCTTCCTGTCTCACGTTTAGGGAAATGCATCTACTTTGTCAAGTGAGGGTCATCTGGATTTATCTGTAATAGACAATACTCTTAGTGACTCTGATTTAGATTGGTGTGTGGTTCTGGGCATATTTTCTATTGTTCAAAGAAGTTTTATACATAAATTAATTTATTCCTAATTCAAGGAATAAATTAGGGTTTTATCTCCTAATTTCCTCCTTGTGTAACAAATTAATAATGTGACGATAGGAAAAATAAAATTAACAGAAATTTACTGTGCACAAGACAATATAATTGTGATTTTAACAGTGGGTCAGTGGTGATTATAATCATGTAACAAAATGAGGAAAAGATTGTTATCCATGTAGAGTTTTAAAACCCAGTCTAGGGGCTGGCCCCGTGGCCGAGTGGTTAAGTTCGTGCACTCCGCCTTTGGCGGCCCAGGGTTTCACTGGTTCAGATTCTGGGCTCGGACATGGCGCTGCTCATCAGGCCACATTGAGGTGGCGTCCCACATGCCACAACTAGAAGGACCCACAACTAAAAATATACAACTATGTATTGGAGGAATTGGGGGAGAAGAAGCCTGGGGAGGGGGGAAGATTGGCAACAGTTGGAAAAAACCAGCCTATGTGGTTATGCATTTTGTCTTAAGTGCTCTTTGGTTTTTATCTGACTGATCTAAAATTGGCTACTCGACACTTAGTCATGTGGGGAAATTACTTGCCTCCCCAAAGCTTTTCTTGATGTGTTGGCCACCATAGTATTGCCATGTCATCTTTTATGTTGACATTTTATAGAATTTAAATGTCAGCATGAATTTATACTGAATGGTCTTTTAGTAAGTGATTTTTTTTAAATCACTGTAGAATATCTTATTTTGTATAATTAATTTCTTATATTTGTATGAATTAACTTTAACTATCAAACATAAGGAAAACAGTGACTTTTTCTAAAATTTCACTTTTTTCCCCTTAATTCCTTTTTAGGTATTTCTTTAAAGCATTTTCTCTTGTGGGAGAAACTCAAGAACGAGAGAGAGTTTTAATACACTTCTCCAATAGATATTTTTATTGTAACCCAGATACCATTGCTTCACAAGGTAATCTGATGGAAATGCTTCAATTTTTATTTATAACAAGGGTTATTTTCCTCATTATGGAAGTTACATTTCATTGTGGAAAATAGGGAAAATTATACCGAAGAAAATGAAAATCATCTGGCTATCTCAAATTAGCTAGAGACAACTCTTCTTAAAAGTTTGGTTTGCTTCCTTCTAGTCTATTTATACAACATTTAATATCAGATTAGAATTGTTAGAGTTGTTTCCCTTTCACTGTGAGGATTTTCTCATTGCCGTCAGATGTTGTTTAAAAGCATCATATTTAATAACTGCATAATATTCTTTACTCTTCTTTTAGTTATCTTTACTCTAGTTTTCAGTTCCGTAGTATGACAATATGCTTTCTTTAAATTGCTCACGCTTTGTCACTCTGAGATTTTACGTGCAGAGCACATTATACTAAATGAAATGTCAGTTTTCTTATTTCTTCCTCCTCTACATCTGATCTCTAAACTTCTTGATGAAATGTGTGTGTGCTTGGTTTTGTGGTGAGTTTTGGAAACATTTACAAATCTCACTGGAGTTAGTGGTATATCTCTGGTGATTTTGTTTGATATTCGTAATAACAACACTGACTGCTGACTTGGTTTATGATTTTAATAAACTATAAGTTTATGTTTATTGTGCTATTCTTAAAAAGCAACTTTAGACTTCTTAATTGTTGATGTACCGGGTGAAGAGGGATCTTTTCTCCATTTCAATTCCTACAGTATAGCAAAGTTTTTCAGGCTTTGAAGTCAAGCACATTCACTTGCAATTGGAGGAGCTTACATAAACTTACAAATTCTGGAATAAATCACTGAGATGAAATGTAATAGAAATAGTAATTCTCTCTTAGCTTCAGTATTGCCAATTAACTGGGATAAGTGTATTTGATATTGACTAAAGTGATTGTTCCGCCTGCCTCTGCCCTGCAGGTTGTAGCTGTATTAACTATCTGATTATTGAAGTCACATTCCTATCTGTAAAATGGGAGCTTGTCTTTCTTTATTACTTCTTTGACTATATTTAGACCATTTATTCACTGTCTCTTACCACTGTCAGCACTGACTAGAGAATGAAAGGGATAGAAGAGGGTTGTTCTTATTAGAATTTTCTTCAAATCTAAGAGGATGTTGACATTCCTGTGTGAAATAAGGAATATGGATTTGTGCACTCAGTTGGCTGTTGATAAGGTTATTTGAGAGCTGGCTACTGAATTTTACAAATGCATTCAGGAGTTTGTTTTGAATATGTTTAGAATTTGTGATAATAAACTGGAACTGGAATAAACATACATAGGCATTTAGTAGCATCCACTTAGAGACATTAGTAATAGAAGTCACCTACTATACTCAAAGGCATACTTTTGAAAAATAAGCTGTCTTTGATTCATGAATTCAGTCATTGCACAGGCCTTTCTGTACATGTAGCATAGATTAAGAAGATTTTTCTGCATCTGCAACTGCTGTTGTCTGCTATACTTGGATTGAGAATTGCAGGAGGAGAATGAGGGAGGAGAATTGAGGTTTGGAAATGAGAAGCTTAACTCTTAGTACTTTTTCTTTTTCTTTATATAGTAAGAAGAGAAAGTCGTGTTTCCATTTAAGTATGAGGTGATCCTTCTTGTTTGGGCAACTTTTTTCCTCTGAATATTTAATTTTTTAATCTTCACAGATTATTTCAGTATTTTATTTTTGTCTGATCCATGGTATCCTGGACCAGTCAACCTAAAGAATGCGTTTAAAGGATGCCAGGAAAGAGGATAACTGTTCCTGCCTAGATGTTGTCAGCCAGAGAACTAATACCCAGTAAACAGTAGAAGGCACAAACCTTGGTTTTCTTTAACTTTTGCTTCTTTTCTACTTCATTTTCCTCTTGGAAAGTAAAAAGATTAACAGTATTAAATAATTTATTTTTATTTCCATATCTTGTGTTATAGAAAATTGAGAAAATATAAATAAAAATTATAATCTCACTATCCAGAGATGATAATCTCTTTTAATATTATATTTTCTTTTGGATGTATTTATATTTAAATGGAATCATAGTGCATATAATCTCTTTTTCATATAGTAATTTATTATGAAATATCTATTTCAACATGTAAACTTGGACAACATTTTTAATGACTTCAACATGACAGAATTGTGTTTCTGAAGGTCGGATTTACTTGTTCCCCATTGTAAACAATGTTTCTTTGGATATCCTTGTATTTTGTGTAGATCTTTCTTTCTTTAGTGTGAAGCCCTAGAAATAGATTTGCTGTGTCAAAGGGCACTATTTCAAAGCTTAAGATATGTACCATTAAATTGTCCCTCAGAGAGTTAGGAATAATTTACTTTATCACCAGTAGACTTCCACTCTGTACATTGAGGTCCTTATAATAATTTACTCTTATCTATTTTCTGTCTCCCCAAATGAGCATGATTGGTTGTGCCCTGCTGCAGGGTTGTGTTTTCATCGGTTTCTAATGTATGCTATTTTAATGATAATAAGGAGTCCAACAGGAAATAGTGAATTAATGCTTTCTTTCCTTATCCTTGTCTCTCTCCTTAGATGGGGTCCATTGCCTCACCTGTGCGATGATGCTCCTCAACACAGATCTCCACGGCCACGTAAGTGTAGGTGTGTGAAGCTTACAGAAATCCAGGATATCCTGGTCTTATCTTGCTTTGGTGCTCACACACATTTATTCTCTGCCTCCTTTTCTCCCTCTCTACATGGCAGGTGGTAAAGATAAATCTTTAGAGAAGGCAATAACTTATTTTACATGCTAACACAGAGAGTGATTTTAAGTGAGTAATTGTCTACATGTCTGGAATTGTTTTATCTGTGATGTGTGTGTCCTGTACCTTCTTTCTCCACTGGGAGGCAGAGACAGAGCTGTTACTTTTCGTTTTTTATTTTGTTTGTTTTTTGGTTCACTGTTAGGGCTGATGTACAAGGATGGAAGGAGGATGGAAGTTAGATCTGAAAATAGCAACTGTGTTTGCAGTCTTACAGTAGTGAGTGTTACGGACTCAGCCTTTTCTACACTCTGGAGCTCACTTGGTCTTTTCCCAGTTGAAATATCAAGATAATCTAATTGCCTTGTCATCTTCTATTTAAAATATAGGGTGAAGTTCTTAAATTTATAATTTTAGATAAGCTTTCATCTTTCATGGAATTCATGAAATTCATGGAATTTTAGCATTTACTTAAACTATTCATATTAGAGAAAAGGAGAATGTTTTAGTTGCTTATAGAGCAATATATATGATAGCACAAAAATTATTTCATAGTACCCAGTCCATTTATTTTGAAGAGAAAATCAGATTTCTTGTAATTAAAGAGTCTACATCATCCCTTGATTTGCTATATGATTTACCTTACATTTTAAAAAATCACATTAAAAGAAGTGAAAGTTAGATATAAAGTTGTTCTCCTGTTCCAAAAGGCCACAAATCCCCATATTCAAATCTATGGTGCTCCTCTTTAAAAAAGGCAAAATGGAGCTGTATGGGGCCATTAAGATGGACTGAAGGGAAAAAAAGCTTCTACTGTCAGAAAAGTGAAGAGAGGTGGTAGTGATAGAATTATAGTTTTAACACCATCTTCACAAATGTCACAATACTCAGCTGGGAAGTTCCTTTTGCAGTTCGAAAGATGTGAATTCAGAATACCTTAGTGACTTGTAGACATATGTAACGTGTGTCCAAAGATTATTTTGACAAAACATGTAGATATTTTCAGGGGACATCCTTGGGTAATAGGGCCATAATATGGCTTCTGGAAATGAAGGTACTGGGATTCCCATGGTGTGAGCCTTGAAATGAGTTTCAGAATCTAGTGTTCATCCAGCTTGTTATGGGGCTGACCAATTAATGGACTGCCCTAACCTCAGTTGTCCTGTTACCAGGGAAGCAAGTTTCTGCTGCTTTCTTCTCTGCCCATCTTATGATAACAGTTGTCACTTTGTCCCCTTCTTTTGCTCCCACTCAACTTCTCAACTTGGATTTGAGCTGAAGGAGACAATTTTGATTGTGCTTGTCCACATCTAACACTGATCTAAGCCAGTGATACCCAGCATGAGGAATCTTCTTCACATCAGATGCTTTGAGGGCCCATCCACGTAAGATAGTTGTGCGTTTAGCATCTATTGACTGAGAAAATGTGTAATGATGAAAAAAACTCCAGTAACAGTTCAGTTCTTATTTAAAGATTGAGGATCTCATAGAACTTTTGTGGAAGTGGCGAGATTTTGGGGAATTTGTTTCCATGAAAAACTGAATGGCTTGTTAAAAAGCTGAGAACTACTTTAATAATACTTTCAAATAAACACGTATGTTATTAATCACAATAATTTGAAATGTAGCAGTAAATAAAGGTGTGAGGTTTATTATTTATTCAGATAACTCAGCATGCTTGATGTCCAAACAAGCCGTCGACGCCCAGTGTCGGTAGCCTACAGGTTCAGAACCACAGATCTCAGATTGTTCTTGCTCTGTCCTTGACCACTTTTGAGGAATTGAAAGGAGATTAAATGAAGCATCACACTTCTTTTTGGCAACTAGAGTATAAGAAACAGTTTATATAAATGAACAGTTTAATATTGTCTTGACTTATGCCAATTATACATATTTAACAATTGGTTATAGTGGCAGAATTACATATAAGAGGGAGAAAATTATAAATACAAGTAAATCTCTATATCATCTTAAAAATCATGTTTTTAGTGATTATTAGTTTTCAGCTTTGTTTTTAAAAATGTGTGCTACATACTCAGGATTGTCTGTTATTCAGGTTTTATAAATTAAATTTTTTTATCCTTATTTACAATGCATGCTGTTACAGGTCTGTTGAATATGTACTAGCCGTCATAAGAACTAACCACATGAAAATGTGTTTCTCTTATCTTCCTCCTCTGGATTCATTTTAAAAATAAATTTTCCTTCTAGGTGGTAAGTTTTTAACCATAATTTTGGATGTAGCTTCTCTTGCATCATGATTGCCTGATTTATTGTTCCGGTGTCTGTTTGACTTATTAGCATGGCCCCTATGAAAGTGAATTGTTCAGAATATAAAGTGAATTATTTCTAATGTCTGCCCCTTTTCACCTTCTCCTTATAGTGTAAGGCCATCACCTCTTATGCCAGAATCATCCTCTTGGGGAATGACTAATAAGCCATTTTCCTTTTCTTACTTACCATCCTGTCATAATAGCAACACAAGAGCATGACCTTTCTAAGGAGTGCTGAGACAAGCTTGTCCTCATGCTTTCGTGGCGAGGTG
Organism: Equus asinus; assembly: GCF_041296235.1. NCBI lineage: Eukaryota > Metazoa > Chordata > Mammalia > Perissodactyla > Equidae > Equus > Equus asinus. The sequence continues at coordinate 460,793 of NC_091816.1, read as the reverse complement.
GTGGTGGGGAACATAATTTGGGAGATTAACTTCTTTTGGCTGTTCTTTGTGAATCTTTCTGGTGAGTTTTGTTTACTCTAAGGAAGGATGCATTGAAAATGCGTTGTATGGGCCTTTTTGCTTCCTGCTAATTTCTTACTAATAAAATGATAGAATGTATACTAATATAATAAATCTAATATGGTGTTACATGTTGGAATGCCTTTCTATCTTTCTTTTTCTAATTTATTTGTCATTCAGCAAACACTTATAGTGTGTCTACTCCATTCCAAGTTCTATGCCATTTGGGTGAGGATCAGAAATGAATGAGATGTATTCATGGAGGTCAAATCTCATCTCTGGTAATGTTGGCTAGGATAACCTCCATTAGTCAGGGTTAACTGCAGAAATGGTAGCAGGTAACCTAAGTGCTGTGGTGGAAAAGCACTGGGGAGGTATTTTACTGACGTGTTGGATTACAGTTAAACTTCACTAAGGAGGCTAGGAAAAAGCCAGTCTGAAGTATATGCAATATTTTTGGGAGAAATTCATTCAGATGTTATAATGATTTCACTGGAGCTAAGAATGGTGATTCTCTTCAGTACCTATTTTTTAAAAATATGAATGATTTACCATTATTTTTGCAATAGTATTGACTTGCTTTTTTACTTGTCTCCAAGTGGTTTATTCTCTTAGATTAAATAAATATTTTATAATTTTGGCACATGGCTAATTTGCTAAGTAATCTCTTTTATTTTTAAAATGCCTCTTCATCTATAAATTATATATGTAAATAAAACTTTTGCACATACAGACACATTTCTATTAAAACAAAGCCTAGAGTTTATTTTTCTCTTGCTATATTGGAACTAAGTTGTATCGAATATTATTTGAACTATTCAACAAAGAAAAGAGTTGAAAAAAATTTTTAAGCCTTGTATTCTATTGGAAATGATATGAATAAAAGGACTTTTCATGTAAGGATAGATTCAAACCTGTTCATTTCTGGACTAATCTTCAAGTGTGCTCTCTTGACTATGACTAGCTCTCTGTCCTTGGACCATGGTTGAGATTCAGTTATCCTGGCAGGATCATCATTGAGGTTGAAGCTAGGGGGCAGGGACAGGGCAGCAGGCAGGGACTTCTCACCAGGGCTGGACCCTGAGCGGGGAGGAAGGTTTAGATTCAGAACTGAGTTAACTGAAGAGTGGGATAGATAGATGCAGGGTCAGGTGGCCAGTTTCACTACTACAAGTTGAAAGAGATCCATGAGACAGTGGCTGCCGGGGGTCAGGCCATGGTCGGAGGCAGTAGCCGGGACATTATTCTTAATCAAGATTTTGTGATAAAATCTACCATTTAACACTGTGGCTTGGGGTTTTTAGTAGCTATTTTACTCAAGGTGTCTCTCTGCTTTACAGTATTGGCGGGAGACAGCCCACCCAGCACACGGGCTATAAAGGGAGCAGGGGTGCGATTCTTCTGGAGTGGTGGTTCTGTCTGCCTCCGGCCAGCATCCTGCAGATACTTTGTCTCTGGGATGCTCAGGGCATACTGAATATCATCCTCAGCGCTCTGAGTTTAACGTATGAGGCAAGACTTTACTGTTTTTGGGGGGTTGGGTTGTATAGTTTGGATAAGGGGTAAAACCAAGGCTAGTACCCCATACTGGTAGGGGGAAGAAAGAAGTCAAGGAATAAAGTAGAGGGTTTTTTTTGTTTGTTTTTTTTTCTTTAACCAAATAATGTTAGAACGATACTGTGTTTGAGCTAGGTCAGAGTTCATTGTTTCCACTCTGTAAGCTGCATTGCTGATGATGGGTTTCTAATTCTTAGATTGACTCTCCAGGGTCCTAGGAGTGCGGGTGGTGGTACAATATTTGATTTATTGTCAGAAGTGGAAAATGACTTTTATAAGAATTATTATTAAACAATTTAGGCTTTTACTTTTCATATGGTGCTATTTTATATTTCCTCCCTTAAAAGCACCACAAACCTCCATAAGGTTGGTAGATAATGTCCTCAGGAAGTTTCTGTACGTGTGATTATCATTATAGTAACCAGCAGCTGTCTTCAGTGCATTTTACCTGCTGCCCTCCCTTCCTCCTGTCTCCTCTGTGGATCCCTCTTCCTGCTGTGCTGCCCTACAGCCTCGGTGCCCTCCCTTCCTCCTGTCTCCTCTGTGGATCCCTCTTCCTGCTGTGCTGCCCCACAGCCTCGATGCCCTCCCTCCCTCCTGTCTCCTCTGTGGATCCCTCTTCCTGCTGTGCTGCCCCACAGCCTCGATGCCCTCCCTCCCTCCTGTCTCCTCTGTGGATCCCTCTTCCTGCTGTGCTGCCCCACAGCCTCGATGCCCTCCCTTCCTCCTGTCTCCTCTGTGGATCCCTCTTCCTGCTGTGCTGCCCCACAGCCTTGATGCCCGCTGCTAGGAAAGCCATCCTGGCATTTATTCTTCTTTTCTATCTGCGCTTTACCCTGCTGTAGATTCCAGCCTTGGTCTTAATTTCATCAAGCCGCACTGCCTCCTTCACCGGGAGTCCTCTGTTCTAGCTCCTTGTGCCCAGTCTTCTTTTCCCCTGATTGGGAGCTCCCCAGCTGCAGGGGCTTCCACCAGGCTCTCGTCCCTGGAGCTTGTGAGTGACACTGAAAGTTCACAGAATCAGGGATCTAGATTCAGAGTTTCCAAGAGTTTCTAGTGGGGGATAGAGTTTAGTTTTACTGTTAGGATTTCTGTCACCCGAGTGAGCATTTATGGAATAGCCTGAGAACCTAACCATCATCTGTGGAAATGTTTTTATAGAAAAATGTCATGATTTCAAATTTTTCAATTTAAAAATGGCCTTTAGAATATAATTCACTGTCAAATTGGCAACTACCTAGATTTTAATAGGAATCCTTATTTAAGCATGTCAAAATTAATCATGCACTGGTGGATTTTCTTGGCTTCTATGACCCCTCAAAATGAAAACCTCCTTTCTTTTTTTCCTTTCCTACGTTTCTCCCTCCCTATCCCCACCTCTTCCTTTCTTAACTCTTTTCTTTTTTGGGAGGTAGTTCTGGTTTTTTTTTACAATAGGTTGAAACCTAGAAAATACAACACGGATAGCTTTTATCAGCCAAGTCAGTAGGGCTCATTTAGGGACCTCAGATTGTTTAATTTGGACATTATTCAGTCACTACATCCCTTCTTACCGTTAGGAGTTTTCCACATTTGAATAAGCTCATTGGTAGAAGATGATAAAGGAAAGCAGGTGAAACTCTATGAAGTCAGTTTTTGCTCTTTCTTTCTTCCTGCAAATGATTTGGGGAGCGATGAATTGAGGATGGTGATTGAAACCTCCGACCTCGAACCCCATTATGTAATTTAATGCCTGTCCTTCTATGACAATCAAGTGAGAAGTCGAGTTGAGTTGGTCTTTTTAATTTGATAATGAGGTCAGTGTCTTTTCCTTTATCTTCTCAAATTTTAGAGGAAACACTTTCTATGAAGTAGTGAGAGAATCTGCTACAATACTTCTCAAACTTTATGGTTTCAGGATCCCTGTATACTCTTAAAAGTTTTTAAGGACTCCAAAGAGCTTTTGTTTATACCTATTAATATTTACCATATTAGACACTAAAATGGGTAAGATTTAAAAATACCTATTTATTAAATCATTTTAAAATAGCATTAAGTAAACTCATTAAATGAATAAAATACTTTTTATGAACAATAATTGTACTTAGAAAAACAAAAAATTAGTAAAAAAAAGTATTTAAAATTTTTTGCAAATCTATTTCAGATTTGGTTAAATAGAAGACAGCTAGATTCTCTGCTTCTGCATTTAGTCTGTTCCAGTATATCACAAGTCATGTAGCCTCTAGAAGACTCCACACTGTAACTTGTGAGAGAAAGAGAGTAAAAACCGTTTTTAGCCTTATTATAAAAATAGATTTGCCTTCACAGACACCTTCAACACGATCCGGGAACCACACTTTGAGAATCACTGTGTTGCATGCAGTATTCCTTTTCAGTTGTCATGTATTTTTTTTTTCTTTATGCCACTTCTGGTTCCTTTTTCAACAGCAATGTATTACACAAGTGGTAGGAAAAATTTCGGTAATATTTCAGATATCCCTGAAGTTGAACTTTTAACACTTACATTAGTTCTGTGATTGGGGTTTATGAAAGAACACTTTGAATATCACAGCTATAGCTTCCTGGTTTGGAAATTTAGATAGGATCCTGCTTTGCCCACTGATCATGTATATAAAAAAATGGACACCTGAGGGCAGCATAACACAATTAAACTTATTTGATAGAGAAGCATGCAAAACAAAAGCAAAATATAGGAGCTTTTAGCAGAGCTACAGAACTGAAGTAATTACCAAATCAGTAGTATGCTTTTTCACCATTTATCGTAACATGTTAGAGGAGGTGGAATTGTCATGTGGGAGGGTATGCCTGCTGTGTTTTTAATATCCTAAGATTTATAAGCCAGATTTTACCAATGGATCATGAGAGCTTTTACCTTCTCCTAAAACGTTTCCACAAAGCTTCCAGACTACACTGTTAAAAATGAAAAATTTTAGGATTATTTTATCTAATTCTTCAACCTCTAGGTCCGAGTATATGCTGTAGTCTGCTTTCTTGGTGAATACTTAACTGAGACAGCTGGCCCTGTTAGCAGCTTTCTCTTAGGACTGAGTTTAGGTTAGGCCTTGGCTAGAGCTTGGTGGGAGGTTCCATTCCCCAGGTTGTCAGGGAAGTCATACTCAAAGCAGAGACTTGGTCAACTTCTGCTGAGTTTTGGACTGTAGCTTATATGGTTTCTAGATGACTCTGTTAAGAATGAAACTCTTTCTCCATCTTAACTTTCCCCCTTTGCTCTCATTGTTACCAGTAAAATTGGGAGCTGATTATCTGCTGGGCTGGGAAGAAATGCCATAACTTTAGCAAAGGGAAAACCTGAAATTAGGCATGCTAATTTCATGCCTACTGCTAATTAGACATGAGGATGCCTAATCTATTTGTGTGGTCACTCATGATGTCATCCTCAATACCACTACTACCTCTTTCCAGTTTTCTTTTATACTGGAGTTGGCAAAGTATGATCCACAGGCAAAATCCAGCTGACAGCCTGTTTTTGTAAGTAAAGTTTTATTGGAACACAGCCACACCCATTTGTTTACATCTTCATACTAAAATGACAAAGTTGAGGGGCTGCCCGGTGGTGCAGCGGTTAAGTTCGCACGTTCTGCTTTGGTGGCTTGGGGTTTGCTGGTTTGAATCCCGGGTGCAGACCTATGCACCACTGTGGCAGGTGTCCCACATAAAATAGAGGCAGATGGGCATGGATGTTAGCTCAGGGCCAGTCTTCCTCAGCAAAAAGAGGAGGATTGGTGGCAGATGTTAGCTCAAGGCTAATCTTCCTGAGAAACAAAGAAATAAAATAAAAACAATGACAAAGTTGGATAGTTGTAACAAAGACCTTATGGTCTGTAAAGTCTAAAATATTTCCTTTCTGGTTCTTTACAGAAATTTACAGAATTTATCTCTTCCAGACTATTGCCCTTAGTCCATGAAACCTTCTACTTCCTCCCCCAAACATAGTAGGGTGAAGTTGAAGATGATCCTTCTACTTAACATTCTAGGTGGGAATGTGTTAAAAACATACCTGAGTTAAGTTTTTCAGAAATGATAAGTTCATCAAAGAATTGCTCTCTAAAAGGCATTTAATATATCTTTAAAAGAAAATGTAGAAAACAGCTTTCTTTTGTATTGTAAGAAAATATATTTGAAAATGGCAATATTATCATTTTGGAGAATAGCCTTAAATTTGTCTGAAGATGTGAACACTCAGTCTAGGGTTTTTGACTTTTTGATGAATATTTTCTCTCATTAAGGATAGTACCTGTTTGGCTCACAAGATTTCGGCCTGTCTGGTATTTTGAGATTTCAAATAAAATTCTTACTTTTTGTGGATTTTCTATTTTGTGTTATCTTTTTAGGTTTGATTATTAAGGTAATGATCCAGAGATTCATATTCATTGAGCATCTGATTTGGTTGGAAATGTTGCATTCATTTCAAGGGACAGTTTCCATGCCTCTCAGTGCATAAGGAGGCCTGTTCAGATCTCCATGCTGTGCTCCTTCAACGGGAAGGAGTTCGGAGTATGAGACAGTGCTATGAAAGCACTGCCCTGGCATGCAGCTGCCAGCATTTGTTTCAGAACAGGGCTAATTGTTCCAAAGTTATCAGTCAGTTTGAGAAGAAAATGCATAGAAGCATGACGATGTGAGTTTCCCTTTGCTGCCTGTGAATCCCTGAGATACAGAGTCGATGCTTAGAGCTAGCTTTGTTCAGGGGACAGCGTTTGTCTGAATAATAGTATTTCAGAATAATTGAGACAATCTGGTATAACAAGGAGAAAACAATCCACATATCATAAGGAGTGTTTCTTGATGATAAAAACTTTACTTCATTTTACTTTTACTCCCCGATAAAATGGTATAAAAACTTGGGGAATGTTTAAATATATATCTCAGTAAGGTGCAAAATGGACTGATCTGACCCTTTGCTTTGCTCCTAAACCTTAGCTAGAGGAATTACCAGTGAGTCAGAGCAGCTCAGTAAATGGCAGATATAAACAAACTCAACTAATCAAGTATTCAAGAGGCTGTTGGGCGTCTTTGGCCCATAGAAAGCCATGTATCGTGGCTATCTTTATTCCTTCCCTGCATTGGTCAGACAAATTTTGGTACAATGTATTGGGTGATTGCACTGATGCTTCCTTACTGTGAAGGACCCAGAATTTTTAAATTGTTTTTTGTTGGTTTGAATTTACATATCCGTTTTCCCTCTAATTGCTACTTTCCTTATGGCTGTTTCAAAGCCTGTGTGAGTCAAATTGGTATCTTTATATTAATGTAGGCAATGCTAGGGTCACTGTGAAACTATAGAAAAGGCAAGGCCAAATAAGCTAGTAAATAAAATAAATCTGAATTTGGAACAAGGTATGATTTTATAAATGAAAATAACTTTGGGACCTTTACTATTGTTTTTAAATGTTATAAAACATAATTATTGTTAGTTAAATGATGAAAGTTTTATTTACGCCTTACAGTAGAAATTCATGTCTTAAAGTAGCATTTTTGACCTAGTGATCTTTAAATATATTGCTCATGAGTCTTTCAAAAGAATTTTGAAAAAACTATCCTTTCTTCCAGTTTAAAGTAATAATCTAAATTTTTTTAGTGTAAGTTTAAGTAATTAAAACTTAGAAAAAGAGAGCTTTTCATGTGGACATTATTGATATTAAAAAATAGTCTTTCATTAGAATCTAAAGATCATAGTGAGGAAGAAGCATTTCCAAATGACAGTAAGTACTTCTGAAAATCTGCTCCTCCAAAAAACAGTAAGAACACTGGCAAAAAAAGACCAAAATCAACAGTTTCAGAACTCTGGAAATTAACCAGAGGCTTGCAACAACCTAAAGAGTGTTTATTGAAGAAAAAACAACCAGCTGAATTTCCATGAGTCAGAAGCTTTGTGTGGTGTCTTCACTTGCCCTGTTGCGATCCTCCTTTCCCCATCTCTACAGTGATCTTGAAAACCGACAGCCTCACAGTCACAGTAGCTATGCAGACAGAAGCCTAGCATCCACTGGAGTGGGCAGTTTGGAGATCCTCCAAAAGCTCCATTCCCAGGGAATTGTCTGGCAACTCCCTGGAAAATCCTCACTCACAGGCCTTGCCTCTCTTTGATTTGACTCTGTGCTCATTCAGTGAAAATAGTCTTTTCCCCAGAGCATGTGGCTATAGTTCAGCATTACTGCTGCTTGAGGTGGTGGTGACAGTTGGGGCAACAAGAGACTGACCAAAAATATTAAGAGGAAAGGCTGAGAAATAAGGCATATAAAAGGGCTTTTGTAAGCTTTGACATATTCTTGGAAATTTTTGTCTGCATGCCTGGGGAAAACCTGAGAAGGCCTTAAGCTCTCACCTCTGTCTGACCTTGAGATTCTGCTCAAGCAGAAAGTGAAGACTAAGACAGACTTGTAAACTGCCTCCTGGAGCATTGAAGATATGCCTCAGCATGCACATAGAACCTCATGGCAAAGGCTTGGGTACTTACTGAGTCAAGGCATTTACGGAAATCTTTGTCCAACAACAAGCTGACTACTAAGCTAGCCGAGCGGAGACTTCAGTGGCCACACACAACAAAGAATGTAGGCTTTACAGAATTAGTGTTGGAAAAGCCACTAAACAAGCAATACAGTGACAACAAACAGCTGGGGACGGGGAGCAATCTGATTTACAGAGTTGCCATATAACTTTTCCACAAATAATTATGAAACTTACAAAGAAACAGGAAAGTATGGCCCATACACAGTGAAAGATAGCTGTCAATAGAAACTGTCTCTGAGGAAATCCTGACATTGGACTTAAAAGATTAGAAAAATGGATTAAAAATATCTGTGTCCTGTCTACAGGAGACTTACCTTAGATTCACAGGTAAATAGGTTGAAAGTAAAAGAATGGAAAAAGAAGTACTGTGCAAATAGTAACTGAAAGAGAGCTGGAGTGGCTATATTAATATCAACAAAATATACTTTAAGACCAAAATTACTACAGACAAAGATATTTTATGATGATAAAAGGGTCAATCCATCAAGAGGATATAACAATTCTAATCAGTATAGGCACTTAATAATGCAGCCCCTAAATACATGGATAAACAACTGATGAATGGAAGGGACATTATGCACCCAATATTGGAGCACCTAAATATATAAAGCAAGTACTAACAACTAAAAGGAGAAATGAGCAGCAATACAATAACATTTGGGAGTTTAATACCCAACTTCCTCCAATGGATAGATTAATAAGGAAACAGATGTGAATGGTACTGTGGGACCAAGTGGACCCTACAGACATATACAGAATGTATTCCATCCAACAACAGCAGAATACACATTCTTTTCAAGTACACATGGGACATTTTCTAGGATAGGTCATGTTAGGCCACAAAACAAGTCTCAACAAATTGAAGATAATAAAAATTATATCAAGTATCTTTTCTGACCACAAAGGTATGAAACTAGAAATCAATAACAGGAGGAAAGCTGGAAAATTCACCAATATGTGGAAATTAAAGAACACACTTTTGAACAACCAATGGATCAAAGAAGAAGTCAAAAGGGACATTAAAAAGACCCCTTGAGACAATAAAAAATGGAAACAGAATATACCAAAACTTATGGGATGTAGCAAAAGCAGTTCTAAGAGGATGCTATAGCTGTAAGTGCATATGTCAAGAAAAAAGAAAGATCTCAAATAAACAACCTAACGTTACACCTCAAGGAACTAGAAGAGGAAGAACAAACTAAGCCCGAAGTTAGCAGAAGGAAGGAAATAAAGATTAGAGCTAAAATAAGAGCAGAAATAAATGAAATACAAATAGAAAATCAATAGAAAAGATTAACAAAACTAAGAGTAGATTCTTTGAGGAGATAGACAAAATTGACAAACTTTTAGCTAGACTAACCAAGAAAAAAGAGTACTCAAATAAATAAAATTATAAATGAAAGAGGAGACATTACAACAGATACCACAGAAATACAAAGAATTATGAGACTGTTATAAACAATTATACACCAACAAATTGGACAACCTAGAAGAAATGGATAAATTCCTAGAAACATACAGTCTACCAAGAAATGGAAAACCTGGATAGATGAATAACCAGGAGATTAAATCAGTATCATAAACCTCTCAACAAAGATCAGCTTAGCACCAGATGGTTTCACTGGTGAATTCAAAGATTTATCCATTTCTTCTAGGTTGTCCAATTTAAAGAAGGATGTTTCAGCATACACAAATCAGTGAATGTGATACATCACATTAATAGAATGAAAGATAAAAATCATATAATCATCTCAAGAGATACAGAAAAAGCATTTGACAAAATGCAATATCCTTTCATGATAAATTGTCAGTCCTTCTCAGATTTCTCCAAAAATTCAAGAGGAGGAGGAAATACTTTCAAACTCATTTTATGAGGCCAGCATAACCCTGATACAAAAGCCAAGTGAGGACACTACAAGAAAAGAAAATCACAGGCCACTGAATAAAAATGCAAAAATCCTTGACAAAATACTAGCAAACCGAATTCAACAGCACATTAAAAGAATCATACCCCATGATCAAGTGGGATTCATCCCTAGGGGGCAAGGACAAAGCTAGATGCATCACACTTCCAGATTTCAAACTATACTGCAAAACTGTAGTAATCAAAACAGTATGGTACTGGCATAAAAATAGACATGTAGACCAATGGAACAGAATTGAGAACCCAGAAATGAATCCACACATATACTATCAACTAATATTTGACATGGGAGCAGCCAAGAATACTCGATGGGGAAAAGACAATCTCTTCAATGAATGGTGTTGGGAAAACTGGATATCCATATGCAAAAGAAGGAAACTGGACCACTGTCTTTTACACCATACACAAAAATAAACTCAAAATGGTTTAAAGACATGAACATGAAATCTGAAACCATAATACTCCTAGAAGAATATGTAGCAGGTAAGCTCCTTAACACCAGACTTGGCGATGATCTTTTAGGATTTGACAGTAAAAGCAAAAGCAACAAAAGCAAAAATAAACAAATAGGACCACATCAAACTGAAAAGCTTCTGCACAGCAAAGGAAGCCATCAACAAAATGAAAAGGCAACCTATGGAATGGGAGAAAACATTTGTAAATCGTATATCTGATAAGGGATTAATAGACAAAATATATAAAGAACTCATACAACTCAACAGCAATACTACTAATAATAATCTGATTTAAAAGTGGGCAAAGGAATTTTTCCAAGGAAGATATGCAAATGGCCAACAGGTGCATGAAAAGATACTTACCATCACTAGTCATCGGGAAACTGCAAATCAAAAGTACAGTGAGATAGCATCTGTTAGAATGCCCGTTGTCAAAAAGACAAGAATTAAAAACTGCTGGCAAGGGTGTGAAGAAAAGGGAACCTTTGTGCACTGTTGGTGGGAAGGAAAATTAGTACATGAATTATGTAAAACAGTATGGAGGTTCCTCAGAATTAAAATAGAAGTACCATATGATCCAGCAATCCTACTTCTGGATATACATTCAAAAGAAAGGAAATCACTATCTCTAACAGATACTTGCACCTTCCTGTTCCTTGCAGCATTATTTACAACAGCCAAGGCATGGAAGCAACCTAAGTGTCTGTTGATGGAAGAATGGGTAAAGAGAATGTGATATATCTATATGTATATATATCTATATCTACACACATACATAAATACATACATATACACACACAATGGAATATTATTCAGCCATAAAAAAGAAAAAATTCTGCCATTTGTGACAATATGGATGAACCTTGGGGGTATTATGCTAGTGAAATGTCAGAAAGAGAAAGGCAGATATTGTATGATCTCACTTACAATGGAATCTAAAAAAACCAAATTTGTAGAAACAGAAAGCAGATTGGTGGTTGCCAGGGTCAAGTGTGTGGGACGAGAATAGGTGAAGGTTGTCAAAGGGTACAAACTTTTAGTTATAAGATCCATTAGTTCTGGGGATGTAATGTACAGCATGATGACAATAATTAACAATACTGTATTTTGTAAATTTTTTTTTTTTTTTACTGAGGAAGATTTGCCCTGATTTAACATCTGATGTCAATCCTCCTGCTTTCTTTTTTGCTTGAGGAAAACGAATCCCAAGCTAACATCTCTGCCATTCTTCCTCTATTTTATATGTAGGACACTTCCACAGCATGGCTAGTGAGTGGAACGGGTCCATGCCTGGGATCTGAACCTGAGAACCCAGGCTGCCAAAGTGGAGCGCACTGAATTTTAACCACTCAGCCCCAGGGCTGGGCCCTGTATTGTATTTTTGAAAATTGTTAAGAGAATAGATTTTTAGTGGTGGGCCAGTTGTGCAATGGATAATGCATCTGACTATGGGTCAGAAGAGAATAGATTTTAAAAGTTCTCACCACAAAAATAATTGTAAATATGTAAAGTAATTTATGTGTTAAGCTTATTGTGGCAGTCATTTTGCAGTGTCTACATATATCAAATCATTATGTTGTACATCTTAAACTTACACAATGTTATATGTCAATTGTATTTCAATAAAGTTGGGAGAAAAGGAAAGACCCGACTCATAGAATTAGCAGATTGGTGATTGCCAGGGACTGTGTTGTAAGTTGCTAAGATAGTAAATAGGAAATTTATTACCCCCCCCCCCCCACACACAAAAGGTAACTATGTGAGGTGATGGATATGCTAACTAACGTCATTGTGGTAATCATTTCACTGTGTATGCACACACATATCAAATCGTCATGTTGGACGCCTTAAACTTACCCAGTGTTATATGTCAATTATATCTCAGTAAATCTGGGAAAAAAGAATTGAAGGGAGAAATAGACAATTCAACAATAATAGTTTGTGACTTTAATACCCTACTTGCAATTATGCTTAGAATGACTACACAGAATATCAACAAAGAGATAGAAGACTTGGAGAACACTATAAACCAACTAGATCTAACAGACGTCTATAGCACAGTCCATCCAACAACAGCAGAATATGTATTTTTTGCAAGTACAAATAGAACATTCTCCAGGAAGGGACGTAAAACAAGTCTCAATAAATTGAAAAGGTGTGAAAATATACAAAGTATGTTCACTGAGTACAATGGAATAAAATTAGAAATCATTAACAGAATGAAATTTGTGGAAATTGAACAACACATTCCTAAATAACCTAGGGTCAAAGATGAAATTCACAAGGGAAATTAAAAAAATACTTTGAGATGCGTAAAAATGAAAACAGCATAAAACTTATGAGATGCAGCTAAAGCAGTGCTGAGGCCATTTTGTTGCTATAAATGCCTATATTAAAAAAAGAATAATCTCAAAACAATAACCTAACCTTCCAGTATGAGAAACAAAAATAAAGCAAGCTACACCCAAAGGAAGCGGAAGGAAGGAAATAATATAGAGCAGAAATAAAGGAAATAGAGATAGAAAAACAATAGAGAAGCGTTTTATTGAAACCTGAAGTTTATTCTTTGAAAAGATCAACAACATTGACACGTGTCTAGCTACACTGACCATGAAAAAACAAGACTCAATATTAAAATCAGTAATGAAAGAGGGGACACTACTATTACCTTACAGATATAGAAAGGATTATAAGTGAATACTATCAACAGTTGTATGTTAATAAATTAGATCACCTAGTGAAATGGACAAATTCCTAGAAAGTAAAAACTACTGCAACTGAGTCGAGAAGAAATAGAAAATCCTAATAGACCTATAGCCTAGTAAGGAAATTGAATCAGTAGAAAGAAAAACTTCCCACAAAGAAAAACCCAAGACCAGATGACTTCACTTGTGAATTGTACCAGACATTTAAAAAAATTTTAATATAAATCCTTCACAAAATCTTGAGAAAAAATAAGAGGAGGGAACCCTTCCCAAAGTATTCTTTGAAAATAGTATTACCCTGAAACCATGACCAGACACAGCAATCACAAGAAAACCAGTATCCCTTAAGAATATCTCTTGTGACTATTGACACAAAAATCCTTAAAAAAAAAAAAAAAAAAAAACCTGACCCAGCAACATACAAAAAGGATTATACATCATGACCATTTGAGATTTATTCCAGGAGAGCAAGATTGGTTCAACACATGAAAATCAATCCAATATACTCTATTAATGGAATAAAAGAGAAAAACTACATGATCATCTCAGTAAAGACAGAAAAAGGATTTGCCAAAATCCAACATCATTTCATGATTAAAAAGAACACATGTAATAAACCAGGAATAAAAGTCAATTTCCTCAGTCTGAAAGAGAACATCTTCGAAAAACTCATAGCTAACATTGTACTTAGTGGTGAGAGGTGGAAAATTATCCCACAGATCAGGAACAAGACAAGATGTCTGCTCTTGCCACTTGTATGTAACTTGTTGAAGATTTTTGGCAAAGTAATTGGATAAGAAAAGGAAATAAAAAGCATCAAGATTATAAAGGAATAAGTAAAATTGTCTCTGTTTGCAGAAGACCTGATTTTGTTTATGGAAAACCTTGAGAAATCTGTGAAAGGAAAATAAAAACCCTATTAGAATAAAAAAAAAAAGTTCAGCAAAGCTGCAGAATAAAAGTTGAATATACAAGGGCCAGCCGTGTTGCCGAGTGGTTAAGTTTGTGTGCTCCCCTTCTGTGGCCCAGGGTTTCGCTGGTTCGGATCCTGGGTGCAGACATGGCACCACTCATCAGGCCACGTTGAGGCGGCGTCCCACGTGCCACAACTAGAAGGACCCACAAGTAAAATATACAACTATGTACTGGGGGAATTTGGGGAGAAAAAAGCAAAAAAAAAAAATAAAAAGATTGGCAAAAGATGTTAGCTCAGGTGGCAGTCTTTAGCAAAAAAATAAATAAAAGTTGAATGTACAAAGATCACTTGTATTTCTATATACTGACAATGAACAATATGAAAATGAAATTCATTTCGTTTACAATAGCATCAGAAACAATAAGATACTTAAGGATAAACTGAACAAAATAAGATCAATGCGTTGACATTGAAAACTATAAAACATTGTTGAAAGAAACCAGAAAGTGGAAAGTTATTCCATGGTGATGGATTGGAATACTTAGATTAAAATGGCACGCTCTCCAAAGTGATCTTCAGATTCAACACAATCACTGTCAAAATCCCACTTGGACTTTTTTTTTTTTTTCCGGAAATTGATAAGCTAATCCTGAAATTCATGTGGAAATGCAAAGGACCCCTGAACAACCAAAACAAACCAGAGAAGGAGAAACAAATTGGAGGCTTACACTTCTCGATTTCAAAACTTACTACAAAACATTACTGAAAGAAGACACAAATAAATGGAAAGGCTTACCATGTTCTTAGATTGGAAGATGATATTGTTAAGATGTCTATACTACCCAAAGTGATCTACAGATTAAATACAATCCTTATCAAAATTCCAATGACATTTTTTGTAGAAATAGAAAAATTCATCCTAAAATTCGTACGGAATCTCAAGGGACTGTAAATAGCCTAAACAACTTTGGAAAGAAGAACAAAATTGGAAGACTCATACTTTCTGATTTCAAAACATATTACAAAGGCTGCAATAATCAGAAGAGGCATAAAGACAGGCAAATAGACCAATGGAGTAGAGTACAGCACCCAACAATAAACCCTTGCGTCTATGGTGTAGTGATCTTCAGTAGGGGAGCCAAGACCACTCATTGGGAAATGACAGTCTCTTCAACAAACGGTGTTGGGAATAAATGATATCCACAAGCGAGACAATGATGTTGGACCCTTATGCCATGTAAAAAATTAACTCAGAATATGAAACCTAAAACTATAAAGCTCCTAGAAGAAACCTTCATGACGTTGGACTTGGCAATGATTTCTTGGATATGACACTCAAATCACAGGCAACAAAAACAAAAATAGACATGGGATTACATCAAACTTACAAATTTTTGTATATCAAAGGACACAGTCAACCCAGTGAAATGGAAACCTATAGAATGGGAGAAAATATTTGCAAATCATATATGATGAAGAGTTAGTATCCAGAATATGTAACAAACTCCTGGAAATCTGCAACAAAAAAAATCAACCCAATTTAAAAGTAGGTAAAGGACTTGAATAGACATTTCTCTTATGATGGTATATACAAATAACCAACAAGCATATGAAAGGATGCTCGACATTCACTAATCATCAGAGAAAATGCCAGTTTAACTACAATGAGATATCACTTCAAACTCATTAGTATGGCTACTATAAAAAAACCCCAGAAAATATCAAGTGTGGTGAGTATGTGGCAAAACTGAAACACTTGTACAGTGTTGGTGGGATTGTATAATAGTGCAGCCCTATGGAAAATAATATGGAGGTTCCTCAAAAAATTAGAAATAGAAATACCACATGATGCAACTATCCCATTTCTGTGTCAATCCAAAAGAATTGAAAGCACAGTCTCAAAGAAATATTGCACACCTCTGTTCACAGTCCTATGCACAATAGCTAAGAAGTGGAACAACCAAAATGTCCATCAGCAGATATGGATGAACAAAAATGTGGTGTAGACATATAATGACATATTTATTCAGTCTTAAGAAACAAGGAAATTCTGATAGATGCTAGAACATGGATGAACTTTGAGGGCATTTTGTTACGTGAAATAAGCCAGTTATTACAAGAAAATAATTGGTGATTCCACTTATATGAAATATCTAAAGTAGTCAAATTCATAGAACAGAAAGTGGTGATGGTTACCAGAGGTTAGGGGGAAGGGGAAAAGGGAAGTTGTCTTTTAATGAGTATAGACTTTACAATTTGCAAGATGAAAAAGTTCTGGACATAAATTTCACAACAATGTGATTATACTTAACACTGAACTGTACACTTAGAAATGGTTAAGATGGTAAATTTTTTATGCATTTTTTTAACCACAATAAAAAATGCAAATACAAAGACAACTTACTACAAAGCTACAGGAATCAAGAGAATATTGTACTGGCATCAAACCAGACATCTAGATCCATGCAATAGAATTGAGATTCAGAAGTAAACCTTCCATTTCTGGTCGGTTGATTTTTGACGAGGATGCCGAGACTGGACGAAAGAATAGCCTTTTCAACAAACGGTGCTGGGACAACTGGATAGCCACGTGCAAAAGAGTGAAGTTACATTTGTGTTTCTTACCCTGTGCAAAAATGAATGCAACAATGCATCGAATATCTCAATGTAAGAGCTAATGCTATAAAACTCTTAGAAAACATAGGAGTAAATCTTTGTGACCTTGGATTAAACAGTAATGTTTTACACGTGACACCAAAATCACAAGTAACCAACGAAAAAAAATAGATAAATTGGATTTCATCTAGATTAAAAGCTTTTTGTGCTTCAAAGAACACCATCAACAAAGTGAAAAGACAACCCCCAGAATGAGGGAAAATATTTGCAAATTATCTACTGAGAAGGAGCTTATATCCAGAATATATGAAGAACTCTTACAACTCAACAATAAAAAGACAATAAGAAAAGGGCAAAGGATTTGAATAGGCGTTTCCCCAAAGAATATATACAAATAGCCAAGAAGTGCATGAAAAGATGCTGAACATCATTAGTCCTTAGGGAGATGCAAATCAAAACCAGAAGATACCAGTTCACACCCAGTAGGATGGCTAAAATGAAAAGGGTAGGTAAGTGTGGGTGAGGATGTAAAGAAATTGAAACTCTCATACACTTGTCATGAGACTGCAAACTGGTGTGGCTAGTTTGAAAAACATTCTGGCAGTTCCTCAAATGATTAAGCACAGAGTTACCCTATGACCTAGCAATCCCACTATTGAGCTACGTACATAGGAGGAATGAAAACGTATGTCTACGCAAAAACTTGCACTCAAATACTTACAGCAACATTATTCAATAATCAAAATGTGGAAACTGACCAAATATCCATCAACTTCTAAATGGATAAACAGAATTTGGTACATTCATACAATGGAATGTTATTTGACAATAAAATGATTCATGCTGCAGTAGGGATGAACCTTGAAAGCATTATGCTAAAGGAAAGAAGGCAGTCATTAAAGGCCACGGTTTCTATGATTGCATTTATTTGAAATGTCCTCTCTGGGCACATCCATGTCAGTGTAAAGCAGGTCAGTGGTGGCAGGGAAGTGGGTAGTGGGGATGGGGGGAGAGACTTGGGGAGTGACTGCTGCTGGATAGAGTGTCTTTTTGGGGTGATGAAAATGTTCTGAACTTAGATAGTGGTGATGGCTGCATAACTTCAGTATACTAAGAATTACTAAATTGTTCAAAAGGGTGAAGTTTATATTTCAATAAAGCTGATATTTTAAAAGATACAGTGAGTTGGCTCTCCTTCATCATCATATAAAAAAATCAACTCGTTATATTCCACTTCTTTTTCTCCTAGTATTCATAACTTGTCTACTTTTCCATAGTTTTTTTTCCCTCGTGTAATATGCTTTTATACTTGGGAATGTTTTATTGATTATTGTTGATACTTATTTGCAAAACTGTGTAAATTGAAAGTTCCATTTTCCTATGACTATAAGATTTGAAGTTTTTAAATATCAGTCATTCCAAAAGAAATTTTTGTCCTTGTTAACAATACAAAATGGATTAAAAAACAGATAATGATACAAGTATTTGAATTCACCAAATCTTATATTAAAAAACATTTTGTTTT
Source organism: Equus asinus (assembly GCF_041296235.1). Lineage (NCBI taxonomy): Eukaryota > Metazoa > Chordata > Mammalia > Perissodactyla > Equidae > Equus > Equus asinus. Next base: position 442,504 of record NC_091816.1, on the reverse strand, counting down.
TTAACTGAGGATTAAATTATGTCCTCTTTTAATTTTGTTAAAAAGAAGAGAATTGGAATCCGCCTGACTTGGAAAAGAATTTGCTGCCTAGTCATTATTCATTCGTTTTCTCAAATCATCAGAACACATCTAAAAAGGGCTTGCCAAGTCAGTCAAAATGACTATTGATCATGCTTGTTGCTTTTACCTTGAGGCGCACTGTTTGATCTGATACACTTGGTAAGATTGGGAAAATTGAGATGTCTTTTTCAATATAATGTTGTGAAACAGTATTTTTCATTAAAGTTCCTTTCTGTGCTTTAAATAAATTTTTATCACAACTTAGGACTGCAGACTTAATTTATTCAAATTACGGGAACTATCTACCAAGTAAGTTAATTGGCAAAGCCAGTTCTCGTTAAAACATTCATCCAGTCTTTCATGTAAAGTCTGATTATGCCCTCTTTGATGATGGAAGAGGCAAGATTTTTAACAAAAAATATTTAGCATTTTCACTATAATTAATTAGGTAGCTTGGGTTTCATGTTGTAAAGTAGAAGAGCAGTCGTAAAAGAGGAAGTAGGAAGCTGTTACTTTTAAGACACATAGGTGTGTAGGTTCTCAGGCAGGTCTGCACTTTTAAAGTTAAGCTTCTGTATGCATGCTCACTGAAAACTCTCTATGGCATTGCATCCCTTTACAGTCTTTACCTCCAGTAGTATTCTGCCCCAGCTTGAAGACTACTGTTCTACCTTACTCTTAGTCTTTTATGAATAAAATAGCCTTGCAGAACATACATTTTACTTGTATGTGTGTTGTGCACAGGGATATTAATATGTGGGTGCACTTCAGGTTCGCCTGGACCACATTTTGCCGGAGATCCCATATTTGTGCCTCTTGTCTGTGTTCTTTATCCCTTTCCTGTGCTTGTGATGGATTTCTGCTAGTGTTCAGACTGAACCTCAGAATCCTTCACAACTGGCAGCTTTGACCAGTTGATTGGTGTTGGCATAGGAGGTGATTCTCTGTCATAGTTATTTCATTAGTTTTCCCAGTCAGCATATTTGTATCTTTTCTCTTTTTGGAGTTTAGATTTTCTAATTATGTTTTGTTTATTAATGAGATTTTCTTTAGTTAAACTTATTATCCTTGAGTCGGCTTGGCAGTGTGTGTGGACACACTTCTCCACTGGTCTCTTGCTTTTCTGCACCTTTTGTGAACAGAAGCTTTGGTTGCCTTTGTTCTGGTCTATCTTTCAAGATTGTTTCTATAGCGAGCAGCTTTTGGAAGGTGTGGTAACCCCAGAGCAATGGATAGGTCTGCTTATAGCTTTGGAAGATAAAAGCTGGCTTCTCGGTTTAGAGCAAAGGAGCAAGCATGCTTACTGCCCAGTATGAAGATTCAGGTTCCCACATCTCAGGGTTCCTTGCCTGTATCACAATCCACTGCATGTGCAGGTGTCAGCTGGCCCAACACAAGTTGCTCTGTGAGAAATGAGACTTGGGACTGGAGCAAGAAAATGCTGATATTCTGGCTAATCCCTATTGTTGTGGTAAATTCCTGTGTGTCTGCCCCAGGAGTCTTACTACTTCTGCCAGCATTCATGAGATTGACAGGCTAGTCTTATTAGCTTGAAAGTAAGCTAAATTCTCAGATCCTTCATAGTTCTGGACAGTATTTAGGAAATACAAATAAACAAGCAAATAAACAGCTGTTAGAATTAAGCTCAGAAATGTCATTTTAATCTATATTTTTCATTAAAAACTGTTAATTATATAAATGTATAGATTTTTCAGATTTTTTCTTAAGTTAAAATAAAGGTTTGACGTAATTTTGCTACTTATATTTAATGACAGTTTTAAAAGCATAATAAACTGTCTGTTTTTGTTGTACATATAAATTTGTATTATATGTATGTGTGTGTGTGTATATATATGTTCTGGGAAGGGGTGTGTATTCATGTTCTGAAATCCAAATCAATCTTGCTTTGCTTGACCACATTTTAGGAATTAATCTTAATTCCATATATGTCATTATGATGTATTATTTGCCTATATTCCAGAATATTGGAAAGAAGATGACCTGCCAGGAGTTCATTGCAAACCTCCAAGGGGTAAATGAGGGTGGTGATTTCTCCAAGGATCTCCTGAAAGTAAGCATTGAAATACTGGCTTTTAAAATATCCTTATGTTTATATTTTCTGCTTGCTTTTTAATTCAAAATGGACAGCCTAAGGATCACTTAAGTATTTCGTTCTTTTGTTTTTGGTTTTATTGATGATGTTTCTCTTGGGTCTTGTCCTTGATGCGTCAGACTGCAAAGTACCCTTCAATTAATAATTCCTAAAAGTCCACATAGTAATCAATAATGGTGGGATAATAAGTAGATTTGGAATAATTGTTGATAAAAGTAGTGGGCGGTTTTTGATTTATTTGTAAGCAGACTGTTATCACTTGAGAAAAGTCACGAAGGTATTTTCGCTATGGAAACAAGAAAGAGTTTGCAGACTATAATGGAAGTGCTTCTGCCTGTGTTCAGTCCCTAGTCACAGAGCCACTCAGGTTGTCTCTGGAAATAGACTAAATTAAACATAACAATTTTAGAACGCCTGAATTATTAGCACTTGGCTTCATTATTGGTAATAATCACCATGTTTATCCCTATCATCAAATTGATTTCAAGGAGACAGCAAAATCAACTTTGGAATTCATAATGTTCTGCAGCAGCATAAAGGAGATACACATTTCATCAAATATAAAATAGTGATTGATAACAGATGTGAATATTTTAGAAGTTCAGGATAAGATGTGTATGTCGAGAATGTGACTTTTACAGATTTCTGTTTGCTTCTAGCCTTCTTTTAAAAAACTTTATACACTTGTAGATTTCTTTTGGAATCAGTTCCTTCGAATGAATTTGCTAAGAAGGGTGGCACATTTGAATCATGGTATAATATGAAAATGTAGTTGAAAGATAAGTCCTTTATTATGTTTTATGTGATTTTTAAACTATGTAAAATATATAGAATAGGGTTCTGCCAGATTTGGAAAGACATACATACTATATAAAATGGAAGAAGCTTATAAAACTATGGTATTATGAGATTCTAAGTCTTACTGACTTTAATTGTAGCTTATTAAACAATTATAATATGAAAAAAGCAGCAAGAAAAGTAACTCTGTAAGGAAGGTATTTTTCAAGTTGTTTCTTTGTAGATTTGTTGCCATTTCTAAAGCTACAGTTCCACATGGGAATGGGAGATAAGAGGTGTTGGATTGAGACATGATAAATATGTTCCATATATCCACTGAAGCTGTACAGTAGACCCACATTAACGGGACAAAGAAAGCCTCTTTTTCAGCCTAGCGGTGTTAACATGGAAAATAATGGAGTCTGTCTAAGAGGCTTTGACCAGGTTGCATCAGAAATGAAAACTGATGGGAAACATTTTCATAGTGAAGTTTTTAGATTTTAGTGGTGGCTCATGGCAGCATGGCTGTGGGCAAATTATTGGGTAGATTTAGAGCGTGTTTGGTGGAGCTGTCTGAAACCAAATTTGGTTAATGCACAGTCCAGTGGCTGCCGTTCACCTCGGGTAAACGTGTTTTCTTTGATTTACTCTGTCAAGAATTTGCTGGATGATTTATTGGAGTTGTGCGATTGAGATCTTGTTTACAAAGCTCAGGGGGAATAATATGTATTATACTATTCTTTATTTACTGTGGGAAGATGGCAACGAAATGGCACTGAAAATGACAGTGGCATTTAGAGTGGAAATTGTCAAGTAAAATATTGATTTCCTTTCATAACAAACCTCAGCCAGTCACTCACCCAAGATGAGAGTTTTCCATTTCGGCAGGAATCTGGATTTTACTGCAAGTTTCAACAAGAAAAAGTTTTCTTCGAACTGTTTTTGTTTCATTTCACTCTTTATGTGGCTATTCCTTTCCCATTCCCTTCCCTTCCTTTCTTCCTGCTGGTCTATTTCTGTCTTCCCCTTTCTCTTGTGTTTTCTTTATTTTTCTTTTGTGCCTCTTTCTTCTCTCTCTCTCTCCATAGCTATCTCTTGATTATCTGCTGAGATTAATTATTGGGTGGAATATTCATTTGAATTTGGGGGGGGAAATATGATTATATACGTGTCACACAGATACATACATACAGACAGATAAACCCAAAAACGTTTGGTATCATTTTACAGGTTCTGAGTAACTCCTCTCTCTCTTCTTCCACCCCCTCTCCAACTTAGAAAATTACAGGCATGTAGAACATTCAGTTTAATTTATGAGATAAGAAGCTTAAAGTTACTTGGATTGAAACGAGGCTTTTATGGTTACATATAGAAGTCATTACTTTTAGATTTCTTTGAATCAAAAGTAGCATTTGGGTTTCTGTCTCTTGTTGAGTGTGGTTGTGGTTGTGTAGTCGAGAATATTTATGAAGGCCCACGGTATGTTCGCCAGGTGTGTGGACTTGGAGAACTCGCTGGAACCAAATGGGCCCCTGTCCTCAGAGATCACAAACTATTGAGAAAGATGGAGGGGTTTTTTTTCTCCCTTAAAATGGACAGTTATTCCATATTAAAATAAAAGTATAAACTGAATTCTGCTTGTTCTCAACAGAAATGGTTATGGAAAAAAAAGACCTTAACATACTTAAATGTATGAAAAATGAGAAACTTGTTTCAAGCCTTCAATTCAGAGACTTCATTTATTATCTTGCTTTGAATTTGCCTTAGACTGCCCTAGAGGGCTGGGGGTACGTTGACCCCTTTTCACAACTTCCACTCCCACTGCAGTTTCCCTTTGACTCCGATGACCTAAACAGATAGAGTGCCTTGTGCTAATAATTTTTTCCGCACAAGTTGCTTCAAGTATGTTATAGATAAATCTATGGTATAAATTGTAATAAGTGAGATACCAAAGGCCAAGCGTCAACAGAATATTATTTAGGTTCTTTAAGCTGAAGTCTGGCTGGGAGATGTGATCTTTGAGGTAGGCCTTTGGAGGATAGGTACGATTTCAGTAGAAGACTTAGATTTTTTTTTTTTTTTTTTACTTTTTTTTTTTTTACTTTTTTTTTTTTTTATTAACGTTATGATAGATTACAACCTTGTGAGATTTCAGTTGTACATTTTTGTTAGTCATGTTGTGGGTACACCACTTCCCCCTCTGTGCCCTCCCCCCACCCCCCCTTTTCCCTGGTAACCACCGATCAGATCTCCTTATCAATATACTAACTTCCACCTATGAGTGGAGTCATATAGAGTTCGTCTTTCTCTGACTGGCTTATTTCGCTTAACATAATACCCTCGAGGTCCATCCACGTTGTTGTGAACGGGCCAATTTTGTCTTTTTTTATGGCTGAGTAGTATTCCATTGTGTATATATACCACATCTTCTTTATCCAATCATCAGTTTCTGGGCATGTAGGCTGGTTCCACGTCTTGGCTATTGTAAATAATGCTGTGATGAACATAGGGGTGCAATGGACTCTTGAGATTTCTGATATCAGGTTCTTAGGATAGATACCCAGTAATGGGATGGCTGGGTCATAGGGTATTTCTATTTTTAACTTTTTGAGAAATCTCCATACTGTTTTCCATAGTGGCTGTACCAGTTTGCATTGCCACCAACAGTGTATGAGGGTTCCTTTTTCTCCACAACCTCTCCAACATTTGTCGCTCTTGGTTTTGGATGTTTTTGCCAATCTAACGGGTGTAAGGTGATATCTTAGTGTAGTTTTGATTTGCATTTCCCTGATGATTAGCGATGATGAACATCTTTTCATGTGTCTATTGGCCATATTCATATCTTCTTTTGAGAAATGTCTGTTCATGTCCTGTGCCCATTTTTTGATCAGGTTGTTTGTTTTTTTGTTGCTAATCAGTGTGAGTTCTTTGTATATTATGGAGATTAACCCTTTGTCAGATAAGTGGCTTGTAAATATTTTTTCCCAATTAGTGAGCTGTTTTTTTGTTTCAATCCTGTTTTCCCTTGCCTTGAAGAAGCTCTTTAGTCTGAGGAAGTCCCATTTGTTTATTCTTTCTATTGTTTCCCTCAACTGAGGAGTTATAGTGTCCGAAAAGATTCTTTTGAAACTGATGTCAAAGAGTGTACTGCCTATATTCTCTTCCAAAAGACTTATTGTCTCAGGCCTAATCTTTAGGTCTTTGATCCATTTTGAGTTTATTTTGGTGTGTGGTGAAAAAGAATGGTCAATTTTCAATCTTTTGCATGTGGCTGTCCAGTTTTCCCAGCACCATTTGTTGAAGAGACTTTCTTTTCTCCATTGTAGGCCCTCTGCTCCTTTGTCGAAGATTAGCTGTCCATAGATGTGTGGTTTTATCTCTGGGCTTTCAATTCTGTTCCATTGATCTGTGGACCTGTTTTTGTACCAGTACCATGCTGTTTTGATTACTGTAGCTTTGTAGTATGTTTTGAAATCGGGGATTGTGATTCCGCCGGCTTTGTTTTTCTTGCTCAGGATTGCTTTAGCAATTCGCGGTCTTTTGTTGCCCCATATGAATTTTAGGATTGTTTGTTCAATTTCTGTGAAGAATGTTCTTGGGATTCTGATTGGGATAGCATTGAATCTGTATATTGCTGTAGGTAGTATGGACATTTTAACTATGTTTATTCTTCCAATCCATGTGCAAGGAATGTCTTTCCATCTCTTTATGTCATCGTCAATTTCTTTCAAGAAAGTCTTGTAGTTTTCATTGTATAGATCCTTCACTTCCTTGGTTAAGTTTATCCCAAGGTATTTTATTCTTTTCGTTGCGATTGTGAATGGGATTGAGTTCTTGAGTTCTTTTTCTCTTAGTTCATTGTTAGTGTATAGAAATGCTACTGACTTATGCACGTTAATTTTATACCCTGCTACTTTGCTGTAGTTGTTGATTATTTCTAATAGTTTTTCTATGGATTCTTTGGGGTTTTCTATATATAAGATCATGTCGTCTGCAAACAGCGAGAGTTTTACTTCTTCGTTACCTATTTGGATTCCTTTTATTTGTTTTTCCTGCCAAATTGCTCTGGCCAGCACCTCCAGTACTATGTTGAATAGGAGTGGTGAAAGTGGGCACCCTTGTCTTGTTCCTGTCCTCAGAGGGAAGGCTTTCAGTTTTTGTCCATTGAGTATGATGTTGGCTGTGGGTCTATCATATATGGCCTTTATTATGTTGAGGTACTTTCCTTCTATACCCATTTTACTGAGGGTTTTTATCATAAATGGGTGTTGGATCTTGTCGAATGCTTTCTCTGCATCTATTGAGATGATCATGTGATTTTTGTTTTTCATTTTGTTGATGTAGTGTATCACGTTGATTGACTTGCGGATGTTGAACCATGCCTGTGTCCCTGGTATAAATCCCACTTGATCATGGTGTATAATCTTTTTGATGTATTGCTGTATTCGGTTTGCCAAAATTTTGTTGAGGATTTTTGCATCTATGTTCATCAGTGATATCGACCTGTAGTTCTCCTTCTTTCTGTTGTCCTTGTCAGGTTTGGGGATCAGAGTGATGTTGGCTTCATAGAATGTGTTAGGGAGTTCTCCATCTTTCTCAATTTTCTGGAACAGTTTGAGGAGAATAGGTATTAAGTCTTCTTTGAATGTTTGGTAGAATTCTCCAGAGAAGCCGTCTGGTCCTGGACTCTTATTTTTGGGGAGGTTTTTGATTACCGTTTCTATTTCCTTACTTGTGATTGGCCTATTCAGATTCTCCATTTCTTCCTGATTCAGTTTGGGGAGATTGTAGGAGTCTAGGAAGTTGTCCATTTCTTCCAGGTTGCTCAATTTGTTGGCATATAGTTTTTCATAGTATTCTCTTATGATCTCTTGTATTTCATTGGTATCTGTTTCTCCTCTGTCATTCCTAATTTTATTAATTTGCGATTTCTCTCTTCTTTTCTTGGTGAGTCTGGCTAGGGGTTTGTCAATTTTGTTAATTCTTTCGAAGAACCAACTCTTTGTTTCATTGATCCTTTCTGTTGTCTTTTTTGTTTCAATATCGTTTATTTCTGCTCTTATTTTTATTATTTCCCTCCTTCTACTGACTCTGGGCTCTGTTTGTTCTTCTTTTTCTAGTTCTGTTAGGTGTCGTTTGAGGTTGCTTATGTGAGCTTTTTCTTGTTTAGTGAGGTGAGCCTGTATTGCGATGAATTTCCCTCTTAGGACTGCTTTTGCTGCATCCCAAATGATTTGGTATGTCGTGTTCTCATTTTCATTAGTCTCCAGATAAAATTTGATTTCTTCTTTAATTTCTTCAATGATCCATTGTTTGTTGAGAAGCGTGTTGTTTAGTCTCCACATTTTTGCACCTTTCTCTGCTTTTTTCTTGTAGTTGACTTCTAGTTTAATAGCATTATGATCAGAAAAGATGCTTGATATTATTTCAACTCTCTTGTATTTATTGATGTTTGTTTTGGTTCCCAAAATATGGTCAATCCTTGAGAATGTTCCATGTGCACTTGAGAAGAATGTGTAACCTGCTGTTTTTGGATGAAGTGTTCTATCTATATCTATTAAGTCCATCTGGTCTAATTTTTCATTTAATTCTATTATTTCCTTGTTGATTTTCTGTCTGGATGTTCTGTCCATTGGTGTTAATGGTGTGTTGAGGTCCCCTACTATTATTGTATTGTTGTTGATGTCTTCTTTTAGTTCTATTAAGAGTTGCTTTACAAATTTTGGTGCTCCTGTGTTGGGTGCGTATATATTTATAAGTGTTATGTCTTCTTGGTGGAGAGTCCCTTTTATCATTATATACTGTCCCTCTTTATCTTTCTTTATCTGTTTTGCTTTGAAATCTACCTTGTCTGATATTAGTATAGCGACACCTGCCTTCTTTTGTTCATTATTAGCTTGGAGTATTGTTCTCCATCCCTTCACTCTGAGTCTGTGTTTGTCTTTGGGGCTGAGGTGTGTTTCCTGGAGGCAGCATATTGTTGGATGTTGTTCTTTGATCCATCCTGCCACTCTGTGTCTTTTGATTGGGGAGTTCAATCCATTTACATTTAGAGTGATTATTGAGATGTGGGGGCCTACCACTACCATTTTGTGTCTTGTTTTCCGGTTTTCTTCAATTTCCTTTGTTTCTCGTCCCATGGTTTAATCTGTTCTGATGTAGAGCTTCTACTCTCTGTTGTTGTCCTTCTACTTATCTCCTCTGCTCTTGGTTTTGTAGCCCCTTTCCTTTTTTGGATTTTTCAGGTATGAGGGTTTTACTGAGGATTTCCTGTAGAGGAGGTTTTGTGGCAATGAACTCCCTTAATTTTTGTTTATCTTGGAAAGTTTTTATTTCTCCATCGTATTTGAAGGATATTTTCGCTGGGTAGAGAATTCTCGGCTGTAGATTTTTGTCCTTCAGATTTTTGAATATATCATTCCACTCTCTTCTAGCCTGTAAAGTTTCTGCTGAGAAATCTGCTGATAGCCTGATGGGGGTTCCTTTGTAGGTTAGTTTCTTTTGCCTGGCTGTCCTTAGTATTTTCTCCTTGTCGTTGACTTTTGCTAGCTTCACTGCTATATGCCGTGGAGTTGGTCTTCTTGCATTGATAAAGTTTGGAGATCTATTGGCTTCTGTCACCTGAAGATCCATCTCTCTCACTAGATTTGGGAAGTTCTCAGCCATTATTTCTTTGAATAGGCTTTCTGCCCCTTTCTCCTTCTCTTCTCCCTCTGGTATACCTATAATCCTTACGTTGCATCTCCTAATTGTGTCTGATAATTCTCAGAGAGTTTCTTCATTTCTTTTTAGTCTTGCTTCTCTCTCCTCCTCTGCCTGCAGCAATTCTATATTGCCATCTTCCAAATTGCTAATTCTTTCCTCCATATTATCGGCCCTACTGTTCAGAGCATCTAGATTTTTCTTAATCTCCTCTATTGTGTTCTTCATTTCCAGTATTTCTGTTTGGTTCTTCTTTATCATATCAAACTCTTTTGTGACATAGCTCCTGAACTCGTTGAGTTGTCGGTCAGAATTCTCTCTTAACTCATTGAGTATTTTAATGATGGCTGTTTTGAAGTCATCATCATTTAGGTTATATATCTCATTTTCTTTGGGGTTGTTTTCTGTGTATTTGTTGCTTTCTTTCTGTTCTGGAGATTTAATGTATTTTTTCATATTGCTTGATGTTGTTGATTTGTGCCTCCGCATAGAGATAGAGTTTAGTTGCTCCTTTCACTTGTTTCAGCTGCTGCGGTGGGGGAGCAGCTGTTTATACTGCACCAACCAGGAACCCTGTCCACAGTTGCTAACTGGGCCTGGGCCCCTCCTCGTAGCCACAGTGGTCCTTTGGATTCCCTCCTCTGCTGTGGGGGCCGTCACAGGGGGGCTTCAGGCTGCTGGTGCCTACTGTTGCAGCCCACCTAGATGTGCTCCCTCCTTGGGGTCTGCAACGGTGTTATGGGCTTTTCCAGCGGCCAGGGGTGGGATCACTTATATTTGTTGCTCCGTTGCTGTCGGCAACCACAAAATCTCACTTGTCCTCTATGGGTCGCAGTAGAGCTATTGGCATCTTCTACAGTCTGTGGTTAGTTCACCTAGCTATGCTGCTTTTGCCCTGGGGTCTTCCAGCCTTGTGGCTGCCGGCTGGGTGCCTTCTACTGTTGCTGTGCAGAGGCTTTCCCTAAGGCTGCTGTGAGCCTGTAGGGTTTCCCCCTAGGCTACGGAGCTGGGTCTCTGGAACTCCCCCCAGCCCCAGTCCTCTCTGAGATCTCCGGCTATCCCTAGTCCCACGGGGCGGGCAACGGCAGCTGGGGGTCGCCCCACCCTCTGGGATTCTCTCCGGGACTCTCCCGGAGCGGTGAATGCTGGGAGTGGCCCCTCTGCTAATGGCAGACAGAGAGTTTTGTCTGCTGCCCGGGTGGACCTCTGGAGCTTCCCCTCCGGGTCGCAGAGCCGGCCTTTGAAACTTCCCCTAGCCCCAGTCCTCTCCGAGATCTCCGGCAATCCCTAGTCCCACGGGGCGGGCAACGGCAGCTGGGGGTCGCTCCGCCCTCTGGGATTCTCTCCGGGACTCTCCTGGAGCCGTGAATGCTGGTCGTGGCCCCTCTGCTAATGGATGACAGAGAGTTTTGTCTGCTGCCCCGGCGGAACTCCGGAGCTTCCCCTCCAGGTCGCAGAGCCGGCCTTTGAAACTTCCCCCAGCCCCAGTCCTCTCCGAGATCTCCGGCAATCCCTAGTCCCACGGGGCGGGCAACGGCAGCTGGGGGTCGCCCCGCCCTCTGGGATTCTCTCCGGGACTCTCCCTGAGCCGTGGATGCTGGGTGTGGCCCCTCTGCTAATGGCAGACAGAGAGTTTTGTCTGCTGCCCGGGCGGACCTCCAGAGCTTCCCCTCCGGGTCGCAGAGCCGGCCTTTGAAACTTCCCCCAGCCCCAGTCCTCTCCGAGATCTCCAGCAATCCCTACTCCCATGGGGCAGGCAACGGCAGCTGGGAGACCTCCGTACCCTCAGCGACTCTCTCTGGGGCTCTCCGGGCACCACGAACACCAGGCGGGGTCTCCCCGCCAATGGCGGGGAGAGACTCTCCCCGCGGGCTCAGGTGTGCAACTCCAAAGTTTCCCTCTGCGTTTAGGAGTAATTGTGGGGGGTTTAGGTAGGGTTTTGGTCACCTGTTTCCACCGTCGCTCCTCTGTTGTGTGCTCGCTCCTGCCCTAGATGTGTGTAGATCCTCTGGGGGCGTCTGTTGGAAGAAAGCCGCTTGCAGGTACTAGGCTGCTCGGTCGGGGTCGGAGAGTTTTCACCTATTTCCACATCCTCCCGGAGGAAAGTCCGTCCGCCTTCCGATGTATAGTCGTGTGGGTATCTCAGACGTCCTGAGATGCTGTCTGGATATCCTTTGTCAAGCGATAAGTGTCCAAATAATTGTAGACTCGAAGGGGGAGAGACAAAGAGGACTACTCACGGTGCCATCTTGGATCTTCTCGACTTACTTTGATTTTTATTTAGGTAATTATTCCATTTCATCTCCCTCCCATAAACATTAATGTTCTCTCTTTCTCATTAGTGCCCCTCCCTATTACCTCATCACATCAAGACAGTAATTCATTCAGTGAAATATACCAAACCATCTGGGATGTTCCATTGCTCTACAAGGCCTTCCCATCCCAACACGTGGCAGTGGTTTACCTTTGAGTGTCCCTGGAGACAAGGTGGAAAAGAAAGGGAAATGGGAGGGTCTGCTTTTGGTTCTGATAGATTTAATAAGGCATTCCTAAGACTCTCTAATAAATAATAAAACTCATAAGGACATGAATAGAGAGGGATAAGGATGTAAAATGTGGGCCGGCTCTGGATTGGAGGCTCAGCTTCCTGAGAGACAGTGTAGTGTGATGATTCTGATTATGGACTTGGGAACTGTACTTCCTGGGTTCTAACCCCAGCTCCCCTCTCTTGCTAGCTGAGGGATTGTGAGCAAAGTCATTTAAACTTTTGTCTCTCAACTTCCTCATCTGTGAGATGGGAGATTTTATTAGTACCCATCTCATCTAGTTGTTTTAATAGGTGAATGAGTTAATATATAAAGCTTTTAGAGTCCTAGCATGTAGTAAATGCTATATGTGTTAGCTATTAGACCTTTTTATTTTTAATATTGTTCTTTATCTGGCTCAAAGTGAACTGGAAAGGGACTCCATCCCATCCTGCGGGTATTTGGACCTAAGGTGTTGTACAACTCCTAGGGCCAAGTGGGACTGTTGTCAACAGACCAAGACCTCTATTCCCTAGCCCTTTTTAGACTAAGCACAGGCATCCTCTTGCTCTTTAAAAGGAACAATCTGTGACCCTAACCTTGACTGTTTCCTCCTTTTATGGTAAAATTTTGAATCCTCCTCATTTATGGCTTGGTTTCTTGCCGAAGACTTGTTGGTTCTAAAGAATAGCTATCAAAAGCCTCTACAAGAAGCATTTGTTCTGTAAAGTCTGTCTTAACCTGTTGCATTGCTTGCGTTGTGTAGGCACCTGAAAGTGAACCTTGGTTAACCCTATATTTCTCTTGGCTTTTTATGTTGTTAACTGTCCCTTTCTCCTGGGCCTACTCCTCTTGCCACATTTTTATATCTTATGTTTGGTTTGGGTCTTTGATGCTATAAGTGGAGAGGAAGTGCTGCAAGGTAAGGACAATTCGGTCTTAAACTAGTACTGGAATCTTGAAGAAGCTTTGAGGAAGCGTATTAGTTTTTGTCCTCTTTAAAGATGTCAAGATAATTCTAGAATATTAATGGAGATGTGAATTATTTCAAATGACTCAAAATCTCTGGGGAAGAAGTGTTGCTTGATGTCTGCCTCCTCTCTTGTGTTTTCTCCGAGTGGAGAGTCCTAGACCGGAAGGCTCAGGTCAGGGATTGCTGCTGTTTCAGCAGTTTCCATAGACTCTTGACTATTGTAGTCTGGGGATCTCTTCCACTTGGTCTCCTCAGGGGCAGATACCAAGGGACTAGGGAGAGTGTTGGCATGTCATCATATGCATATTTCTGAAACTCTTTGTAGAAGAATTAAAAAAGTCACTTGAATGTTCCTCTATCTCATGTTCAAAATGTAGCACCTTACTCCTTTGCCTTCTGTTTCTCTACGTTTTATTTTTTCTAAGTTTCCTGTAAACCTCTATTCTTGGTTTTAATACAAAACCTGCATTTTTATTTTCAGTCCAATCTGCTTTCCATTTCTAACTCTGTTGGTTGATAATCTTCATTTCTCCTTACAGTTGTCCCCCCTTATCCATGGTTTCACTTTCCTTGGTTTCAGTTACCCTCTGTCAACTGTGGTCTGAAAACATCAAATGAAATAACAATTCACAAGTTTTAAATTGCACACCGTTCTGAGTGCCATGATGACATCTCACGCCGTTCTGCTCCATCCCACCTGGGATGTGAAACATCACTTTGTCCAGTGTCTCCATGCTGTACATGCTACCTGCCCATTAGTCACTTAGCAGGTGTCTCACTTAGCAGATTGACTCTCGCAGAATTGCAGTGCTTGTGTACAAGTAACCCTTATTTTACTTAATAATGGCCCCAACGTGCAAAAGTAATGATGCTGGCAATTTGGCCGTGCCGAAGAGAAGCTGTTCAGTGCTTCCTTTAAGTCATATGCTGAGATTCTGAGATCCACAGGAACTTTTATTATAGTATATTGTTATAATTGTTCTATTTTGTTATTAGTTATTGTTGTTAATCTCTTACTGTGCCTAATTTATAAATTAAACTTTATCACAGGTATGTATGTACATAGTATCTATAGAGTTTGGTACTATCAGTGGTTTCAGGCATCCACGGGACTCTTGGAACATATACCTTGTGGATAAGGGGGTACTGCTGCACATAACAGAGAGACACAGGGATGGGTGGTGACCCCCAGTTATTTACATATTTAGAGGGGAAGTAGCTATTTCAAAATATATTCGTATGAAACAAGAGAAGAAACAATATGAAATAAGAGAAAAGGAGCCAGTGAAAAGCGGCATAGGAACATAAAGGGTGGAAGGTCTGTTATTGGTTGCACAATAATTTCATTTTGAGGAGGCATCAGACTGAATATTTTGACAATGAAACATGAAATCCTAATTGTTTTCTATCCGAGTTTTCTTTTTGCTGCCTATCACTTGATACTCAAATAATGTTCTCCTTAATATTTTTATCCTAGTCATGGTTAGGTTTTTAATTTTTTTTCTTGAACAGCAGTTGAATTCAATAAGTGCAAAGAGGAATTAGAAAAAAAAATAGCTAAAAAATACCTTCTTTAAGAATTTTTGTATTGTCGTGAAAGGGGAAGTTTGCTCCTTACCCCTCTTGAATTCTTGTGGCTGGACTAATAATAAATTAACACTAGACAGTAACACGAGAAAAACAACTTAATGTGTATGTATGGGAGATCATAAAAATGATGCTGAGAGAAGTGACCAAAGCAGGCAGCTTTTATACTTTTTACACAAACAAACAATAAATTTGTGAGGAATTGACAGGACAAAGAAACTTAGGTTTGGGTGCTTGATTAGTAAGGAATCTAAGCAGAGTTTGGGCTTGGGGTAGTAAATTAATAAAAATATGACAAGGTTACTCCTGCCCTGATCCCCCCAGCTCTGGTGATGAGAGTGTCTCTCTGTCCCTGGTGCAAGGCAGGGCGCCTTTCAGGTGGGAGACGTTTCCTGCTTCAGGGGCACAGGGTCAGGAGGGTCACAGTGCTCCTTTTTGCTTCTCAAGTGACTTTAATTCAAAAGAACCAGTATGCCACTGTGCGCTGTTTTGGAGCAGCTTGCCCTGGGGCCCAACAACATCATCTTAAGGAAGGAGAGGACAGAAACAACACCACAAAACACCCAGGTCTTTCAGAATGATCTTAACATAACTAAAAAACAAAACTGAATACAATTCGCCGAGTGTTTTAAAACATACCTCCTCCTAAATCTGCTTAAGTACACAAATAGCTTTAAGAGTAATTGCAGTTACACGTCATTGCCACTGGAAATCATTACAAAGCAAAGGAAATAAATCTTGCTTGGGCAAGTCAATTCCATGCCATCCTTTCAGGCTATTGCTTATGATTAGATGTTTGACTTTAGAATATTCTTAGGAAATTTAAGTTGTGGTAGAAATGGCTGACTTCTGTCTCGTTTACTTGGGAATTTATTAACTTTGAAATTAGCTTGCAGTCTCTTAAGGGAAGACTAAAAGTTTTTCACTCTCAGGTTTGCAGTAAAGTGTGTATGTGTGTGCGCGTGTGCTTGCTGGGTGGTTGGGAGTGGCAGTTGAATTGAAAGAATGTAAGTCAGCTGCCTGGCTTAGTGGAATTCACATGCTTCGTTCCGCTAGTGAAATGGTAAATAATGTAGTGAATTGTTAAATAAAAGTTCTTATTCATATGCATTTGTTCTCCCTTTCTTTCCCAAGAAACAGAATTTAGGTGAGGTTCTTTTAAAGAAAAGTCTCTAAAAATATATAGGTTACAACTGCATCCATTCCTTAACACATGTAGTTGGCTGAAAGCATTATATGTTTTGTTTTAAATGCAGTTTTCTAATTTTGTCTATTTAGAGAAAAATAATTTGTGAAAATGATGGAGAAATTAGCCAGGAGGGTAGCATTTAAACAGACTCAAAAGATCAAGAAAGAACGCCACGTTTTAAATAAAGATTAATGTGTTTTGTTGGACAAGGAAGAAACGTAATTAGGAAATGTAAAATTATACTATGCTGGTTCATAACCATTAGGCTTTTTAATCAATTACAGTTGTATGTAAGGATAAGCAAAAATGAAAAATCAGCCATTAAAAATTTAGAGATAAACAATTTTTTATAAGCTCAAACTCTGAAAAGGATCTGTTTACAC
This sequence comes from Equus asinus, assembly GCF_041296235.1. Lineage (NCBI taxonomy): Eukaryota > Metazoa > Chordata > Mammalia > Perissodactyla > Equidae > Equus > Equus asinus. The sequence continues at coordinate 426,195 of NC_091816.1, read as the reverse complement.
AGTGAACAGCACGAGCTGTAAGGATTCTTCTGAAAAAGAGAGAGCAGAGCCAGTGCAGCCCACTTCCCAGGCCCCTCTCCCGTCTACCTGGACCCGCTCATTGGGCAGCAGCCTGGACACTTGATGCTGAGAACGGCCCTGCACTTCTTTCCACCAAAAGGCTCCCCTTAAGCAGCAGTTCCCCTAGCTCTGCTCTATCCTCTTTCATCTTTGCTGCCATTATTATCAGTGAGGACAAGTAGAACTGCAGAAATCTGAATAAGATTGGGTTTTATCAATGTCAGTATTCTGGTTGTGATATTATACTCTAGTTTTGCCAGTGTTACCATTGGAGGAAACTGGGCAAACGGTATAAGAAATCTCTTATTTCTTACAGCTGCATGTGAATCTACAATTATCTCAAAATATTCAGTGGAAAGAGAAAGTCCACTAAAAAGAAAGGCAAATGGGGCAGTTTTTCTCCATTCAGCCAGAGATTTAGGTATCATTTAAAAATTACCTTAATGAAATTTTACTACTCTTGGTCTTTCTTTCAAAGTATTGACTATCATGCTCAACAGGTTAGATATAACTGTGTAGCAGTGTTAAAAACAATGGTGTATTAAGAAAAAGGCAATGGGAATTATTTTCAAGTGTTGAAAATCACATGAATCTATTTTTTAAAAAATTATTATTATTACCCTGGATGCTGTGGAGAATTGTTTGGAAGGAAGTAGTAGAAATAGAAAAGACAGTAAAGAAATGGTTACGGGAGTCCACACAAGAAGGAATGGTGGCTTGGACATGAGTGGTGAAAGTATTGAGGGAAATAGATCAGCTATTGAATTAGTTTCTGTTGCTAAATTGTTTTTCCAGATTGCCCCTCTGTCGCTTCCTCTATCACCGTTGTTCTACGCCGTGTGGTGTGAAGAGCATTATTGGTAGAAAAGCCTGGTGGTTTCCTCCGAGTTCCTGTTGGCGCTGTTAGGCAGGATGTCATGGAGGCTTTGTGGGCATGTGGAATGAGCGGTGTCAGATCTGGAAAGCAAGCCCAGTGTTTCACTGTGGGCAGGCAGCTTAACTTTTCTCAGCTTTCTCCTGTGTAACATGAATAATGACACCTTCCTCACCAAGAGTGATTCTGAAGATGAGATAGGATGCTGTGTGTCCAGTGGGCAGCATCGTGCCATCTAGAATGCATCCTCGTGTTCATAGACATTGGCTGCTTTGCTTCTCACACTGCTCTAGCTTTTGTGACTGGGTTGTGGAAGTCACTGGGCTCCGAGCCTGCCTTAGTGATGCTAGTGACTAGTAATGGAGGCTCAGGGTGATAGCTGCACCTCTTTGTGCCTTAGTTTCTTTGTAAAATAAGATATTTGGGCTGAGTACCTAATTTTCAGGGTTTCCGTTCAGGCTCCTGGAGCTCACAGCATCAGCGCCTGCCCCTGCCTGTCACCACTCCCTGCCCCAACCAGAACTTGTTGCTCTGTTTTCTGTTGTGCCCAAATACTCATGTTTTTTGAGCAAAATATTCTGTGGCAAAGAAGCTGGAAAAACTCGATATGTGATCTTTAAGTATCCTTTCAATCTAAGTATTGGGAGTGTTCTTAATGTCATTTTTTTCTTTGTAAACTCAAATCACATCTCTCAAATGTTAATTTTTATATTATATTGATTGCTTTAGATAAAGAAGTGTGTACTTAATAGTGAAAATTCAGATTTAAATCCAAGAAAATTGCCCTTTTTTAGCAGCATTCTCACAGAATCACTCAAGATTTGTATGAGAGGAAGAAGCAGGCCCAGTATGAAAAAAGGCTGAACTTTTTATAAATGAAAAGCCTGAAGTGAATTCTCAAAAATACTTGATCTGAGTTATATTTGGAGTATGTAGTTGAAAATAGGAATTTATGGGTGGTATTTAAGTGTAGCTAAAAAAAGAGCATCAACTGTTGCCTAGAGTAGGTGAGCTCTCTCCAAGAGAAGGTCATGGAAACCTGGTAGCAACAGTATCTATGGAGGAAAAGGTCTTGGATGCTTATCCTGCTATAAGCAGGAGAGCAAGCTTTTTAAGAGAAAAGCTTTAAAGGTTCTGGCTTAAAATATGGAATATTGCTTTTTTAAGTGAAATGAATCAAGCTGGGTTGTGATAAAAGGCTGGTGATGCGTTTCTGCTCCTGCTTCCCCCATGGAGATCTGGAAGCATGCTGTTGCTTCCGGTCACAGGCGAGTCATGGACAGAGAGAATGATGCTACCTTTAGTGAGGTTCAGACCCTGAATGAAAAACAGTGACGATGATGAGGATAATACTTTAAAGTAGCTGAGGATCCACAAATCGTGTTCATGCTTTTTAAAAAAAATGTCTGGTAGAACATTTTGACAGAACAGATGCTGCTTAAAGAGTACAAACAGATTTTTAACCAAAAAAAAGAAAAGAAAAAAGTTTGAGTAGGGAGGTAGTAATCGTTAAGGGTACTGAAATGGAATATTAATGATTCTCAGATTCTATTTTTAATTTGATCTTGAAGAAGTGCTCCTGAATTTTATATTCAGATGTGTCCACACAAGTGAGAATGCTTGTATGTTTGGAGCGTTTTTTAAACATCATAACATAGTGCATCAAGGTAGCTGCTTCTGTCACTCGAGCATGAATATGTAATAGTGATATGGATGTAGTAGGTCGCATGGTGACTGTCAGCCATCCTCTTTTGGTTGTGACACACCAGATGGGGATGGGGGTGGTTCTCAGGAGGGATGCGCTTCTTCTAACAGGTCTGCAACCCAATGGCAAATAAACTGTCATAGCAAATATTTCGTCCTAAACACAGTGCTTACCTATCCATTAAGGATATGGAGAAATGCATTTTAATTTAAAGGCGTTTGTAGCTGTACCATAAAAAAAAGTCCCATAAAGGAAAACAATTTATTTTGTGATTGTTTTAATACTTCACTTATGTAAAGGTCAGTTGTCTGAAAAAGACTCAAGATGTTGAAAACACACAAAAAATTAAAATAAAAATAACTGAACAGACAGACAAATGGGTGTTACAGAGTCTGTATAATAAACCTTACAAATTTTATTCAGACTCTCATTTATGGCCTGTTTTTAATAATCACAATTTTTACTTCAAAGTTTTTGGCCTAATCTTCTTCCCTGATATATCCTAAGCAAACAGCCATGTAGACCCAGGTAGATACCAGTATACAAACAACCGCTTAAAACTGTGGACAGGGTGGGTACCAGCTCTGTGGCCGAGTGGTTAAGTTTGCGTGCTCTGCTTCGGCAGCCCAGGTTTTGCCAGTTCGGATCCTGGGCGCAGACATGGCACTGCTCATCAGGCCATGTTGAGGTGGCATCCCACCTGCCACAACTAGAAGGACCCACAACTAAAATATACAACTATGTACTGGGGGGATTTGGGGAGAAAAAGCAATAAAAAAAAAGAGAAAATTGGCAACAGTTGTTAGCTCAGGTGCCAATCTTTAAAAAAAAAACTGTGGATGGGGCTGGGCACTGCCACTGATCATCTCTGAGCCAGATGTTCATTGACAAGGTAATAGCCACATCCAGTTGATTTTACTATAACAAATTTAATAAAACACAGGCATTTTTGTTGTTAGTGCCATCAGTCGATTCTAACTCCTGGCGACCCCGTGCACAGCAGAGCAGAACTCTGCCTGGTCTTTTCGCACCATCCTCTCATCTTACGGCACTATGTCAGACAATGCTCTGCTGTTATTCGTAAGGTTTTAATGGCCAAGTTTTTGGCCATTGAAGTGAGTGGCCAGGTCCTTCTTCCTTGTTTGTCTTAGTTTGGAAGCTCCACTGAAATGTGTCCACCATGGGTGACCCTGCAGCTATTTGAAATCCCAATGGCATAGCTTTCAGCATCACAGCAACATGTAGCTACCACCATATGACAACCGACAGATGGGTGGTGTGGTTCCCTGACCAGGAGACAAATCTGGGCTGTGGCAGTGACAGCACCACTAGACCACCAAGGCTGGCTACCAGCATTTAGGTTGTTGTTTAAATTTTTAAGTTGAAATTACTTTGGGAAAACAATTATTTTCCTAGTTAGTCATGGATTAGAAGGATGAATTTGGAGGGAGTGCTGTTAGTCTGGTATATGGACATTAGCAAGAATTGATTTGATAATGAGGTAAAGAGAAAATGCAGCCTTAAAAACGCTGGGTTTCCAAGTGGAAGAGCTGGAGTTGTTTTGACAAAGGGCAGACAAATCTGTGTAGTCAGTAGCTTCTCAGGGAATGGCTATATTATGGCATGGTAGAATAATGGATGTACTTAATGAGTCATCAGAAATGTTGCATTATGTTTACTTAGTTTGATTAAGGAGACAGGGAGTGTGAAATAGATTTGGAAAGATTGCCAACAAAACTATTTTATAAAGATTTTGGTATTTAAAGAATATAGAATAATTCATTTCTCTACCCAGAAACATTCTTGAACTCCATTCTCTCTCAATTTTGGATTTTTATTGTTGTTCTTTTAAAGCTTTTTATTTATTCTAGTTGTTTTTAACAATACCCTTCTCTCAGAGTTTCCATAGATAGCAGCATAGTTTTGGTTCTGTGATGTTGCTTTCTCAGAAACACCAGGAACGTGTTTTCCCAGACCTCACAGGGACTGTGTAGGTCCGCCAGCCTTCCTCTTGACACTGTGCCTCAGGGTCAGTGGAGACGCGCTGCTGTGGCTCTCCCTCCTCATCTGGCCAGACTGCCTGTTGAGATTTCCGACACTCTCACGTTCTTTCCTGGATGGATGAAGTACTGTGTTCATTTTGACACTCTGCCAGTTGAAGAAGACCACCAGGGGATGTCAGCGCTTATTCCTGGGCTGAGGTGTTTTACCGTGAGGTGTCATAATTCCAGAAGCAATTATTCCTTGAGAATGCAACATAGATAAGTTGTTGTTCTTCTTTTCCTCTTCTGTCACTTCCAGAAACATAAATCAAAGGTAAATCTGTATATCCAACGTATTGCCTTGAAGAGTTATTTGCATTTCAGGTTGTTGGTCGTATGTTGTTAACTTAGGCAAAAATTTTGAGAATATCTGAATTTCGGTTAAATGATATTGCTTGTCACTTGTGTGTGGCCTCCTTCCTGCCCCTCTTCTTAAGGGTAGAGACTGTGACTGTTTGGTCACAGTATCCTTTATACCTAGTGTAATTCCAGGACAAACCGGATATTCAGCAAATACTGGTGAAAGAAATGCTTGCGGTTTTATATAGAACACAGCGCAGTGATTTCTGATCATGGCTAAGCTTTGTGAGCACCATGTGAGCACCTTGATATTGTGTGGCAGAGCCGCGAGTGTGAGTGCATGTAGACATGATCCCATCTTCTTTCTTAGAATGCGTGAGGGATTCATAGCTTTAATCAGATTTGCACAAGGACGTTTGTGCCCCAAAATGTCGAGAGCTATAGACCAAGGACTCTCGTAGAGTGGAGAATTGTACCTTGTTGTTTTAATTAAAATAAAAAAACAAAAAACTTGGAGAAAGGGTTTTTCTTTCCACAAAGCACATCGTTTATTTATTGAGGCCCTGCTGTGTGCCACTCTCTGTGATGGATTCAGGGATGCAATCCTTAATAAGACAGAACAGGCCGTGCCCTCATGGAGCTCAGAATTTCATAGGGAAAACAAATATTGGACCGATGATTACACAGATCATGAAATACTTTACTCAGAATTAGACACTAATTGTGTTTAGGTATAGAAGGCATACTTAATAGATTTGCCATGTATGGCAAAAGTCAGAAGGTGGATTAAGATGAAATTTGATAGGATTTGTGAATTCCTGCTTTGGTAAAGACGTGCTAAATATATTGGGGAAAGCAACGATGAGTAAGACATGCCTCCTGCCCTGAATGAATTTTTAATCTAGGATAATGGTTCTCAACTCTGGCTATACATTAAAATCATTTACGTGAAGGGAGAAAAAGTAGGCAACCGACATTCTCACTCAGATGGAAACTGTTGAGGTGGTATAGACACTTCAGAGAAAGGTCTTGGACTTTCTTATAGAACTAAAGAAACACTCACCCTATAATCCAGCAATTCAAGAGAAATGAAAGCATATGTCACAAGAATATTCATAGCAGTTTTATTCATAATAGACCAAAACTGGAAACAACCCAAATGTCCATCAACAGGCGAATGGATAAACTGTGGTATATGCATGCGATGTGATGCTCAATAAGAAGGAATGGATTACCAACACAGACCACATCATGAACCAACGTGGCTTTAGACAAATGTATCAATGTGTAGTTTTGTTATATGAATTTCTAGCATAGGCACAACTAACCTCTGGTGGACAAAAAATCAGAACAATGAGGATATGAACTCTGGGGATATGAAGATGGGAATTACCTGCGAAGGGGCATGCAAGAACTTTCTGGGCTGATACTGATATTAAAAAATATTAGGGGAAAATGTCACTGGCAGAGCTATAAACGAAAACTGATGGCCTCTCCATGCTCTCCCTTCCACCCCTCCGCACTTTCAGATCTCTGGGGATGGGGCCCATATGCGTTTTACAAAGCTCCTCAGGTGATTCTGGTGTCCGCTGAGATTTGAACTATTAAACAGAATAAAGTACAAAAGAAAGCATGTTGATTTTCTATTCCTGTTGTAACAAATTACCGCAGACTTAGCAGCTTAAAACAAGACAGACTGATTGCCTCACCGTTTTGCAGGTCAGAGGTTTGGGTCGGCCTGGATTCTTCTGCTCCAGGATTCACAAGATGAAGTGTCAGTAGGCTGTGTTTCTTTCTGGAGGCTCTGAGGGGGAATCCACTCTAAGCTCCTTCAGGTTGTTGGCAGAAATCAGCTTCATGTGGTTGTAGGAGTGAGGTCCCCTTTCCTTGTTGGCTGTTGGCTAGGGGTCATTCTTATGTTCTACAGGCCACTCACATACTTGGCTTCTGGTCCCCTTCTTCCCTTGTCAAACCCAGCAGTGATAGGTTAAGTCCTTCTCACTCTTCCTGTCTCTTTGACCCCCACTTGTGCCTCATCTTTTGTTGCATCTCCTGAGTGACTGTTCTGCTAAAGGCTTATATAATTACATGGGGCCCATCTGGATAATCTAGAATAATCTTTCTCTGTTAAGGTCAGCTGATTTGTAACCTTACTTCTGTCTGCAGACTTCTTTCCCAGTAGCACCTGGGTGAATGTTCTGTTGAACAGGTAGAGGATGAGGATCTTGGGGCAGCATCGTTAGAATTCTGCCTGTGGTAGACAGTCACATATAAAGGGCTGCAGGCTTTCAGAATAAAGAGAAATGACTTCCAGCTGGGGAGCAGATGGGAAAACCTCCTTTGAGGAGGTAGCCTTAAAGTTATCATTTAAAAGGCAGTAGTGATGGATGCCGTGGAGCCAAAATAGGAGAAAACACTCTGAATGGGGGTAAGTTTAGGTGCCAGTGTGGAGAAAGGAAGGGTGGCAGTGTGTGATGCACTTAGACCAGGCCTCGCCAGGAGTGCCCTCCATGTGTGCCAGTTACCATTTGCACTGAGCCTTTCAGGCCACTGTGGCATAAAGTCAGACTTTTTAGATCAGAGTAGAAAAATAGGAGGAATATCAAAAAGTTACACATTTAATGTGTAGAAATATTACTTTTAAAAGAACTGGGGCAATTTTGTAGTGTGAGTTTTGTATCACCTTCTCTTTGGCTGTTAGAACCCAGTAGAATTAGTTATGAAAGTCTAAAAAGTTATTTCCATATTTCTAAACTTTTTAAAACTCCAGATCTGATGAAAACCAGGGAATGTAGCCTTCCGTAAAAGTATGACAGTCTTCCTTTATATTTCCCCACATCACCTCTCTGACCGTTTTTGGTGGGCTTCTGCCCTGCGTTAGGGGGATGATAACTCTACAGTCTCAGCTTCTGCAGAGTGAGGCCGTGGCCCTGGGCCATCTGTCTAAAAACTGCACCATTATCAACAGACTTTTTTGTAGTAATTCCACATAAAGGAAAGCATTAATTACTCTGTACCACTTCCTTTTTACCTAATTTATTTACAAGATTTTGAAAAGGATTGCATGTACCTTTTTATTTTGAAAGGTGTGCATGTATCTATACAAAAAAAGTCTTAGAATACTTCCTGCCAACCTTTTAAAAATACAAAGGATGTAACAGCCGGTGGTCACTTTTATTCAGCTTTCTGAAGAAAGTGTATATAAGGGCTAAAATAATGAGACTAGCATAGCTAGCTGGTATTTTTTGCCAAAGCTGGAGGTGAGCAATAGAATTCAAAAGGGAAGGTGTGGTGGCAAGAAGCCAAGGGGTCTTTTAATGGGGATCAGCAGATTTCACTTTCCTTTGGTGACTCATTTTGCTCTTTAAACTTCTAGTGCATGTTAAGCATTCCAGAGTCTTTCCAGACCTTTCTTCTCATCCTTTGCCAGTATTTGTTTTCTTTCCTTCTCTTCCCACCTTCCACCCAAACCTGAAGTGTTGGTCATGATGATTAGAGGCTTACTAAAGGAGACTCATTCTTCTTCTGTGTCACTGTTTTAATAGCTTTGAGAGGAAAAATAGCTTTTTTCTGGACTTGCTTTCTGCATCTGAGTAAATAGTATACAAGAAATTCATCCAGTGGTTAATGTAGCTGTTGAACACCTGCAAAGAGAGCACTGCTTTCTTTTCCGTGGTGCAGCCTTCTTATTGTCACCATCCTGCCGTGAGCTCTGCTGCTGCTTTGATTAAAGCTTTAAGCATTCATATCCAGAGATACCAGGGACTGTTTCTCGTTTCATCTTTTCCATTCATCTTCCTACTTTAATATGCTAAGGTATGTTTTTCTGATGGTTGTAAGAGGTTGCTGTTGCTTTCACTTATTTTCTTCTCTTCATATTTTCACAATGATACTGACTTTTGAGAATGTATTTTTCTGCCTGTCCACCACATCAGTTACATACGTTTTTCTATATGAAAAATTGAATTAAAAATACATGAAACCAAACCTTTAGAAACTCTCTCAGGTAATTTCTTCAAGTTCTTATGTACTTGTATTTTCCTTGTTTGTAATAATTAAAAGCTTACTTGGCATTTAACTTTTCACTTAACAGCTGTTAACTTCCTTTCCGTGCTGTTAACTTCCAGTAGGTAATGTCAGTACTCTTGCAAGTACCCAGGTATGCTTTTATAAAAAGGCCAAACTCCGATTTATGGTGTATTTTTACATTATTATTATTAAGAAGTAGAGAATTATTTGGCAATATTTGCATTTGAGAAGCCCATTTTAACCTTAAAAAATCAGTAGGTTTCTCAACTTCACATTATTCCCTATGAGTAAAGGATGCTATGAGCTAGCAATTCTGAAACTGTCACTTTGTGTGTAACTAACAAAGAGGCAAATACACTGCAGGTGAGAATGAGCTGGATTTCTCTCCATGGGAGAAAGAAATGACAAATGAGGGAAAGGGGGAAAGTGAAAATGAACCACATGGTGGCAGACTGGAATTGGAGTTATCAGCATGAAGTTATAGTTTTGTTTGTTTGTTTATTTTTGGTGAGGAAGATTGGCCCTGAGCTAACATCTGTTTCCAATATTCCTCTTTTTGCTTGAGAAAGATGGTCCCTGAGCTAACATCTGTGCCAGTCTTCCTCTACTTAATATGTGGGTCACTACCACAGCATGGCTTGGTGAGTGGTGTAGGTCCATGCCCAGGATCCAAACCTGCAAAGCCTGGGCTGCCAAAGCAGAGCAGACGAACTTAACCTCTATGCCACTGGGCCAGCCCCAGAAGTCATAGTTTTTAATGTATAGACAGATATACAGATGCAGCTGGGTGTGTATGCATGGGTTAGTATACATACAGATATTTCCTAGCTTTGCCTGCTGAGAGCAGCTAGAAGCAATGACACCTACTAGCCGTGACCAACCCAGCAGCCACACCTTGGTTTCTAGATACCATTCACCAATGAGAGGAACCAGGGCTCCTTGGAGAAGGGTTTGATTCTAGGCCTGGGGCAGGGAAAGTACAAGAGGAGCCTAGAACATCTTGGGGTGCCAGAAAGTTAAGGAAGTGCTCAGATAGGGAGGGAGGCATGCCAAAAGGACAGCCTGGCCAACCTGGAGGAGATCCTAATGGCCACCGCTGGAACAGTTTGAGCAGGAAAGTGATAGGAGTTAGATTATGCCCCACAGAAGAAAACAAATAGCCAAGGAATAAATGAGTAAATGGTGGTGAAGGGACAGCTTTTTCTTCTAGAAGAATTTGAATTAATAAATATCAAAGCAAAGAGGGAAATAGAAAATCACCATTAGGCAAATACCACAGTAATTGTTGCCCACAAGCCCCATCAGTGCGGCCAGAATTAGTATGTGAAAATTTGAGGAGAAACAGAATATTTGCATAGTCTCAAAGTTCCCTCCCAAGGTATAAATTACAAAGGGAAAAATAGTAACTGTACAATGTAGACACCTAGCATATACCACCTAGGCCAAGTGACCAAAGTTAACATCCCCAGTGATAAGAGTGTGGATGTCATAAAGCTGCTGGTACAACGCACTAAGGACGCAACGTCAGTTCTGTGGTGTCCTTCCCTGAATGTCAACCTCAATGCAAGTGTGAGAAACATCGAGCAGACTTAATTGAGGACTCTTCCACAGAACGTCACAGATTGGAGGAGACCAAGAAAACACAACTACTAAATGAAGCGAAGGGTCCTGGATAGGGTCCTGGAGTAGAAGAAAGGACAGTATTGGAAAAATGGGTGAAATTTGAATAAGGTCTGTAGTTTAGTTAATAAATGCTGTACCAATGTTAATTTCCTGGTTTTGATAATTATCATATGGTTATGTACGATGGTAACATTAGGCTGGGTGAAGGGTTCTCTCTGTAATATTTGTACAACTTTTTTGTAAGTCTAAAATTATTTCAAAATAAAAAAAATAGATGCTGGATACTTAAATGTATTAATGTGTGTATACAAGGACATTACTTGCAGCCTGGTTAACAATAGCAAGAAATTGAAAATAACACAAATGTCCGTCAATCATGGGTTAGGTAGATTATGTTATATTCATATAACTAATATAGTTATTAAAAAGAACCACATAGTGGGGGTTGGCCCCACAGCCAGGTGGTTAAGTTTCCATGCTTCGCTTCAGCGGCCATGGGAACCTACGCATGGCTCATCAAGCCATGCTGCGGCGGCATCCCACATGGAAGAGCTGGAGTGACTTACAACTACGATATACAATTGTGTGCTGGGGCTTTGAGGAAAAAAAAAAAAGGAGGAAGATTGCAACAGATGTTAGCTGTTAGCTCAGGGCCAATCTCTCCTTAAAAAAACCAACCAACCAACCAACCACATAGTGTTATGTCTACTGATACCTATGTCATAGTGAAGAGAAAGGGTTAAGGGTGTGTCTACTTCCATTCAGGCTGTCTGGATTCTCATCCCATCTCCAGTACGTAAAACTGATTCTGTGACCTTGGGCAAATTATTCCTCTTCTCTCTGTCCATCGGTTTTCTCATCTGTAAATTGGGAATAGTCATAGTATCTACTTAAGGACTGGCTATGAAGATTAAATGTGAAAATCCCTGTAAAACTCAGGATAATACTTAGCACATAATGTTGATAAAATTAGCTCTTTATTATTTCCTAAGAATAAATGGAAAAAACATCCAACAAAACATTTAAGTATCAAGTGGTGCCATTTCCGTTAAAAAAAATTCATATGTGTGAATCTTGAAGGTTAGATACTAATGTGTTAATGATGGTGGTGTTGGGGGAGGGCAGCAAATTGGGGAACTCCCAGTTTCTAAGTTAAACGTTTAAAAATTTATTTTCCATACAAAGTATACAGTTGGAGAAGTATACATAGCAGCTTTTAAAAGAATCCTGCTGTCAGTTATTAAATAGAAATTATTTAGAAATGAAAACTGTATCTCTATAATCCCCTGGGACATGGTTCTTAACTTGGAAAATGAAGAACTTAATGGCTCTGGCCTATAATTCTAGGCTGTGAAAGGTTATTGTGAGGATGCGTGTGCCCAGCTCTTCGTCTTCATGGGAAATAAACCAAGAGGCCTAAATTGTAGAGTTTAGCTAGAAATAAGTAATTCTGGTAATTTTCATTAGAATGATTAAACCCTGGAGTAGAGCACCAAAATGATGTAATCTCCAGGCCTATAATTAAAAATGGGAAAGATATCAATTGCTTTCTGATCCCCAGGGGTGGTGGTCCACCTGAGTTACAGTGGGAACCAGAATTCACTAATATCTTAACAGAAGCCATCAATATTGTATACAGCGTAGGTAGAATATATATGGAAATATATGTGTAAATAACACATGTTTTCAAAGAATATGCTTATGTTCATATTTTGGATATGATATTAGTTTTCCCATGATTATAAGGTTGTTTTTTTTTTCTGTGCATGCTTCAATGCCTATCATGCTGTGCAGGTCTTTATCATGCTGGGACTCCAAGCCTGGCCACTCTGATGTTAGGTGTACAGGTCTGTGCAGCAGGTTTAAGGCCCGTCTGTCTTTGTGGCTTTGGGCTGTACTGGACTTCTAAAAGGACCACAGGGTGGAGCTGGGTGAAATGTCAAAAATAAGGGTGTTGCAGGGTTATGGGAAGACCATCGCAAGAAATTCAAGTCCAAGGTAAAATGCTCTTTTGTTCTCTGGCATTTGTAACTCCTTTTTATTTCTTCCCTGTATGGGCCCCTCAAATTTGAATCACCAAAGCTTTCCAAGGGAAAAGGGAAAATGTTGAAAGCATATTTTCCTCGTTTGACTCTTGGTAATATTTTAACACCTTTTATCTTGGTTTCCTTAACACTTTCGTTTAAATATACAGTACTGGCTGACCTACTATTTTAGAATCATTTAGGTTTCATTTAAGTTCCACTTTTCCCTTCAGGATCCACCTGCTTTTTTCTTCTGTTTGTAACAGTCACTATTTCATCTCTGGTAACTGGATCGCAGAGCATTTCTCTTTCATGATAAAATTAGATGCAGTGCATTGAAGCCCATATTGTTATACTGCAGTCTCTAGAGAGCTGGAAGTAGACAAGAGAGGGCATCCCAAAATGCACTGTGCCACCGATGCTGGTAGATAATTTTAGCACAAGATTGAGTTTTAGAATGCTGTATTTTAAAGGTACTGGTTTCTATAGCTAGAGCCGACATATAAGTGTGGAGTTGTTACATGAACAGCACAGCTGCAGTGTTTGTGGGGTTTTCCACTTTTCCCCAAATACTTTGGGAAATTCTTAAATTCTAGAATTGTAATATCAGATAAAATCAGCTAGCTGTAGTGGGCACTGCTCACAGAGCCACTGCTGTGATGGTGGTTCATGAGGGTAGCAAGATCTAATGAAAGAGCGTGGGCTCTGGGAGTTGCATCATGGGTAAAGTTCTGACCTGCTCCTTGACTAGCTTTGTGATACCAGGCAAATTAACGAAGCTTTCTAAGGCTCCTTTCTCCGTCTGTAGAATGGAGTAACATTACTTCCTTTCAACTGTTGTTAATAAGGATTAAATTAGATTACATATGTCAGAATGTTTGCATATCTTCTGGCACATAACTAGTACCCCTAAGCCTTCCCCTCACCCCACCTGTTCTAATCCACCTCCACCTCTTGCTCAGAGTTTTTTCTAAGTTTTAAAAAACAGACAGAAAATATTATGTCCCTTTTTATATTTGGGTCTAAAAATCCTTATAAATTTTCTTTCTCGAATTCATTCCTTCATTCATTGTTGACTGTGTGCCAGGACATCTTTCTGGAGGGTAGGAGAAGCCCTCTGCCCTTAGGCAGGCACCCGAGCTAATTCACACTCAGGAGAGAGTCCTGAAGCAGAAGCGCTGAACCCCACAGGAGCTGGAAGGTGTGGGAGGATTAAGGTTGGTTTCACAGAGGAGGTTGAAGTAAAATCAGGAGGAATAGGAGACGGAGTGGCAGAGAGAGAGGGAATAATTTGTTCATTTGTATCCGGGATGAGTGAGAGAGGATTTCCACATGACTCCTGCGATTTAGGTGCCTGTGGTGCCATTTCACTGAGATTAGGAATACAAGAGCAATTTTATTAGGGTTGGAGGTAATCTTAAAAGGTTATCTAGTCTTATATCCCTGAATTTTTAGATGAGGAAACTGAGGAACTATTAAGTTTAGTTTCAAAGAGGAGTTGAGACTTTATTGTTAGACTTTCCCTGCTTTAATAGTGCAATCATTTGATTGCTGAAAGAGGCCCTAACGAATGGGACTGAAGGTATGATGTGTTGGACTTGAGAATTTTACACAGGAAACACCAAGGCATTTCTGTCTTTGTAGCAAGAGAAGGTCACTGCAAGCTGTCAGATTGAGGAGGAGTAGTGAAGTGGAAGAAAAGGGAGAGCTGAGGTCAGATTCTGAGCAGAGAGTGAGTGGGTTGCCAAAATTTGGTGTTAGTAAAGGCAGTGTGGGGTGATGCAGCCTGAGGTAACACAGTGGGAGCTGGCAGGGTGGAGCTAGTGGCAGTGTCCAGTGTGGTGGGCTGGTGGGAGATCAGAGCTGGGAGCAGAAGACAAGCAAAGCCATTCTACATGGATATGGAGTGGGTCCAGAGAAATTCCAAGGATGGCAGCTTTTGCGGTGCCTGAGGACGTCTCCTACAGGCTGGCCTGCCTCCACTGCTTGTCAACGTTTGGCTGATACCTAACACCTTACAGTTTTGTTTCTCTGAGCTTTTTCATGAAGAAGAAAGTTACCAAGCAGTCTGTTACCCTACTTCTGTTACATTATTTGTGGTATCTTGAAATTTCTTCTGGAAGGAACTTATGTTCTAAAAGTAGCTAATAGTGTTAATTTTATCTAGTCTCTTACATTCTTTAAAAATATATGGTTTATATATTTTCTGCTAAAAAATAGGATAAATTAGAGTCCTATGACTATGTTCATTAATAGTGAAAGATAAACTATTTTTAAAATGGACCTCTTATCTATAGACTATTAGATACATGAAACGTGGAAGTTAAAAAAGTAAATTTCAAAGTATATAATCCTCTTCTTTATTTCCAAGCCTATAATAAAACACAGATGTTTTAGGACATTTTATGGTTCACCAGAGTTCAAGCAAATGCACTGTATTTACATTTGATGTTTTCCAGGTTTGCCTGGCTCTTTATTTCTTTAAATACATTTGGTATTTCAACAGCGAGCCTATAACTAATAATTAGGCAAAGGAACACCCATTTTTTTTCCTTATATGTCCTAGTCTTATTTCTTCCACACAGATTTGTGTATTGTCTAAAGTCTTTATTTCTGCTGGGGGAATCATATGTCTCCTTGTTACTAATTATAACTGAGCATCATTTTCAATCAAAGTGAGTTTCTCTATTGCTTAATATTTTATTTCTTAAAGATAATTATTGCTAAATTTTCATCCATTTGGATTTTTCCTAGTCTTCCATATGTGCCTTCCAAAATGATTACTGAACATTGAACTTGTTTGTTAATTAAATCACTAGGTAAAAGCTGCCGTGAGCAATCTGTGATACCTAGATGCCTAAGGTTCTTCTAAAAAGGAATAAAATCATTCTTAAGGTAGTTTTCGTCTTACAAATATATTAAAAGACACAATTTTAGAAAAAAAATGACTAGAATTTCCATTATATTTTAGCAGTGAGCCCTAATGTCCTCATCTGTGAACTAATGCAGTGTTTCTCAGCACTGGCTATCTGTTAGAACCAGCTGGGAGAATTATAAAGACAACGCAACGCAAATAAACGACATAGTGCCAGCCTCCACCCCGAGAAAGCTCTGATTTTAATTGATATGGGATGGGATTGGTGGTATTTTTTTAAAGCTCCCCAGGTGATTCTAATGGACAACTGAGCCCGCAGACCAGATGACTTGTAAGTCTCTTTCAAGTTCTAATGTTCTGCTATGCTGAGATTTTTTGTCATCTAGTCCAACTGCTCCCTCAGCATACTTGTCTCTCAGTATTTGAAAAGTGGCATCTTGTTTTTATGTTAACATTCATGTTGAAAGAATGCTTCTTACCATTAGGAATCTTAAGTTCTTGTTTTTTTCTGATAAGCAGCCAAATTTGCCTTTGGAGAAATAAATAATAAATCTAGTTCTTTCTTTATTTGATGACCTTTCTGATATTTGAAGATTACTTTTATGATTTAACAAAGTTATAAAATACTCCCAATTTTTTCATCTCTTGTTCGTGTGACTTTATTTTCACATCCCACCATCCTGCTTGTCCTGCTCTGGGGATCATCCGGGTTGCCGTGAAGTATGTTCTCTCGAGGTGAACATAATCCCTTGATGATCAGAGGAGGGAGCCTAGGGGGTTTGGTGATTTTCCTGCTTTCAAATTCTTATTGAGCATGGGGTTAATAAAAGACACTAGTTTTGGTAAATAGTTAATTATTTACTGACACTCATTGGTCTACAGATACATCCACTAATAAATACAGTAGATGATAAAATTCCTAGCATTTTTGAAATCTTATTATGTATCAGGCATGGTTCTAATGTTTAAATATATTAACACATTTTATTCTTGCAATAAATCCTATGAGGTGGGTACCATTATTATCTCTAATTTTATAGATAAAAAGAAGAAACAGCCAAGGAACAGGGCAAGTAAGTAGATTGCCTCTGATTTCACAGTAAGTGGCAGAGCTAGGATGTGAGTAATGTGAGTCATCTTACTGCAGCACCTGTAATCCTTTAGCCTTTCAGTAGAGGTCTCCTCATCTGTAGTATAAGAATGTTGATTCTGAGCCAGCCTGGTGGCATAATGGTTAAGTTCGCACGCTCTGCTTTGGCAGCCCAGGGTTCGCAGGTTTGGATTTGGGGCACAGACCTAGCACTGCCTGTCAAGCCTTGCTGTGTTGGCATCCCACGTAAAATAGAGGAAGATTGGCACATATGTCAGTTCAGCGACAGTCCTCCTCAACCAAAAAGAGGAAGATTGGCAACAGATGTTAGCTCAGGGCCAATCTTCCTCCCAAAAACAAAACAAATAAAAGAATATTGATTTCTAAGTACCTTGCCACCTCCAAGTTCTTATGATTCTATATAAATTAATAATACTGTATTTATACCAATTAATTTAACATAGCATATTCAAATAAAAGAATCTTCAGCCTCTTAGACCTATTTCTAAATTAATAACAAAGCCAAGAGCTTTGCATTTGTTTTATTCTAAATGACAAATACTATTGCCTAAATTTACACAAGAAACTAATCTTTTTATTTTGCAGTAATACATACATATGTACAATAAAAGACTTTAGATTATATTCATTTATCCATCATCTAAAAGTCTGGAGAGAATCTGGTCTAAACCTTGATGTATTTCATAGAATTCTAGAACTCTAGAGTGTCAAGCCTTGTGACTCATGAAGTCAATTACGCTTAGTTCCTAAGTGTGGAAGTTGGGGGTTAAAGAAGTTATATGGAGGGCATAAGGTTTATGCTTGTACTCAAATAGGTAAACTAGATTATAGGAGATGCACTCAATTTTTGTGTGTGTGTGTGAGGAAGATTGGCCCTGAGCTAACATCTGTTGACAATCTTCCTCTTTTTTTTTCTTTTCTTTCCAACACCCCAGTACATAGCTATATATCCTAGTTGTAAGTCATTCTAGTTCTATGTGGGATGCCGCCTCAGCACAGCCTGATGAGTGATGTGTAGGTCCACGCCCAGGATCCGAACCAGGGAACCCCAGGCCACCAGAGTGGAGGGTGTGAACTTAGCCATGGGGCCCACCCCTCAAATTTTTTATGATTACATCTGTTTTAAGAAAGTTCAAGTATTTCAGAAGCTGCTTTCCATAAAAACAATTTATATGCTAATTGTTATTTTTATTTATTCTTTAAAGTAGATTTTTAATGAATTCTGCTAGACAGTCTTTGTTCAATTTGCCAAATAAATTTCCTAAAACATAATTTTATTATTCAGATGTGTGTTTCTTCAATCAACTCAAGCAGAAAGTTTCTGACTTTATCACTGAAAAATCATTTAAAGAACCGTAGTTGATATCCAAAAGTCCTTTGTGTTCTCATAGTTTCACCAGCCTAAGAAAGTTGTGTGGATTCTAACTCTTTATGAATATTATTTTTTAGTCTTGTCTGGTTCATTCTGAAAGCTCAGTCTTTCTGTGTAAGGCTTATACACTTGAAGTTGCCAGTAAAAACATGCTATCAGGAATAGAAACATTTCAAAGAAAAATCAACCTCGTAGAACCTACTCTCCATCTAATTACTTTAGCTTCAGATATGTTTGTATGACTGATAACAGAATATAAAGGATAGAGGCTGCAGACAGTGTTTCTGTTCACTGTAAACCTTAGCCTAGAGGCTGTTTGTGTCTCTTTGTGCTCATTTGCAGTCCATTTGCCAGCTCAGCATATTCTTCTGAACTGGCATTGTGAGCATGTCAGCCATCAGTTGTGTGTGTGCTAAGGCTTGGTGGGCTTGTGTGTATGTGCCAGCATTACCCTCGAAATTATTGATTTTAGGATTATAAAGAAAAGCATAGTCTTTGATGTGAAGATCTGATTTTCCCTTTAACAGCAGAATTTTAAGTTTTTGTCTCAGAGGAGGATGGCTGCTTTTGTAGGACAGAAAGCCTACAAAACAGTAATGATGCTGCTGCTCTTTTGGAAGCTTTTGATTTCAGCTTTATAAAGAAGGATTTAACACCTTAGAAAACATCAGAATGAGAAGTTGTGATCTTCCTTTCTTTTTGGTGACTTTCATATTTATAGTCGTACATTCATGGACTTACAACAGGAGGTGTTGAAGATGCTGTAACCCAGTCACCTCATTTTACAGGTGACACCACCTGGCACCATGCGTTTGTTTCTCTGATGTCTTCCCATGACAGGGAGGCTGCATGAGGGCAGGGCTGGATTTCCCTGTTCACTGTTGTGTCCCAGTGGGCCCTCATTTAGGTTTGCTGAGCAAATGAAGAACCTAGGACTTGGGGAGAGAAGAGATTTACCAAGATTGTCCAGCCAGTAAGTAGCAAAATCTGACCTAGAAACTTCATCTTCTGACTACAAATTTTGTGCCTTTTCCATGATTAAAAAAAGTAAACTTTGACTTGGGAGTCTTAATTATTTGGGAGCCTTAATCTGTACAGAAAAATCAGAATCAGAGATCTTGTCAAGATGCCAGCGTAGGCAGACTCTGAACTCCACTCCTCCCACGAAGACAACCAGGTTACAACTATTCTTGGAAAAATTACCCTGAAGAGAAAACTGAAGACTGGGTAAAAAGAACCCCCACAACAAGAAACAGTCCTGCATGAGGTGGAAGAGGCAGAAATTCCTTCCGGATAGGAACAAAGCCACCTTCATGAGCCATGGACCTTCACAGCTGGCCGGCAGGAGCCACCCTAAGGTACACAGTCCTCCTTGGAGAAGTGGGGTCCTTAGCAGGGGCCCATTACCCTTCAGACTCAGCACAACTGAGGCAAGTGTCCTACTCTCTGGCTTCGCTGGCTATTAACTGCAGTGCAGAATATCCACAGAAAAGCTATCAGATGAAAGCTGATAAGACCCGGGTCTTAAAGGGCCCGAGCACAAATTCACCCATCTCAAAGAACAACCTAAAATCTCCAACAAGAAAGCCGCACAGTCCCTTGGTGAAAAGAGACTCACCTAGTAGGCTCTGGGTGCATCTTGGTGAAAGATGAGACCTCTCCAGAGGCTGAGACATTGGTGGCAGCCATTGTTGTGACCTAGTACAGGCATCCTGACACAGACACTGGCAGATGTCATTGGAGTTCTTTCCCTGGCCTGATAGCCCAAGGGTCTGCCACAGCCACTAGAGTGCATATTTAATCCAGTTCAGCCAGGGAAGGCAGCCCACCCTAAGGACCAGCCCCACCCAAAAGCAAGCCCTCAGGCTACTTGTGGGCCTGCATTGACTGGGTGCCTTGATCCTCTATAGGCAGGCAAGTGTGTCCACCTCTGTGGGGCAGGGCCTGTGTGAGGAACAGGTGAACTGTGGGGGACGTTGGTGGAGAGGTTGGGGCGTCTGCAGTGGGGTGACTGCGTACACTCCAGGGGTTTGGGAAGTGTGCATGGACCAGGGCTGTGTTGACAGTTGTGTGGACCTGTGGGGCTGAGGCTTATCAGTGGGAGAAGACCTTTGCTCCACAAACAGCCACAAAGAAGATTGGCCCCACCTTCCAAAGCCTGAAACAACTGGGTGCTCGCTGGTCTAGGGCCAGCCCCACTCAGCTGTACTCCTAAGAGAGCTGACAACAGCTTTGCAGGCCTGAGAAGTACAGTAACTGTAAGTCCCTGAGCCTAGCAACCAGCTACACTGGATACCTACCCAATTATCAGGAGAACTGCAACAGGAATGTGCTATTGGGCCTTGTAGCCGATGGCGCTGTGTGT
Source organism: Equus asinus (assembly GCF_041296235.1). Classification (NCBI taxonomy): domain Eukaryota; kingdom Metazoa; phylum Chordata; class Mammalia; order Perissodactyla; family Equidae; genus Equus; species Equus asinus. The sequence goes on along the minus strand of NC_091816.1, from coordinate 405,815 downwards.
CCCCCAACCCAGTTTACAAACAGCTTGCCAAGGAGGGAAAGACTAGACTCCCTGGGTACCTGCAGTAAGAGCAACCCTGCAACAGCAGAAGGACACAAGTAGCCCAGACAGGGGTCACTTTTGGATCATTTGAAACTGGTGACGAGAGGGAAGCACAGCTGGGCCTCAAAAGGCATCTCTTACATAAGGCCTCTTCTTTAAGATTAGGAGACATAGCTGACTCATGTAATACATAGATATAAGCACAGAGAAAGAGGCATAATAAAGAGGCAAAGGAATACATTCCAAGCAAGGGAACAGGACAAAACCCCAGAAAAAGGACTAAACGAAACAGAAATAAGCAATCTGCCTGACAAAGAAAACCTCATAAGGATGCTCACTGCTGTTGGGAGAGACTGGATGAACACAGTGAGAATGTCAACAAAGAATTGGAAAATATAAAAAAGAACCAATCAGAAATGAAGAATACAATACTGGAAATGAAAAATTCACTAGAGGGACTCATAGCAGAGTAGATGATACAGAAGAATGGATCACCAAGCTGGGTGAAAGACTAGAGGAAATCACCCAAGCTGAACACATAAAAAAGAATTAGAATGAGAACAGTCTAAGGGAACTCTGGGACAATATCAAGCACACTAACATTTGTATTATAGGTGTCTCAGAAGGAGAAGAGAGAGACAAAGGGGCAAAGAATCTATTTGAGGAAAAGATAGCTGAAAACTTTCCTAACCTAAGGAAAGAAAGAGGTGTCCAAGTACAGGAAGCACAGAGAGCACCAAAAAAGATGAACACCAACAGGCTGACACCGAGACACATTATAATTAAAATGTCCAAAGTTAAAGATAAAGAGAGAATCCTAAAAGCGGCAAGAGAAAGGCAACAGATGACATACAAAAGATAGGCCATAAGGCTCTTGGTGGACTTCTCAGCCAAGACCCAACAGCCTAGAAGAGACTGGCGTGATGTATTTAAAGTGCTGAAAGGAAAAAACCTATAGCCAAGAATATTATATCCAGCAAGGTTATCATTCAAAATAGAAGGAGAGATAAAGAGCCTCCCAGACAAGCAAAAATTAAAGGAGTTTATCACCAAGAAACCAGTTCTACAAGAAATGATGAAGGGACTTATTTATAAGTGGGAAAGAGAAGACCACAAATTGGGATAAGAAAATTATCAAAAAAAAAAAAAAAAAACCAACAGGCAATTAAATCACTGGTAAAGGCAAAAATACCGTAAAGGTAGCAGATTAACCACCCACGAAGATAATATGTAGGTTAAAAGACAAAAGCATGAAAATTACCTATTTCAATGATAAGAGGGTAATGGATAGACACACACAAAATGAGAGATTAGATATGATTTCAGAAACATAAAATGTGGCAGGAGGGGAGTGAAAAAGTAGAGCTTTTAGTAAAAGGTCAAGCTAAAGAGACTGTCAACTCAATATAGATTGCTATAAATGTAGAATATTATATAGGAACCTCATGGTAATCACAAACCAGAAACCTATAAGTAAACAAGTAAGAGGAAAGAAATCAAACATATTACTAAAGAAAGCCATCAAACCACAAGGAAAGAAAGCAAGAGAAGAAGAAAGGTACAGAGAAGAACTACTAAAATACCAAGAAAGAAAAAGTAAGAAAGTGGCAATAAATACATTTTTATCAATAGCTACTTTAAATGTCAATGGAATAAATGCTCCAATCAAAAGACATAGGGTAGCCGATTGGATGAAAAAACAAGACCCATATATATGCTGTGTACAAGAAACACACTTCAGACCCAGAGACACTCACAAACTGAAAGTGAAAGGATGGAAAAAGATACTCCATGCAAGTGGTAAAGAAAAGAAAGCAGCAGGGGTAGCAATACTTAAATCATAGAAAATAGACTTTAAAACAAAAACTGAGACAAGTGACAAAGAAGGGCACTACATAATGATAAAGGGAACAAGCCAAGAAGAGGCTATAATACTTTTAAATATCCATGCATCCAACATATGAGTGCCTAAATATATAAAGCCATTATTAACAGACATGAAAAGAGAAATAGACAGTCACACAATAATAGTAGGAGACTTTATCACTCCACTTACACCAATGGATAGATCATCCAAACAGAAGATCAATAAGGAAGCATTGGCTTTAAGTGACACATTAGATCAAATGGACTTAATTGATGCATACAGAACATTCCATCCAAAAACTGCAGAGTACACGTTCTTTTCAAATGCATGCGGAAGATTCTCCATGATTGATAACATAATAGGCCACAAAACAAGTCTTAATAAATTTAAGAAGATCAAACTAATATCAAGCATCTTTTCTGACCACAAAGGTATGAAACTAGAAATCAACTACAGGAACAAAATCAGAAAAGCCACAAAAATGTGGAGATTAAACAAAATGTTATTGAACAATTGAGTCAATGAAGAAATCAAAGGAGAAATCAAAAAATACCTGGAGACATATGAAAATGAAAACAAGACATGGCAAAATCTATGGGATACAGCGAAAGCAGTTCTAAGAGGGAAATTTATAGCAATTCAGGCCTACCTCAACAAAGAAGAAAAATCCAAAATAAACAATCTAACAGTGCACCTAAAAGAACTGGAAAAAGAGGAACAAACAAAGCCTAAAAGCAGCAGAAGGAAGGAAATAATAAAAATCAGAGCAGAAATAAATGAAATAAAGACTAAAATAAACTAGAAATTAATGAAACCAAGAGATGGTTCTTTGAAAAGATAAAAAAAAAAAAAAGGCAAACATTTAGCTAGACTCACCAAGAGAAGAAGAGCAAAGGCTCAAATAAATAAAATCAGAAATGAAAGGGAAGAAATTACAACAGACATCTCAGAAATACAAAAGATTTATAAGAGAGTATCATGAAAAGCTATACTCTAACAAATTGGATAATCTAGAAGAAATGGATAAATTCTTAGAATCATGCAACCTTCCAAAACTGGGTCAAGAAGAAATAGAGAATTTGAATAGACTACTAAGGAGATCAAAACAGTAATCCAAAACCTCCCAAAAAATAAAAGTCCAGGACCAGATGGCTTCCCTGGTGAATTGTCCGAATGATTTAAAGAAGACTTAATACCTGTCCTTCTCAAACTCTTCCAAAAAATTGAAGAGGAGAGGAGACTTCCTGTCTCATTCTACGAATCCAACATTATCCCGATACCAAAACCAAACAAGGACAACACAAAAAAAGAAAATTACAGGCTAATATTACTGATGAACATGGATGCAAAAATCCTCAACAAAATACTAGCAAATCGAAAACAACAATATATTAAAAAGTTCATAGATCAAGATCAAATGGGACTTATTCCGTGGATGCAGAGATGGTTCAACATCTGCAAATCTATCAATGTGATACACCACATTAACAAAATGAAGAATAAAAACCATGTGATCATCTCAATAGATGCAGAGAAATCATTTGACAAGATACAGCATCCATTTATGATAAAAATTCTAAATAAAGTGGGTATAGAAGGAAAATACCTGAACAATAAGGGCCATATATGACAAACCCACAGCTAATATCATTCTCAATGGAGAAAAACTGAAAGCTATCCCTCGAAGAACAGGAACCAGACAAGGATGCCCACTTTCATCTCTCTTATTTAACATCGTATTGGAAGTCCTAGCCAGAGCAGTCTGGCAAGAAAAAGAAATAAAATGTGTCCAAATTGGAAAATAAGAAGTGAAACTGTCACTCTTTTCAGATGACATGATTTTATACCTAGAAAACCCTAAAGATTCCACTAAAAAACTTTTAGAAATAATAATGAATACAGTCCAGTTGCAGGATACAAAATCAACATACAAAAATCAATAACGTTTCTATACACTAACAATGAAGTAACAGAAAGAGAAATCAAGAATACAATCCCATTTACAGTTGCAACAAAAGAATGAAATACCTAGGAATAAACTTAACCCAAAAGGGAAAAGATCTGTACACCAAAAACTATAAAATATTGTTGAAAGAAATTGAAGAAAACACAAAGAAATGGAAAGATAGTCCGTGCCCTTGGGTTGGAAGAATAAACATAGTTAAAATTTGCATACTTCCTAAAGCAATCTATAGATTCAACACAATCCCTATCAAAGTTCCAACAACATTTTTCACAGAAATAGAACAAAAAATCCTAAAATTTATATGGACCAACAGAAGACCCTGAATGGCCAGAGGAAGCTTGAGGAAAAAGAACAAAGCAGGAGGTATCACACTCTCTGATTTCAAAATATGCTACAAAGCTATAGTAACCAAACCAGCATGGTACCACACAAAAACAGACACACAGATCACTGGAACAGAATTGAGAGCCCAGAAATAAAACCTCACGTGTATGGACAGCTACTTTTCGACAAGGGAGCCAAGAGCATGCAATGGAGAAAGGAGAGTCTCTTCAATAAATGGTGTTGGGACAACTGGACAGCCACATGCAAAAGAAGGAAAGTACACCATTCGCTTACACCATGCACAAAGATCAACTCAGAATGAATTAACGATTTCAATGTAAGACCTGAAACCATGAAATTTCTAGAATAAAACATAGGCACTACGCTCTTTGATATTGGTCTTAGCAGCATATTTTCAAGTACCATGTCTGACCAGGCAAGGAAAACAAAAGAAAAAATGAATAAATGGGACTACATCAACCTCAAAAGCTTCTGCACAGCAAAGGAAACCATCAACAAAACGAAAAGACAACCTAACAATTGGGAGAAGATATTTGCAAATCATATATCAGATAAGGGGTTAATATCCAAAATATACAAAGATCTCATATGTCTCAACGACAAAAAACCCCAACAACCCAGTTAAAAAATGGGCAAAAGATCTGAACAGAGATTTCTCTAAGAAGATATACGGATGCCCAACTGGTACATGAAAAGGTGCTCAGCATCATTAGCTCAGGGAAATTCAAATCAAAAGTACAATGAGGTATCACCTCACTCCAGTCAGAATGGCTATAATTAACAAGACAGCAAATAACAAGTGTTGGAGAGGATGTGGAGAAGAGGGCACCCTCATACACTGCTGGTGGGAGTGCAAACTGGTGCAGCCACTATGGAAAACAGTATGGAGTATCCTCAGAAAATTAATAATACATCTACCATATGATCCAGCTCTCCCACTGCTGGGTATTTATCCACAGAAATTGAAAACACAAATGCATAAAGATACATGTACCCCTATGTTCATTGCAGCCTTATTCACAATAGGCAAGACTCGGGAGCAACCAAGGTGCCCGTCAAGGGACGAATGGATAAAGAAGGTGTGGTACTTACAATGGAATACTGCTCAGCCATAAAAACTGATGAAATCCAGACATTTGTGACAACATGGATGGACCTTGAGGATATTATGCTGAGTGAAATAAGTCAGAAGGAGAAAGTCAAATACCATATGATCTCACTCATAAGTAGAAGATAAAAACTACAACAAACAAACACATAGAGACAGAGATTGGATTGGTGATTACCTGAGGGGAAGGAAGTGGAGGGGAGGGCAAAAGAGATGATTAGGCACACATGTGAAGTGATGGCTTGTAATTACTCTTTGGTGGTGAACATGATGTAGTCTATCCAGAATTCAAAATATATTGTGATGTACACCTGAAAGTTATATAATGTTATTTAATGTTACTGCAATAAAAAAAATAATAAATCACAATCGTACACAGTTTACATTTTTGGATATTGTCTTTCAAGCGTAGAAACTACTTATTTCATTGAACCCATATGGTACAACTGATTGCTTGAAGGTATTTTTATCCATATGTTTTATAGATGAAGAAAGTTGGGCTTTGAAAGACTTAATTTACCAGGAGTTAGACAGAATCACAGCCAGGATTCCAGGCTGGTTTTGTGCCTCCGAGCTTCATTAGCTTTCTGCTTTTGCCTTTTACATGGAGGTCGGTGTTCCTCAATCGGAGGAATTACCCAGGCCCGTAAGTAACGGTACCTGAAATGATTTAGCTCAGCCCTTATGTGTTGCAGACCTTAATACCTGTAGAATTTAAGTAAGTGCTGGCGTAGGCTAGAGGTCTGTATTTAAAAGGCAGCAAAAGAAGCCTCACTTCCCAGTTTCTTTCATCTGTGGTCGTCAGCCTTCACTTCCTGTGTTGTCTGAGTTGAAGGCCTTTTCTGCCTCCTTTTTTTTCTCATTCCCCCATAATTGGACTTGAATTTCCGTATTTTGGTCCTAAATGATTTGCAGGCTTTAAATCCTTCCTACTAAACAGTAGATACCCCTGAGATAGAAAGGTATTAAACTAGTTCAAAGATTAACATCTCTAGCTAGAAGAAAGAGACTGCCTTTTTTTTGTCTTTATTGAGGAGAATGGAGAGGAATGATGACAAACCAGGAAATGAGTGGAAACCAGGAAATGAGTGGAAGCCGCTGTAACATGACACATTTGTCCACACTCTGTGAAACTGGTAAACCTCTTCTTATCCGACGAAATTTTTGTTTAGGCTCAACTGGACTAATTTCTTGGGACTCAGCATGATCTTATCACATCTCCACTTAAGTAAACCCATCTGCCAGCCACCTTTTGGCAAAGGTCGTATATGGGTCCTGCTGCTGTTTCTTATACACAAAGAGTGGAGGTTTCAAGAGGGTGGTGGTCTGCAGTGTCGCGCTTTGGTGCAGGAGAAAGGCAGCTGCCTAGCCTCAGGATCTACTCTGTGGAGATTCTGATGTTCACTTCTTCTAGAAGGGTATGTTAGAAACATTGACCTTTTAAAAGCATAACCCTATGAAGTAGGATTTCTCACTTTTAAAAATAACTTTTCATTTTTCCCCTAATAATTTATACATTCTTTACCTGGTACCAAATTCTTGTATCTTGTGTAAAATGTCCATTTAGCCAAAGGTACTAAGAGACTGTGTGGTAGTTCTATAACCTTACTCTTTTGTTCCCTCTTTCTGTATTTTTAAAGAATCGTGGTTAGATGTTGTAATCAAGCCTGCTCTCCATGAAGATGTAGTCTGTGCTGTACCTTCCATCCTGTTCTTTCTTTTCTGTTCTTAACTGGCTGAAGAGTCAAGGGCAGGAGATGGATGTATTGGCTAGAAAAGGCACTTAATTCTGGTCATCTTTCATTTTCTTTCTCTTGATTTCCTTGATGCTGTTGTGAGTTCCAGTAATGGGGTTTGTGGTAGATTGTCTGCAGAGATGGTCACCTGTAATTCTTCCCATCCCTATGTGCACATGCTGTTCCACCCTTCAGGAGAGTGGAGTCTCTTGCCCCTTCCCTTGAAGTCTGGGCTGGCCTAGTGTGACCGAATGTGGCAGAAGTGATTCTGTGACAATTACAGACCTTAAGAAGGGGCGGTTTCTGAGGCACTGTGTAAGGAAGGAAATCCAAGCTCTCCTGCTGGAGAGGGAAGTGTGTATAGTGGGAGCAGCGAGGTTCTGCGCTGCAGCCAGCACTGCTCGCAGACGTGGGAGTGAGGACCTTGGGTCTCCAGCCCCAGGTGAGCCTGGCCAACACCGTGGGGCAGCGAGGAGCAGCCTCTCTGAGCTCTGCCCCAAACTGCACATCCACAGAATCATGAGCAAATAAAAAGTAGATGTGGTAAGCCACTGACTTTGGGGTGGCTTGTTGCACAGCAATAGATAACTGAGACAGGACTTTTATATCTTCCAAGGCTTCCTCCTCTTCTCAGGTATGGTTACTGTTTGTTCACGTGCATCTATGATGTTATATTCCTGAGACCTGCTAACTGGTCAGTGTTCGATTGTGGTAAAAATTTGTTAAACATTCTTTAGCAGCTGTTTCTCATTGTATTCCTTACCAGTTCTGTATCTGTCCTCTCTTGGAGCAGATGTGTCTCCTGAAATGCCCCTGAGAGGTCATTTCTCTGGGCACTCAGTGACGCCATTTCTTATAGTTGTTTATGGGAGGCAAAAAATTACTCCCCTAAAAGAAAAACAATGAAAAAAAATGACTTATTTTCTCTAAAGGGCATTTCCTGCTACCAGATTAGACCATACTTACCTCTCAGACTCCATGAATAGCTTATTGGTGGGCAAAGAACAAAACAGAAGGATCTGGGATAAAAATAAAGCGAAAGTTCAGACAATCTAGGGAGAGTTTGCAATGTATATTTTCTGTTCAGACTGTAAGTATTCCCTGAAAAACTTAGAAGGTAGTTATTTAGTCTTCTTTTAAATTTTGTGGAAGGATCTGAAACCATTTTTAAAAGTACAACTTTTAATTTCCTGAGTAGAATGAATGCTTGTTCTGAGGTCCTTGTATCAGCTTCTGTGAGCAATTTCCCTTGAAAGCTCAAGGTAGTATTTTTCTCATTTTGTTGTCAGTTTTTTGTACTTTAATTAAGGCTCTATCAGTTTTTTTCTGTTGTTTTTCTGCCTAGCAATTCCTTTCCCCAAACTCTCCCGAACGGTTGATTAAAAATAATGACTGGGATCATGTTTGATCCAGGGCAGTAAAATTTAAGTATCAGATGGATGGGAGAGGCTGAGTTTAGAGGATCTAAGTTGCCTTTGTTAATTGACAGAGAGAATCGTATCAAGCCCATCTTATTGTTTTGTTTACTGTTTCCCATACTTCCAGTCATTCATTTGACTGGAATTCCATGAGCTCGGTAGTCAATAGTTAGAATCAGTGTTTTCCTGTATGATGAAGAAGGTTCTTTTTGCAGGTGGGAAGGAGAGAATTTTCTAGAGAGGACAGAGAAGAATGGTTTTTAGGAGCAAATTCTCTTTCCCTAGTTTCATTTAAAAGTAAGTATTATTTTCAACCTTACCTGAGTACATGTGAATTTCTACTTGGTCACCAACCCTAAAATACGATTACAGGCTATTTATATATTTTTTCCAGTTTTTTCAAGCACGTTTCAACTATGCATGTCTTTTCTTTCAGTTATATTTTAGATTTCTGAAAAACGGTGGCTACATACTCTTAACCTCTAAGGCAGTGTTTCCCGCTGGACATTTGGCAATGTTTGGAGACGTTTTTGATTGTTACATCTTGGGACAGATAGGTGTTACTTGTATTTAATGGATAGAGGCCAAAGATGCTGCTAAACATGCTGCGGTGCATGGTATCTGACATACAGGAGGCAATCAGTAAGTTCTTGTTGAATGGATGGGTGAGAGGTCAGCGAATGTAACATTGGATATAGTGTGTCTTCTCTTCCTTCTCTTTCCTTGGAAGTTACTGAGGGTAGGCAGGCTTTGTTAAAGATCAAATTTTGTTGTTAGTGCTGTGGAGTCAATTCTGACTCCTAGCAACTCAGTGTGCAGCAGAGGGGAGCCCTGCCTGGTCTTTCTGTACCATCCTCACCTTCTGGTGCTATATCAGATGATGCTCCACTGCTATTCATAGGGTTTTCATAGCCAGTTTTTTGGAAGTGAGTGGCCAGGTCCTTCTTCCTTGTCTCTTAGTCTGGAAGCTCCACTGAAGCCTGTCCACCATGGGTGACCATGTTGGTATTTGAAATCCCGGTGGCATCACAGCAGCATGCAGCCTCCACATATGACAAAGGACAGACAGCTTGTGTGATTCCCTGATCTGGAAATGAACCCAGGCTGTGGTGGTGAGAGTGCCGAATCTTAACCACCAGACCTCCAGATCAAATTGCTAGTTCAGAAATAACATGGCCTTTTTATTAATATGCATATATAAAGGAGTTTTGCAATTCCTTCACACAATGACAGAGATCAAAGCTAGATAAGTTTTTAATTATAATGTGACGTGTGTGTGTTTATATTGGAGAATACTTGCCACTTATCAGCCAGAGAGATGTATTAACAGATGAGAATTGTTGTGAGGTTGACGATCATGCCATGTTATCTTCATCCCTGAACTGTCAGGTCTTAATTTTGTTGTCCTGTGGTTGTGGAATGAATGAGGTTTTTGAAGCTTTTCCAAAGTAACATTTCAGATTAAGAACATCTCAAAAGAACTGGTACATTGGGGAAAAAACCCAGGATACTACTTGTAATTAGAAAAAAGCAATTCTTTAGTGTATTTCTTACTTTTGAAAGTCAAGGACTAGTATGCCAGATGATGCCCCTATTTTAGAAAAGGGGAAGTTTTTTTAGCTTTAGGATGCTTTTTTTTTGTAGTCTCCATGGAATTCAGGCTTTGCTACCTTAGTGAAAGAGGAAATAAATGAATGCGATAAATAATGAGAGTTGTTTTTACTGGATGGAAACATTGCATTGCAGCAACATTACTGAGAAAAATTGTATCAGGAACTTGCTCACTAGGAAGGTTTAGCGGGGGATTTATTTCCCTCTCCAATGGAGTAGGTCAGAGACAGGGATGTGAAAGATTCCCTCCCAGAATGGCGTTTATAGTTTTCATAGCATCCTCATTTTATTCAAGGCCTGGAGTAAGTGCTGGCTGTTTTGAGGAAGAACAATGTTTTAAAGGTAATGTGCGAGACAGATGCTGGGTAGCTTTTCTTAATACACAGTTGCTAAGTACTATCTGGTTAAAATGCCTGCTGTTCTAATCCATACTTCGCCAATTGCATCCTTGTTTGTTTGGGGAGCTTTAAATTCTGTTTATACCTTTTATCTTGTTGCACCCTTCTTTAACGTGGTAGCAAGTCCCCAGGGTTGCTGCAGGTGCCCACACACAGCCCTCTGTCCTGACGTAATTCCGGGTGAGACAGTCCCAATCAAGGTGCCACATTTGAATAAAACTCCGTATTGAATATGGACTAATGTTAAGAACTGCTGTGGATTAAAGGAGCCAATTAATTGAAGCAAAAGGAAAAGGAAAATCAAAACTGATGTTTGCTGTTTCCTTAGCTCATTGCTTAAGCTTTTACAAATTGCCTGGTAATTATGAGAATTTGTAGGATTGTGGATTCTGAGGGGAGTTCAGAAATCTGTGCTGACTAGCAAAGGAAGTTCAGAATCTCAAAGGGAAAAAAAATTAAAAAGACTTAAGGTTCCTATAGTTGATAAAATCTCCTGCATTTAAAATTATTAGTCTCTTTTTTCAATTATTACCTTTTATTTTTACTCTTTCTTTGGGTGGGAAATGGGCAGGAAAAATCAAAGTTTTCAGTCAACTCTTTGAACACTCCATTTTTGGACCAGACGTTTTGGGATACAGAGAAAATATAAGACCACAAGGAGTTTATTCTCTAGACAGAGGGAGGACTGGCACATAGCCCTCTCTCTTTCCTTCGCCTCTCCCCACTTCCTTTTCATATTCATTTTGATAGCTCATACTTCTTTTTTTCCTTTGGATAGGAAAGGGGCAACTGAAGGTGATTTGAAGACTCTTCAAACTCTGGTCCCTACAGCTTCAGCTCTTTCCCTGCCCTCTTTGTGCTCTGAGCTCTAGACCATTGAACTTCTTTCAGTTTCTCGACGCTCTTCTCCTCTCTCGTGCTTCTAGGTCTTCATCCGTGCCGTTCCCTCTGCTTCAAGCACTCCTCCCTGCTTTTACTCTGGCTAACTCATACTCATCCTTCAAGTCTTCCCTTAGATGTCCCTTCCTCTGCGAAGCCTTCCCTATTGTTGATGTCTAAGTTGTGTCCTTTCTTTGTACATCTGTGGCATCTGGCTTTAATTGACTTCAGTGTTTACACTAGACTGTAAGTTTGGAGAAAGCAAAGACCATGTCTGTTGTATTCATTGGTGTATCCCAGTGCCTAACACAGAGCTCTTGAGTACTGGGAATGTGTACTTAAGTGCTAAATCATGTGAAGAGAGAAACGAGGGAAGATAGACGTGATTAGTGAAGATGAGGACTCGACCTGAAAGATAAGCTCCTTTGTGGGGGGTGTTTGACACACTTTCTCCTACTTCCCTTCCTCCCTCTCGTTTGTGTTTCTCTTTTTCTTATAATAATTCCTTCATTCGTCCAGCAAATATTTTTTGGCAGCCTATGTTTCACCATTATTCTAGGTGCTGAAAATATAACAGTGAAAAATTCCTGCCTTTGTGGAATTTACATTCTGATGGACTAACTGGATAAAAACAGGTTAAATATGAGTATAGAAAGTCGCTTAGCAGGCTGGCGGGGCAATGAGGAGGCCACCTTGATGGATAGGGCATGTTGCAAGATCAGTCTCTGAGTAGTTCCCTTAAGAACATGGTTTTACTTTGGAAAGTAGGTAGTTAATGGAGAAGTACATGGAGCTTTTGAGCAAAAGAGACTTTTAGTCTGTAATTAGTATGCAGAAACTGAAAGTAAAAAGGCCACCTTAGACAAGACTGCCAAAATTGGGGTCAGGATACCCAGCTTGGGACAGGGCAGCAGCAGAGAGGCAACGATGACTAGAAGAGACACTGCGTGTGGGAGGTGGGGGGAGGGAGGTTTGGATTTCTTTTTAATTTGACTGTATAGTTTTTAAAGAAAATTTCCTAGATGGTATACTGTCTGGATGGGGGAGATGAAGGTGAGAGAGAAATTAAGACTATAAATATAAAGCCCAGAAGAGCAGTAGAAACACTGAGAAAGATAGGGGCAGTAGTTTTGGATGAAATTAAGATATTCTGTATAAGATGAATCTGAGATTTCATCGGACTTAGGTTTATTCAGTTGATGCTTATTAAGGTCCCACTCTTTTCATGCTCTGGGGGTCGCAAAGGTACATAAGACAGATGAGGCCTCTGCCATCATAAAGTTTACATTCTAATGGACACCCAGATGAGAGGAAAGACTTGTAGGTCAGTGTTTGGAAATCTGTGACAAGTATGACTTGAAGTCATAGGATGGATGGGAGTTGGGGTCTAGTAGTAGATAATCCTGTAGTTATTTAAATTTTTATATCTAGGGTTTGATATAATAGTGAAATGACTGTAATCAATTATATGGCAATTGATATCAAAATAAAGAGATAAGAGAAAATCAGGGATCTTTTAACCAGCCATATTCCTTTTCTGTATGTGGAAGAAAAACAACATTTCTTTGTCTTTAAATTGTAAGCTGTCATTTTATTAAAGTTCAGTAGCTTAATGTCTCTGCCTATTACTTGGCAGTATCTCACTAGCTCATCGATGTCAATTTAGGCTGGTCTCCAACAAGTGCTTGAGAGAAATAAAGCCCAGCAATTCATGTGATTTTGAAGCAGATTTAGCACATTGAGTGCCTTTCGGGGTTTAGGGAGGTGATGGACAAGTAAGGAGAGACTCACAGGCTTAGCTTCTCCTGTTGTCTGTCTTCTGTCGTTTGACAATGGCCATGAGCTGTAAGGTTAACATCGTGGCTTAGAAGGAGGGATGGTTTGGCACTGATTCTTCTGTTGCTATCTCAAGCTGTTTTTTTTGTCCGCAAGAACAGCACTCAGTGGGTGTGGAAGTGGGCGGGACGGGAAGCAGTGGTTTGCATTGCATTGCCTGGCTGCAGCTTGGCATTTCTTCCTTTTTCCTTTCTCTCTGCGTCATTGCCACCGGTGCCACTAGTTTTACTTCCCCTCTCCACCCTTGTTTCTTTGAGAGTAGCCATGTGTCTCAGTATTATATTTTCTTAGGAGTTGTGGCGGTGTTCTTAATCAATAACCTAGGAGAACGTGACCCATCCCATCTTACAGGGTTAATGCTGGAGGAATTCATAAAAGAAATAGAATGAGAGAGAGAGAGAGAAAGGCCCTCTCACTGGACCTTCTACTTTCTCTCTGGTTGTCTTTTGCTTTGGGACATATCCTGAATGAATATGCACTAGATGCTCAATTGCCAAAAGGAGGGAAAATAGGACATGAAGTAGGAGGATAGGAGAAAAGGGTGCCAACCCCGTTGCCTCGAGTGATCCCAGAAATCAAAAGCTGCCCTCCTCGAAGGAAGTATAGAGGATTTTTCCCCTTAGGACAAAGTGTGATTGAGACACCTGGTTTTCATCTTTCTTCAGGTCGCAGCCAAAAGATCTGTCGTATTACTTTCTTCCTAGCTCTGATCCTACCTCCAGCTCCCCCTTCGTTTCTTTCCCTAAGCTGTTTGTAGCCTCTCTTCTCAAAGCTGTTTTCTTAGTTTCCTAAGGAAGAGTGAGTTCTTGGGGCTTGTGTTGAGTTAGACCTGAAAAGATTGGGGTGCAGTGGGGGCTTCTTCTAGACACAGGTTACACAAGAAGTAACATAATTGGGAGCCAGTAAATAGAATGCATTTTCGACACTGAAAGCTTAATGAAAGGTTATTTGGCAGAAAAGAACTAGGAAATTAGGATTTGCTCAGTGATCTCCTACGTGGGAGAATTCAGTTCACTTTCTACATTTATACTTTTTACATGTTTTCTTTTTTCCCCCTGAGCTGGTAAGTTTGCTCACTCCACATTTTCCAGGCTTCCTGTCTAGTGATCAGGATTTTCTTTATCCATTTATTCCCCTTGTATCCAGGAGCTCATACTACTCGTCATTTATCCGCTTACTCATTTTATTCATGCATTTATTTATTCCTTCCTCTATTTATTCATACATTCATTTGTTCTAAAATTATTAAGCAGTATTTACTTTTCTCAACCATTTCATGCCCACGTTAACTTTTAGACCCTCCACCCTCCTACAACCTCCCTCCCCGAAAGAATATAAAGAGGTTTCTAGCCTTAATATCACTGCTGTTTGTTTTGACTACTCAACGTGTTGGTGCCTTGTTCTCCTCCTTCTGCTGGGAAGCGTCTTTAGTAGGTCCTGACGCCATCTCACTCCACCTGCTGCCTCCACCTGTGCCTGCCTGTGTGTGACCCAAACCCAAGGCTTGTATTTTTGTCTTCTTTTTAGTATAGCCATTCTTTTTATATCTGTTATCATTAACTTGCAAAAGAATAATTTTCTGTGTAACTTTCCTTATACATGTAGGTTTCCAGTCCTTTGCTTCTATTAATATAGGTATGATAGCAGATCGCTGCTGTGGCCACAGCAGGCTTCCGTAGGTATCCTGATGTGTATAGATACAGAAGTTGCCTCTCAAATTAAATTAATTTCTGCTTCAGGGAACGTGAGAGGAGATTTAAAATCAATAAGTGGTTTTTCAGTGACAGCGTGTAGGAGAATCAACTCTTCTTTAGAAATTGTCAGAAGAAAAAATATGTCCTTAAAATATATTAATTTATTTTTGTGTACTTGGCTTTCATACAATTGTTTATTTATAAAGGGCCACAGTGCTTCGCTCTGTTTATACCTGCAATTTTCTTATTTCATGAAGAACACAGTGTGAGTGATGTATGCTTTGAGCTCTTACTGTATGCGCAGCACTGTGAGAAATGGTGCTGGAGATGCAGAGGGAACAAGTTTCTATTACATTCTCTGAGAACTGTGTGTGTGTGTTTAGGTGTATGTCTCTGTGCTTTTTGCATTTGAGAATTAACAAAATAGAAAGGGACCTCTGTCATATGTCTTCTTGTATTTCTTTCAGAATGTTGCTTGGTACTGGGCATTTAATAGATCTTCACTAGAGAAATGCCTGTGGAACTAACTTAGGTTACATTAAAATAGCTGGTGAAGGATCCTTTTAATGACTTGCTGTAAAATGAGAAGGTGGATGATGGAATCCAAAAGTGAAAGAAAAATTACCCATATATGCACAAAGGCTTCAAAAAATTTTGCATGACAGCTCATGCCCAAGTGTTACTTATGGCACTAAGCTTTCTCTGAAGATGAATAACAGCAACAATAATATTGATGGTTATATCTAGTCTTTCAGAGGAGCTGGAGCATTGGTGTAATTTATAGCCGTATACCTTTCACTTGTACCTGAGTTCATGCACGGCCAAAGGAAGAAGTATTTGTGGGTCACTCCTGAGATGCATGAGTTTGGCTATGCTAATTCAGTGCAGCTGGCTTTCCCCCCAAGCATTTATTTGTGCACTTGCATGCTAGTGCTATGGACAACATTTTGAAAGTGTGAGTTCTGGCATATGCCCTTAATCTTCCATTTTGGGTGGGGAAACAAAATGGTAACGTAATGCAACAACCAGCAAAGGACACATGACCTTTTGTAATTGGTGTGAATTATGGGGTTCACATAATAGTGCTGTAGGAGTTCAGTAGATGAGAGCGTGGCGGGGATCTGGTACTCCAGGGAAGCTAGTACCGTGGGGTGCTGAAATTTGAATGGGCCTTACAGATGGATGGGATTTAGACAGATGGAAAGGGTGCCTGTGTTGAGGAGGAAAGGGCGTTCTGGGGTTCAGGAAGAGCACCATTGGGAGGGGGGAGCAGGCATAGTATTAGTGTTAGGTGGCAGTGCGGATGGCCGGCCTGAGGCAGACTGCACGGGTCTGGCGGTCACGGAGAGGACATGATGCTGGTTGGGACACTGGAGTGGTGTCCAGGACCAGGGAGGTCAGTGTGCTGTCCTTGTCCCACCCACAACTGCTGCTGCTTCCTCCTCCTTGCCCTGAGGCTTTTGGAAATGAGATTGGTACCTGTCTCTGCTGATTGATTATGTTTAGATACATTTACTCACAGCCGTATTCCCTTGGGGTGGGAATGAAGGAGAAGGAAATGTAGAAAAAGTTTTAATATTTGTCCGTTTCTTAAAGATTAAATTTATTCTTAGTGTAGATCACTTGTTACCCAGCTGAAGGGAGACTTTTTACAAGGCCATTTACGTAGAGAAGTCTCAGATTATCAGCTCTGGTTAGCGTCCTTACTGAGCTAGGAAGAGAACATAGAAGAACATGCACATTTTTAGATTCTGGTTTAACTTTTTTATTGTATTCGTCAGCTCTATAAAGTAGACCAAGCAAGGGAAGGGTGTATGTTGCTTCTTTAAAAGAGAGAACAACCTGCTCCTTGTCAAATTAGGGAATCTCTAAGACTCTGTCACATAGATTTTAGTCCCACTGACATATTACTCCCACATCCTTGTGGGTAGTAAAGTTAAAATTTTAAAAATGTTCTTTGATCTTCCACCCACTGATCTAGTAGACATTTAAGTTCAATACTGCAACTGGGAGAAAGGGGAGTTGAAATATTATTTATACTGTTAAAAAAAAGCCTCAGAAATCACAGTCTGTATGTCTGCACTAGTTTAGAAATTATAACAATAAATTGGCTTCCGTTTTAGAATGTGTTGTTAGTCATCACACTTTAAATTACGTGGCGTTACTATTTGTGACCTACTTAAAATGGTTGTCCCTGCAGTGGGAACAGTATGTGTGCAGACATTGGTTGACTTGTAGGTTTTTTGAAAGCTATCTTTTAATTGCAGCCATATTTTGAACATCAAGAGGTTAAATAAATACTGACTGTAATTCTCTATGGGCTGGATTTTTTTTTTCCCGAGGAAGATTAGCCCTGAGCTAACATCTGCCAATCCTCCTCTTTTTTCTGAGGAAGACTGGCCCTGAGCTAACATCCATGCCCATCTTCCTCTGCTTTATATGTGGGACGCCTACCACAGCATGGCTTGCCATGCGGTGCCATGTCCGCACCCGGGATCCAAACTGCAAACCCCGGGCCTCCAAGAAGCTGAGCATGCGCACTTAACCACTGTGCCACCAGGCTGGCCCCTATGGGCTAGATTTTATTGGGTGAAGAAGTGTGTACTAGTCTTTGTCTAGGGAACCACTTAGTAAGTACTTACTGTTGTAATTAAATGGCTCCCTTCTGCTCTGGGTTAACAAAGGACACATTTTCCAGAGTGATCACCTGTTTATGGGGAGTAATTCCCAGAGCAGGAGTCGAGAGACCCAGGCCCTACCCTGGCCATGCTAGTGCCCTGCTCCGTGGCCTTGGGAAAATCACACACAAGTTCACCTTCCTCATGTACAAAATGAGACCTTTGTGTTATCGTCTCACTAAGTGTCAGTCTCTTTAATTTCTGAAGTTTCCATGGTCCTAGCTATCCTACAGAACTTTGGAGAAACATAAAAGGATAAATGGTCTCAAGTGGCTCAAGTACTTGGTCCTAGTTACCTAGGGCATGGGTGATTCATCCCGATATATATTGTAGGTGTATCTCAAAATGAACCTTATGTCAAATGGTGCTCTTGCCTCTCCCAGCCTTTGGAGTCTCTATTAGAACTTTGGCAGATTTTATTCAGAAATAATTGATCCTTAAAAGGAAACGATTAAGCTTACTTGAAAGAAACTGTATCAGAAATTGCCTAAACCAGCCAGAAGTGAGTGTTCTGAGGGGGTGTCCAGCTGGTCAGGTGGCAATGACACGATTCATTGGGGCCTCAGACGAGAGGGCCTTTGCTCTCAGAGGGACATAGACAGTGGCTTCTTTCCCCAAGAAAACCAGTAGAATGTTCGTGTTTTAGTCTCCTTGTTCACATTAGGTGATGAGGCTTACCCCTCAGTAAGCACATTTCTATCTTCATGCTTTCTTTTTAAATGAGAGCTCATTTTGGTCTCTCCAAATTCTGGGGAAGAGTGATACAAAGTAGGAAAAATTAAAACCTTTAAAACATCACCACTAATAATGAATTTGTGTTTGAAAATGACCTTTGGCCTTTCTTTTCTTTTCTTGAAGACTAGGGTTGTTGTACTCATGTTATTTAAAGTGCATTGCGTGCGTGCATCTGCACCCTTGCGTATGGGTATTGTCACCATCTGCAGAGCATTGTGGGGGTGGTCAGGCAGGAAGGAGGATTTTGTACTAAACACTGGATTTTTCTTTCAATTTTTCTGGCAGATTCAACATGTGCTTCTTTAAGAATCTTTCCCTTTTCATTTCTTTTTTTGGTCAGTTTTCATATTTTATATTTCTATCCCAATCAAGAACTTCTAATTCTTGATACTTTTTACAATTGTATATAGCTGCAAACACATATAACTCCAGGTAGTTTGAGGATGTGGATACAGTTTTTTGTTTTGTTTGTTTAAGTTTTGTTTCCTACTTTTCTTGTCCTCGACAAAATTGTGCTGTTTTTTCAGATCTTTTATTAAAATATGTTGTCAATTCAAAGGGTCGTCTTAAGAGGCTCATAAAATGCAATCGTGCCGCAGTGTGTAATCCAGTAAAGATCTGGTGGTTCGGGTGGGTGGGAATAATTGGAAGGTGCCTGTGTGCTTTTAATGCCCGGTCCAGCAAAACACGGTTGAGTTTTTGTATCCAGAGCCAGAGCTGTGAGTTTTTGGAGTTCTCTGGTGTGCCCCTCTCCTTGCGGGAAATGTCTCTGCACATTTTCTCTGAACATGTGAGTTCTGCCATCTTCGGTATGGCAGTAGTCGTTCATGGGGTGGATCAGAATGGCATCATCATAATTGCCTATAGATCTCTATTGTACACTTTGGGGCACTGAGGACGAGAGAACTTACATATCTTTTCTGTGTTTCAGTAAGAGAAATATAACACTTACATCGCTATGAGCAGAAGAGATATGATTTGTGTTTTTTAAACCTATGTGTTAGTATATAGTTTATGGTGTACAAACTGCTTTCTTACCTATTACCTCAAAAATCCTTGGCAAAATAAAATGTAAGAGGATGACTGGTTCCATTTTTGCCATACACATGTGTGCTGTACTCTGAAAAAGCTATTTGGTTAAAGTGAAACTACTTGACCATAAAAGAGTAGATGTAGGCAATTTTAAGAATAAAAATAAAATATCCTAGAACAAGCAAGTCAGTCTTTCTCAGAGTTGGAGGTGTCCATAGATAAAATGTGCACCTCTGTGAATAGTGGCTTTCTTGGCCTGAAGGTATTCAAGCATAGACTGGGCAGTTAGTTGGGGTATTGAACAAGAGGTTCAGCTAAAAGAATATTTGGATAAGTGACTTTTAAAGTCTTGCTGAGGGTCCAGGCCAGTGGCACAGCGGTTAAGTTTGCACATTCCACTTCGGCGACCCGGGGTTCGCTGGTTCGGATCCTGGGTGCGGACATGGCACTGCTTGGCAAGCCATGCTGTTGTAGGTGTCCCACTTATAAAGTAGAGGAAGATGGGCATGGATGTTAGCTCAGGGCCAGTCTTCCTCAGCAAAAAGAGGAAGATTGGCAGCAGATGTTAGCTCAGGGCTAATCTTCCTCAAAAAAAAAAAGGAAAGTCTTTCTCGAATGAGATTCTGTGGTATGTATTTTGTTCTAGTTTAATACAGATTGAATGTTGTTTTAAAGTAAGATGACTAGTAGCACCTAATAAAGAAGGTGCCTTTGAAGATGTCTTCTGCTTCCTCCAGTGTTGCTTATGTGGCTTGAGAAAGTTCTTCTACTTTGGAATTCTCTAAAACATGGAATAAGGCAAAAGCCTGGATTTGGTAACTTCCTCAGGCCAGGCTCTCAATTTCACATATTTGAAATTTTCATGAGGACTTTGTCTTTTGACAGATACCCCAGTAAGTCTGGTGAGGAGGAACTTTACATATGCTACCTGTGGAACTTGTTACTTTGACAGTCTCAATGGCGTCCACTCATCTCCCTCTTCCAAGGTGCCTTCTGGAAACTTGCTTATCAGCCACAACAGGGCAGTGCCCTGAAGCAGGCTGCTTGAGCGTCAGAAGTCACAGCCACCTAATTTTCAATCTGTTTTCATTCTTTCCTTTTAGCCTCCTCTTGATCTAGGATAACTGTGTTGTCACCTCAATTCCATAGTCCTTTATTCTCACAAGATCTCTCCATCAGCTGCCTGACAGTTTACAGATGTCTCTGGCAGTCAGCTGGAGTCTGAAGTTCCATGATGTCTGTTTTTGCATATTGTCTAGGCATTTGTGCTAAACTCTGCTCCCCTCACTTGGTTCCTTTTTTTTTTTTTTGACCTGTTTTTCCCATTTTAGTTTAGTTTTTTTGCACCAAACTCCTCTACTTTCAAACTCATCTCTCTAAATTAGAAAATCTCCCTGACTTCCTACTTTCGTCTACCAGTGTTTCCCGTTCCTCTCACCACCACGTTTCACCCCCTGAGGGCTTTGAGGGCTTTTGCTTGAGACAGTATGACGTTCTTGGTCTTGGAAGAGCTCATGCTCGAGAACACAGCTCGGATGTGAATACATACAGTAGTCATGTTTTCTTTCTGTAAATATTTTTCCTGATTATAAAATTTATTAAACACTTGTTATAGAAAGTCTTTAAAGTATTACAAGTGCGTTCAGTATTCCTACAGCCCAGTGATAATGTTTTGAATATTTCCTTCTAGTCCTTTTTGTCTGCCCATGAAGCTCAGTGATCTTCCTCTGTCATCCTGCCTCTGCTTCCTCTCAAAACAAAACCAAATACAACAGTCCGCTAAAGCCAGAGCTCTGCTTCTGTAATTCCTTGTGGCGGCCAGGGGAGGTCATTTGAGCATTGAATGGATAAGATGAGACTACAGGGACACATTGCTCTGTGATTCTAGAGAAACGAACATGAATGAATGGAGGAATGAATGAAATAAGGAATGTGAGGGTAAAAGACTGCTGCATCTGCTATAACCTTGGGAGGGAAGTGGAGGTGGTGTGTGTACATGGGAGCAATAGGAGGCAAGAGGCAGTCAGAGCCATGGAACAAATCCCATTTCTACCAACCGTCCTTGAAGAAAGTATATTAAAACCGGGCACAAGGGCGGGAGGGGACGCCCCAGAGCCAGAGTCCCAGAGACAGGGCTCACTGGGTGCCTTCTTGGAAGCTGCTGCCATGGACCCTTCTGAGCCGTCTTTGACATTTAGTCTAACCCCATGGAACATCTTTTGTGTTCTCTGTTTACCAGGTCTCACCTCAGCTAGTGGGGTGCTCATAGGGGAGCTGGGGAAGGCGAAGGTTTGTGTGAAATGGAAAGAGGATGATTAGTTCAGATTTAATTTACGAATGAAAAAAATCATCAAGGCAGGCTGTATGGAAAGAAAGCAAAGGAAGTAATGCTTTTTTATCTTTCTGACTTGGTCAAAATGGCAGGAATTCATCAAAGCCAGTATTGTGGCTCCTTTGGAGAAAAGGTAAAGAAATATATATAATAACTAATATACAAGTATATATAATAGATAATATATCAAATATATTTAACACCAACTCCCTTTCTGCCAATTCTACTTCATTTTCTTTTTAATTGGAACAAAATATGTTTAGGCTCAAAAGCTTAAAACATTATTGTAAAAAGAAAAGCAAATTAAGGTAGAACATTGAGATCACAGTTATGATGCATAGGTTCAAACCAGTCAGAGGTGCTCCTGGCAGAAGCATGACAATGCTAAACTGGGTGCATGCTTACTGCAGGTTCCCCTCACTCCTATTCTGGACATTTTAAAATTATAATTTTCTTCCAAGTGGCTCCACCCCTTACAAAATGTAGGTCTGTTGTAAGTGAAATGTCAGAGCGAAATGTTTACTATCTAAAAAATAATTAAGGAGAAACATGATTCACTTTGGTGATTTGTTTATTTTGATTTCATCCTATTGTTTTGTTTTTCAATTGTGTGTTGGAGAAGGAAACAAAAAACCTCTCTTGATACTGGGACTCCTTTAAAAAAGACTGATTTCAGTGCTGCTGGCAAATTTTCGTTTTCTTTTCTGACCAGCAATATCTTTTCACATTTGAAGAATCTCAGGTTTTCTTGGTCCAAAGGTGTGAATTTTCTTTAGAAAAAGGCACTTCCTTGATGAGCCGCATCTCTTTGGAGTGGCAGGAGACATCTGTGGGGCCGGGCCAGCCCTCCGGGTCCTGGGGAAGGCAGAGAGGACCGTGTTCATACACACTCTGTCTCTGTAACAGACAGAGGTATACATTGAGAGACATTACCTTGTAGGCCTTTCCTTTGGTTTATGAAATTCTCATTCTATGCAAGATCCAATTAGGCATTTTTAAACTGTGTGTATGTGTTTAAGCCATTAACTTCATTCAGACATGGAGGATAGTTTGTACAACTAGGATGGTCTATTATAAAGGTTAATCAGACCATGTTACTCCTCTGCTTAAAACTCTTGATCCTATAACTTCCCTCCACACTTAGAAAAATAAATTTATACTCCTTACTAAGGTCTCCAGGGCTCCTGTGATCTGGCCCCTCACACCCCCACCCACCTCCACCCACCTCCACCTCATCTCTTGCCAGACTCTCTCACTGCCGCAGCTTCAGCCACCCTGGCCTTCTTGCTGCGGTGTGAATACGCGAAGCACGTTCCAGCTCTCGGCCCTTTGATTGTTCCACACTCGACCCTTCTTCCTTCTGTTGGCTCCTCCTCCTTAATCAGAGGCCTGCTCCAATGTTACATTCTCTTAGAGGCGTCTGTCCCACTGCAGTGCCTGGGGAGGTGAAAGCCATATCTCCCTTCTCCCTTGCTGCCTGGGTTCCAGTGTGTGGTTTAGGTTCCCCATGTGGCATGTATGAGGTGAGCGTGGGCCAGCAGGAGGGCTGTCTTGCCTGTGGTAATGCTGCTGTTTGGCTGGGGTTTCAGTTTTCTGTGGCTTCTGTGACAGACGTGCAAATGTCTGTAGCTTGTCCGCCTATGCAGAGGCAGGATGTGGGGTGCCGATTACATTAGAGGCCAGGCGGTTCTGGAGGTGGCGCCGTCCTGATTGTGGCCAGGCTGTGGATCCTGCAGCAGTGCAGTTCTCCGGGACGGCTTATTTCCTGGATTCTCAGCCTGGACTTTCTCTTCAGCCTTTCCAGCAATCTGTAAATTGTTTGGTATCTGGTAAATCACAATGTTAACTTAGCTGAGTGGATTCTGTTCCCGCCGCTTGCACCTTGACCAGTATTCCTGCCGTGCCTCCCTCTCCAGCCACACTTACCCCCTACTCCATTCTGTTACCTGCTGTATGTTCTTCAGAGCGCGTGAGCACCCCGGCCGGACTTCCATGCCTCCCTCGTGACAGTCTGTGTTCCGTGAGGGTGGAGGCTGTGTTTTTACCGCTGTACCCAGAGCAGTGCTGGGCACCTGGTAGGGTCTCAGTAAATCCGTGTTGAATGGACTTACATGGCAACTCCATTTGGGGTAGCTGCCTAGAGAACTGAGACTGAAACTGGACACTGCAGTGGGGTTCAGGAAAGACCAGTGTTGTTAGTGGGGGTGTTTGTCCTGCCCTGTATTCACTTGCTGCCATAGACTGATTGTAAGACCAAGGCAGAGAACTGATACTTAGGTTCCAGAAACACTTTCAAGAGATTTCCTTTAAAAGAATTCTGTTACATTTAGCATATGAAATTGTCTAAAGGCTTCTAGTCTCTAGAAATAAATTGCATTAAAATTACTGTCAGTTTACAAACTACTTATGTAATTATGTTACTTATGTAACTTATGTGCATACATTAATAAAATAGATGTCCTAAAATAGGGTTTTTTTAGATTGCTTAATCTAGACCAGTACTTTTCAAATTACAGGTTAGTGGATCATTAAATTAATTCAGTGTTTTGTGGCTAGCATTTATTTTATTAAAATGGAATAGAAAAGAATGTCGTACGCATGGGGAGGGAAGGATTGCTTTCTGAAACTTCTGCTTCACATAAATACGTATGTCTTACATGTGCTAGATCCTGATGTAAACGTTACTTCTGACTGAAGATTGGAGCAAAAGCTTCGTGAACCACACAGAGAGATATCATGTGCCCTGCAGGTCATCAGTGACAGCTCCCCCAGAGGTGCTGCTAAGACTGGGCGTTAGAAATTGGTCTGTGGGGAGACTGACTTATGACTTTTAAAACACTAGGCCCAGAGCTGGCCTCTGAAGCTGTGTCTGTTTTCGCACAGCTGGGACATGAGGAGGCGCAGTGTAGGCCTCGGGCGAGCTGGCCGAATGCCTTTCCCCAGGCTCTTACGTAGCCTGTTGGGGCAGCTCTGAGCATCGCTTATCATCATCCCTGGCTCACCAGGAGAGGAGAGGAGCTTTACTGCGATTTTTCTAAGTCTTTTCTCACTGTCATATGTGTAAAAGAGGAAGAAAGAGTAAGTCTGAGGATGGAAGTGGGCCTTGTTAAACTGTCAGTCCGACATGATTCTTCCATCTCTCTCCCACTTTCCCTGCCTCTGGAGGGAGGCTGGGCACCCTTGCCAGCATTGTCAGTGAGTATGCTTTACCTGATTGTCATGACGGTGGCAAGGTTGGTTGTTGCTTGGGCCAAGAGTGGAGAAGGAGAATGTCGGTGGCAAAGACCCATGTGTCCTCTGTTGTCCTTAGAAATTCAGCTCTTGCCCAGAACTCTAACATCCTGCTCCACTAACACAACCGCAGGTCCTGCCCTCTGCGGAGGACAGCTGGCGTCTGTTTTTACTCAGCGTGCCTCTCTGGGGCTCTTCCCATCCCAAAAGTTCCAGTCCCACACTGTACTCTTCTGAGTTGGAGCATGGTAGTTTCTCTCTCCCGTTACATTTCCATTGGGCCTCACATTATAATGACTAAATTAGCAAGAGGCAGCGCACACGAGGCTGCCTTGTGGGCTCTGCATCCCAGCTGTGCAGCTCTGACCCTGGGCATGTTATTAATCGTCTGAGCCTTGTGTCTCATCTGGAACATGTGTGTGATGATGGTCTTTATCCCATAGTCTTGTACTTTTTGTTTTTATGAGGTAATTTATAAAAAACTGCTCATGGCTGGCTCATTGTGTAGTGGTTGAGTTGGGTGCTCCGCTTCTGCAGCCTGACTTCACGAGTTTGGATCCCTGGCGCAGACCTACTCTACTCAAGAGCCATGCTGTGGAGGCATCCCACAAACAAAGTGGAGGAAGATTGGCACAGATGTTAGTTAGCTCAGGGCTAATCTTCCTCAGAGGAAAAAAAAAAAAGAAAAGAAAAAGAAAAAGTGCTCAGGACTCTGGCAACAGTAGTAAATGTGTTTGCTGTGGGGCTACTACCCATAAACCCTAAAGCTCCCTGCCTGAAACTGCCAAATTAATGTGGTCAGGAATCAATTCCACAAATATTTTTTGAGGATCTGCTACTCACCTGCTGCTGCTCACCAGGGGAATATAGGAGGTTTCAAGGAGCTTGTAGTCCTCTACAGGGGAAAAGTCTCGTACGCCTGGCATAGAGCAGGGCAGGGCACGTAGGGGCACTGCTGTGGGTTAGAGAGGAAGAGTAGGTCTCCTGGAGAGGGGGCAGGTGAGCTCTGAGGTGTCTTTTGAATGATTCTTTGGGTGCTTTCTTTCCTAAAAGTGCTTATCTAAATGCCAATTTATTAACTTAAATATATTTTATCTGAGCCCGTTTTATCAGGAATTTCTTTCCCAGTAGGTAAAACTACCAAGAAACCATATAATACTCAGGGGATTGTTTAGCTGGTGTGGCATCAGGACAAAGGGAGTCAGATGAATTGAACGGTTCGTATCGTTGAGCTGAGGCAGCTCAATAGAGCCATTTCCAATGTCAGGTTTCACGGTGGACCACTAACCTTGGAGTTCCTTAGCTGCAGCTTCTGTATCCATCTCTATTGTAGGAGATTGCAAACTGGGCCAAAAATATACCAAACCCATTAGCTAAGGCTGCTTCTCCCCTGGACTGTGCACAGATGGGCACTGCCAGTGCTCTTGTGTGTGGTTCTTTTGCTTTTCTAACTTGGCTGACAAATAGCTGACAATGAGTATTCCTTTTGATATTGTAATACTTTCAGTCAAGTTAAAGTGAATCCTTCCAGCTTGTTATCTTGTTTCTTTTTTAAACTACTGTGTGGTTATGTAATACATAGTTACAGTAGAAAAATTAGGAAATACGGATAAGCAAAACAACAGAAAAAATTCTCCCATAATGACATTTTGCAGAATAGTGTTGCATTGTGTATTTATTAAATAGCTTTGCTATGTAGCAAACAACCCCCAAATCTAATGATTTAAATCAAGTAGATATTTATTTCCCTCTCCCATTACATGTTGGTGACTGTGGGAAGGCTATGGCTGAGCTCTGCTGTGCTCCAAGTGTTTTCTCATTTGGAGATCCATCCTGAAGGAGTGGTCCCTCTGTGAACAAGCCCATTCTTGTGGTAGAAGGAGCACAGGAGAGGCTGAGCCCAACCTCACGATGCATAGAAAGGTTCCACTGGAATGTGCCATCGATCGTATTTGCTCATATTCTCTTGGCCACAGCAGGTTACGTGGCTGTGGCCGACATCAATGGAGTGGGAGGGCTTCCTTGGGAAGCCTTGGGAGTAGGGTGTATGGTAGGTGTTTGTGAAAAGTAATACAAGTTATGATAGTTCTGGTCACAAATAATCCCTTTCTCTACACATAAAATACACTTGTGACAATAACACAGCCACCGCATTCGAGTTTCTTTTTGTGAACACACACTTTTTTCCAGAGGCAAAATAAACTCACCCCCTCCCCAAACGAGAGTCATCCAACCACAGCCTACGCTACTGTCTTTAGAACTTTTACAGTACAGCTATAAATGGACACGAGGTTAAGTGGTTGTGATCTCTCTTTTCCAATTCATATATTTAAAGATTTTTCACGTCAGTGTATTTCAGTGGAATGTTGGCGCTTGCGCTGTGCACCATTATATATACCATAAGTTATTGAACCAGTCCTCTCTTAGTAGGCATTTTGATTGTTTGTAGTTTTTGCTACTTTAAACAACTGTTTAAACTAAAAGTTTTTCATTTCTTCAATTATTTCCTTAGGAATTACTGAGTCAAATATAAATGCATATTTTTAGTTCTTTTTATTTGTTTTATAAAATTGTCCTCCAGAGAGGCTATTCTGTACTATTTCTGGACCAGTTTGATAGGTGAAAATATTATTTTTGAACATTATGTTTGTTGAACATTAGTATTTCTTCATTTTTGAATTGCCTGTGTATTCTTTTTTTCCAGTTTTTTAAAATGGAATTTTCATGTTTTTTCTAATTGAGCCCTAAAATTTGTAATTTTAAGAACTTTTTTACCCATGTCTGTCATATATGCTGCTTATATTTTTTCTAGCTTGCTTTTATGTATGTTGTTTTTTAAACTTTCAGTTTTTAAATCTTAAGCAGGGCAAAGACATTATGCATAGTATGTTCTGCAAAGGTAGAATGGGGTAGAGTGAAGAAAGAAAATGGAAGCAATAGGACTAGGTAGACAGTCTCTCTGTAACTGCACGGGACCAAGAGGGAAACTCACAGAAAGAGCAGCGAGCATTGAGATGCACTTATTTTCCTTTGCACTCAGTGTCTGTTTCTCAGAATTTCATCTTCCCAGCACTGGTCCTTTCATAAAGGAGAATTTTCCATTTATAGTCTACTAAGAGAGAAAAATGTTCAGAATAAAGCAAATGATCTTTATTTCAGGGGCAGTGAAGTTAGTGTTTGAAGAAAAGACAAATGTATCTGTTTTCAGTTGGGAAGCAACATTTTGGTACCTTATGCTTTACTTTGATTTTTGCTTTTTCATCTTTTTGGCATCTTTGTTTTAGATCTTATCTTCCAGGAAGTTCCTTTTTGATGAATCAGCTGCTTTCTGAAACCAGTGCCACAATTTTAGGAACCAGTGATGATGCAGTATTTTCAGGGTTAAAAGACCTTTGATTAACGTGAAATTTATTGTCAATATACTTTATGCCAAATTCGGAAAATGATTGCTTTGAGACTCAACTGCGTGTATTTCTATTCATGTAGTCTTCAAATGCAAGATTCGCTTACTGATTTTCAGGCTTAGTAGATATTCTCATTAGAAATACACTCATGTTATTTTACTTTTTATAAAAAAACTAAAGTTGCTAATCCTGCTAAAGTTGCAACTGGCCTTTTAGAAATAGCATCCATTGTACTCTTGCCGCCTAGTCTTCTGTGGACATCATTTGCATGTATTTAACAATTCCACTTCCGGGGGAATTCCCCCATGTGGTGGTCTCTTTTCTGTGGGTGATTATTTACACCAACAAAAATGGCACATTGTTAGTTATTTGTATTCTTGAAGTTTGTTTTAAACTTTTCCTTGAAAAGTAAATGCCTGATCCCCTCAGTTCAAATAATCTCATGATAATGAAGAATTGACAGGAAGCACTTTTGATTTCAACCTCCTGAAAGTCTGACTAAGCACCTTTAGGCACCTTGGAGTGGACAGTTACTCAGCATAGCTCTGGGCAAGCTCTCCCCAAGCTGGTGGGTTCTGAGCAGCTTCGGGTTTCATCTGCTTATTGGTCAGTGAGCTTCACTCTCTTTCACGGCCACAGAATGCATGGGAGAAAATCTCTGCCGTGGTTCCTAGACTGTGAATTCCTCAAGGAGAAAAGACCCCTGTCACCAAGAGAATTGTGAGAAAGTTCAGGCACTGCTGGTGTTGTTACCTTCTTTTTAGTGCATCCTAGCAGCAAAGAATTAAAGTGCACTTCATCCAGCTCTTGACCCTGGCGAAGAGGATGAGTTTCTCCTGCTAGGATTTCTTGTCCTCACGAAAACACAGCGATCAGGAAAGCATCAGAAAAGAGATAGAAAGACATTTTAGAAGAACATGAAAATGGCCCTGGCAGGCAGTGCACTAAACAATAAAGTGCTTTTTGTAGAGAGTACCACTTAAGATATAGATGTTTTACAAATAAGCTAACATTTTTTTTCTGAGGTAACATTGGTTTATAACATTGCATAAGTTTCAGGTGTACAACATCGTAATTCAACCTCTGTATACACTACAGCGTGCTCACCACCAAAAGTCTAGTTTCCATCTGTCACCGTGCAGTTGACCCCTTTTACCCATTTTGCCAGCCCTCAATCCCCTTCTCCTCTGGTAACCACCAGTCTTTTGTCTGTATCTATGAATTTGTTTTTGTTTTGTTTGGGGTTTTTTTGTTTATCTTCCACATATGAGTGAAATCACACAGTATTTGTCTTTTTCCATCTGACGTATGTCGCTTAGCATAATACCTTCAAGGTCTGTCCAGATTTCATCTTTTTTATGGCTGAGTAGTATTCTATTGTGTATATATACCACATCTCCTTTATCCATCTCAAATGTCAGTGGACACTTAGGTTGTTTCCATATCTTGGCTATTGTAAATAATGCTGCAGTGAACATGGGGGGTGCATATGTCTTTCAAATTAGTGTTTTCATGTTCTTTGTATAAATTCCTGGAAGTGGAATAGCTGGGTCGTAAGGTAGTTCTGTTCTTAATTTTCTGAGGAACTTCCGTACTGTTCTCCATAGGGGCTGCACCAGTTTACATTCCCGCTAGTGGTGTATGATGGTTCCCTTTTCTCCACATCTTTTCCAGCACTTGTATTTCTTGTCTTTTTGATACTAGCCACTCTAACAGTTGTGAGGTGATATCTCATTGTGGTTTTGATTTGAGTTTCCCTGATTATTAGTGATGTTGAACATATTTTCTTGTGCCTTTTGGTCATCTGTATGTCTTCTATGGAAAAATGTCTTTTCAGATTCTCTGCCCATTTTTTTGTTGTTGAGTTGTATGAGTTCTTTATATATTTTGGAGATTACCCCTTTATCAGATATATGATTTGCAAATATCTTCTCCCATTCAGCAGGTTGCCTTTTCGTTTTGTTGATGGTTTCCTTTGCTGTGCAGAAGTTTTTTAGTTTGATATAGTCCCATTTGTTTATTTTTGTTTTTGTTTCCTTTGCCGTTGGAGTCAAATCCGCTAAGACTGATGTCAAGGAGCTTGTCAGTAAGCCTGCGTTTTCTTCTAGGAGTTTTATGGTTTCAGGTCTTACAGTCAAGTCTTTAATTCACTTTGAGTTGATTTTTGTGCATGGTGTGAGATGGTGGTCTAGTTTCATTCTTTTGCATGTGGCTGTCCAGTTTTCCCAATGCCATATATTGAAGACACTTTCCTTTCTCCATTTTATATTCTTGGCTCCTTTGTCATAAATTAATTATCCATATATGCAAGGGTTTAATTCTGGGCTCTCAATTCTGTTCCATTGATCTTTGTGTCTGTTTTTCTGCCAATACCACACTGTTGATGATTATAGCAAATAAGCTAATATTTTTAGTGATTTCTATCTGGAAACTCTGGGACTCAGAGTAACTCTGGGAACAACACACAAGTAGATTACATACATATACATGCACATAAAGTTTTCCTATTTGATAGAATTGAAATCTGAAATATATAGTAGTGCATAAGTAGCCCAAGATTCCCCAAGTAGTAAATGACACATTCCCACCTCCTCATCTTTCTTTACCCCTGTACTATATTGCCTCAGTATAATTTATTTAACTAATCAGGTCATGTTTTGTCGTTACTGGAGAGAATGTGGATCTGAGAGATAGAGTTACAAACAGTTCCATTTATTACAAGATGATCTTAAACATTTAGGAAGAACTGTTGCTTACAAATGGCTCATTTCAACCTTCCTCTACAAAGGGTTGGGTTATCAGTGTGATACCTGGCAGGAGTGTCACTCACTATCTGAAGTGAACCCCACAATTCCTGGGAAACAGTCTGCCTTGAGAAGTAAAATGTTAAAACTAATAGGATCTTAAAGAGTCTTTTGTTTCTCCTTTTATTTTTAGTTCTTTCACATAATTTTCATATAATTTGTAGGCAAAAAGTCCCAAGAGCCATAAATGGTCCTGTGAACATGATATTTTACACCAAACACATTTTTGTGATTAGTTTTTGTCAGATTGAAAAAGTTTGAGATGAAATATTGTCTAAGTTTCCATTTTGTAAGTAGCTTTTTACACCCTTGGCAACGCTGATGGCTATACTATTGTAAATCTCTTGCAGTTGGTGAATAATTCCATTTTAAAAGTAAATATCCACTTAAAAGACAAACATTAAACATTACCAAATAAACTCAGTGCATTTGGAGAAAATTCAACTTGACAGATCCATGTGTATATCCTTTTAAACATCTTGGAATTTATTTTTTGTACACTGTTAGGAAGCCACTTTTTTGTTTCTTTCTACAGTGAAGCACTTAACTCATATGATGACGTTAGCACACGTACGTTTGGTTTAACTGGACTGTAATATAAATGATCAGTTATACTCTGTTGATAATCGATATAAGGGTTTTGCCCTGTATAAAAGATTCCTTACTATATGCTAGGTTTTAAGTTGTGCAGTCTTCACATAAGGACTTGTTAAAATAGATTACTATATGAGTTTAAAATTCCTTACAAGCTGAGTAGAACTTGCTTTGTCACTGAAATTTTTCATACCAACTCAAAATACTTATCATTTCCTGTGACCAAAAAATATTCTTAGTTACAGTATTTAAGCTAAAATGTTATTTTATGAAATTGTGGAACTTTAATTCTGTAAGGACCTTGAAGATCATACCTTCTGAACAGATGAGTAAACTGAGGCCTGGAGATGTGAACGCGTTCTTCCAAGGCCGTGTAGCAGGACAATGGCATTGCTTCAACTTCACTCAGGTGTTTTGAATCTCAGTCCAGCACACTTTCTGTGCTACTGTTTCCTTAGACCTATGCAGACGGAAAGAAAGAAAAGATGAAAAGAAGACAGGAGGAAGGGAGGGTGCAGTATTCCATGGGTGGGACTCCATTGGTCTTGGAGTCTAGAGGTCTAGAGGCTTGGCTTCTGTTCCCATTTCTGCCCTTGTTTTGGTGTCTTGGGAAAATTCTGTAGTAACTTTTTGGCCTTGTTATCCTCTTGAATAAAAGTTGTCTTTTCTGCATTGTTTTATATATCTGGCCTGTTTTTGGTTTTGGGGTATTTTTTGCTGAGGAAGATTCGCCCTGAGCTAACATCTGTTGCCAGTCTTCCTCTCTTTCGTGCGTGAGCTGCCGTCACTGCATGGCTGCTGATAGATGAGTGGTATAGGTCTGTGCCCAGAAACCAAACCCAGAGCATGCCGAACTTAACCACTTGGCCACCGGGCTGGTCCTGTTTGTTTGTTTTTTGATGGGGAAATGAGCCTTTAAATGTTCTTGTTTTATAAAGTGAAGTTTCCTTAAATCCTTATTCTCCAGAGTTCATAAATTTACAAATAGGTAACTATGTATAATGATAAAGTTATAGACCCCTGAACAGCTGCCTAGAAGCTCTTATTCCATCCTGCAGGCCTGCAGGAGGCCTGCTGAATGACCATGTTGTGCTTCTGCTTGGTCTTAGCTCCCACAGCAAATTGCTGATTTTTCTCAAACATAGTTTTCCAGTTATTAGAAGTGTGGCAAAAGCTGTAAGCTGACAGACGTGGGGTGTGGCCTCTCAGCAGCGCTCACGCTGTTTAAGTGGTGCTCTATGTCTTAAGAACACGATCCAAAAGAAAACTGCCATGCTCAAGAAAGGACATTTCATATTATTAATGTAAATATGTACCCTTTTGATGACTCAGTCATGAGGTTCTATAAAAATTCATACTTCTAACAGCCTATTTAATAAATTCTCGTACTTCATGTACCTTTTAAATTATATCTGAGTGATTAAATTAAGGAATCTGTTTTCAAAGGGAAACAGGGAGAGTTGCTGTATTATTATCTGGTTTTTGTTTTTAAAAGATATGTTAAGTTTAATGATAATATGAGAGCCCCAGAAGATGGGTGTTAAATTCAGATCCCATTTCTCCAACTCTCGGCCTAGGAAGATGATACAGGTTTGACTGAAGTAAGAGTCCATCAAATGCCCTTGCAACTGAGGAAGCCTGACATGAAAATTTTCCAGGAATTTTGCTGATTAACTGCTTGTGGGGAAAATTTTATACTTAGGAACAAATTTTAAAAGTGTACCATTTGCCGGCAGGCTTAGTAAAGAAAGGAAGAAGTAAGAGCATAATCCATAGCTTGATTTTGTTTTTTAAGGCCTCGTTACAGTTTGTGTAATGTGTAATACTTGGAAGAACACTAATGAACTTTAAATAATAGAAGTAATTGAAATGCTTCACATGTTGCTTTTCAGCCCCTTACACATACCCATTCTCTATCTCAATAAGCTTATCCAAAATTTTCTTACGATTAATTTATCTTTTTTACCATTTGAGTTCCTTTTATTTTTCTCTTATCATCATGCATTGCCCAGGAGTTCTTACATTACCTGAAATCGTCACCAGGAATTATAAACACCTCAGCAAACATTTTCTGAGGAAACTCTCCTTCATGTAGAGTAACTGACCAAGTGAGTAGATTAGTCAACTCACTAAATATGAAGCCACAGTTTTTGCCACGTACCATGAATTGTTGTCACCATGGAAGTAAACTCAAGAGCCAGACGTTGGGTCTTCTTTCTTAACTGTGGCGAGATGTATCAGTCTGGGTAAGCTAACTTGCTGTATAGCAAATGATCTCAAATTGTGTAATGGCTCCGACACAGCAGAGGTTTGTTTCTTGCTTATCCGGTTGTCCACTCTAGATATTCCTGGTCACTAGGTTGCTTTCTTCTGTGCAGAAACATAGCCGCCTCTTTCCATTTGCGGCTTCATCATCCGCAGGAACACCCTAACTTCTCTCTGTCTGGCGTGTGAAAGGGAAGGGAGCGTGGAGTAGAGGACAATGGCTCTTAAAAAGCTTGTCCTGGAAGTGGCACGTGTTCCTTCCACTCACACTCCGTTGACAAACATCTAGCTGCAACCAGAGCTGAGAAACTGCCTCTGAATATTCCCAGCAGCAACTCCATACGATGGAGAGGAAGAGGGATTCTGATTGACAAGCAGCGAGGGATGTCTCTGCTACACCAGATCATCTTTTCATCCATTTCCTGTTGAGCCTGTTTGAAGGAGGTTTCTTTTTTGGGTCTTCAGATGCTCTCAGATACATTGGTTTTAATATAAACTTGCTATCTTCTTTAATGGTAATTTTAAATGTCAATATTCCTGCATATTTTCTAGGAAAAGCTTTGTTGTTAGTGCCATCAAGTCAATTCTGACTCCCAGCGCCCTTTGTACAGCAGAATGGAGCACTGCCCCAGTCTTTGCACCATCCTCTCACCTTCCAGTGCTATATCAGACAATGCTTTGCTGCTATTTGTAGGATTTTCATGGCCACTCTTGTTAGAAGTGGATGTCCAGGTCCTTCTTCCTAGTCTGTCTTAGTCTGGAAGCCCTGCTGAAACCTGCCCACCATGGGTGACCCTGCTGGTATTTGAAATATTGGTGGCAAAACTTCAGCATCACAGCAACACTCAGCTGCCACAGTGTGACAGCCAACAGATGGGTGGTGTGGTTCCCTGACCGGGAAAGGGACCCGGGCCTTGGCAGTAAGGATATTAGATCGTAACCGTTAGACCACCAGGGCTGGCTAGAGAGAACTAGTGCTATTTTTTATTGATACTTATCTCAGATGTTATTGTTGTTCTCTTCTGTAAGAACCAAAATAAAACCTATCAATCCTAATGAAATAGAAGGATTCGTTAGAAATCAGTTCACCTATTTCTGATAAAGAAGCCGCAGAGACATACATCTAGGGTGATGCTTGTATGATATATAGGTGTGTTAGTTTCCTATTGCTGCTGTAACAAATTACCATAAGCTAAATGTCTTCAAACATCAAAAATGTAGTAAGCCCTGCTTCTGTTGTTGTATTTCCTCTGACTCTCCTATTTCTCTCTCATAAAAATCCTTAGGATTCCATTGTGCCCACTGAGATAACCTAGGATAATCTTCCCACCTCGGAACCCGTAACTTAATCACATCTTCAAAGTCCTTTTTCCCGTATAAAGTAACATATTCACAGAGCAACATAAAAATCTTCTAATCCGGGGATTACAATGCAGGCATTTTTGGGGGACAACATTTAGTTTACCTCAATAGGTAAATAATGTACAACTTTTTCTCAGGAAAAAGCAGTACAACAATAAGATTAATTTTTGGTTACTTTTCAGAAGACGGTTTGCTCATTAGACTCTACCACTTAGTTTACAAAATGCTGATTCTGGAAGGAACTATAGAGATTGTCTTATCCACCACTTAGACTTCACAGATGAAGAATGCAGGGCCCCTAAAAAATGGAGAGACTTTTGCTGAAGGTCGTTCAGGTCATCAGAGGCAGAGCTTTGGGACCTTCTGCCCATTATTTTATTTAAAAAAATAATAAGACTAATACTCTAAGAAGATAAAATGATCCCAAGTCTACTTCTGCTAGCAAAGAAATTATATTTTAGTCCATCATGGACCTCAGACCTCAATAACTATAAATGAAAGAACTATTTCTCTAGACTGTTCTGTAAGTTGCTCTTTTTTAAATAGATCATCAAGGAGACAGGCCTCATATTTGAGAGAAAATATTTTATGATGAACTTTATCAATTGTCATGTAGATTTATTGTTGACTAGAAAGGGAGCGGATAGTAGAAACACTGCAAATTCTCAGATCTCCTAATGAGCCCTTTGTGTTCTGCTCTGCCCCCTTCACCTGCTCTCTCCAGTACTGTGGCCATGGGCCCCATGTGGCAACTGAGCACCTGATACATGGCTAGTCCAAACTGAGATGCTCTGTGGGTATGAAATGTACACCAGTTGAAGCAGAAAAAAAAAGTAAAATAGCTCACTAATTTTTTGTATTGGTTGCATGTTGAAATGATAATGTTTTGGATATATCAGGCTAAATAAAATGTATTATTAAAGTTAATTTCACCTGTTTGCTTTTTACTCACTTTAATGAAGTTACTAGAAAATTTTAAGTTATGCGTGTGATTTTCATTGTATTTCTACTGGACAGATCTGCCCTAAACTTTTCCTCAGAACTAATGATGTTATGATTTGAGGCTGAATACCTCTCCCTTATCCTAGTCAAAATGAATAAAAGTGGTGGAGCCAGATTTCTTAGAACTGGCTCAATAAAAAGTACATAGTTTTAATTTAAACTTATTTTCACAAACTAGTAAACTCATCATGACTTGATGAGTGATTGTGATACCATATTACTGTAATATAGTAAAACCTTGATAATTCTGGTGGAAAATTACAATTAGTACCTGAATTAAAGAATATTTTAAAAGAAATGCAGTTTTGTTTGCTTCTAGGAATGTGTACTAACACAAGCTAAGCAAAGTGCTTAGTGAAATACGCCACACAGAGTCATAGAAAGAGCACAGCTTTCAGGATCTTAGTAGCTTCAACACTGAATTCAAGTCCCTATTGTAGCTGAATGACTTTAGGCAATTCAGCTAACTTCTCTGAAACCTATGTCTAAAATGAGATTAGTAGTATCTACCTAGTAGGGTTTGTCATAAGGATCAAATGAAATAATGTTAGTGAAGTTTCTGGTATCTATGGAGTTCCCTGGGAAGCACACTGTGAGTCAAAGATGAACTTGTAGGGAGTTCATTGGGGAGTGGTCTCCAGATCACCCCAGGGAGGCTGGGGCTGAGGGGGTGCTGTGGAGGAGAGAGGAGAAGGAGTCGGCCTGTGATGCAGTCTCACCTGAGGCCTCAGCGGAGCCTTGTGGAGCTCTGAAACCAAGAGGTGGTCCTTCAGAGCTGCCTTGCAGTGGGGGCAGGGGGCCAGGCAGCCACTGACCCAACATCAGCTGCAGGTCATCCCTCCCTAGGGGCTCTGAACTTGGGCCAGGCAGCTTCTTCAGCTCAGGACAGTTTTCAGGGAGGACTAACGGGTGAGGCGGTATGTGTCCTTCCTTCCTGAAAGGGAATGTGGGCAGCCCAGCACAGGGTCCACCCAGGGATGTTCCTTGCCCTTTCTCTCCTGTCACAAAACCTGCTTCACAATGGAAAATATGCTGTTGTGTCGTGTGAAGTTATCGTAATTTAATTATTTGAATAGTTTCCTGTGCTTTCCTGTTACAAACAGTGACATTTTTCAACTCGTCTCCTACAGCATATGTGTAAGAGTTTTTCTAGAGTATAGTTCTGAGAGAAGAACTCCCAGGTCATAAGGTAGACAAAGCCACCTTTACGAGGTCATGCCAAATTGTTTTCCAGAGTGCTTAGTCAGAGGAAGAGCAGAAGAAGTGGGATAGGACCCCAGGAAGTTTTAATGGTGATGGTCATATTCTATTCACATACTGGGAATGGGGGTTTGAAAAGTGTTTATGTTTTTATTATTATGTTGAATATCTTGCATAAACATTACATATATTATTTTGTATGTATCAGTTATAGCATAATAAAAATGCACCCTAAAAGGGAGTAGATGGAGGTTGTCCATAGTTCTATGGCACCCCTCAGGGGTCTTCTGAAGTACCTGGAAGGAGTCTCACAGTGTTGTTCTGAAGTGTTTGATGTCTTACCCAGCTGTGTTTCTCACGTATTGTGACAGGAGGCATGAGAGATGCCGTTACCTGTGACTCTCTTCCCTCTCGCTTGCACTGTGCTGTCTGCAAGGCTCCTCTGGGGCTGTCAGGTATCAGTGCTGTTGTGTCTGCAGCTTCCTCTTGGCGATATTAACATTTAATTTAGATTGTCAGCCTTCCGCTTGCTCGTCAGCCCAAGCTGGGGTCTGCACATCACTGTAATGTTAGCTCTCACCCCCTTTGTTATTGCTGTTCTTTGTAAAGAGGCGCTTTCCTTCTACTGGAGATCTTTACTCTTCTTAGGGGTAGTTTTATCCCCAGAGAATTTGAGAATTGCACAGCCTGGCTCAGGTCCCTTTTTAATGTTATCTGTCTTAGATTCTCTGTTTCCATTTATTGGTCCCTCTTACATAAGAATGCGTATTGGATTGTTTTTCATATCCAAGAGTTAGTAGTGTGTATTGGAGGATGCTATAAATTTCTCCCACACACTTGGCCAGCTCTAAGGATCCCTTGAACGAGCACTGCTAACTTGAAAACCATTTCATTTATCAGAATAACTTTAATTTTTATCTAAGTAAGAAGTGAAGGAAGCTTTCATCTAGAAAAGTAACCTCACGTTTTAATTTATTAATTCAGGTTCTGTGGAATATTTTCTCCAGGGACTAGGGGAGCATTGTAGTGGTGGGGACAGATGAGCAGAGGTGGCTGGGGGGTTGGGGTGTGGTGGGAGTGGTGGGAAGGTGTTTAAGGCACAGGGAACAAGCATGTTTTGTTGATTATTTATGATTTGGCGGCTCAGGCTTAAACGGTATCAGGGTCGTCTTAATCTTTGTTACTGGAACAAAAGTTTGGCTTGAGCTACTTTATTGTTTGCTTCATGAAACTTGGACAGGAGTACTTTGAGATCTCAAGTCTTCCAGAGCATCAGGATCTAGCTTTACTCTCCAGTTACCACAAATACGTCACTTGCATCTCTAAGTTCCTCCTCTGTCTTTCCTCTCTACTGTCTGCCACAACATTATTTGTAAGAGCCAGGATTCTTGGCTATACAGAAAATGGAAACTGAACCTCGGTAACTTAAGGGTGAAAGGAATTTATTGGAAGGTTGTCAGTTAGTTCACAAAATGGAAGGAGAGACTATTTGAGAGTCATAGTAGGAACATAGGCTCCAACCAAAGCAGGCAGCCAGCAGAGGAAAGTGCCAAGTTGCATCCATGGGAAAGGTGTGGTTAGGACCTGTAGCTTCCACCTCTGCTGTAACAGGGATGCTCTGTCACTCACCCTGTGTCTTTATATCCCTCCTTTTGGAGCATCAAGCGGCCAAGCTTAGGTCACATGGCCTTTGTTGCCAGCTTGGAGGGACAGGGACTATGTGTCCCCCTACCTCTGGCACACAGCAAGGGCTTCCCCTAAGTGGGAAGTTGTTCTTGGTGAGGAGCCCCAAATCAGCAAGTGTCCATTGAGTCATGTTTCCCCGTTTTTCATGGACACTTAGAGAATTTAAGTAACTTTTCCCAAATTTCCAGTCAATGACAGAGCTAAGATGTGAACCTGGGTCTGTTTGGTTCATAGTCATTGTTCTTTACCACTGCCTTAAGTGCT
This sequence comes from Equus asinus, assembly GCF_041296235.1. Classification (NCBI taxonomy): domain Eukaryota; kingdom Metazoa; phylum Chordata; class Mammalia; order Perissodactyla; family Equidae; genus Equus; species Equus asinus. The sequence continues at coordinate 366,326 of NC_091816.1, read as the reverse complement.
AGTAACCTTGTAGAAGTCACGGTTATGGTCTTGGCCACATTGAAATTTGGATAAGGCAGAGAGTATTAAATAGAAATCTATTGGTTTTATTTAGTTGGTTGGTGTTTTTGAAGGCTGCACATTTCCAGCTGGTCTGGTTCCATGGAAACCCTACAGATGTTGTTAAGGACTCATTTGGGGGGTAGCAGTAATAGAACCAGCAGGTTGGAGGAAATGTGTTTGAAACAGCCCTGTATCCTCCAAACTTCCGAAAGTCTGGCTCAGTTTGAGAACTTGATTGTCTGATCCCCTGTGATATGTATAGTCTAGCTTTTACCTATTTCAGAATGGACTAGACTCCTGAATTTGCTCCAAGATTTTTCTAAACCCTTCAGGAATTTACTTGAGGGTGAGCTGGTGCCAGTCCAGACTCCCACCTAGACCATATTCCCTGGAGGTGACCTTGGGAAACCCCAGAGCACAGCTTTGGTATTACAGGAATTGAAGTTGTTCCTAACTCTCTGTACTCTGTTCTTTCCTTTGATTGAAATTTTGGGGAGACCTTGCTGATTGAGAAGTTAAAATAGCATCCATGTAGTATGGACAGTTTGGTTTACTGTCACTTTGAGAATAAAAGCCGAGGATAAGTTTGGAAAAAGAAAATGTCCCCAAATTAACAATGTTTGCAGCTCTTTCTGTGACTGATGGAACCACTGCTACCACTGTTATGCTGCAATTGCTTAGACTGTTTCCTCTCTCTCCTGTTCATCCTTCGGATCGCATCTCAGCATCACTTCTACTTTCCTCAGGGAAACCTTGCTAGACTGCTTAAGACCAAGTCAGAAGCTGTTGGAGCTTCTCAGAGTGCCTCCTGCTTCGCCTCATGGCAGGGACACAGTTATTGTTTTACATTTGCTGGTGGGATTATTCAGTCATTTACTAGTTACTGATTCTTTGATTACTGTCTGTCTCAGTGTGAACTCAGTGGGAGCAGGAACTGTCTGGTTCTGTTTAGTATTCTACTCCTGATGCTTAACCGCAAGTCGGGGATTGCTGTGGTGACAGAGTGAGACAGGTGTTCCGTCTTTGGCACTACAGAGCTTACGGGCGCTCTTGTGTAGCACCCGGTGTTAACCATTTTTGTTGAAATTAAATATGACTTGAAATTTTTAAGGACTGATAGAAACTGATAAGTGACCCAAACTATTAAGCAAACTGATGAAAGGAATGGAAAATGAAATTTTGTGGTTTCAGAGGACTTTCTTATAAATGAAAGTGAGGCAGCAAAAAATAATCTCTATGTACAAATCATCTTTTTTGGGGAAAAATGCAGGTTAGGTCATGGACTTTGGTTGGCGTTTCTTAGAGAGTAATTTGTCTTTGAGTGTGAAGCTCCCGACAGGCAGTGACTTCTGACGTGTTTCCTCTGGGACACGGTGCCCGGCATGCATCAGACCCTTAGGGAACGCTTGTTCAATTGACACCAAGTGTGTGGGCTTACTGGATTCACTTCTGGTTCAGAATACTTTTCTCGGCACTCTCCATCCCCTCTACAATTATTGATTGCTAACTGGAAGAACAGCTTTTGGGGCTCAGAAATTATACCATTTCTGTGTTTGCATTTTGTCTGTATTTTGTAGAATGAATAATAGAGTAGAATACCTACTTGCGGCACAGAAAGAAGAATTTATAGTGTCTCAGGTGTACATGACAGGTTTTTCTACCCCTCCAGAAGGCCTAGTAGCTCTGAGACAAGATTTTGTGTTCCTTTTTCATGTGATAGTTTGAAAAGGTTTGAGCTAAATATGACAGTGTCAGTTACAGAATTATGTCTTACGAACACATGCATGCAGTCTTCATTCTGTACTTCCCTGTCCTTCTAAACAGGAAACCTGATGTATGACCCTTGTCTAAACGTCTTACCTGACTAGATTTGGTTTATGAGGGAAAAAGGATGTTTTTTCAAGTTTGAATCTATTTCACGCTTACAGGGTGGTTTTTTTTCCCCTCAAGAATGTTATTTAATTTTAAATGTAAGAAGGTTCTATTTAAAGACTTTTCCCCATCCTGTTGCTTTGTGTGTTTGAGGAACAGATGGAACTACAGCATGTGATAGTACAGGCGAGCTTGGGGACTGCTAGAGCGATGTGGTGTGTCCTCATAGGTTGACTTCCAACTGCCAGTTACTGAAGACAGTGAGTGTTTATTAAAATTGGGCTTAATCTACATTCTGGGTAATGACTTATGAGCCAAGGAAATTTGTAGCCCCACTGCTAGGCAAAACTTTTCACTTTGTATCCAGCTGAGATGGATAAAGATAAGCATTGTCGGACCTCTACAGAAAGCATCAGTGGACAAAAGCAAGAGGCTCTGAAATTTGCCCGTTAGGCTAGGATTGAAGCATAAAGGGGTCAGGGAGCAAGTCCAGTGTCTATTCTGGGAGAAATTGTCTGCATCCTATTTTGGAAAGTAGCATATAAGGTGTGTCCAACCCCTTAAAGTGGTAGATTGGTGACACATGGCCACAGGGTTCCAGTTTGGACTCATAACACAGATGTCAGGCAGAGGAGCCTGCGTGAGGAGGATCAAGATCTAGTCTTGGGGTATAGAGCCCTAGGAGAACCTAGGCTGCCACCACCTGCTGGGGTCAAAATGGGTCCCCAGACTAGAAAAATACCAGCTGGGAAAGCCTGGAAGAAGTCAGGAAAAATAAAGCAGGGAGTATGTTTTTATCTAATTTGTCTATTTTCATTATTTAAAATCATTTGTTGTTTTTATTTACTCTCAATGACTATCGTAAAGTAGATACTGTTCTCTAGAAGATTAACTCTTCTGTGATTATGTTGCTATATGGGAAGGACTAGCACCCAGAGAACAGAAGGATACAGCCATACCTCACTCCTGCCACGTAAAGGACAGGAAGCTGTCACACATTTTTTTGGATCCCAAGACTAGTTCCTAAGCTATAGGTGGAGCTGATTTTTCAAGTCTCCTGCAGTTATTATATGAGTGGCTGGCCTTCATTTCACTCCTGGAGTCAGTGTCCCCATATTGAATTTTCCATTTCAAGGTAATTATTTCAAGCCTTATTGCAGTCTGAAAAGATGTGTGGCTGTGGAATGTTTAGCTTTCAAGAAGCAAATAGCATAGGAGAAAAACAACTTCTACTGGAAATTAGGACACCTGGGCACAAGTCTCAGTTCTGTCACTTATTCGTTATGAGATCATGGAAAAGTCACTTTGTGTTTCTGGGTCTCAAGAATCTTCATCTACAAAATGAAGAGATTGAAGGCAATTATTTCTAATGTCCCTTCTAGCTCTACCAGTGAGATTAAGTCCAAATAAATGGCCTAGAAAAGAAATCATTCATTGACCCCTTTATGACAGTAGCACCAGCCTCTGGAAATGTTGGGCCATGTGACAATCATGGCCAGAAAGCCACGGCGAGCCCCTGACCTCTGTCTCCCAGGTCAGCACTCTGTCACTTTACTCTGTTTCCTACAAGCTGGTGTGATCTAAAGAACCTACAGGGAGCCACGAGATCCTTTCACATTAAATGAAGGTACATCCACCATTCTGTCCTGAAAATAAACTGAAACCAGTTTCCTCTTGCCACTTTACGGCTCTCCCCTCCCCAGCCCTTCCTTGGGTTACGTCAGTTGTACCTCTGGACAGTTGCTATTTACAATTCTCTTACCACTTTGGCTTCTTTCCAGAGTTCATAACTCAGTCTTCAGCTTTTTCTGCTAATGATTCTGTGACATTTTCTTAGAAAGGAAGGGAGCATCTGTCTAGATACCATTGATGTTCTCCTGTCTATCTCATTTAGGGTCTGCAGCTCTTCAGTTCATTGATATCCCAAAGGCATTCATCATTATAGTTATGGCAATAGAACTTCCTCTTTTTCCTACTGCCCACCCCTAACTGAATGTGAGCTGCCTAAAGTTAGGGGTCCTATTGTGTAGATGTTGTATATGTCCCCAGTACCTGGCACCTGGTAGGCTCACGTGGACAACGTACTAAATTGAATTGGTTTGTCTTGGACTCTGCCTGTGGAGAGGTGTGGGGCGTTTTCTATTGGCCGTTACCTGGGACACTTTTTAGAAGCCTCTTAGGGCGCATGCACTAAATTGTCTTTGGTCAGAGGAAGCGTCAGAAGGCCAACCAGTGATTCCCAGCCTTCCAGTTAATCTCATTTGCAGAATTAAATTTCTCCTACAATTTCTATTTGATGTGGAAGTCACCTTTGTTTTTGGCTAAAGCTCTTATGGAAAGTTATTTTGTCCTTTGAAACAGCTGCTGCTCTCCAGGAGGCCTGTCTTTATTTTGCAGCAAGCTGGGTTTCCCTGCACAGGCTGGCTAACGCCTCTAAAAGTGGTCAAGCCCTCTTGGAGCAGGTTGGGGCAGGACAGGACCGTCCAGTACGTCTTTGAAGGGATGAGTTTGTGCGGAGTCTATTGGCGAACCCCATATGTACCTAACACCGTGACTATGGGTGATTTGAAATAAGTATAGGAGGAGGAAAATAAGACTTGCTCAGACAACCATTGGAAAACAATGTTGTTTAAATGTTATTTAAGATGTGATATATTATAGGCATAGTCACTGCATCCTTATTTATGGTAGCAAAGACTGTAATCTAAATGTCCAATAATAAGACCCTGATAATAGATGATACATCTGTGTACTAGAATACTATGCAGCTGTTAACAAGAGTGAGGTAGCATTATGTGTGCTGATATAGAATGATCGTGATGATAAGGCAAAAAAGCAAGAAACAGAAAGGATACAGATCATGCTGTCGTTTATAGCCCATAGGAGAGAAAGGACACACACACACACACACACACACACACACACACACACAGCGTGCATGGGTGGATTATCTCTGGAAGGATGCTTAAGAAACTGGCAGTAGTGCTTGTTTCTGGGCAGAGAGACTGGGAAACTGATGTGGGAAGGAATTTTAATTTCACTCCATGCTCTTTTGTACCATTAAGAAAGAAATTCATTGTATAATAACCCTATTCATATTACAGAAAATTATACTGAATTTTCTTAAGAAGGTTAATGACATGAAATGTAATAAAGAATGGAAGCTAACTGTACATTTAAGGAGTTTGTTTATTCAACAAATAGTCATTGAGTTCCTGCTCTCTACCAGAGGCTGGTGTAGGCTCTGAGATGTGGATGACTTCAGAGAGTAATGAGTGCCGTGAAGATGAGGAGATAGCAGTTATGATAGAGAGTGACTGGGTGGGGGCTCTTTTAGGAGGGGTGGCCAGAGAAAGTTCCTTGCCTTCCCTGTCCAGATGTAAGTTTGATTGGAACAGAGACTATAGGGAGGGGCAAAGGAAGCCTTTTCTCTCTCTGACTGTGAAAAGTTCATTCTAGGTTTAGAAAGGAAAGGACAGTATAAACAGCCGTAGTATGTGGAAGACAGTGTGGTTTGTGGCATGGCCTAAAGTGAGGATTTGAATGCTGGCTCTGTCATAGCTTCCTGAACTCCCTTCTCTCACCTGTAATGTGGGACTGTAATATCTCCTCAGCCAACCTCACAACATCGTCAGGTTGAGAATCAAAATGAGGTTAACAGGGGCTGGCCGGGTGATGCAGCAGTTAAGTGCGCACGTTCCGCTTCGGAGGCCCGGGGTTCACTGGTTCAGATCCCAGGTGCGGACATGGCACCGCTTGGCAAGCCATGCTGCGGCAGGTGTCCCACATATAAAGTAGAGGAAGATGGGCATGGATGTTAGCTCAGGGCCAGTCTTCCTCAGCAAAAAGAGGAAGATTGGCAGCAGATGTTAGCTCAGGGCTAATCTTCCTCAAAAAAAAAAAAATGAGCTTAACACATATTGCTTATGTAAAGTATGAGGTGTTAAACGGATGAAAGTTGTTAATTAGTAATGACATTACAGGAATAATAACGCCAGTTGGGTAGTCTTTGGGTAAAGGTAACATATTTGGATAAAGATAGTGTATTCCTGCTAAACTTCCCAGAAACGAAATTGTATATCAGATTCCATTTCTGTACGTGCTAGCACATGGTTTTCTTCTTTTCACGTAAGCTCTTTGGTGGGGTAAAGGAAATTAAGTTCATCGGGAGACATATTCTAACTCCTCATCACGGTGACTGGCAAATATCCAAAAGCTGTGTTTCTGTTGAACCAGTGCTCTGCATTTTTGACCAGTCTGAGGCAGGGGGTCATGTCTCCTGCACAGTACTTCTTGAAGTTTTGTCTTGGTGCTACTCTTAGCTCCTTCGTGGATTCTGCCTCAGGGTTGCTTGTGTTCAGTGGGGATATTTGTCTATAGAGTCATCATGTGCTTAAGTTAGAGCTATGCATATTCTAAATGATCACCTTTATAATCATGTTAGAGTACACCACTTGTTATGTCTTTGGAACATGATTTGTAAAGTATAAAGTCACTGTAGAATTTTTTTAAAAATTTACTTTAAAACAGTTTTTCAATAGCTTCAAATTACCTGGGAAGAAAGGAAAATTTGCCTCAAAGTAGCCAAAATGATGTCAAAGACTGTAAACTCAATGCATTCTTTTTTCTTTTTTTTTCTTTTGGGGAAGATTAGCCCTGAGCTAACTACTGCCAATCCTCCTCTTTTTGCTGAGGAAGACTGGCCCTGAGCTAACATCCATGCCCATCTTCCTCCACTTTATATGTGGGACGCCTACCACAGCATGGCTTTTGCCAAGTGCTGCCATGTCCACACCCTGGATCCAAACTGGCGGACCCCGGGCCGCTGAGAAGTGGAACATACACACTTAACCGCTGCACCACCGGGCCAGTCCCTCGATGCGTTCTTAAAGGACAGGAGATCCCCAAGATCTTCCAAAACCTATTATCTATTATTATTTTAGACAAAGTTGTACCCAGATTAGTTAATGTCTGTGTTTTGCTTATACCAGGATTGAAGCATCAGGCCCTTCAAAGGTAGGAGATGCAGAGGGAGGGAGTCTAGAGGCGGGCAGGAGGAAGCACCCGCTGTGCAGGTGAAACAAAGCCCCAAGGCCCTTCTGCACATGGGTTGTCATCTTGTCATCAGAGAACAATTCGGATTTGAGGAGTGGATGGGTGGAGGCAGCACCCTCTTCCCAGAATGGCATTTTACAGCCTTCTTTTAAGTGTTGTCATTTATATTAACACTGAAACCTCCTTCATCTAGAGACTTATGTGGCGAACCCTCTCTCCCCCCGGGATGCCAGATAAGTGAGGCAATGAAGCCTGAGAATTATACTCTAAACTAACGCCGTGTGTCAGGAACTAAAATCATCTGATCTAATAATCTCCGGTTGGTAACTCTTCCTCAGAAGGTTCCCTGGGTTCATATGCACTGACGGAGCATTTGTAGCTCTCGGGAAAGCTGCTTGCTCCTTGGTGATCAGAGTTGGCTTTTTTGGTCTCACTCTAAGTCATATTTATTAACATGCTAACGGACCAATCTTTTTTTTAACTTTTCAGTATGATGGGGAGGTAGCTTAACATCTTTACTCTGGATTTCTCATACAAGCTGACACAGTTCGTCTTTAAATACCTGGCTGTAGTGGTCTAAGGCTGTAAGATACATTTAATTCTTCAGAAAGCAATATAATTTGAGTTACTGTTAAACAATGTGAGGTCTGGAACAGGAGGGAGAGGAAAGTAAATGACCATGGTCTGCCTTTGTGGCTCCATCCTTTTACTTGCCTGTAATTGACGGAGCCTTTTGATGCCCATTGGTAAATTTTTTCCTTTTGGAAATTTATCCCTGTTTCCACCCCACATGGTATCTAACAGATTACTTGAGACTTATTTGTGGAATCACTATTTTGTTGTTGACATTAATGAGCTTGCTGCACAATATCACAAGAGAAATAGTGTTGCTATTTGGAATGTTAATGAATTGCTTGCCTGGCCAATTGCCATTTGTTCCAGTGTGTGAATATGGGGTTTGTGTGTGTGTGTGTGTGTGTGTGTGTGTGTGTAAAAGAGAGACGAGTAGCAGGGGTGGGATTGCATTTTTTTCCTCTTGGCAGCCAGTGACGTGAGCCGTGCCTGGAACAATCAGACTCGCCGCAAACAGGGTAGTTGAAGATGCTGGGGGAGGCTGCCTGGTGTTTCTTAAGCTAACGCGGATCAGGCGCTCAGAGCTGCTCAGGAACAACCCACAGACTTCCTCCAGCATTAGAGTCTTGCAGCGGTTGGAAAGTGCCTTTTTCTTTCTCCAAACCTCTTCCCCAGTCAGCCTTCAGAATGATTGGCGTGAATAGCGTTCAGAGTACCAGCAAGGTGCGAGTGAGGACCTCGGGTTCTGTGAAGTACTCCCGGGAGGATTCTATCCGGCGGCAGTCCCACCGGTCAAAGTCCATGAAAATTTCCAACTCCTCAGAATTTTCTGCTAAGGAGACCAAGGTAAAGAGATACCGTGTTAAACTATGTTAACAATTGTATGTTAGGATAACAAAATTTGATACAGTGTTTGCCAGTGTCTGATGTGCAATGACAGATGGAGAGAGTAAGGTGTATAAAATGGCTCTAAGATAATCAAGTGAAATCAGGTGTCAGGATGGTGCCTGAACTCCACATGCTCAGATGGCTGTGGCGTGGGTCAGTTTTGTGAGGAGCCAGTTTGTGGAAGAGAAGGGTGAAGCAATGCTGAAAATGAGATGATTGTGGAAAGTGCTGGTCGGCACATTGATCTTGTTTTCGGTCTCGGAAAGGTTGCCTTGACAAGTGATTTGTCAGTGCAGTGTATTTTTAGAACGTCAGGAATGCAGAGACATTGTATATGATTTTGCCATTCAGTTGATTTCTCTTGCCTTCCCTCCCCTGCTCTCCCCCCAATATGTGGAGCTGACGGGCAGTAGTGACCTGGTCCTATAATACTTCATGCTTGTCTTATTCAGAGTTATTAGGCTCAGGTAGATATAATTAGGAAGAATTTCTTCTTTCGTGTTCCTTATATGTGTGCCGATGCTGTGCTGCCATTAGCCACTTGTCTTTTTGCGACTGTCTGTGGGATAATGTGGTCTCTGTTCGTATGACATGTGAAGGGAGTGATTACGTCGTGAAATGGGCATTTACTACATGCAACATATTCTTGAGATGCTTCCCACCACCATCTGTGTGAGCAGGGTACTCAGAAACACTCCCACTCCACAGGTTTAAAAATGGAATAATAGAATCATAGGATCACAGAACTCCAGGGCTGGAGATGTAGATGATTATCATGGAGATTCAGAGGTTTGATAATGTGTAGAAAAAGCTTCAGGAGGTGGCTGTCACTGTCATTTCAGTCTTCTCACGGGTTATATAGCCAGACCTGCTGAGAGTGACATTAGGCTTTCACCCTCCCAGTCTGCTTCTATGACATTTACGTTATTGAAAGACTTTGGTAATAACAGTTTCCCCTAAATATATGGTGGGAGTGGGGGGATGGGGATAAAATACCTTAGTGTGACTTTAAGAAACATGTTGGCTTCCTATCCACCCCCTGAGATTATGGCACAGTGGGATTTAACCCCATCAATCATTAGCAAATTTTCTAACTAGAATGTCTTCAGATGTAGCTCTGTCCTCCTTAGTATTTTTTTTTTTTTAAGCTGTGGCTTTAGGGGAAAACATGTGTCTTCACAGCCCTGTTAATGTGACCTGCATGGGGATGTGCTGGTTTCTGCTGAAACTGTTGTAAGACCTCCTGTGTGTGATGACTACTGTCTCCTGCTAAGATAGACCTTGATGGCTTCTTATATTGTTAAATAACTAAATGCATGTAGGCATGTATGTGATTCTCAACATGAATCTAAAATTGGCTTTTATTAAGAGTGCTAGGGAACATCTTCAGATTTTGTTTTAATGTGGATTATACCCACAGTATGCAGTCAAAGGCATAAAGGAAATGAACAGGTCACCATCAACTACTACCAATTCTGATAATAATTTAAACTCTGTAATATTAGTGTATTTACTCAGAATTGTGGTTGTCTTTTTTAATGTTGGAATCTGGCATAGATGCCAAATCGAAAGACTTTCTACCATCTTCTCTGGTACACAGCACAGGCTCTCTCATTTGATATGCATCTATCCAAGAGAAAAAACCAAGCATTTTTTTGAAACATTGCAAGGAGTGAACAATATAAAAGATCTCTTGTAATCAGTAGGCCATCACATGGTACTTTGGAGATTGTAGTCAATTTTTCTTAATTATATTTTTTGAGGCATATGTGGTCTCTAAGTTCTGGAGTGTGTATTCAAGAGTGTATCCAAGTTCCCAGTATCTCACAAGAGATATTTTTATAGGATTGTGTAGTCATTTAAAATTGAACACTAGAAGTAGCTAATAGAAAATTATTAGAATAGGAAATTAGACAGATTGAACTTAATCTTTCACTAGCCATTTTTCCCTAAATGAGGTAAACTGAATAATGCTGTAGGCTTGTGCCCTAAATCTAGTGAATTGAATTGTATTATAATTCAGACGTGTATACATACATATCAACACATATTCCTACCACAGTGTACACATTTTATTCCAGGGGTTAATAATCAGAATTCTCATTCACCATGCTTATATCTAGTAGTACTTTTTTAGCACTTAAAATCAAATCAATGTTTCTTCCCACTAATCATGTAAATAACACTTTTTGATTATCTAACTCTTCATCCAAAATGCAGGATGTCTAATCTAATGATGAGAAGAAAGGATAAAGCACTGTTAACCTTTGATGTGCTTCTGGGTTTAATTTTCATCTCTCTGCAATGCTGGCTCTTTCTGGAATAGGTGTAGTAATTGTTGCCCCTTGTCAGAGAGTTAAAGTTATAACATGTTTTGTATTCCTTGAAAGCTTTCATTTTTCATGTTTCTAACTTCTGTTTGGTTGTCCATTAAATACATAATGGTTTAATTATATATTAATTCATCTGTAGTCCTCACTTTTTATCTGGTTTGTTCATTTTTGTTCTTCATTTGAAGCAGGTTTTAAAAGACTTCTGAAAGGATTTGCTACTTTTGCCTTCGATTTTAGCAAAATATCATAAAAGCTTTCCTTGATCTAATCATTTTAAATTAAGAAAATTGAATTTTCTAATCTTTTTGGTTCACATTGACATAGTCTAGAGAATATTATTTAAACTACTGAAACAGTCTACGTGTTATTTTCTTTAAAACTCGATTCTCTGTGTGGCTTTTTTTTTCTTTAAAGTGTTTTAAATCCTTTTCTTTAGACCCCTGGATAGAATGTGGCTTTGTCCTTTTCTAGATAACATTGTTTACATCAAATTCTGAAGCAGATAAAATGGGCAGGACATAACTGTCAGTATGTTCAGAAGAATATGCATTTTGTGGTGAACGCATTCATTCTTAAAATGTATTAAGGCTGATGTTGATATAAGCTGTGTATGAGCTAAAGGGCTGATACTGAAAGAGTTTGCAGTGAGACTCCTGGCCGGGAGGGGGCAGTGCAGACCTTCCTGCCGTCAACCCCAGCCGGCTCTGCTCTACCTTGGACAGAGTTAGCATTTTGGAATCAGTTTCTTCAAAGGCAAATACTCCGGAATTTGATGAGTGATGTAAGAAGATGTTGATTAAGTTCCAGTTCTGCAAGACATTTTCCATCTCTCCTTTGGATCTAGTTAAACCTCAAACATAAATTATTTTGGTATTGCTTAGTTTTTAACTTGAGTAAGTCAACTATAGGTTTAAAACATAAATCTGTAAAAGTTTGTGTTGATAATGTAGAGGAGGAAGAAATTTTTCTCTGCCCTTCTAGGTGCTGGCTGGTCTAAAGATTAAATTGACATGAGATAGAATAACAGAAGAAAATCAAACAAAGTTTAATAACATGTGTGCATGGGAGAAACCCAGGAACACAGAATAACTTGCCAAAATGGCCAAAGCCACCATCTTAAATAGCATCTTTAGCTAAAGACAAAGGAGGATGTTGGGGTGGTGGTTTGGGACTTTAAAGGGAAGGAAGGCCATTTACATGGAGGTGGAAAAGCAAATGTTTGGTAGACAAAAGTTTGCCATGCCTTGCAGAGACAGTGGGACATGGAGAGGACTTGGATCAAATGGGCCTTGCTCGGTTCCTCCCTGTCTACTACACCTAGTTGATATTATACCACAGATATCTGTGGTGAGAGCTGCTTCCTGGAGCAGGCCTTGTGTCTTAAATTCCTTTAGGGAGTTATCAGGAAGGTCAAAGTTTCTTCCCGAGTCTTTTGTTCTTAAAAATAATCAGCCCCAAATAAGCTTCAAGTTAAAGAGATACATTTTGGAGTGGTAAATTCTGCTTCCCTACAATAATATCACTTTTTTCCTTCCCTGTCTCTTACCATACTGCATTATATATTATAGAGTGGGGAAATCTCAACCCACTGCTTTTTTTTCCTTTATGTTGTTGTTGTGGGTGAATATAACATGAACAGTTGAATCCTTGAGGCATTTTTTGAGGAATAGTATGAGGCCAGAGTTTAAACCAAGAATTCTCCGGTTGGTTATAGTTTGGATTCAAATGAACTGTTTAAAGTTATTATTTAGTAGCGTGGCAAAGAAATCAATTTCTCCAACAGTGAAATTTCAGGGTACCCTGGTACTTTGGGTGATGAAAAATGAAAATGTAGGTCATTTGCTCTCTGTGCCAGGGTGCTGCATTCTGGTGACCTCGCCTAGATTTTACTCACTAATTAGCAATACGCACCTAGACAAGTCACTTCTCCTTCCTGAGACTCATCCATAAAATGCAGGAGTTGATAAAGTCATGTCTTTGTTCTGAGCAATGTTAATTTTAGAACTCTTATGGGGGTTGATGCAGGTTATTTCCTCCGTTAAAAGGAACTCAAAGTCTGAGCTAGGTTCAGGGAGGGTGAGTTTTGTATGTATTTTGAATAAACCTCTTCCTGTGCTAGGAGTTGTTAACCATACACATGTTAAAGAAAAAGGGCCGTGCCTAATTCATTGCTTGGTTAAACATGTTGCCCTAGTGTTGAAAGGCACCATCGACTCTATTCTCTCCATTCTGCTTGAGCTTTGCTTGTTATTTCTTCAGCATTGTTAGGTAAATGTTAATCATTTTTCCCTCTGTGAATCAAATCTAGACACAAAGGAGCCTTGAAGAAATCATTACAATGCCCCTTTGCAACCTGAAGTTTTCCATGAGAGGCTTGCAGGTTGTTGCAGTTCTATACTTGATCCCTTTTTTTTCTCGATCCCAGCCTAGAGCCTGGGAAGGAGATTCTGGTCAATGGGTGATTTATACTGCCTATTCAAAAATGAGTATTTCATATAATAGGGGAACAATCCTTAGTCATAATTTGAAGATTTTCCTGCAAATGTCTTTTTATATTTTTTTATTCTTAAATTGAAGCAGAACATGTTTTAGCCTCATAAATGAATCCTTTAGCTGGATCCTTTCAGAAAGACAGTAGATTTAAACTATTGGGGTCAGAATATCAAGAACATCTCTCTGTACTAGTTGCAACCCTGGCACATGGGAGAGTTCAGGAGGAGGTGTCTTTCACAAAGTGAGTCTGGTAGTGCAAAGATGAAAACAATGTTGTCTCCAGAACTCAGTTTTTCTTTTATTGACTCCACTATCTTCCCACTGGAGTCACTTCTTGTGTTCCAAGAAGTTATGCTTTTTTCTCAGGTGTGATTCTGTCAAATACATTTTCGTGTTTTGATGTGATCTTTACCCAAAGAAGGTCATAAGAAGAAATCTGACCCCTTCTGGAAGGTAGTTCTGCGAACTACATCATTATCAACAGCTGTTTAACCCTCTCAGACTTGAGCCAGCCTTGCCCCAAAATAGAAGCTTTCACTACCTTCGGCTTTATTTTTAAATTATAAAGGTAACACGGTTATATTGGTTTTTGTTGTTGGGTTTGTTCTTTTGGGTTCTCCTCTAGCCCCTAACTTGCCCCCTCCACCCCAGCTTGTTTCTGAATTTCTCAGATCCTGCCAGTACTTTCACACAAATTGATACCTTTTTTTTAGAATGTACAAATGATTATTTAGGATGTTCAGCAAACTATACTGCTGATGAGATGATACTAGTTGACTCTTGAATGTAGTTAAAAGCAGGTCTTCACCATCACACTGTTACTGCACAAAGGGCACGATCTGCTCGCCGTGAGACAAAAGCCAATCGTCAAGAGGCAAGATGGTGGCAGAGAAAGGGCATTTTATTACAGCTTGCTAGCAAGAGGGAAGATGGCCAACTAATGTCCAAAAGAGCCATCTTAATGGGGGCACGGAATCTTGAAGCAGTTATATAGGCCAGTGGCTATAGGAGAGGGGCTTAGGAATGTTGACCCTCTGGTGTTACAGACTGGGAGTGGCCACACCAGATCTTTCAGTTTTCATTGATGATGGCTATCAGCATAGACTCTCTGTTGAGGGGACCTCACATTCCTAAGGAACTCAAAAGAATGAAGTTATTGTCTTATCACAGCTAGGAGGTATATGCATTAGCAGGGGTCATAAAATCTACAGAACAGGTGGATGCCCTGGAGGGTACCAACCCAGCTGCGTTAGTTAGTTAGAGGTTATTCAGAGTTACAACATGGTCTCTTTTCTACAGTCTGGCTTCCCTTATGTCAACCTTGTGTTGAGCAGGTTTCAACACTATTTACCCATTTTCACTTGATTGAAGTGCTAGTGGTGTTGTGCTTGGTTCGAGTGTCTCTACAGTAACTCCCAGTGTTGTACTGTGTGCCTGCTCAGCTATACTTATGCCTTTGTATCTGAGCACGTTCTTCCCATGATGGTGGCCTAGAGCAGATGTCCAGAGCTACCATGCAGTATTGAAACATTGTAAAGAAAATGCTGGTTCATGCCGTCATTCCTGGCAAACTAGTATAATACCCTTATCAGAATCAAGGGAAGGGAAAAAAAAATCTGTGAAATATTGTTGAGATGAGAGTTAAGGGAGAAAGAAATACTTATATTTTTAAGATAGTCTTTGTTGAAGATCCAGGGAGATTAGTAGCGTCATAAACACCTGAAGTTAACCATCAGGCGCTCTTGTGCGGGAATATGCATGGCGACCAGATGCCCTGCATTGTCCAGGATGATGCCTTTCCTTTATTGCAGACTCTTGTTAGATCACGCCTGGTTGCCTGGTTTATAATTTGGGGATTGCATTAGTTTAGCGACCAATAGGAGATTTTTGAAGAATGTTTTTTAGTTACTTATCCACAGTAAATGTTGGTGCAGAAACCATGAGTAGCTGGGCAAGGTGTCTCCTCCTCAGTAATTTGTCATGGGGGTTACTCTTCTATTGTTGATTTTACTTCAGATTTTTGAGCATTATCTTATCCTTCAAGCAGATCAATTTTCATTACTTTTTAAAAATCTAGTCTACCACATTCTAGTGGTACAACATTTAGTGTACTGTTTGTGTGCATAGATCATCCTATTTCAGTGGAATTTGTTTTCTAGGTAAATAACTTGGAATACTTTATGTTGGAATTTTCAAGAAAGTGCTGGCTGGGGTTCCCTCTTCATAGCCTGACTCATCTTGTGACATGACGCTGGTTGTAGCCTGCAGTTAAGTGTTAGAATGTGGGACTATACCCAAGGCAGCTGGAGACATCAGTGTACTTGTTATCACCAGATTCAAATCTGCCAGGCCAACTTTTGTTTGATTCCAGTAAATCAAATAAGATGATATAGCTATCCCAGATAAATGATGAGCTCCTTCCTGCACCCAGGTGCAATTTAGCGGGGTCATCTTCACTTGCACAACTGAGAACTCCAGTCGGGCATGCCCAGGTGTTTACAAGGTCCTGCGGGCAGCAGAACCTTTTCTAGACCCTGGAGCCCAGCAGCTCATGACAAGGGAATGCACTCCTATTGAGCATTTTATTAGTTTTCTGTTAAGACTTCCCAGCAAGTAAACCGGAAGGGTTGGGGTCTGGTTAACTAGCTGTACCTAGTAGGCGCACAGGTGCAGGGAAGTGCTTTGAGGGAAGAAGCCCTTTCCTGTCACTTCCGGGGACTGATGAAGTACCAATGATGTGCTGATTTGTGACAGGTCTCTTCCTCAGAACACTTTTTTAAAACCAGGTAAAATAGAAAGGCTCTCTAGAATACTTTTATTATAACTGGGCAGTGTTTTGAGGGAATTTTTGTATGCCTCATCAACCCCCTGCTATGATTTCTGAGCCCATAATTAAAGTGGTATTTATATGGTGCAAAAGAATGACTGTTTTTGTATTATTTTTTGTTTTGGTTTTGGTGAGGGAGATTATCCCAGAGCTAACATCTGTGCCAGTCTTCCTCTGTTTTGTATGTGGAATGCCACCACAGCATGGCTTGATGAGTGGTGTGTACGTCCGTGCCTGGGATCCAAACTCACAAACCCCAGGCCGCCGAAGCAGAGCACATGAACTTAACCACTATGCCATCAGGCCAGCCCCAAAGCATAACTCTTAAAGTTTAAGATATTAACATGCTTTTATCTCTATGCCTTCATTAACCCCACTGAAATGAGAGTAGAACTGAAATGATACGGATCTTCAAGGACACAGAGAACATGACAGGATGCTCTCAAGTTGTCAACAAAATTTGAAAGACGAAAAGCGTACAGACTTGTTAACTATTTTAGCACCCCAGAGAAAGCTGAAACCCAAATGCCTGCAGACCTGGAAGCCAAGGAAAGAAGAGGCTGATTTTCCACACAAAACACAGGAAAGGCCTGGGATCTGGAGACACTGGCAACCTCTGAAAGCAGTGGGCCACAACAGGAAGATCCCTTTAAAGCTTCTGAAATTAGTAACGGGACCCTCTAGATGCCCTCCTCTACTTTGTATGGCCGGGTGACCTTATTTCCCCTTCTTCTGTAACTCCTCTCTGGGGAAGTTTAACCTAGAGACTTTGGACTTAGGAAATCAGGCTCCGTTGAGACCAATAGTGAGATTCCCACATTGAAAATAGTAGGATTAAGTGAAAAGTACACACATTTCACAGTAGGCAATCTCTTCCTTCTCTCCTCACCCATGTACCTTTTCTCAGTTACATGAAGAAAAGGCATGATATTCAGTAAACTGGAAATCTCATAGCAGAGAGGCAGAGGCCATTCCCCAGGATGATGGTAAAGGGAAACCTTAGGACAGCATCTACGCGGGAGACAGAAACCAGCCAGTTTAGATTGGAGTGGGAGAACAGAGGATTTCAAGGATGCCCCCAAGAGCATCACTGAGAGAATGCGTGGAGTGTTGGACCATGTGGAGAGGGATTCCCAGTTCCATTGGAGAGTGTGGAGATGTGCTGGAGATAGGCTCTTAGAAAATGAAGTAAACAACAACGAAATGAGTTGGTGATTAGGGCAAACTAAAAGTTCACAAAAAAGCAAATGTAGCATAGTACACACATAGCTCAGGAATGAATTATAGCTACATGGTCATAATAACGTAGGCATGGAAAATTGACGTGCCTCTAAATCGTGATTGTGAGATAATTTTATTGGAAGGATTGGGGGTGGGAGAGGGGAGAGAGCGAGAGCGAGCTGTGTGTGTGTGTGTGTGTGTGTGTGTCTGTCTGTCTGTCTGTCTGTCTGTGTGTTTCTGAGAGATAAGAGAGTTAAGCGCTCTTTTTTCCAGAGTTCCACAGTTGAAAGTCAGCAGTTCATAGTGAAAATAGAAAAACCAAAAAGAAGTTGAAAGAGGTTACCTCTGGGCAGCAAGAATCAGAGATAAATAAAGAAGTTGTTATATTCGTTATATGCCTTTTAGTAATTTTTGATTATTAAAATACTATACATGTATTGCCTTGATAAAAGCAAGGAAAATAGCATATGTAGGTACATATGAGATTGGAATAATTTTCATTGACTACAATGGTTTATGTATCTTAATTGTGTGTTTAGTAAATACCAAATAACAGAGACTTCTTTTTGAAAATTGCCCTTTTTTCCAAGGCATTATATTCTAGCAGTTAAGAGCCCAGACCTTATTCTGCTACTGGTTGCTGTTAAAGCTTTTGTCTATAGTGAAAATGTTAGTGAGAGACTGGTCCTTTCTCAGGAAACAGTCCTTTATTTTGAGATTGTCCTTGTTACTTATTTTTATGGAATTATAGTGATAGTAGCTAGTGTTTTGTTTATTTCCTCACTTGGCAAAATGAAAAACTGGCAATTTTATGTGGGTTCCCAAAACCTCATGTGAACATTTCCCTGTTTGTGAAATCCAAAAGCCTGGTAGCCACTGGATTAGATATTTAACTTGGCTGTATTGATTGTTTTGGATAAAATCTATTTCCATTCGGTTTGTCTTTGTTGCTTTGTCTAATGCACAGAAATAACAGAGAACAAATGTCATGCCTGGTATTCTCTCTAAATGTCACACTCCCCCAGGGATCGTTTTTTACAAGCCATTTATAAAGAGATCTCGGCATATTACCCAGCAATCAGTTTTTTAATTGTGTACATTAACTTTATCATCATGTTCATAATCATTAAATATAATTGACCATTTTTCTCAGATATTTAAAAAATACTGCGTGTAATTTACAAGGTCACTTGGAATTTATGTTTTCCTTAAGTTCTAAAATTTTGAAGCATCTTGTATTATGGTCTGTGCCTGCCACTTCCCAACAAGTAAGGCTTACCCACAAGAGGGTATAACAGCAGATTATGGCAAGTACAATCCAGAATATTCTTTGAAAATATTGGTTATTGTTATATTTTTCAAAATCATGGCTTAGCTGTCCAAATCCAGACAAGTTTTTGATAAATAAATTACAGTGCCAGAAGATTAGAGTATAAGAATTAAAAGCAAAATCGGGAGATGACAATGAATGAACATAATGAATTTGGAAATCATGGTGCTTACACTGGTCAGAGAATAGTTTCATATTCTGAGGAATACTTTGGAAGTTAACCTTAAGTCATAGGGAAGAAGGTGGTGATTCACTAAGACCATAATTATGCCGACTTTCCCCAAGCTCTCAAGCTCTAAGGATTATGACATTAAATCAAATCTACATAGTGTTTTGGACACTAGTTTTTAAACTAGTGGTTTGAAGATGAAGGTCCTGTCAGAAGACATGTTGCAGTCTTTCCATCTGTACTTCAATGAGAATGCCTCTTCTACCTGAGATACACATCCTCTTCCTGGAGGGTTTTGACATAGTCGTGGTAAGTCCATTTGGGGAACGACAAAGAAGAGAGTGTAAAGTAATGAATAAAACCATGGGGTCTGGAGTCAGATAATTCTGTGTCTGAGTTCCAGCCTTGCCACTGATTAATAACTGCCACTCTAGGATAGTGTTTGCTAGATTTAGCAAATAAAAATATAGGACATCCAGTTAAATTTGAATTTCAGATAAATAATGAGTAATGTTTAGTATAAATATGTCTCATGCAAAATTTGGGGGCATACTTATGCTTAAAGAAAGTTATTCATTGTTTATCTGAAGTTCACATTTAACTGGGCATCCTGCATTTGATTTGGCAACGTACAACTTGCAACAAGTAGCAATCTGCCTGATCCCCAGCTTTGAGATTAGTGAAGTGGAGTAAATCATGCTTGCTTCATAGGTTATAGAGGGTTAAATTAAATAATGCACATGAGCTCTCAACGTAGAGCCTGGCATGCAATAGCGCTCAAAAACTGTCAACTACATGGAGGGTGTTCTTTCACTTGTCAGACATCCAGCCTGACATCTCCAAAAACAGATAGGGCTCCAGCTGTAAAATGGTGTTAGACAACCAGGCTGCAGCTCTGTGCCAGATTCTAAGATCCTTGAGAGTGGTCAGAGACTGTGTACTCTTGTACCTTGTACCTTGACTGTGTACCTTCTAAATTTTGGAGGGAGAATTATATAGCAGGAGCCAGCTAGCTCATGTACCAGAAAGTGGAGACAGAAAGTGAAAGATTTTTTTAAGAAAAAAGAAAGTCGAGGAAAAAATTCAAAAGGCTTTTGAATCAAACTGCTTATGATTCCTTTTTGAGATCTGCCACTTAATAACAACCTATCTGCACCCCATTTCCTCATCTGTAAAATGGGGATAATACCCACGGGTGGTGGTGAAGAGTAAATGATGCCATACACATGCAGCCTTAGGAATAGGTCCTGGCGCTTACTCACTGTTCAGTAGGAGTTAGTTGTTGGCATAATTTGTCCATGATGTCTAACTACCAATTTGAGTCAAAATAAGTGATTCTCCCCACGCCCAGCATACGTCTGGCATGGCGTATTGATTGGCTGAGGGGAGTGGAATGGGCAGATTCTGGATGTTTAAATTCAAGTGTTCTGTGAAGTCTAAGGAGGACAAGGGTAGACTGGATGTAATAACAATAGTACCTTTTATTTCTGTGTCATTTTACAGGGTACAAGTGTTTTCCTAGTGGTAGTTTCATTTCATCTTTATGATTTGTGAGGTGGGTGACGTTATACTATCTTTACAGATGAAGTAATCAAAGATCAGTGTAGTGGCCTAAAGTCGCACAGCTGATGGAAGAAGCAGGTTTGATGCAAGTCTACTGATTTCTAGTCCATTGTTCCTTTTTCTACGTTTGCTACTTCCCATCCTAATTGTGGTATTAGGGTCATTATCACTGAGGTCCTTGTCTCCTCAACAGTGTTTTTAAAAACACATGCTGTGGTCAAGACAGTTAGTGAGGCATTGTGAGTACTAAAGAGAGGCGGAAGACTTGATCACATGTGCAAGGAGTTTAAAATCTAGTATCATCTAGAATTTTCGTTGAAGAAGTAAGCATGCATGGTGTGGTCAGCCTCCAAATAGTAGAGATTATACTTTGAAAATTCTCTTTTCAACTTGTTCCCCAGTTGCCCTCCACATGCAGACACTATCAGTGGTTTCTCCTGTATCCTTTCAGAAATGTTCTTTCTATGTGCACAAATGTACACAGTCACACATTGCTTAACAACAGGGGTATGTTCTGAGAAATGTGTCGTTAGGTGATCTCATCATTGTGTGAACATCATAGAGTGAACTTACACAAACGTAGAGCACCTAGCCTACTACACACTTAGACTATATGGTACTAATCTTATGGCGGTCCGTTGTTGACCAAACGTCATTGTGCTCCCCATGGCTGTATACACACACGTATATACATTTTTTTCACAAGGTGGAAACTTACCAAACATTATTTTGTACCTTACCTTTTTTCCTTTAACAATATATTCTAACATATCTACCTCATTTTTAGCATAGAAGACTTTAAATACTAATGGATAGCAATACATCTCTTTGCTACTGTTGACACTCTTACCCAGCTTTTTATTTCTTTGAGGTGTGTGAAAATGGGTCACCCTTCTCTCATAATTTAGGAACATAGCCTGACACACCCCAAATCTGCCACTGCCATTGCCCCTGTCCTGGTCACTTCACGTGTCACCCACATACCACCAGTCTTGCTGCCACTTTCCCTGCTCTCTTCTAGTCCTTTCTCCATAAGAACGTGAATTAGAGCAGGTCACTCTCCTGCTTAGAATACTCCAGTGGTTGCCCAACACACAGAGAATAAACCCTTGTTTTCTAGTCAGAAAGCCCTGTGTGTCCTGTCTCCCTATCGCCTTGATCACACAAAACACCCCAGCCCAGCGTGCTCTGGCCACACTGGCCTCCTTTCTGTTTCTCAGACCCGCTGAGCTCTGTTATGCCAGGAGCTGCTCGCTGCTCTTTCCCTTCATCCTTGCGTGGCTGCTCCTGGTCTCTCATCCCGTAAATCTCCTTACAGAGAGACTCCTTTGACCATCCTGTCTAAAGCTACTTTTTTGAGTTACCTTTTAATAGTTATCTGGTAGCCTACCAGAAATGACGGAATCATGTTTCATCTATTTGTTTTCTTATTCCTTTCTTGTCTGTTTCCACTCCCCCAACTCTAAATTCCGTGTCTGCATTGTTCACCACTGGACTTTCAGTGCCCATGTTAATATCTGACAACCTTCCAGTAGGAGAGACTCAGCACATACTCGTTGACTGGATTACATGAATGAATGAGTGAATCGTTTTAAGAGATTTATTTATACTATAGTGTTACCAGTGTTACAACTGTTATACTGTACTGTTCATGTTGCAAACAAATTGTAGTCTTCTACTAGTTATAAACACATACTATTCTGTATAGGGACTCGTAGTATACTATGCTATGCTGTTATAGAAAAAATGCATTCTTATCTTTGTCTAGTAGTTATAAATAATACTTTCCCCTGACGTATCAGCATAGGTTATGATAAATTATTCGTTATGGCTATTATACCAGTAGAGTAATACAATAAAAATGAATTGAGAAGGTATGCTCCGTAGGCACTTGGAGCAGACAGACTTTAAAGATTCAGTGATGTGTTAGAGGAGAATTTGAGCTGCTGACTATCAATTCATGTAACAGTGATCAGAAGTTTTCTTAGTTACGAACTTAGGATCATGGATAGCTTCCCCAGTGAAGATGTTGTTTGTAAATAAACTATATAATTCCTGAGATGATATAACAAAGTCAAAGGCTAAGAAATGGAAGAATGTGGGTAACACAGTTTGCTTTTAACTTCATAAACTCTAATATAAGTTTTTTAAACAGCAGAACATTTGTCAAAGTTGCAAAATTTGTCGGTCTATTTATATTAATTTAAAACATGTGTATTATGGATTAGGGCAGTTACAAGCACAGACTTTGTCTTCAGACCCCCAGCTCTGCTCTGTGCCCTTCGGCAGTTTATTTACACTTCATAAGCTTTAGTTCTATCATTTCTGAAGTGGGGATGATAATGCCTCCCTCATACACTTGCTGTGAAGATCTGATGAGAGTCATTGAAAATAAAATAAATCTCTTAGCACCGTGCCTCACATTGTGTGGCCTCAGAGAGAGCTTAACTTATCATCAGTGAAATAGCAGATATTGAGGAATGGCTAGAACATCATGAAAAAGTTATAGAAATCTCAGTGAAACTTGATTCAGATTTTCAGACATTTAATATTCAGAAGTATAAATTTCTAGATCTTAAACCAGGAATTTCTGCTGTATCTCTTCATGATTCTCATTGTTTCTTCTCTACAGTTTTCTCATCACATAGTTCTTTCTAATCAGAGTTTCAAAACCCGTGTCCTGTTGGACAACAGATGTGTGTTGTGTGGCCTGCAGTGGTTTTTGTTGCCACACTTGAAAATTTGTGAACCTTGAATACTTTGTAGTAGCTACTTCTGAAAAATAAGAGCCCGCAATGGTGAACTGCATTGCCTCTGGGGGAGTATGAGCTGCCCGTCCAGACGGAGCTTGCCCTGACTCCCCGGCCTCTGCTGGCTGTATCTGCTCTTCTACGTTTCCTGTCTGCTTCTCTAGATATTTGAGTCTCAGTTTGGTTTTGTTTGGTTGTTTTTTTTTCCCAAAGCCCCAATACATAGTTGTATGTCCTAGTTGTAGGTCATTCTAGTTCTTCCACGTGGGATGCCACCACAGGCATGGCCTGATGAGCAGTGTGGAGGTCCGTGCCCAGGATCCGAATCAGTGAACCCCAGGCTGCTGAAACAGAGCACACAAACTTACCCACTACGCCACTGGGCTGGCCCCTCAAAGTTTATGCCTTTTGACCTCCTTCACCCAGTTCCCACTCCCACCCCTGCCATTCTGGCGACCTCCAATCTGTTCTCTATGAGCCTGGATTTTTTTGTTTTTGTTTCTGTTTTATATTCCACATATTAATAAGACTGTATGGTGTTTGTCTTTCTCTTTCTGGCTTATTTCACTTAGCATAATGCCTTCCAGGTCCACCCATGTTGTCGCAAATGGCAAGATTTCATTCTTTTTTTATGGCTGATTAATATTCCACTGTATATATCTATACCACACTTTCTTTAGCGATTCATCCATTGATGGACACTTAAGTTATTTCCATGTCTTGGCTATTGTATTCTGCTGTGAACGTGGGGGTGCATATATATTTTTGAGCTAGTGTGTTTGTTTTATTCAGATGAATACCCAGAAGTGGAATAGCTGGATCATGTGGTAGTTCTAGTTTTAATTTTTTGAGGCTCCTTCATACTGTTTTACATAGTTGCTGCACCAGTTTACACTCCCACCAACAGTGCTCAAGGGTTCCTTTTTCTCCACATCTTTGCCGGCATTTATCATCTCTTGTCTTTTTGATAATAGCCATTCTAACAGGTGTGAGGTGGTTTTGTATGTCTTCTTTGGAAAAATGTCTATCCTCTGCCCTTTTTTCTTTTTGGTGAGGAAGATTCACCCTGAGTTAACATTTGTTGCCCGTCTTCCTCTCTTTGCTTGAGGAGGATTCGCCTTGAGCTATTATCTGTGCCAGCCTTCCTCCATTTTGCATGTGAGCCACTACCACAGCATGGCCACTGAGGAGATCTCATGATCTCACTGAGGAGAGATCCGCCTCTGGGAACCAAACCCAGGCTGCCAGAGTGGCATGGGCTGAACTTAAACACTAGGCCAGGGGGCCAGACCCTCTCTGCCTATTTTTTAATTGGATTGGTTGTTTTTCTACTGTTGAGTTGTATGAGTTCTTTATGTATTTTGGATATTAACCCCTTATGAGATATGTGTAAATACATCTGATTGCAATTATTTTCTCCCATTTGGTAGGTTGCCTTTTCATTTTGTTGATGGCTTCCTTGGCTGTGCAGAGGCTTTTTAATTTTTAGTTTGATGTACTCCCACTTGTTTATTTCAGTTTTGTAGCCTTTGCTTTTGGTGTCAAATCTGAAAAATTATCACCAAGACCAATGGATTAATGTCAAGGAGCTTACCATTTGTGTTTTTTTCCTAGGAGTTTTAAGGTTTCAGGTCTTATATTTACATCTTTAATCACTTTGAGTTAATTTTTGTATATGGTGTAAGATAGGGATCCAGTTTCATTCTTTTGCATGTGGCTGTCCAGTTTTCCCATCACCATGTATTGAAGAAACTGTCCTTTCCTCATTCTGTGGCTTGGCTCCTTTGTCATAAACTAATTGACCATATATATATGTGGTTTTATTTCTAGGCTCTCTATTCTGTTCCGTTAATCTGTGTGTCTGTTTTTATACCAATACCATACTGTTTTGATTACATAACTTTGTAATATAGTTTGAAATCAGGGAGCATGATACCTCCAGCTTTGTTCTTCTTTCTCAGGATTGCTTTGGCTATTTAGGGTCTTTTGTGGTTCCCTAAAAATTTTAGGATTGTTTTTTCTATTTCTGTGAAAAATGCTATTGGAATTTTGATAGGGCTTGCATTGACTCTGTAGATGGCTTTGGGTACTATGGACATTTTAACGATATTAATTCTTCCAATCAATGAGCACAGAGTATCTTTCCATTTATTTATGTCTTCCTCCATTTCTTCCAATATCTTGTAGTTTTCAGTGTATAGATACTTTCCGTCCTTGGTTAAACTTATTCCTAGGTATTTCATTCTTTTTGCTGTATTTGTAAATGGGATTGTTTTTGTACTTTCTCTTTGATAGTTCGTTATTAGTGTATAGAAACATGACGTATTTTTGTATATTGATTTTGTATCTGCGACTTTACCGAATTTTTTATTAGTTCTAACAGTTTTTTGGTTGAGTCTTTAGAGTTCTCTATATATATTATGTCATCTGCAAACAGTGACAGTTTTAATTCTTCCTTTTCAATTTGAATGCCTTTTATTTCTTTTTCTTGCCTCTTTCGTCTGACTGGGACTTCCAACACTATGTTGAATAAAAGCGGCGAGAGTAGGCACCATTGTCTTGTTCCTGATCTTAGAGAAAAAGCTTTCAGCTTTCCACTGTTGAGTACGATGTTAGCTGTGGGTTTCTCATATATGACTTTATTATGATATGTTTACAGTTTTAACAAGGTGAAAAATTCTTTCTACTTAAATTTTTGCTCAAGAAGGAACTTAGTACAAATATCGAATCATTATGTTGTACACCTGACACTAATATAAACTTATATGTCACTTATACTTTAACTTAAAAACAGAACTTAGTGGTTATTTAGTATTTAAAGTTTTGCTTACATTTGGAATAATGTTATTTGTACTGGTATGTTTAGGAAAGTTTCCCTAAGACATAGCAGCCAGTCAAATGGAAGTCAATTGTAAGGTGTAGAAAAGGCACTGTAGGAGGAATGTGGTCTGTATAAATACTTGTGACACCTTATTGATCAAGGCTACCCTCAAAATGAAGGAACGAATGAATTTATACTTACATTAGTAAGAGTTTGGAGTATTGTGTTAGTGTGAATGATAATTAGCAGTTAACATTTTTATTCACTTTCAAGTTTGGTTTAGTGCCCCTCCAGAGCTACTCACCAAGTGTTTTGGGAGGTGTGTCTATTAAGTATGAGCTTTGGCT
The DNA here is from genome assembly GCF_041296235.1 of Equus asinus. Classification (NCBI taxonomy): domain Eukaryota; kingdom Metazoa; phylum Chordata; class Mammalia; order Perissodactyla; family Equidae; genus Equus; species Equus asinus. The sequence goes on along the minus strand of NC_091816.1, from coordinate 340,042 downwards.
GCATTTTTCCTTCTTTGGTAATAATGAAGGAATGGCGATTCCTATTTCGGCTCACAAAGATACATTAGACAACAGGCGATCAGGCAGGCCCCATTTGCCCCTCTTCCCCACTTAGAAAATCCACTCACTCTCTCTTTTTCTCTCTCCTCCTTCCCTCTGTCTCTTCCTTTTTCATTCTTGTTCATACACAATTTAAAAATGTTCATTTATTAATCTATAAGTCCTGCCTGGGCTTTGGGTGCAGATAGTGATGCTACAAATCAATAACCGTGACAGCAGAGTTAGTGGGGCCACAGGGAAAGGGAGCAGGGGCTAGGAGAGAACTGGTGTGAGAGTTTGACCTGGTGATTTCTGAGGCCTTTTCAAGTAGAAATATAGAATGTAGGTCTGAAAGGGGGCCAAAAAAAGATAACCTCATGCAGCCCTCTCATACTGCATATTTAGGAAATGAAGGCCAGGTGATTTTTCTTAAAAGGGCAACTTAGTGACAGTTGGATGCCTCGCCCCTCAAGTTCTTAGATCCGGAGATTTGATCTGTTCTCTCTTCTGTTAAAGTTTCCTCTAAAGAAAATACCTGTAATATAATGTCACATCTTAGATGCTGTGTGTGAAAGTGTCTTGCACGTTGTAAGTACGAAGCGAAAAGTGAGTTGATTCTGTTAGCTGACTAATTCTCCATTAGATGACGTGCAGTCGCGGTCAGCAGCACATTTCGTGATCCTTATGTAAGAGGCCCAAAGGCAGAGTAGAGTCCTCTGCACCTGACAGAATTCCACTCCAGCCTATAGGATACACTCACAAATGTTTGTTATATGATGAATTATGCATATTAATTATATTTGAGATTCCCTTTCGAGAAGGTAAGGGCTTTTAAATTAATTTCGTGGTGTCTATTATGGATTTACTGGCATATCTACTCAGTGGACTCAGACACTTAATGGTTAGATGTTTTTGCCATTGCTGGCAAGGTTTGTAAATGCACCACGACACAAGGTTAAGTTAATTGTTCAGAACAATTTTGACCTTGTTTACATGGTGGCTGGATCCAAAAAATAGATCTGACTATAAATGTGGAAAAAACAAGACTCAAAATAAGCTACTTTATATTAAGGATGCTTCTGTCACCCTGAGTGAGAGCTGAAGAGATGAATGTCTATGAGGTGGCTTGTGAATATATGTTCTTTAATATAGTGCTCTTTAAACTTGGGTACATAAAAACTGTCCAGTAGACATGGGAACACAGGTAAGAGAGAATCAGTTTTCTAGAGACTCTTCTTTAGTATGTACTTCTCCCTAAAATGGGTCTAGCTATGAATACTCTTGTGTTTATCCTTTTTCACCTCTGCTTGACAGTTGCCTTCTGCCACTTAAAAAAAAAGGCCTAGCTCTCCCCCATAGCCTTGTTGGTACATTGCACAGGCCTAGAAACCTCCAGGGGTGGAGGGCAAACAGTAGTCAATTCTAACTACTAGTCTTAAGGAAGCCTCATTTAATGAGGGGGTAATGCAGTTTCTCAATATTATTTTAAGGCATAGAAAAGGAAATAAAAGTTGAGGACCATTGCTTTTAGATATTGTGAGTTTTTCTAACCAATTTGAAATTCATTTGGTAACTAGTTTTAGGATTAATTTTTAACTGATATCTTTTTCAAACATGGTTTTTCTCTGATAACACTTCCAGTGGTGCATATTTAATTCTGTACTTAAAAGTCTGCTTGATCTGAATATCTCCATGAAGCAGCATTGTACTTGAAAAAGATTGCCATGGTGTTGATGGTGTCATAATTCTTTCTGTGTGCAAGTTTCACTGTGGTCCCTGTCAGTTTCACTAAGGGAAGTTGGAAGCTATGTTATCCTTGATACTTTTCATCATAATTCAAGGAGCACAGAAAAAGAATCATTGGAGTTTAGAGATGATTGAACTAAAATACACAAATTCCATAAATTGCAAAATGTGCTTCTTGCGGAGGGAGCAGGGCAAGAGAGAGAGAGAGACTCATGGTTACACAATGCGTGGTAATGGAGAAAACCTCAGAGAACCATGCGTGGGCTGTCAGTGATGGTGCTAAGCCTTGAATAAAATTGTATTTTATATCTTGATGAGAAGCAATCAAAAGTGAGGAACAAAGACTTAAAAGTAAATTTAGACCAACATACCTTGATCTCTGTAATTTAAGCAATTTACTTTGTTTTCTCATTCTTAAAAATGAACTTCAAATTTGAAGAATCATTCTGTCTTGTTTAGTCTCACTGGAGATATTTAATTGTTGTCTAGCTCCTGGGTTAAGATGCAGAAATTTCAGGTAGAGAAAAGACTGGTAATGTGCAAAGCAGTGATATTTAACCAAGGGTTTGTATCAGAATCACGTGTGGAACATTTGGAAATATTTGTGTACAGTCATGCACTGTATAATGAATGACATTTCGGTCAATGATGGACTGCCTATATGATGGCGGTCCCATAAGATTATAATGGAGCTGAAAATTTTCTACTGCCTAGTTACGTCATAGCCATTATAATGTCATACACAACACATTACTCACGTGTTGTGATGATGCTATGTAAACAAAATTACTGCACTGCCAGTTGTATAAAAGTAAAGCACATACAATTGTGTACAGTATGTAATACTTGGTAATGATAATAAACAACTGTGTTACTGGTTTATGTATTTACTGTACTATACTTTTTATCATTATTTTAGGGTATACTCTTTCTACTTACAAAAAACTAAAATTTACTGTAAAACAGTAGGCTGTGTTAGGGGCCAGCAGCAGCCTCATTTATCTCATGTTTACCACGTCTCTGGCTGGCATCATTTCTCTTGTGGTTGATTTACTCTTCTGTTGTTTTGTTCATCACGGCCCCTAAGGATACAAAATCCCCTGCTAATGTTGCCAGTAAGAGACCACATTGAGTAATTGACCTGGAAACAAAGTTAAAATTGATTAAAGACTATGAAGGTGGAAAATGAGTGATGGTTATTGCTTGCCAGTCAGGCATGTCCCATTCCACCATAGCTATGATCTTGAAGAACAAGAACAAAGTGATGGATGCTGTTAAAGGATCTGCTTCATTGAGGCAACAAGACTAACAAAAATTTGAGAAGGGCCTATATCAGACATGAAGAAACTTCTAATGACCTGGATTGACAACCAGACACCAAAGCGTATTCCTCTCAGCGCCATGATGGTCATGCCAAAGCAAAAAGTTTGTGATATTGAAGGAAAATGTTGGATGCGACCACAATGTTGAATTTACTGCCAGCTCTAGGTAGTTTAAATGATTCAAGAAGTGTTATTCATTACATAATGTGAAAGTGAGTGATGAGTCTGTGAGTGCTGATGCGAAGGCAGTTGAAGAATTTTTGGAAACCCTAGATGAGCTGATTGTGGAGGAAAATTACTTGCCAGAGCAAATGTTCAATATGGATGAAACCTTCCTATTCTGGAAACGGATGCCTGAAAGAACTTTCATCCATAAGGAGGGCACGTCAGTGCCAGGTTTCAAGGCTTTCAAGGACAGGATAACAGTCTTGCTTGGGGACAATGTTGCAGGCTACAAATTGAAACCCTATCTCATCTAGGACAGTGAGACCCCAGGACCTTGAAGAACATCAGTAAGCACACACTGCCAGTGTACTACAGGAACAGTAAGAAGTCATGGATGACCCAGCTCCTCTACCAAAATGCCCTCCTAAATTGCTGTGCCAGCAAGATGGGGAGAAGTACTGTTTGGAGAAGAACATACCTGTCAAGATTTTGGGTTTTGTTGATAATGCTCCCAGACATCCTCCTTTTATTGGTGATCTTCTTCCCAATATCAAAGTGGTGTTTCTCCCTTCAAACACCACCGCTTTGATGCAACCAATGGATCAGAGTTATAGCAGCTTTTAAGACCTACTACCTGAAGAGGACCTTTGCCCAGGCTGTTGCTGCAACTAAGGAAGACACTGAGAAGACACTGAGGTAGTTCTGGAAGGATTACAACATCTCTGACTGCATCAAGAACCTTGCTTGTGCTTAGGGTGATGTCACCAAGGAGTGTACGAATGGCATCTGGAAGAAGACACTTGAGGATCATCTGTGATTTCAAAGGATTTGCCAAGGATGAGGATGTTGCAAAAATCAACAAGGCCGTGGATGAGATGGCAAACAGCTCTACCCTGGGTGTGGGTGAGGATGACACCGGGGAGCTCCTAGAGGTGCTTCCTGAGGGACCAACTCATGAAGAGTTGCTGGAACTGGAACAGGAATGCAGAGCTGAAGAAGAGGCAAGAGGAAAGGAAACTGCAGGAGAAGAAAAAGAAGAACCCCCGAGAAGATTCACAGTGAAGGGTTTAGCAGAAGCTTTTGCAGACCTCAACAAGCTCCTTAAGAATTTGAAAACATGGACCCCAACACCAAAAGGTTTTCACTAATAGAAATGAATGTTCTTGGTACATTATCTCCTTACAAGCAAATCTATGATGAGAAAAAGGAACAAACCAAACTACCATGGACACACTTCTGAAAAGAGTGACACCTCCTCGAGAAGAGCCTCAGGCAGGTCCTTCAGGAGGTGTTCCAGAAGAAGGCATTGTTATCACAGGAGATGACAGCTCCATGCTGTCATTGCCCCTGAAAACCTTCCAGTGGGACAAGATGTGGAGATGGAAGACAGTGATGCTGATGATCCTGATCCTTTGTGGGCCTAGGCTGATGTGCGTTTTTGTCTTAGTTTTTAACGAAAATGTTTAAAAAGTAAAAAAAATAAATAAATTTTAAAAATCGGAAAAAGTTTATAGAATAAGTATGTAAAGAAAGAAAATATTTTTGTACAGCTGTACAATGTGTTTGCGTTTTAAGCTAAGTGTTATTACAAAATACTTATTACAAAAGAGTCAAAAAGTTAAAAAAATTAGAAAGTTTAGAAAGTAAAAATGTTACAGTAAGCTAAGGTTAATTCATTATTGCAGAAGGAAAAGTACTTTCTATAAGTTTAGTTTATAAGTTCTAAGTTTTATAAGTTGAAAGTTTAGCGCAGTGTTGCACACTCAACAGCAGCGCACGGTAACGTCCTAGGCCTTCACCTTCCCTCCCCGCTCACTGACTCCCCAGAGCAACTTCCAGTCCCGTGATCTCCATTCGTGGTGAGTGCCCTATACAGAGGCACCATCTTTTATCTTTTATACTGCATTTTTACTATATGTTTGCTATGTTTAGCTATGTTTAAATACATGAATACTTACCATTGTGGTGCAGTTGCCTGCAGTATTCAGTACAGTAACATGCTGCGTACATTTGTGGCCTGGGAGCAACAGGCTATACCGAATAGCCCAGGTGTGTAGTGAGCTACACCATCTAGGTTTGTGGAAGTACACTCTGACGTTCGCACAACGAGATCACTTAACAGCGCATTTCTCAGAACGTATCCCTGTTAAACGATGCATGACTGTATAGGTTCCTCATTAAGGAATCTGAGTCTATCTGGCATGGGTTCAATAATCAATATTTTTAAAAAGTCCTTGGCTGATTCTGGTGTATACCCTCATGCCGTCAGCTGAGACCACTATGGTAAAAGCCTTTTACCTAGGGACTGACTCTGGAAATACTTCTGAAACCGAACCTGTGGGTCTGACATTCTTGATTGAGATATGTGTCTTCCATTTATTCTCTGATGTTTTTTATTCCTAGGGCTGCTGTAACAGATTACCACAAATTAGTGTCTTAAAACAACACAAATTTATTCTCTCTCAATTTTAGAGGCCAGAAATTGGAAGTCAAGGTGTGTCGACAGGATTGTGTTCCCTCTGGATGGCCTAGGAGAGCATCTCTCCCTGCCTCCTCCAACTTCTGGTGCTTGCCGTGTTCTTGGCCTTGTATCTGTATCACTGCAATTTTTGTATCCTCACATTGCTGTCTCTCCCTCTGTCTGTCTTAAATCTCCCTCTACCACCTTCTTACATAAGCACCACCAGCCCAGACACTCTCCCCATTCAACATCGTTAACTTAATTATGTCTGCAACCTTTTTGCTGTAATATACAGAAACATCCACAGGTCCCAGGAATTAGGACCTGGACATCTTTTGGGGTCCATTGTAGCATACCACAGCCGGTTATCACCTCAGTGCATGTGATTCACATGGGCTGCTGTGGCCCATTAAGTTTGGGTACTTTTCTCCACTTATCCCCGACTACCATGGCCACAGGGAAATGGCAGCCTGCCATAACATTGTTTACCCACAGACCTCACTGTCTTGGAGCTAGGTCAGATAACTTCTCACATAGCTAGAGATAAATTATTTTGCTGAACTACAGGCTGCACCTCCAGTTTCAGCCGTTCATATGCCAAATAACTTTTGCTCATAAGTGGACTGAGAGTATAGAGTCAGTGCAGCAAACCCATCATCCTCACTGACAAAGGTATTTCAAGTGTGTGTGATAGCAACAGTGGCTCTTGTTTAAAGCTCATCTTTTAAGAATGGAATACGACTGTGACCAGCATTGTTTGAATCTATTCTGAGAAAGGCATAAGGCTTGTTACCTTACCACACGGGCCTTGACTTGAGCCAGGCTTACGATACCATAAAGTTTGGTCTTAGGAGGAGAGAATGTAGTTTGTTGTACAGCAAAGAATGTACAGAGTTTGTGAAAACTACATACAGGACCGTGAGAGAATTTAATTGACATCAGGCTCCATTTTTTTCATGAAAGGAAGAATTTGTTTCATGATCTCTAAGGCTCTTTCAGCTCTGAAATTTCATTCTGTTGTTTCTTGAATGGAAATTAGAGAGTTTTGACAGTTTGTCCTGGAAACATTATTGCTAAGAGACTTGTTCTTGTGCCATTAGTAGGCAGGTACGAGAGTGGTTGTAAATATAACTTTAACCTGGAGCTTTCTTGATTGTGTGGTGGGAACATAAAAGTATTTTGGAAGAAACAACTGATAGAAAATTCTGACAGTCCTAGGATTCAGGTGAGTATGTTTTATGTTACCATAAACTATACCCATCCTTGGACTTATGTATAGTGTTTCTGCACTCAAAGAATTAAATATTTTATACCAATGCAGGTTACTAAGATTGGGAGTTTCATGCCCTGGTTCCTCCTCACTGTTTGTGATGCTTTGGGAATATCCAAGTGCAGCTGACATATGGATCTGAAGTTCACATGGGCTGAAGATAATCCCTTAGGTTCACTCACCTTTAAGGGATAAGAGGAGGAAGATAAGAGTAATAAGGATTATCCAAGTAGACAGTAGAAACTTCAGGACACTATGTATTGTGTCACAGAAAACAAGGAAGAAAATATTTGAGAGTATTCAGTGCTGCTGAAAGGTGAGGAGATGCAGGGACACTAAAAGGTGGCCTTAAATTTAGCATGAAGCTGATAAATTTATTGTGATCAGTTTTATTGAAGGAACAGAAATGAAAGCTAGATGGCCTGAGTTGAAGAGACTAAGTGGAGATAAGAATCATGTAAACCTCTCAGAAACTTGGCTGAAAAAGAAGGAGGAGCAGAGGGTCGTAACTAAGTAGTGAGGTGGTGTTGGGAGAGACTTGCACGTGTTTGAAAGCTGATAGAGAGGAACCCATAAAGGAGGAGATGTTACCTCAGAAAGGGAAGTATCAGGACCAGTGCTAGAGGCTTAGCCTTGCAGAGATGGGACACCCCTTCCCTTTCCATCAGAAGGGAGGAAAGAATAGATGCCAGTGCAGATACATTTTAGGGAAGATGGCAAAAAGTTAAAGGAGGCTCGTGAATGAAAGCTCTGCTGAAGTTTGAGACGATGAATGCTCAGTAGCATTAATTTGTGCTATTGTTTGATTTTCTTTGTTGGGCTGAATTAGTCAGGTACAGGTAGGGGAGACAGTGAAGCTCAGGAGGTTTACACCAGCGACTAGGTCAGCCTACCTCCTCTTTAAAAGATATCCCAGTCTGCTTGACTTTAGGCATGGGCCCAGTCATAGACCCTTATCTCCTAGCTGTGTGGATTAGTCCATCGGCAGGATACCACATCAACTGGGATCATTTCAAACTGGAGCTGGGAGAAAGAACTGTTTGTTTCCTCTTGTTGAGAGACACAAAGATGTAAATGGGTGTTGATTGTTGTGGACATGTTTCCTGTGTGGTAAAGAAACAAGGAGTAGAGATGTTTGGGTGGAAAGAGGAGAAGAATTGAGAGGAGAGGAGGAAGAGTTGTAAATTCCTGTGTCCCTGAGGCCAGTTCCATCCATATCATTTTATTATTTGGCTACATAAACTATTAGGTCCCCCTTACCCTTAACGTAGTTAGAGTTTGTGTTTGTATTTGAAACTATGGAAACTTTAATATATGGGATACAAATTTGGAAAGGTCAGAGTAGGATTGGTCAAGAGTTACAGTGTTTCTGCTCAGGGACGACAGAAAGGCAGTGGGACAAAGAAGTACCACTGGATGAGGTCGCAGAGTGCGGGGTCCAGGCTACACAGGAAAGGAAGTGATGACTGTTGGGCTAGCGATAAAGAGGAGTCAAGGAATTCAGTTCTCGGCTAAGCTAAGAAGATCTGTGATGGGGTGTATGAGCATTGGATGCATCTGCAAAGCAAATTTCCCTTTTTTAAAAAACATACTAGATCATAAAGCTCTAAAAAGATTCAGGAAAATCCCGTTGTAATTTTGTGATGGAAAAAGATAAGGATAATATCCACTTTTTAAATTTGTTGTGTTGTGTTATATACATAAGGAGAAGACTTGACCTACAAGATGCAAATTTGTTGAATATTCCAAGATACTTTATAATAGATTTTTGTTGTACAGTATACAGCTGATTGAGTAACAGGAATTGACTAATTTGGAACTCAGTATCTCTTTAAGCAAAATGTCCTCATGGGCAAAAAATTTGTTCTGGAACAGAACTTAATGTATTAGAAAATTGTTAGATGCTTTGATATTGTTTTCAATGATCTACCTTTAAGAACAGATCTTTTTTTGTCTTTCGCACATCGTTAAGTTACTCTGGGTTGTATTGAGTATGATCGTATTTAAGAACCTTCAATGATCTGTCTCTTCTCTGTTGGATTTTCTCAGCCCACTGTTACTTGTGGGTTCAAAATGGCTCACACAAGTAATAGAATACGTTTAAAAAACGTTAATCCATCAAAAGTCTCCTGAGGCTTGGGTTAGACTTTGGCTTTCTCTGCACTTCTGTAAGTGCAGCTCGTGAGATATTAGCTATATGATAGGTTATTGTAGTTCTCCAGTAAATTTGAGTTCCTCAGAAAAGAATATTTAATTTATAGCATGGTCTTTGTGCTTCGATTACCCCTTATTTTAATTTGATGTTCTATCATTTTTGTATTTGAGGATGTGTTTCACCATGTCCTGATAGTGATAAAATGTGTCCTGATTTTTATTAGCTCCCATAATTATCCAATAGTTAAATTTACTGTTGTAGCCCCGGTGAAGAACTCCCACAGAGTCTGTCAGCATGCTGGCTAATGATACATGTATAGAGTCTAGACAGTGTAAAATCTGTAACCTAAGTATATTTGTACTGAATCTGGAAGTGTTTTGCTGAAAGGGGGATTCACCACTGGTGCGCAGTCTGTGCGCGCACGCACGCGAACTGTCTCTTACACTTGGACGAGATGCTAGACTGCAGAAGGTAGAAGTACTAGGCAGTGCTACCTCTGCTCTGCCGTGCCACCTGGAGAACTTTCTGAACGTGCCATTTCCTCATTTGAAAGATGAGGGTTTGGATGGCACCTGATCTTCCTATTTCCCATCTCAAAGTATTTGAAATCTTTGCCAAGTCTAATAGTCCAAGTCCTTCTTGGAAGAAAAATGTTCCAACTTCAGCATAATGTTACTATGCGCATAGTTATCCTTTTCTTCAATATGATTTACTGTTGCTTTTGTGTTTTCTTTATAACATCTTACTTAAAATTAAGAAAGCAGAGATGTGGAGTAGCATCTTCTTGGATAGTTGTCATAGAACAGCTTGATTACACGGAGCTTGTGTGTCATGCCAGACCTGGGAGGATCAGCGAGGCAGTCTTCTGATGACTTGCCTGTGTCATTATTGCCACCAAAGCTCTGAAGAAGCTTTCTGTCTCCCTCCACCACCTCACACACACCAGTGTTGCACTCACTAACTGAGAAGCAGGAGTATGAAGTTAGACCGATAAAAGCTGCTTAGGTCATTGGTATAGAAACTCCGAAATTGTTCTAAGATGGTTTTCCATAATCTAGCTTCAGCCCACCTTCCATGTATCTTGCTCATTAAGTTATAATGAAAACAGTTGTATTTATTGTTGAAATGATGAATGAAATTAGTGAAAAGATATGAGTGCGGCAATATCCAAACTAGTGAAACTACAAGACCGTATTTTGAATAAATCGTCTAATTTTAATCATATCCTAATATTTTACTATGGTCAAAGGTAATACAGTGTTGTATGTCTTATTATAAAAGACATTTCTTACTTTGTGAAAAATCTCTGTTTCACAACACACTGTTCACTTGCCTCCCCTGTGTGTTCCTCATCTCTGCGTAGCCAACAGGATGACCAAGCCTGGGGCCTGGAGCTTGCTTTGCTGAATCACTCAAGCCTTTTGGCTTTGGTAATTTGCTGAATTCAAAATGTTGAACAGAATGAGAATAATAATTCCGTCTTGTTTTCTTCCTTTACAGGCTCTGTACAACTCAATCAAGAATGAGAAGCTTGAATGGGCAGTGTAAGTATGCTGGATGTCAGCCTTTTGGTAAATGAACTACTTGCTCTTTTCCTACTGTTTTTCTTTATGCCTTGGAGCTGATCCTAAAGGATTAAATATGCATGGCCAGTTCTCATTTTACCCAATGTCTTACCTACTTTGTATAAAACCTAAGTAAACCCTGAGTATCCTGTGTCTTTTTCTTGGTACCCAGCATGTTCCTATTCTGCTTTTTTTTTTTTTTGAGGAAGATTAGCCCTGAGCTAACTACTGCCAGTCCTTCTCTTTTTGCTGAGGAAGATTGGCCCTGAGCTAACATCCATACCCATCTTCCTTACTTTATACGTGGGATGCCCACCACAGCATGGCTTTTGCCAAGCAGTGCCATGTCTGCACCCGGGATGCAAGCCGCAGAACCGTGGGACCACCAAGAAGCGGAACGTGTGAACTTTACCGCTGTGCCACCGGGTGGGCCCCGCTATTCTGCTTTTAATCTGGTTGCTAAGCCTGTAGCCAATTAACTGTCTTTTTAATGTATCCATTTAAAAATAGCATTCTAAAAGAGAATCTAAAAGAAAACTCACATTCCAAATTCCAATACAAATGATTTTGATGCCATCCACTTATTTTAATTCTCTCCTTCCTGTCATCATAGATCAAGGCTTTTCAATTCTATTTCCTACGACACTAATTATACTAGAATATTGATAGATAAGCTTCAGAAATGATGGATTAAATAAAACTAAAAAAATTTTTACTGCAAAACTTCCACGAGCTTATATAATACCAACATATATTGTCAATCTCCAAGAGAGGAATAGAATTTGCAGTGTTTCCTAAGCCTGTTTGACAGTAAAATGTAGTGTTTCAAAGTACATACTTTGAGAGATATTATTACAGATAAATTACACCTAACTCTAAGTAGGTCAACAATACCACTCGTTAAATGTTCACTAATCAGTGTAGCAGTTAAGAATTTAATTTGTTAAGGAAGAATCTTTACTAAGAATTCAATCAAGTTGTCAGGAAATTAGGTCAAAATAATAGAACTACATGTGAAATTTATTTTTGATTTTTGCTGATATTAAGCATTCATAAATATTTTTCTGCCATATGACCCAACATGGCAGCCAGCAGTGAACTTAGGTTTACAGAATCATAACTTGGGAGATAGATCTATTCCTTCTTATGCACATTGGAGAAAAGTGGCTTAGCAGCTGACTGCATCTCACACATATTATGCCAGAATGAATAAGAAATATCAATACCATTTTAATTGTTTCCACTAATTGTAAGGCCATACATATGATACTGATTTAAATTAGAGATTCACAGTTTAAGTTGAGACTGTAATATTTGCAAGTGTTATGTGATGGTTTATGTGTCTGTGTGTATGTACAACGTGAGACTCACTTATAGACAATCTACCGTTTCAAGGAAAACACATTAAGATCAATATGAATGTATAGTTGAAGATCCAAAGTGATCATTTTTGGACTTATCTCTCATGAATGAAAGTGAGTTTTCTAGAAAAATTTCATAAGTGATATACTTAGAATCATGATGAAATATTAAAGGCATATCCTAACCTATGGAGAATATCTGCTCTAGAGAAAATTAATAAAAATGAAACAATTATACATGTATTCACATTAGGGGAAAGAATGTTTTGAAGATTCTTTTATAAAGTTATTTTGAACAGCAACTAAATACACTCCTGAGAATCTGTTTTGCAAATGTGGTTTTAATGTGTTGAATTTGTTACAGTAGGTTTTATTTATATTTATGTGTAGTGGCAATTTGGTGCAAGAAAACTTTATCTTGGGCCCTATCCATGGGTGGAGTGGGTGGGAGTTTCCCCCAAGACCTGGATTCTACCGTGGCTCTCTTGTCAAGTCAACAGAGCATTGTGTTGAGGTGCTCAGATTTCAGAGGCAGATGGATTTGGGTTTGAATTCCTGCTCTGACATGTACTAACTGGGTCACTGACCATGTTAACCTCTAGGCCTCAGTTTCCTCTTATGTATGATGACCAATTATTGAGCTTCATATTGCCCTCAGGATCACCTGTGAAATGTTCTAAAACACTCAGCATAAAGCAAGTTATCCCTCAAATGGTAACTCATATTGAAGCTCATAAAGCTCTCATTTCTATCTTGTCATTTTTCCTTTTATTTCTCTTGTTCATATGCTTTTATATTCACATTTATTTATCACCTTACCAAATAAGGCACTACAGTAGTTTATCATATAATTAACTTGTTTTACCTATAAAATGAAAGCATTGGATGAAATCACAACTGTCCAGTTTTAATATTCTGTAAATTTTCAAATTTCACAATTTATCAGTGTTTCTCAAGCTGACTTCCTCTGGAAAGAACACTGCTCTCTCCAGAGGATATAAAACAAAAAGGATTTATGGGTCAATGTGATGTACTGTTTGAATTTCTATAGGAGATAAAGGGCCAATACCCCAGCCTTTTTGATCATTGAGTCCTGTTTTGATCCTAAAGTACCTTTTAATAGCTACTAAAACTATTAATCCCTGGAACACACTTTAGAAAAGCCTGCTGTATGTCCATTTATATGATCCTTCAAATCAAGAACTAAGCTTTTTCCTTGGTAAGTATGTGCATGTATATAATGATGTGTGACACTGTGCTCACCCAGGTCTCTTGGTACCTCTCCAATCACACTTTCTCTGGCTCATTTTCCTCCTGTTACCCATTAGTGTTGGTACCTCCCAAAGATCAGCACTTAGAATTGTCTTCTTTCACTAAAGTCTCTTTCTCAGCAATTTCATTCATTTTTAGATCTTCATCTGCCCTCTCTGCAAAAATTCTTCCCAAATATATACACAGCTCTGACCTCTTTCCCAAGTTTCAGTTCAACGTTTGCAGTTTCCTGCAGGACATCTCCACTGTCACTTCACGCTCGTCATCCTTCTCTAAACTTTTTCATATGTTCTCCATTTCAGTTAATGACATCAGTGTTTTCCTACCTACCCTAGATTTTGGCCTCTACCTTATCTTTGACTCCTCCCACACCACCTCGCTCACTGCTCCGGAGATGGCTGCAAACAGCCCCTTCCTTTCCTCTTGCTGCTGTGGTCTGAAGTGGGACAGGCATACTTTTGGCCTCCTAATATGTGCCTCCGTCACCAGCTTCCTTCCTGTACTTTAACCTCTCTGAAGCACTCCTCTGCTCTAAGACTTCTGTTAGGCTCTGCACATTCTGTCAGCAATCTGTTTATTCCCCAGAGTTTGTCTTCACACAGCCTACCTTTCAACTAAGCTGCTACTAGGCATGATTCCTTGGACTTGCCACGCGGCTTCCTGCCTTTTTGCTGGTACTCCTGAGGTGACCTTTGCCTAGAATCTACATCCCTTCTACTCCTTTGTGTTCAAAGCCTACCGTTCTCTACAGCCCACTCATAATCTGTTCCGTGAGCTCTTTTCCTGATCTTACCAACCAGAAGTAATCTCAGCCCTTTAAACATCCATTTTACTGTATCTGATGAACCATCAGCTTCACTCCCCACTGTAGTTATAGGAGTGTTCTGTTGCACTGCAAGCTCTCTAAGGGAATGCTGTGTGTCTGGATTTGTCCCTTTGTATCCTCCAGTGCTGAGCATGATGCTTATATGTAGTGAAGTCGAAATAAAAGGCTCTAAAAAGTATAATACAAGGAACTGCATTTCCTAAAAGACCAGCTTACAATTGTGTAGTTTACACAACAGTTATAGGAAAGATGCTGCTACTGTAGAATTTATGGGCTAACGTATCCTTGCATGGAGGTATCTTGATGTTGATTTTAGAACCTTAGAAAAAACTGAATTATAAAATCATGGAATGTTATAACTGGAGAGACCTTGGAGGTGTTTAGTTCATTGGTTTTCTGACTGGGTTCCATAGAGCCCTAGGGTTCCAGGGAGATGCCTGGGGGCTTCCTAGGTGATGTGAGTAAGGAGAAAGGGGGAAAATGACAGAGACCCAGTTCTACCTCCTGCAAGCATTATGAATGTTTTAACTGGCCAAAGCATCCCCACTTTTATCTTTTTGAAAATATATATTTGGAGTTCCACTTAACGTATTTTTTTTAAAGGTGTCTTTACAGTCACGCTGCGTAACAACATTTCGGTCAACGACGGACCACATATATATGACCCATAAGATTAGTACCATACAACCCCTAAGTGTCCAGTAGGCTATACCAGCTAGGGTGGTGTAAGTACATTCTGCAACATTTGCACAACAATGAAGTCGCCTAACGACGCCTTCCTCAGAACATATTCCCGTGCGTGGTAAAGCGATGTATGACTGCACTCAGAAATTTCTGTTTGAAAAGAACTACTCCAGTTTAATGTTCTCGTTTCACGTATGAGGAAAATGCAGTCAAGAAGCATTACTTACCAGGTCCAGAGTCACACAGTGAGTGTAGTGGCAAAGCCAGGGTCTGCTTCCACGCCTGTCCTGGCTCCCCGTGGCAGCACCCTGCTGCCTCACTTCTCTGGAGCCGCACACTCTTAGAAAGTCTTTGCCAGGCGGGGATCATGTCTGAAGGTTTCTGTGCCAGCCTTTGACACAGTGAAAATTAAGAGTGTTTTATATTAAAGGTTTAGTCTCATTAAATGCTCCTAGAATTACTAATGTTTTTCCCCCCAGGCATTTAAAAATTCATCTATTCCACAAATAGTCTTTAAGCAGCTACTTCTGCGCCTGGCCCAGTACTGTGCCCCACATACAAATATAAAAGAGATGTAGGTTCTGTGCCTAATGAGAACACAGATGGGAGTATATGGGAGGGAGTGGATTGTACAACGATGAAAACATAAAAATTGTAGTGCAGAATGCGATTAGCCAAACAGCCTTGTGGAATGTCTCAGCTCCCTCATGCAAGACGATTACCGTTTTTTCCCCAGTTCCCTTGCTCAGTTGTTCGTTATTCATAAAGCGTCTGTTTGTTGAACTACTTTGTACTGGGCAGAATGCTGGAAGTTTGGAGAGAACAAATGTGTATAAGACATTTTCCCTGGCCTTAAGAAATTTTACGGTCTAATACAAATGATTAAAAAAAATTAGAAGTAGTTACTCTCTCTGTTCGGGATGGGATGGGGTGAGGTGAGTTCAAGTGGATATAGGAGCTTATAACTTATGTTAGAATTGTTTAGCATTGTTTAAAATTTAGGTACATGAGAAGCTTCAGAGAATACAATTAACAGAAAAAGGAAACTAAAATAAGTGCATTAGGAAAATTAATGGTCTTCTCTTTCTGCCTTTTGACTTCCATGTTTATTGCTGTTATTGTCTGAGTGTTTGGGAATTATAAGAACTCTCCCTTATCCTGGTCTACAAAAAACTAAAAATTCATGTATCCAGCTTCAGTTTAATTAAGACACAATAAAACTAGTTTTAAATAATGTATTTCTGGGTCCCTCCCCACACTCTTACTTCCCTCAGTGACTGGGTTGCAGCAGCACATAGTCCTTATCATTATGCACAACTGTTCTCTGTACCTCTGAGTAAGCATTTTTACAAGCTTGCATCATGGAATAATGTTTTCTATTTCATGTTACCCTATAACTCATTTTGCAAGAGCAGTTTAAAACCTTTCTTGTCTTAGCTTTAAATTAAATTGTTTTCTGTCTGCCCTCACATATCGAATTGTCCTGGCTAATTAGGAATTAGCCGAGCTGGTGTCACCTTGGGAACTTTCTGTCCTTCAGATCATGTGTTATGAAAGCCCTGAGCTTTAAAAAGTGTGGTTTTAACTACCAACAGTTCATTGTTTGGCTTCTTTATCATTTTTTTGTTATAAACTTTAGTTATCGCTGGTCTTTTCTGGAAACCAGTGCTGCCCATTTATTGCCTGATTTTAGGAAGTAGAGAAAGCTCTCCAAAGATTTCCTCCTCTTCTTCGCCATGATTATGTGGGACACTGCCTGTGAGTGTGACAGTGGGTACCTGTGTTTACGTCTGTGTACTGTGAGAGAATGATAGATAAAGGCAATGGAGTAACTGGTACTTGTTCTTTTATGAGGTGCTTTAATTCTTTATCCAATCCAAGGGTCTGAATCTGAAATGGGCAACTGCTTCTAAAGCTCTTTGCTGTGTAATTGCTGAAAAAGGTCTTTTTCCAAGAAAAGAACCCTTCAAGAACTCTTTTTACTTTCATTCCTTGATCCTTGTTCATGTTTTACTTAACTCAGTGTTGATTCTAATTTTGCTTTAGGTAATAATACATATCACGTAAAACGTAGTCTCAATTGTTGCTCTATAGGAAATGGCCATCAAGAAAGAATAGCTTATTTCCACTCAAGACAGGATTTTTTTAACTTAGACTGATTTAAATGAGCCACTTTTAGCTGATGAATGTAATTTATTCCCATGCATTTAAGTTATTTTGGAATAAAACACTTTTGTGGTACTTTGATCTAAGAAGTCCAAAAGTAATTCTTGTTTTAAACTTCCAAATGGCCACTTGTAGTTGATAATAATTACTGGTGAGAAAGCTAAGACACAGCGAAGTTGCAGTAAGTTGGACAATGGTTGTAGTTACAGCGAATGTAGTAAATTTTATATAAAGAAAAGTTCAAATGTAGGGGGAAAGAGGTAGGAGGGTTGACATTAGGAGTTACTGGTAGATCTAACCATGGGAAAATTAATAAAACTGTTCATGTGAGATATTTGACTATAAAGATGGAATAAAAGTCAGTTCTCCATCTGGGGTGCTCATGCTGTTAAACATTTTCTAGGTGAGCGTTGTGCCTCCTTGACATGCTAGACTAGAATAAGACTTCACGTTCCCGCCATCGGTACTGTCTGTTAGGTTATCCTCCCATTCCTGACGTGGAGGTACTGCATCATGCTGGACTCTTGGTAAAATAATAATTCTAATGTTAATATTAGATGAAATTCACCCATTTAGGAGACAGTCTTAATGAATATTAACTAAGGGTAAGTCTGTATTTATACAGTGGATGTGTGAAGGATACTATTAGTTTGATTGGTCTACTTATAAATTCAGTGAAAATGCATTGAATATAAGATAAGGAAAGGAAAGAAACAAAGAAATACCATAGTTATGACAAAGTGATCAAAAACTTGAAGGAGATTTTGAGCTGAAGAATTGGTGTCACTTAAAAATTTATTAGTGGGGCCAGCCTCACTGGCCTAGTGGTTAAGTTCAGTGCACTCTGCCTCAGCGACCTGGGTTTGGTTCCCGGGCGCTGACCTGCACCACTCCATTAGCGGCCATGCTGTGCTGGTGACCCACATATTAAAAAATAGAGGAAGATTGGCAGGGATGTTAGCTGAGGGTGAATCTTCCTCAGAAAAACGAAAACAAACAAACAAATTTGTTAGCTAAAAATGATATTGAACCATGGGATCACTCTCCCAGATTTTAGTGTTTAAAGGAAGAAAGATTTCAGGATTTAAAATTAGAAAAGATTCTAATATAGCTCTGTGAAATGTGATTTTATTACGTGTCTGAATCATGGCTCACAGTTAACATTTAATCTGTGAGTACCTATTTTTCTCAGCCATCTCAAGTATGCTAACTCAGATATATAGGAAACTAGAAAAATTTGCCATCTAATTCTTAGCTTTAAAAAGACAAGTTAAAAAAAATGTCTGCTTTCTGTGTAAATAGTGTCTCTGTCAGTGATGAGATTGAGATGGATACTTAGAATTTATATGAGGAACAGACATGTTGGTGAGCAGACGGAATGTGATTATAATGTTAGTAGCCTACTTGTCCCAAAGCAATTTTAGAATCACTGAGGCGCAAAGAATTATGCAGGCTGGGATTTAAGGAAAGTGCTTTTTTCCTAAAATGCTGCTGATTTAGAAGTTTATATCATCTGTATCATTTGCTAAGGCTTTTATTTTTGTTAAAGAATGCCACAAGAAGAAAATACAATAAACATAATTTCTAAGTGAAGCATAATATGCATGCAATGACTAATATAGTGCCTTGAACATTTTAGACAATAGTTTGAATTTCGTTGAGCATCTCGTATGTGTACATTGTGACACACACTTATACATACATTTTCAGAGCTGAGAAAAATTTAACCAGCCAGATTAATAATACCAAAGGAAGTTGTTTTTCGTTGCCATTAAAAATTCCCTGGTAGGTCTTTTGGAAACATCTAACATCTGGTTTGACCCCAGTGTACTTCCAAGAACTTTGTTTTCAAACTGTCTTATTATCTACAGTTAAGGTTTTCTTAGTTTGGAAAGCATGCCACGGTGATTGTACGTACAGTCAGATCCTTTATTTCAGAAAGCCAAGTTACTAGCCTACATCTTCCTCGCACCTGGCAGCATTCTTCTTGGTGTTAAAGAGCTATTGACAGAGCTTGACTTTTTAATGAAAGTGTATTATTCTCTTTTTTACCGTTAAGATGCCTGTGTCAGAATAAGATATTTTTAGAAAATAAAATGTATTTCCTGTTTTTGTCAGAATGTTTACATTTAATTACGTGTTTTTTTATTTTTGTTAAGCAAAGAGGACAGATCCATTTTAAACTCACCCCACCTTGTGGCATAATATGATGTGATATAATAGAAACCCTGTGACAAGTCAGCACAGTTTTTTATAAGTTTATTCTTCACTTTATTTTCCAGCAGTCCCCCGATCGCAATATTTGGATGATATTCAACTTAGTGTTCTGTTCCGGCACTCAACCACTATGTTCATTCTTTAAAAACAGATTTCTTGAGGTATAATTTACAGCTGTAAAATTCACCCATTTGAGTGCCCAATTTCATGGTTTTTGTAAATTTACAGAATTGTATAATGATCACCACAGACCATCAGCCCATGACTGTCACTCTGTAAAGGTTCCTTGTGCTTGTGATTTAGCATATTTGATATAAATTCTTCCCTCCTCTCTGGTCCTACACTGTTTTGTACATAACTTTGTTGAGGCATATATTTATAAAAAAATTTATTACCCCTTATTATGTCTATGTGTTTCCACTTCTGGACTATGAGTCCTTCAAAGAGTCTTAATCCTTTTGATATCCCCACTGCTTAGCATGCTGCCTGGCAACTAAAGATTCCTTCTAATCATGACTGAGCTGGCAGTGACTCCATCGTGAAGGTGAGCAGGGCCTTGGCCTCGTGCTGTCTACTGTGCTCCATGGGCCTCCCTGTGGATGATGCAGATCTTTCGAATCAGAGAGACCCTCAAGGAGGCCTGTTAGCCACTTACCATAGGTCCTGCCTATGTGAGGTTACCTCTCTGAACCTTAGTTTTTCACTGAGGTGATAACATCTGCCTTTTTAGAATGTTTGTGGTGTTAAGAAATTAAGTTATGATCATGTTCATGATAATGACTGGAGGTTCAGGGTGGAGTTTGGTATCTGATTCATACCCCATTCCTGTCTTTAACATTTTTGGCTAGAGGAGTATGTGCACAGAGTATGGAGTCAAATGAATTCAAGCGTCTGCTCTATAACCCGAAGTGCAAGGTGCCCTAGGAAAGTTAGATTGGAGACTCCAGTGGGGGCCTGAGTGACTGCCAATCTTGCTGAGCCCAGCTACCTAACTTTAATTTGGACCAAGAAATCAGAACTAAAAGATGAGAGGCAAGCCTGACCCACTGAGTCTGCCACACGATGAGGCAGAAGAGAGAGAGTACTCTGTTTGATGCCAGAGGGTGGCGTAGGGAGGACTGAGAAGCTCATGTGAAGCTCACAGTTCAGAGGCACAGACTCACTAAAGACTGAGACCAAATCATAGAGCTCTAGAATGCTTCTTTCCCCAACCTTACCACTGTATTACTAAAGGCCTATTTACAGCAGTTCCTTTTACCCAGCACATTGTTTCCGACTATGAAGAGAACATTACAAGGCATACTGAAAGGTAATAAACATAATTTGGAGAGGCAGAGCAAGCATCACAACCAGACTCAGATATAGCAGGGATTTGGGATTATTTGATGAGGAATTTAAAACAACTATGATTAATATGCTGAGAACTCTAATGAATACAGTAGACAGCATGCAAGAACAGATGGATGCTGTAAGCAGCCAAGTGGAAATTCTAAGAAAAAATCAAAAAGAAATGCTTGAGATCAAAAACATTGTAACAGAAGTGAAGAGTGCTTTTGATGGGCTCATTAGTATACTGGACAAATGTGAGAAAAGAATCTCTGAGCTTAAGAATATGTCAAGAGAAGCTTCAAAAATGGAAAAGCAGAGAAAAAAAAAAACACTAGGGAAAAAAAAGAGAATATCCAAGAACTGTAGGACAACTACAAAAGGTATAACACACACATAATGAGAATAGCAGAAAGAAAAGAAAGAGAGAAAGGAACACAGGAAATATTTGAAGCAACAATGACTGAGAATTTCCCACAACTTCATGTCAGGCACCAAACTATAGATCCAAGAAACTCAGAGAACACCAAGCAGGGTAAAAACTACAGGTGTGAAAAAGAACCTGAACCTAGGCATATCATATACAACCTGCAGAAAATTAAAGAGGAAGAAAAAATCTTGAAAGAAACCAGAGGTGAAAAACACGTTTCCTATAAAGGAACAAAGGTGAGAATTCTATTCGACTTTTCAGAGTCCATGCAAGCAAGAAGAGAGTGTAGTCAAATATTTAAAGTATTGAGAGAAAAAACTCACCAACCTAAAATTCTATACCCTGAGAAATTATCCTTCAAACAGAAAGCAGAGGGGCTTTGACAATTACTTAGAAAAAATCCGTGCTGTTAGATTCATGTCTTGAATTTATGGAGCAATTCCTGAAAGTAAGCAAAAGTGTGATGAGTGGAAGGAGTTTGAACACATAGATTTTGAACCATTTTAATGACTTTTCAGAAGCAGCAAAGAAGTCCTAGAAAAAAGTGATTTGTTTAGGATCACAACTGACAAAATGGTTCAGTGCTTTTTCTACTTACCTAAGCTATCTCAAAACTTAAAATAAGAAATAAACTAAATTCATTCCGGGGGAAAGGATAAATGAGTAAAAGGTAAACTTGATAAAAAATAACTTCCTCCCAAATCTTATTAGTACAATTAAAGTATTGCCTTTCACAAAGTATATAAGGTAATTTTCTTGAAATTTTATACTCATTCCTATGCATATATGACTAAAAATAAGTCTAATCTGAAAATTTAGACTTTACATATTTATACTGAATAAATATTGACTGAAAATCTGTACATACCAGAGGTTATTGGATGATTTAATTGAAGATTAATCTTAGAGGAGATTTTTTTTTCTACCTTATATACTTTTATAAAGTATTCACTGTAAGATCTAAAAGAAAGAAAGAAAAGTAAAGGAGAGATGTCACCAAGATAGCAACATAGGTCATTTCTGACTAAACTCCCCCTCATGAGAACAATGACTAACAACTCTTCAGGGACAAGAGATTGCTGAAAGAATCCTAAAACTTGGGAGTGAGGCTGAAGCACGCCCCCTGCACCACAGAAACCAAGATGGACTGCGTTACAAGGGTAAGAGGGACAGCTACAAGCTGACTGCACTGCCCCTCCACAAACCAGAGCAGCATTGTCAGGGGTGACACCCAGCCCCTCCAGCATTGTGGGTCTCTTTATGGGAGCCCCTACTCTGGTTTTCCCTATGAGGATCACCAGGGAATCTGCGGGGCTCAACCTCTGGGGATCTGATTGAGACTGAGAAGTGGAGTGGGGCTTTCAGTAACCAACACTTGAATCTTGGCAGACCAAGTACCTAACTGCAGAACCCAAGTAGTAGTCTTAACCAGCAGCTTTGCTCATCTGCAGAACTAAGTTGGTGGTGCAGTCAGACCAGGGAATTTGGTGGAGTACAGGTCTGCCTAATTTGGGTCCCCAAATGAGGAGTTCTGCTAGCCCCAGATTTTGGTCTGCCCACGCCCAGGCAGAAAAGCTGAGTCATAGCCCCACCCGCTGTGGATCATATCCTCCAACCCCATCTGACGGGAAGGGCTAGTGAGAACACCCAGAAGCTGTGTAAGCCAGCAACTCTTGAGCCCAGAGGTGGGCAGGCAGAGCTGATTGCCCCCAGGGCAAAGCCAGTGGCCCTGTTTAGTCAGGGAACTTGAGGCACAGGTTGGCTTGAGTCAAAACCACAAACAAAAAGCATTAGTGCCCTTGCAGATGCTTCTCCTGCTGTGCCTGGGCAGGGAAACTAATTCATAGCCCCACTTATTGCTAAATACGGTCTTTAGCCACTCAACTGGAGAACCTTGCCAGAGCACACAGGAAGCTGTGTAGCCTGTACAACAGCCCTGCTTGAACAGAGAGCAAAGGCAATGACTTTTCCTGTCTGCAGAGTAAATCTGGTGGTCTCACCTGACCAGGATATTCACTGCACACTCTTGCCTGATTTGGGGCCCCAACCAGTGAGCCACACAGGCCCTGGGTTTTGTCCTGCTGTCTTAGCAGTGCAGGGAAGCTAATTCATACCCCACCTACTGGTAAGTATAGTACCCAGTACCAACTATCTAGTAAGCCTGACCAGAGAATCCAGGCAACTATGAAGCTCATCCCACAGCCTTGCCTGGCCAGGGAACCAAGCTAGCAGCCCTAACCAGCTGTTTTCAGCCAGTGACACACACCCCTGACCTCACAGCTTGAACAGTTGCCTTGCCCAAAAGTAGACCCTAATAGCAGACCCCACCTGCCTAAGGACATTACCAGCAGACAACCCAGAAACCCAAACTGAGCTGACTGGTGAAGAACTGTCTCTGCCAAAGCAAACAGGCAAAGTCTGGAAAAGGAAACCATTTACTCAAATGTACAGATACCAACATAGGGAATCAAGGATTGCAAAAACATCAGGTAAATATAACACCACCAAAGGAAACTAATAAAACTGTAATAAGTGATCCTAAAGAGATGGATGTCTTTGAATTGTCAAACAAAGAATTCAGAACAATGCTTTTTGGGAAATTTAGAAAATTACAACAATACACAGACAACTAAATGAAATTAGAAAAACAGTGCATGAACAAAACAAGAAGTTAAACAAAGAAATAGAAATCATCAACACCAAACAGAAATCCTAGAGCTGAAAAAATGCAATAACTGAGCTGAAGAATTCAATAGAGAGCCTCAAAAGCAGACTTGACCGTGCAGAAGAAAATCAGTGACTTCGAAGATAGGAAAATGGAAATTATCCAGTCGGAGGAACAAAAACAAAAAAGAATAAAAGAGAGTGAAGACAGCCTATGAGACTTACAGGACACAATGAAAAGAAACAACGTATGCATTATAGGAATTTCAGAAGGAGACCAGAAATAGAAAGGGATAGAAAGTATATTTAAAGCAATAATGGCTGAAAACTTCCCAAACCTGGGAAGAGAAACCACAGATCCAAGAAAGCTAGAGAACACCAATTAGGTTGAGCTCAAATAGGGCTACACCAAGACACATTACAATTAACTTGCCAAAAGACAAAGAAAAAGAGGGGTTGGCTAGGTGGCATAATGGTCAGGTTCATGCACTCCACTTTAGCAGCCCAGGGTTCGTCAGTTCAGATCCCGGGTTTGGACCTAGCATTGTTCATCAAGCCATGCTGTGGCAGGCATCCCACAAATAAAGTAGAGGAAGATGGGCACAAATGTTGGTTCAGGGCCAGTCTTCCTCAGCAAAAAGAGAAGGATTGACAGCAGATGTTAGCTCAGGTCTAATCTTCCTCAAAAAAAAAAAAAGAGAACTTTAAAAGCAGCAAGAGATGAGAGAAATTATGTACAAGGCAACCCCTATAAGACTCTAGGCAGATTTCTCATCAGAAATATTTCAGGTCAGAAGAGAATGAGATGACATATTCAAAATAGAAAGAAAAAAATTGTCAACCAAGAATACTATATCCACTGAAGCTGTCCTTCAGAAATAAAAGGAATAAAGACATTCCCAAACAAACAAAAGCTGAGGGAATTCATTTCCACTAGACCTGGCTTACAAGCAATGCTGAAGAGAGTTCTTTGAGGGAAATAAAAGGATTCTAATTAACATCACAAAAACCTAGAACAGCAGTGTAAAACTCACTGGTAATGGTAAATACATAGTCAAAGTTGGATTCTGTAATAGGGTAATTATGGTATGTAATTCACTTACAACTCTAGTTTAACAGTTAAAACACAAATGTAGTAAAAATAATCAGTTATTATTTATACAGTATAAAAATATGTAAATTATAAGATCAGTAATCTAAAATGTGAGGGGGAGGAGACGAAAAAATATGAAGCTTAAGAATTCTATTGAAGTGAAGCTGTTATTAGTTTAAAATGCGGTGTTACAATTTTAAGATCTTTTACGTGAACATCATGGTAACTGCAAGGGAAAAACTTACAGCAGTTGCACAAAAGAACATGATCAAGTCAAAGCATACTGACACCACAAGACATCAAAACACAAAAAAAGGACAACAGGAGAAGAATCAAGGAACAACAGATCTGTAAAATAACCAGAAAGCGATTAACAAAATGGCAATGATCAGTCCTTGTTTATAAGAAATTAAATGTAAACAAATCAAATTCTCCTATCAAAAGACATAGAATGGCTGAGTGTATAAAAAGCCAAGGTCCAACAATATGCTGCCTATAAGAGACTTACTTTAGCCTTAAAGACAGACACAGACTGAGAGTGAAGGGATGGGAAAAGATATTTCAAGTGAATGATAACCAAAAAAGCAGCGGTAGCTATACTTTTATCAGACAAAAGGTACTTTAAAAGTGGTAAAATGATACAAAGAAAGTCACTATGTAATGATAAAGGAGTCAATACATCAAAAAGATATAACAATTATATTTATGTGCCCAAAGTCAGAGCACCTAAATATGTAATGCAAAAACTGACAGCTAAAAGCCAAATAAACAGCAATACAATAATAGTTGGGGACCTTAACATCCCACTCTCAACAATGGATAGGTCATCCAGAGAATCAATAAGGAAACAGCAGATTTGAACAACACTATAGACCAAATGGACCTAACAAACATACACACAACATTTTACCTGACAGCACTAGAACACACATTCTTCTCAAGTGCATACAGAACATTTTCTAGCTAGACCATATGTTAGGCCACAAAACAAGTGTTAGTAAATTCAAGAAGACTGAAATCATGCCAAGTATCTTCTCTGACCACAGTGGTATGAAACTGGAGAGAAATGAAAATTCATGAATACATGGAAATAACACCCTCTTGAACAACCAGTGGATCAAAGAAGAAATTAAAGGGGAAATTAAAAAGTTCTTGAGACAGACAAAAATGGAAACACAACATACCAAAACTTATGGGATACAGCAAAAGCAGTTCTAAGAAAGAAATTCATAACAATAAAGAAACAAGAAAGAATCCCAAATAAATTAGCTAACTCTATAACTAAGGAACTAGAAAAAGAATAAACTGAGCCAAAAGTTAGCAGAAGGAAGAAAATTGTAAAGATTAGAGCAGAAATAAATAGAGAGCAGAAAACTATACAAAAGATTAACCAAACTAACAGTTGGTTCTTTGAAAAGATAAGCAAAATTGACAAACCTTTCACTAGACTAACCAAGGGAAAAAGAGGACCCAAATAAACAAAATTATTAATGAGAAATTAGACATTACAAGTGATCCCACAGAAATATAAATGATCATAAGAAGCTACTGTGAGCAACTATACACCAACAAACTGGACAACCTAGAATAAATGGAAAACTTCTTAGAAACATACAAACTATCAAGACCGAATCAGAAAGAGATTCAGTCTGAATAGACCGGTTACTAGTAAGGAGACTGAATCATTAATCAAAAATTTCCCAACAAAGAAAATCCCAGGACCACATGGCTTCCCTTGTGAAGTTTACCAAACATTTAAAGAAGAATTAACATCAGTGCTTCTCAGACTCATCTGAAAAATTGAAGAGAACGGAGAACTCCCAAATTCATTTCACAAGTCAAGCTTCACCCTGATACCAAAGCCAGAAAAGGATACTACCAAAAAATAAAACTACAAATCAATATCCCTGATGAATATAGATGCAGAATTTCTCAATAAAATACTAGAAAACAAATTCAGCATCACCTGAAAAGGATCATTCACCATGATCAAGTAGGATTTATACCTGCAGTGCAAGGATGGTTCAACATATGCAGATCAATCTATAGGATACATCACATTAGGGGAATGAAAGAAAAAAAATCATATGATCATCTCAATAGAGGAATAAAAAGCATTAGGCACAATTCAGCATCCATTCATGATAAAAGCTCTTGACAAATTAGGTATAGGAGGAACCTACATCAACATAATAAAGGATGTATATGATAAGCCCAAAGCTAATATCATACTAAACGGTGTAAGTTTGAAAACTTTTCCTCTGAGATCAGGAAAAAGGCAAGAGTTCCCACTCTCCCCACTCCTATTCATCATAGTACTGGACGTACTAGCTACAGCAGTCAGGCAAGAGAAAGAAAGAAAAGGTATCAGAATTGGAAAGGAAGAGGTAAAATGGTGTCTATTTGCAGATGATATGATTTTATAGAGAGAAAATTCTAAAGACTCAACCAAAAACCCATTAGATCTAATCAATGAATTTAGTAAAGTTGCAGGATGCAAAATTAACGTAAAAAATCAGTAGCGTTTCTATACACTAACAAAAAATTATCTGAAAAAGAAATAAAACGATCCTATTTACAATAGCGTCAAAAACAATAAAATACTTAGGGATGAATTTAACCAAGGAGGTGAAAGATCTCTACTCTTAAAACTACAAGATATTGATGAAAGGAATTCGAGAAGACACAAATAAATGGAAAGATATCCAATGTTGATGGATTGGAAGAATTAATATTGTTAAAACGTCTGTACTACCAAAAGTCATGTGTAGATTCAATGTAATCCCTATGAAGACTCTAATGACATTTTTTACAGAAGTAGAAAAAACAGTTCTAAAATCTATGTGGAACCACAGAAGACTCTGAATAGCCAAAGGAATCCTCAGAAAGAAGAACAAAGCAGGAGGCATCACACTTCCTGATTTCAAGCTATACTATAAAGCTATGGTAATCAAAACACTACTGTACTGGCCTAAAAACAGACAAATAGATCAATGGAATAGAATAGAAAGCCCAGAAATAAACCCGTGCATGTACTGTCAACTAGTATTTGACAAAGGAGCCAAGAATACTCAATGGAGAAAAGACATTCTCTTCAATAAATAGTGCTCAGAAAAATTGGATATTCACATGTAAAAGAATGAAACTAGACCCCTCTCCTACACCACTCAAAAATATTAAGTTGAAATGGATTAAAGATGAACATAAGCCCTGAAACCATAAAACTCCTACAAGAAAACATAGGAAAAGAGCTCCTTGACATGGGTCTTGGCAATGATTTTGTGGCTTGACACCTAAAGCACAGGTAGAAAAATCAAAAACAAATGGAACTACATCAAATTAAAAATCTTCTGTATAGCAAAAGAAATGATCAACAAAGTGAAAAGATAACCTATGGAATGGGAAAAAATATTGCAAACTATATAACTGATAAAGAGTTAATGTGCAAAATATATAAAGAACTCATACAACTCAACAGCAAAAAACCAATAATCTAATACAAAAATGAGCAAAAGACTTGAATAGAAGTTTTTCCAAAGATCTGCAAAAGGCCAGCAGGGACACAAAAAGATGCTCAGCATCACTAGTCATTAGGAAAATGTAAATCAAAACTACAATGAGCTATCACCTGACACCTGTTAGAATGGCAGTTATCAAAATGCTGGGTTGGATGTGGAGAAAAGGCAATCATTGTGCACTGTTGGTAGCATTGTAAACTGGTACAGCCACAATGGAAATCAGTATGGAGAATCATCAAAAAAATTGAAAATAGAACTACCATATGATTCAGCAATACCACTGCTGGGAGTATATCCAAAGGAAGTTGAAAGAAACACTAACTTGAAAAGATCTGCACGTCTGTGTTCATAGCAGCAACTATAGGCAAGACATGGAAACAGCCTAAGTATCCTTCAGTGAATGAATGGATGAAAAATTGTGGTGTATATATACACAATGGGATATTATTCAGCCATAAAAATGAGGAAATCCTACCATTTTTAACAACATGGATGGACCTTGGCATTATGCTAAGTGAAATAAAGCAGACAGCAAAAAACAAATACTGTATGATCTCACTGATATGTGGAATCTTAAAAAAAAAAAAAGAAATCTCATAGGAAAAGAGATCAGATTTGTGGTTACCAGAGGCGTGGGGAGGAGGCATTGGAGGCAGGTGGCCAAAAGGTACAAACTTCCAGTTACAAGACAAATGAGTACTTGGATGTAATGTGCAGCATAATGACTACAGTTAACACTGCTGCACGGTGCACATGAAAGATGTTAAGAGAGTAAATACTCTGAGTTCTCGTCATGAGGAAAAGTTCTTTCGTTTTTTTTTGTTTTTAGCGTATCTATACAAGATGAATGATGCTAACTAAACTTATTGTCATAATCATTTCACAATATATGTAATCAGACCATTATGCTGTATAGTATTTACACTTAATACAGTGATGTATGTCAATTCTATCTAGGATGGTTTTGTTGTTATAAATTACTTTCACGACCTGTGATGTGTTCTTTTTAAGTAGATTTTGGTTAGTTGTAAATATATATTGCAAACTCTAGGGTAATTACTAAAAAAAGTATAACTGACATACTAAGAAATGAAGAAAATGGAATCAGATAAACTGCTCAATTATTACCATGAAAGGCAGAAAAAAAAAAAGAGAGGAAGACAAAAATAGGAATGAAGAACAAGGGCAATGAAAAGAAAACAGTAACAAATACGGTAGTCTATCAATAATCACTTTAAATATCAATGGTGGAATTACACAGATTAAAAGACAGAACCTGTTGGAGTGGGCCAAAAGACAAGAGGAAAATTTATAACATAAATGCTTAGATTAAAACAGAAGAGGGGCTGGCCTGGTGGCGTAGTGGTTAAGTTCAGTGGTGCCAGGTTCACAGGTTCAGATCCAGGGCACAGACCTAGCACTGCTCGTCAAGCCACTCTGTGGCGGCATCCAACATAAAATAGAGGAAGATTGGCACAGGTGTCAGCTCAGTGACAATCTTCCTCAAGCAAAAAGAGAAAGATTGGCAACAGATGTTAGCTCAGGGCCAATCTTTGTCAAAAAAAAAAAAAAAAAGATTTCAACAACCTAACTTTACACCTTAAAGCACTAGTAAATGAATAACAAACTAACCCAAAGCTAGTAGAAAGAAGGAAATAATAAACATTAGAGTAGAGATGTAAAATAGAGAATAGCAAATAATAGAGAAAAATCAATGAAACCAAGAGTTCTTTGAAAAATTCAACAAAATTGACAAACCTTTAGCTAGATTGACCAAGGGGAACAAAAGAGCCGAATAACTAAAATCAGAAATGAAAGAAGGGACTTGACCACTGATGCAGCTCATTCCATGAGGCCAGCAGTAGACTGATACCAAAGCCAGGCAAAGATACTATAAGAAAACTACAGACCAATAGTCCTTATGAATATTGATGCAAAAATGCTCCACAAAATACTAGTAAATCAAATTTAATACACCACATTAACAGAATGAGGGATACAAACCACAATACCATTTCAAGTGATGCAGCAAAAGCATTTGACAAAATTCAAACTATTTTAGGATAGAAACACTCAACAAACCAGGGATAGAAGGAAACTTCCTTAACATAAGAATGACCATATATGAAAAACTCACAGCTAACGTCGTATTCAATGGTGAAAGACTGAAAACTTTTCCTCTAACATCAGGAACAAAAAAGGATGCCCACTCTCATCACTTCTATTCGAGATAATACTAGAAGTCCTAGGAAGAGTGTTATGGGTTGACTGTGTTCCCTCTGTATTCATATGTTAAAACCCTAATCCCCCAGTGTGACTGGATTTGGAAATAGAGCCTTTAAAGAGGTAATTAAGGTTAAATGAGGTCACAAAGATGGGTCCTAATCTAATATGATTGGTGACTTATAAGAAGAGGAAGAGACTCCAAAGTTGGGCAGACCCAGAGAAAAAGCCGTGGGAGGCCCCTGATAAAGCCTCCACCTGCAAGCCAAGGAGAGCGGCCCCAGTGGAAACCAGCCCTGCCAGCACCTTGATCTTGGATTTCCACCCTCCAGCACTGTGAGAAAATAAAATTGTTGTTTAAGCCGCCCAGATTGTTGTATTTTGTTACGATAACTATGGCTGACATGGAGCAATTAGGCAGGAAAAGGAAGTAAAAGTCATCCAGATTAGAAAGGAAGGAGTAAAATTATCTCTGTTCACAGATGATATAATCTTATATGTAGAAATCCCTGAAGATTACACACACAAAAAAACTGCTAGAACTAATAAACAGATTCAGTAAAGTTGCAGAATACAAAATAAACACGTAAAAATCACTTGCATTTCTATACATTGAGCAATCTGAAAAGGAAATTAAGAAGACAGTTCCATTTACAATATCATCTAAAAGAAGAAACACTTAGAATTGATCTTAACCAAGAAGGTGAAAAAGACTTGTACACTGTGCTGCTCACCACACACGCAGCCAAAATTCTGTTTTTAAGTTTTTAGGAACCACCTACAATACAGTTTTCCACAGCAGCTTATACAATGAAAATGTTTCAGCACTGAAAATGTTGCCGAATGAAATTAAAGAAGGCACAAATAGATGGAAAAGCATCTTGTATTCATCTATTTGAAGACTTAAAAATTAAGATGTCAATTCTGCCCATAGAAATCTCCAGATTCAGTGTAGTTCCTAGTAGAATCCTAATGACATAGTCTTTTGCAAAAATAGAAAACCCATCCTAAAATTCATATGGAATCCCAAAAGACCTCCAATAGCTGAAATAATCTTGATAAAAAGGAACAAATTTGGAGGCCTTACACTTCATGATTTCAAAATTTACTCTAAACCCATGGTAATCAAAACAGTGTGGTACTAACATAAAGACAGAGATACAGACCATTGGCATAGAGTAGAGAGCCCAGAAATAAACTCTGGAATATATGGTCAAATGATTTTCAACAAGGATGCCAAGACCATTCAATGAGGAAAGGACCATCTCTTTGACAAATGGCGTTAGGGAAACTGGATTTACACATGCCAAAAAAATGAAGTTGAGCCCTTACATTACACCATATGCAGAAATTAACTCAAAATGGATCAAAGTCCTAAATGTAAGAGTTAAATATAAAATTCTGGAGCCAGCCCGGTGGCATAGCGGTTAAGTTTGCGTGCTCCACTTCGGCGGCCCAGGGTTTACCAGTTTGGATCCCAGGTGCAGACCTACGCACCGCTTATCAAGCCATGCTGTGGCAGGCATCCCACATATAAAGGAGAGGAAGATGGGCACGGATGTTAGCTCAGGGCCAATCTTCCTCAGTAAAAAGAGGATTGGTGGCGGATGTTAGCTCAGGGCTAATCTTCCTCAAAAAAAAAACCAAAATTTTTTTTAAAATTCTTACAAGAAATATAGGGGATAAGCTTCATGGCATTGGATTTGGCAATGATTTCTTGGACATAGCGCCTAAGATGCAGGCGACAAAAGAAATATTAGATAGTTGGATTACATCAAAATTAAAAACTTTTGTGCATCAAAGGACATGATCAACAGAGTGAGAAGGCAGTCCATGGAATGGGACAGGATATCTGCAAATCACATATCTGATAAGTGATTAATCTCCAAAGTAGAGAAAGAACTATGTTTCAACAATGAAAAAAAGAACACCATTCAATTAAAAAATGGACAAAGGACTTGAATAGATATTTTTCCAAAGAAGATGTACAATGGCCCATATGCGTATGAAGAGATGCACAACATATTAATCACTAGGGATACATAAAACCTCAATGACACTCATTAGGATGGCCACTATCAAAACACTAGAAAATCTCTGTGCACTGTTGTGAGAATGTAAAGTGGTGTAGCCACCATAGAAAGCAATATAGTGATTCTTCAAAAAAAAATTTTAAAAAGAATACTGTATGTTCTAGCACTTCGAGTTCTTAGTATATCCCCAAAAGAATTGAAAGCAAGGACTCAAAGAGATATTGTACACTCGTGTTCATAGTGACATTATTCGCAGTAGCCAAAAGGTGGAAGCAACCCAAGTGTCCCTTAAAGGATGAATGGATAAACAAAGTGTGACGTGTATTTATACAATGGAATGTTATTTCACATTACAAAGGAAGGAAATTCTAGCACATGCTACAACATATGGATGACCCTTTAGGACATTATGCTCAGTGAAATAAGCCAGTCACAGAAAGATGAACACTGTGTGACTCCACTTACATGAGGTTCCTAGAGTAGTCAGATCACAGACACTAAGTGGAATGTGGTGGCCAGTGGGTGGACGAGGAGGGGCTGAGAAGTTGTTATTCAATGGGTACAGAATCTCAGTTTGGGATTATGGAACATTCTGGAGATGGATGGTAGTTTTGATTTCACAACAATACAAATGTACTTAATGCCACAGAACTGTACCATTTAAAAATGGTTAAAATGGTAAATTTTAAGTGTATTATACTACAATGAAAAAGAGGAAATACACATATAAATGTGAATGCTGCAAGTGCCCTTTTCACTTTTTCTGCCAGGCAAACTTGAACTTATCTCTGTTGTCCAATTCCTGTATCACTTCTTCGATTTTGCATTGAAGGCAGGTTGAGTAATATTCCAGTTCTACTCTTGAAAATGTTTTTGTTTTCTTTTCAGCTGTTACTCTCCCTCCCTCTACCCCCTACCCAAAAAAGGCCCACCAGTTTTATATTTAATTTCAGTATTTGAATTCCACATAACTAAGGCCCTTCAAGATAACTTAATTCTCAAGTTTGGTGCTAGCTTAACAACTTTGGTACACCTGAACTCTGCTATAATGAGATTTTCCAAAATGGAGTATTTTGAAATGTGCTCAGTGGCTGGGTCAATGTAATGATATTCAGCTTTTGTAAGTTTTAGAAAGCAGTTGTTTTCCATTCTTTGTGGAATTCCAGTGAAAGATAAGACTCCAGTGGATTTTTATAATTCCTTATCTAATTTTTTTGTTTACAAATAGAAGCACTGTCATGAGTAAGGCTGAAAGTAGGAAATCCACAGTGTACAGTTGCCTTTTAGAAAAAGCAGAGGAGCAAAAGGCTGTCCACCACTGGCCCCGGAGCTCTGTGGTTCTCGAACCGAACTGCGTCATCAAGTCGTGGGCGTGGAGCACCCAGTGAGTCGTATGTGTGGTTACTGAGAGAACAGATTGGTGTGAGGAGTGTTTGGGGGAATTTCATAGGCAGTTGAAGGTGTTGACGTGTCTGGAATCTTAGTAGAAAATACTCTGCTAGGAGTCTTTTTAGATGTATGAGATATTCGTGTGTGAATCATTCTTTTCACAATCAAGACAGAACCCTGTTGTGTCTCCTTTATTTTACTTCAACAAACTCCTGAAAATGCCTCAGTGGTTCAGGGTACACAGCAAAGTCCTAGTTAGGTAGACTGTTTTCTATGAAATGAGTTAATTTTATTTGTAGAATTATTTTTATCAGTATATTGTATTAACTTACATCTGCTCCTGTATACGGTGGAAACAACTTCCCTTATGGGAAGGTACTGGCATTCATGTTATCTATCCAAACAGTAAAACCCTGCAGTGAGGCATTCAAGAATAACATGACTCCAGGTATAAGGTGGTTGGTTCCTATTCTCTTCCAATTCCATGTCTCAAATGGAGCCTGACACAAGGTCTCCTGGGGACTAGGGAGATGTGGGAAGAAGGACAGGAGTAACAGAGAAGGGGGCAGACTGCAGGGGTGGCAGAGTGGCTGCCAAGGCAGGAAAAGGTCCTCACAGTATTATTACTGATATCACTTCCATCCCAGAAGCACAGACCTGTGTATATTTAAGCCCAAAGGATAACCACCGCCAGTTGGCACCAACCTGTCTCTTGGACCAGGATAAGTTTTCACTCTCAGAACCTCACAAGATCATTTCATTTCATTAACCTTGGCAATATCAAGAATACTTGTTCTGCAGGATGGGGTATTTTCAACCCTTACTTATCATCATGGTTTTACTGAGCCATCCTCTACTGGACATCTCTCCAGTTATCATTGTCCTATTGCTGTGTTTTGGTTTTAATATTCAAACGTCTTAGAATATACAAGCCTCTCTAACAACAGCCTTATCTAAAAGAAATGTAAGGCATGCTACATATGTAATTTAAAATTTTTGGTAGCCATGTCATAAAATAAAAAGAAACAGGTGAAATTAATTTTATGATGTATTTTTTAATTTAACACATTATATCTAGAATATTATTTCAGTATGTAGTCAGTATAAAAATTATTGAAATATTTTCCAATTTTTTTGTCTAAGCCTTTTGAAATCTGGTATACATTTTTTCACTTATTACACATCTCAGTTTGGACTATCCACATTTCAAGTTCTCAATAGCCGTATGTGTCCAGTGGCTACCATGTTAGACGGTGTAACTATAAACTTCTTTTGGCTGATGTTTATACAGAGAAAGATCATAATTGCATGCCCCAAACTCAATACAGAGCTTCCTCAATTTACAATGAAGTTATGTTTCGATAAACTCAGAGTAAGTTGAAAGTATCATGAGTTGAAATGTATTTAATACACCTAACCTATCAAACATCATAGCTTAGCCTAGACTACCCTAATCATGCTCAGAACACTTACAGTAGCTTATAGTTGGACAAAATCATCAAACACAAAGCCTATTTTATAATAATGTGTTGACTATCTCATGTAATTTATTGAATACTGTACTGAAAGTGGAAAAACATCATGGTTGTCTGGGTACAGAGTGGTTGTAAGTGTATCGGTTGTTCACTCTCGTGATCATGAGACTGAGTGGGAGCTGTGGCTTACTGCCACTGCCCAGCATCACAAGAGAGGATCGTCCCAGATATTGCTAGCCTAGGAAAAGATCAAGATTGAAAATTCAAGGTACACTTTCTACTGAATGCGTGTCACTTTCACCCCATTGTAAAGTTGAAAAATCTTAAGTCAGACCATCGTAAGTCAGGGACCATCTGTACAACATTTTAAACAGGACAATGTGTAGGGAAAGTCTCAAATGACTTTACAATGCAATCAATAGAATGTCAATCATGAGTAGTGATTTTGAAAAGTGTGCCCAATGTCAGTGAAGAATTTGTTGGATTAGGATGTTGCTTGTGCAAAGAGAAGTTTTGTTACTGCCTACAAAACATTTGTTTGTTAAAAACCAGGATAATTATTTGGCAATATGGAAGCAGTGTTTTAAGTATTTTATATCTTATGTGTGTGATTGTTGTTTATATGTAGGCATTTTTACTGTGCTGTAGCAGCTTTTTAGGAAATCATATGGGGTTGACATGTAATACACTGTATCATTTTTTCCCTCAAATACCAGGAAATAGATCCCCATTTTGCATTTTACAACCAAACATCTGATTTTCAGAAATAGATTACTTGCATAAGGTGGGCGATGCCTTTG
The DNA here is from genome assembly GCF_041296235.1 of Equus asinus. Classification (NCBI taxonomy): domain Eukaryota; kingdom Metazoa; phylum Chordata; class Mammalia; order Perissodactyla; family Equidae; genus Equus; species Equus asinus. The sequence goes on along the minus strand of NC_091816.1, from coordinate 303,842 downwards.
ATGCCAGCTCTATAGTGCAGTGCTTTTCACATTGTGTCTGTGTTCACTGGAATCAGTGTGTTCTTCATAGTGCTTTAGGATTCTGAAAGAATCTGATTCTACATTCATTGTAAAATATGTTTTAAACTGTTTCAATTTAAAGTACAAAATGTGTTACATATACTAAATTTTTACACATTTATACATCAGCAAATTAATTTTTTTATAGATCTTAGAATAAAGTTTTACTGCCATCTCACTTTTCTGTTAAAGCGTACCCTGAATTTGCCAACTAGGCAATGTAGAATAACAACTTTTATCATTTGCAGCTATTTTTTTGTATGAATCAGAATTTCTACAAAACTGTGTAGCCATCCAAAGGACAAAAATTAAACAGTGTTGAGGCTGACTGCTACTGTGATAGAGTCTAGGATCTCTGAATTGTGTGTTTATAAAAAAAAAATCCACCTTTCCAATTAATCTGCTTTATAATAAATATACTGCATTAGCATTTGTAAAGCTGCGCTTCATCAACTTCATGCACTGAGGTTTTGTTTACTTTAGTCCCTCCAAAAGAAGGATTTAATCTGCTTAAAAATAAGTTTGGAAACAATGGCTGTAGTAATAGTTTCTTATGACTCTTAATATCTGAAACAGTTAACCTGATTCCCAAGATAATCATTCTGGTTTTTCTTACAACTCAAAACTCAAAAATTGATAATTCCCAAAGATTGAGGGGAGGTGTATGCATAAATCTTGAAGTTGAGCAGTTAACAGTTCGTTAACTCTTATTTAGTCTGTATCCTGTTTTTCTCCTTCAAAATGAGAAAACAGTACTTCTGTTGTGATCATCTCAAAATACCACTGCATCAAAAAAGAAAATTAATTTACAAAATTTGCTGTATTTTTTTCCTAGACTTACTATTTTAAACCAACCAAAATTGTTTGAGAAGTAACCATGTATTTCAGGTGCCCTCTTTTAAAAATGTGGCTTATTCACCTAAAAAATATTTAATGTAATCATAACAATTTCAAAATGTATCTCTCTTATGACTATCAAGTGTAATAATATTGGGTGATGTGGTAAGAAAAATAAGTACCTAATTTTTGTAAGCGCTTTACAGATGAAATTGGGAAGGAGATACAATTATTGTTGAGTAAATGGATTTTAGCTTGCTCATATCACAATTTACTTTGTATAGTTAGTTGCACAGGCATAAAAAAATGAGGTAGGAAACACAGAATGGAGTGATCCTCAATAAGCCATATTTGACTGTGAACTTGCAATTCTTTTTAACAGGAGTTACTTTTTATTTCTCAAATAAATCCAAATTTATGTTTTAACAGTACTAAACCTTAATGATGATAGTAGAATAATCTGTATATGAAGATTCGGAATCTTCTTTCTGGATTGATTCCAAACTGTGAAAGATCTGCAATGTTGTACTTTTATATTATTATCACGATGGTGGTTACAAACACATTTAGTTATTTATTATAAAAATAAAACATAGAAACTAGAAGCAACTCTGATGTTTTTCAAAAGAGAAATTAAAAAAAATCTTGAGACAAATTAAAATGGAAGTACAACATACCAGTGCTTATGGGATGTATAAAAAAGCAGTTCTAAGAGGGAACTTTTATAGCAATAAACACCTACATTAAGAAAAAAAGAGCTCAACCAACCTAATTTACACCTCAACGAACTGAAAAAAGAACAAACTAAACCCAAAGTTACAAGAAGAAAGGAAATAACAAAGATCAGAGTGGAAATAAATGAAATAGAGACTAAAAAGACAATAGAAAAGATCAAGGAAACTAAGAGCTGGATTTTTGAAAAGATAGACAAAGCTGTTAGCTAGACTAAGAAAAAAGAGGACTCAATAAAATTAGAAATGAAACAGGAGATGCTACACTTGATACCACAGAAATACAAAGGATCATAAGAGACTTACTCTATGCCAAAATTTGACAAAGTAGAAGAAAAGGATAAATTCCTGGAAATGTACAACCTACCAAGACTGAATCATGAAAAAACAGAAAAAACAAACAGACCAATTAGTAGTAAGGAGATGGAATCAGTAATCAAATACTTCTCAACAAGTAGAAGACCATGATCAGATGGCTTCACTGGTGAATTCTACCAAACATTCAAAGGAGAATCAATGCCAGTCCTTCTCAGACTATTCCAAAAAATGAGGAGGGAACACGCCCAAACTCATTTTATGAGGCCAATATTTTCCTGAGATCAAATCCAGACAAGGACACTACAAGAAAAGAAACTCACAGACCAATATTCCTGAGAAACATAGATGCAAAAACTCCTCAACAAAGTATTAGCAAACTGAATTCGACAGTACATTAAAAGGCTCATACACCATCATCAAGTAGTGTTTATTCCAGGGATGCAAGGATGGTTCAACATTTTCAAATCAATAAATATGTGATATACCACATAAACAAAATGAGGTATAAAAATCATAGGTGATTGTCTCCATAGACACAGAAAATGTGTTTGACAAAATTCAACATCCTTTCATGATAAAAACTCTCAAGAAACTGGGTAGAGATAGAATGTACCTCAACATAATAAAGATTGTAGAAGACAAGCCCACAGCTAACATCTACTCAACCATGAAATGCTAAAAGCATTTCCTCTAAGATCAGGAACAAGACAAGGATGCCCACTCTCACCACTTTATTCAACATACTATTGGAAGTCCTACCCAGAGCAATTTGGCAAGAAAAAGAAAAGCCATGCAAATCAAAAAGGAAGAAGTCAAATTGTCTCTATTTGCAGATGACATGATATTTTATATAGAAAACCCTTCTACTCCACCAAAAAATAACTATTAGAATAAATGAATTCAGTAAAGTTTAGAATACAAAATCAGTGTACAAAAAAATCAGCTGTATTTCTGTATACCAACAATGAACTATCAGAAAGAGTAAACAATCTCGTTTGCAATAGCATCAAAAACAATAAAATACTTAGGAATAAATTTAACCAAGGAGATGAAAGGTATGTAAACTGAAAACTATAAGGCATTGATGAAAGAAATTTAATAAGACACAAATAAATGCAAAAATATTCTACGTTCACAGATTGGAAGAATTAATATTGTTAAAATGTCCATACTACCCAAAGTGATCTACAGATTTAGTGCAATCCCTGTGAAAATTCCCACGGCATTTTTCACAGAAATAGAACAAACGATCCCAAAATCTGTAGAGAACCACAGAAGACCCTAAGTAGCCAAAGCAGTCTCAAGAAAGAGGAACAAAGCTCGAGGCATCGTGCTCCCTTGATTTCAAACTATGCTACAAAGCTATAGTAATCAAAACTGTGTGGTATTGACATAAAAACAGATACATGGATCAATGTAACAGAATAGAGAGCCCAGAAATAAAACCAGGCATTTATAGCCCATTTTTGACAAGGCAGCTAAGAATATACAATAGGGAAAGGATATCCTTTTAATAAATGGTGTTAGGAAAACTGGATATCCACATACAAAAGAATAAAACTGGAGCCCTGTCTTGCAACATAATCAAAAAACAAATCAAAATGGATTATAGCTTTGAGTGTAAGACCTGAAACCATAAAACTCCTAGAAGAAAACGTAGGGCATAAGTTCCTTGGCATTGGTCTTGACAATGAGTTTTTGGATTTGGCAACAAAAGCAAAAATAAATGAGTGGGACCACATCAAATTAAAAAGCTCTGCACAGTAAAGGAAGTCATCAACAACATGAAAATGCAACGTAGGGAATGGGAGAAAATATTTGCAAACCACATATCTTATAAGGGGTTAATATCCAAAATATATGAGTAATTCCTACAACTCAATAGCAAAAAAATCAAATACCCCAATTAAATAATAGACACAGGACCTAAATAGACATTTTTCCAAGGAGACGTACAGATGTCCAACAGGTACATGCAAAGGTGCTCAGCAGTACTAATTATCAGGGAAACGTGAATGAAAATCACAGTATCACCTCACACCTGTTGGAATGTCTATTATCAAAAAGACAAGAGATAATAAATGCAGGCAAGGATATGAAGAAAACGGAACCATGGTGCACTGTTAGAAATGTAAACTGGTACAGCAACTATGGAAAACTATATGGAAGTTCCTCAAGAAATTAAAAATAGAACTACAGGATGATCAAGCAATCCCACTTCTCGTTATGCAGTCATCGAGCACATAGTGATGTTTCAGTAAATGATGGACTGCACATATAGGACATTGGTTCTATAAATTAGTACCATATAACCTAGATGTGTGGTAGGCTATGTCATCTAGGTTTGTGTAAGTACACTCTATGATGTTTGCACAATGGCAATATCACCTAATGATGCATTTCTCAGAACATATCCCCATTATTAAGCGACACATGACTATAGAGCAAAGGAAATGAAATCATTATTTCAAAAAGATATCTGTACTCCCATGTTCATAGCAGCATTATTTACAACAGCCAAGGTATGGAAACAACCTAAGTGTCCCTATACAGATGAGTGGATAAAGAAGATGTGATATATATACAGTTAAATACACACATACATAGATACAGTGGAACATTATGCACCCGTAAAACAGAAAGAAATCCTGTCATTTGCTACAACACGGATGAACCTGGAGGGCATTATGCTAAGTGCAATAAGTCAGAGAAAGAAATACCACACGGTATCACTTATATGTGGAATTAAAAAAACTTTTGAACTCATAGAAATAGAGTAGAAAAGTAGTTGTCAAGGGCTGAGGGAGGGCGGAGAAAGAATACAAAGTATCGATTATATGATGATTAAAGTCTGAGGAAATAATGTATAACGTGGTGACTACAGTTGATAACACTGCATTGTATAATTGAAATCTGCTAAGAGAGTAGAACTTAAATGTTCTCACACATACAATAATGTCTACGTGAGATAATGAATGTGTTAATTGGATGAGTAGGGGCCTCTAGAGATATATGTGTATATCCAATCATCATGGTGTACACCTCAAATATCTTACAATAAATCAGTTACACCTCAGTAACTCTGAAGGAGGGGAGAGGTGGATGGATAAAGAAACTGGTATATCCATAAAATGAAATAGTACTCAGCAATATGAGGGAACAAACTATGGATTTCCACAACAATATGGATGAATCTTAAATATATTTTGCCAAGTGACAGAAACCATTTGTACGCCATTCTGGAAAAGGCAAAAAACTATGGATGGAAGACAAATCAGTAGTTTCCAGGAATTGGTGGGGGAGAGGAATTGACTAAGAGAGGGCAGCAGGAGTGAATTTGGGGGGTGGTAGAAGTGTTTTGTCTGGCATTGCGGTGGTTGATGCATGATGGTCTGCATTATCTAATCTCATAGAACTGTACATTAGGAGTACATTTTGTGTATGCAAATTTTTTAAAAACCAGGCAAGATATGGGGAATGCAAGATAGAATTCAGACTATAGCAAATTAATTTGTTTTCCAAATGAATTGCACAACCACTGTGAAGAGGGAGAAGAAGAAAAGAGCTGACGTTTTGACTGAGTGCTCTAAGACAGGACACTGCGCACAAACACTGTACTCTAGGAGATAAATTCGTTTCTCACTTTGGCATGGGCTAGCCATTCTGGAACTAGTTTATATGTTTACTAGGGTTGAACAAATAAACATAATTTAGATAATGCAAGCTGGGTTTCTCACTGTTGAAGAAGTACAAATAAGCAAAGGGTGAGGGCGGGCTGGAATGAACCTTGTGCTGGCTTGAGTTGGAGAGATCAGTATGAGCTCAGAGGAAGGGAGAGAGAGGGATGGATAGATGGATATACAAATAAATATAGATGTGCGTATATACATGGACTAGCATTCTTACATATGTCTCCCTAGGTGTGTCTTTGGAAAGGACCTAGAGGCAGTGAGCACACCTTGCGCCTGGATTCGGTTTCCAAATACCATTCTCTAATGAAAAGAACTGACTCCTTGGAGAAGTGGTTGCTTCCAGGGCTGGGACAGGGGAAATACAAGATGAACTTGGGGGCATCTTCTTGTGGTAACTGAGAAAGGAAGTACTTGAAAAACAAAAAGAGTGAGGCATGTTGAAAGGATACAGAAGCCTACTTGTTAGAACTCCCAATGGCCAAGACTGGAAAAATTGGGGCAACAAATTAGGTAATAATAGTGCTTGATTATAACCCAAAGAATAAAATAAGTATCCATGTGTCCATACTTAGAGAAGAATTTCAATTAGTAGTGTAGAAGAGATGAGGGAAATAAAAAATCAACGTTAGATCACCACAGTAATAATAGTTGTCATAGGCAGGATCCACTGAGGAATGCTAAAATTAGTGGTCAAAATTTTAAGGAGAAACAGGATATTTTCATAGTCACAAAATATCTCCCCCAAATCATTTACAAAGAAAAATAGTAGCTTTACAGTATAGAAATATGCCAGATCCAACCTTTACCAAGTGGTCAAGGGTAACGTGGCCGGTAGTGAAACATGTACCCCCTGATCTGATGCACTGAGAGGGCACATCACCTGTGCATCCTTCCTGAAAATGTACAACCTAAATCTAGTCGTGAGAAAACATCATACAAACCTAAGTTGGGGATATTCACAAAAGAACTGGCCACTACTCTCCAAAGTGTCAAGGTCATGAAGGTCAAGGAAAGACTGAGGAACTGTCACTGACTGGAGGAGACTGAGGAGATGTGACGTCTAAGTGCACTGTGGGATCATGGGTAGGACCCTGGAACAGAAAACACATTAATGAAAAGCTGGTAAAATCTGAATAAAGTCTGAAGTTTAACTCATAGTGTTGTACTGTTAATTTTTTAATTTTGACATTTTTAGTATGATTATGTAAGGTGTTAACATTAGGGGAAACTGGGTGATGGGCATATGGAACTCTGTGTACTATCTTTGCAAATCTAAAATTCTCTGAAAATAAAATTGAAAGTAAAATATAGGTGTTTAAGAATCTGGTGTTATTTTCATGTCTCACAATTACTTATCAAATACCAATGGTGAAAAAGGCTATTTTTATCTCATCATCCAATAAACACAATGATTGTTAATTTTGTGGTTTATTTTAAATGTTTTGGTAGTGGTATTTTGGTTGAAGTTTTAATTAAAAGGTTCAGTAATGAAAATTTAATAATCAATGAAACCAGAGATGATTCAGGAAATTAAGACAGATGAACTAAGACAAATGCTGTTTTTATGGTTCTGTGTTTTCTGGCAGTATATCAGAGCTTATTAACTTTCTTCTGCTCTTCTCTCCTCTTTATTAATTGAATGTGACCATCCATTTTCTGCCTCCTTCATACTTAATGTATGTTATAATCTCAGAGTTAAATTTACCCTGCTTGAAGGAACAGGAATTCAGAAAAGAGAGGACAACTAGGGTTTTTTTCAGTGGCTAATAGGGTACCCCACACTTTCATGGCAGTTGAGAAGTAGTGGTTAGAAGATGCCGAAGCACTGTTCATGGTGCTGCTGTCCTAACCCATCAGTAGCTTTCCGTGGGCTTTGGTATTAGAGATTAACCTAGTTATTTGGCAGATATAGTCCAATACTGCTCTGTAATTACTTGTATTCTGTATGCCTGGTGCTATGCTAGACAGTGCAGAAATCAAAAATCAAAATCATGATCTCTGCCAAGGAACTCCCACTCGATTGAAAGAAGACAAACCTGAAGGCCCTGTAGTGGGTGGAAAGAGCAGAGGTTTTAGAAGTTTTACAATCATATCCTCACTATCTCTTCCTTTAATTGCTACATCTGTGGCCTTGGGTATTTATTTAAACTCTCTGAATCTGTTTCCTTATCCGAAATAGAGGATACTAGTATCAGTCTTCCAAGATTGTCATGATCCTTAATACCTGGCACAAAGGAGACACTTAGTAAATGATTGCTGATGTTATCATGGTAGTTGTTATCAAGACTGCTAGACCACTGGAAAACACGATAGTTTATTTCACTAAACAACCGTTCATTGAAAATTGTGGTAGGTGCTGAATCTTTGTGTTGTCTCCCTTTAGAGATGATGAAGAGAAAAAAAAATCTCCATCAGAAGGTACTGATGAGAAGGCTAATGGAACGCATCCAAAGACCATCAGTCGTATTGGGAGTACTACCAACCCATTCTTGGACATTCCTCATGACCCAAATGCTGCTGTGTACAAAAGTGGATTCTTGGCTCGGAAAATCCATGCAGATATGGATGGAAAGAAGAGTAAGCATTGTTTGTTGTCATTTTCTATTTCATTTATTTCATCTTTAGGCTCAAAATTTAAAGTGAATTTATCTGGAGTGAGGTCAAGAATGAAGAAAAATTATGTTTTTATCTAGAGAAGTATTATTGAAGTTTTATAAAGTCTAATCCTAAGTCAGAAATCCATTGTGGCATCTGGTCTTCTCCAAGTAGAATTATAGGACTTCAGAAATGGAAGACTTCTTTCAAATTATTCATTCCTAAGCTTTTATTCACCTGTTTATTCTTGCCTTCAACAAATAATTTTGAGTACCTACTATGTGCTAGGCATCAGAAATATAGTAGTGAAAGGATGGACAGGGTCCCTGTCTTCATGAAGTTTACATTTCTGGTGGTTGAGGGAAAGGTTGAATTTATAACACACAGAATAATCAATAGTGTAAGGTCCCAAAGACAAAGCAGGAAGGGAAAGAATTGCGATCCGAGCACATGTGGAAGGAGTGGCCTTTGTGGAAGATGGACAGGTGCAGCGTAGGCGTGTGTAATATAATTAGTATTGGGGAGTTGGAGGAGTCCCATCTGACGGCTCTGTGAAGTAGGAGATGTGATTATCTACTGACATAATGGTGTTTGAAGTTTGAGAGGAATGAAGTATGTTTCTATGTTTAGAGTATTCTTTGCAGAGAGTGAAATAGCAATTTGATATAGTTGAACAGGCTAAGATAAGCTGATATATATGCTCAAAATTAGTATGCTATATCCCTAGGGTGTCCCTACCCACCTACAGACTCAGACATGCAGTGCTGAGATGGATAGCACCACTGTTGCCTGGGCACTTTTTCTTAACGTGTTAGCATATTCTATTAGGTTACTGTCAAGAGAAACATTGTGATAGAGTGGCTTTGACACTGACCTCTGACGCTGAGCAAGTTTCTAACGTTTCCCACTTCTTTAGGAGAAGCTCCTGCATGCTTCCTGTGCGCCTATGCACTAGCCTGCTAGATGCCACATTTCCTCCGACAGTGCCCTGTCAGGATTCTGGCAGTTGCAATGACAGTAAGTCTAACTAGCTTAGGAAAAATGGGCAAGGACACACCTGAAGATGCAGGACTGTCACCAGGACACTTTCTCCATTTCTCTCTCTGTTATTTTGGATGTCAGCTTTATTCTTTGAAACAGAACTCTTTTACATGGCTGCATATGTGATTACTAGCAGCACTATAGAGCATGTGTTCAATGTTTTCACCAAAAAGGATTCTCCCTCCTCCCTAACTTCCAATTTAGTATATTCTGGGGCAGGACTCTGATGCATGTGACTGGGGGATGGAATTCTGTGATTGTTTGCAGCAGCAAGAGGAAAGTTCCCTCAAAAAGGAGTAAGATACAGTTCTGAGAGAAAGGGACTTCTTGGCAGACAAAGCAATGGACACTAGTCTCTGTTCCCAGCACACGCACACATCCTTTCTCCATACATTGAGTTCAAACAATGCTTTTGCTGAGCATAGTACAATTTTCCATTTATAACCACAGATCTGCTCATGTTTATCCCACATGCCCTGTCTAGCTGTGGCTCCCATCTCTAGGGCTAAAATTTGCTCGTTGGTGTCCATTCTCCTGAGGTAGGATGTACCTTCGCTCTATGGGCTAAATGAAAAATATAGAAATATGTGACATACTTCATATAAAGTACTAGGAGCAAAAACCAGAATAACTGCAATTTAAAATGCCAATTCAAAAAAAGGTGAAAAAGGAAACAAGACAGCTGTCACTTATTCAGAGTCAGTGACTGTATCCTCTGGACAAGGACAACAGAGTTAACCTGCTTGAGCATATTTTCAGTGACCCACCTCCCTAGCAGTTGATTGAGGAACCTGGTTAACTTATTCCAAAGCGTCCCCAGCTTCAGCCTATTGGTGAAATTTTCTTTGTCCATGTTTTCCTGGGCCACCTCAGGATTATTGGAGAGAATTCCCCTGCCGGAAGCTCTGCTCCTTAGCAGCCTACTACATACGTGCTAGTCTAGGTGCCGAACCTTGGAGTTGCTTAGCATTTGAGCTGTCACAGACTTCTTGTGCCAGGCTGGAGGTCTTCCTGCCAGTGAAACTCCTTTAAGCCCTTAGTTAACTCCCTGGAGAACTTCTGGTTGATTAGGGCAGTTTTAAGTATCATGGGCTTTTGTCTTTTTAGCAACTTAGGAAGTTCTGCCTATTACCTGCCACTGCTTCTGATTCTGCTCCTGCCTCAGAACTCAAAAATAGATGGATTGAGTAAGATGGGGCTAATTGGGCCCCAGTCTCTAGGTGTCATTCCTGCAGTGCTTTATCACTGGGGGCTTTTTCACCTCTGCCTTTGAGTATTAGGAGGAGTCTTGAAGTTTCAACTTTCTTTAATTCCTCAGGCTCTTCCTGGATATTCCCATTCCAACTTTCCATGATTTTTCAAATCACTTTAGTGTGGGCAGATAGTTCAATCTTTCTGGTACAGGAAAGGGCATAATTTCTAAGGATAATTTACATACACTAAAATTTACCAATTTAAAGTGTGTAGTTTAAGTTTTGAAAAATGTATACAGTTGAGTAACCACCATCACAATCAAGATATATAGCATTTTCATTACCCGAAAAACTTCCTTTGTACTTTTTTCAATTAATTCCTTCCCATTTTCTCCCGGCCCATAGCAACTCCTTATCTGTCCTTCGATGCTATACTTTTGCCTTTTCTAGAATTTCAAAAGATGGAATCATAGATATTGTTTTGTGCCTGGCTTCTTTCACTTGGTAGTGTTCCTTACAGATTCATCCATGTTGCAGTGTGCTGTGTGAATTTGTAGTTTGTCTCGTTTCATTGTTTGGATATCCCACAGTTCACACATTCACCAGCTGGACATTTGGGTTGTTTCCATTTTTTGGCAATGATAAATAAGCCTGATTGGACATTCACACACAAGTCTTTGTGTGCACATATGTTTTCATCTCTTTTTCAGAAGTTACCTAGGAGTGAGGGAGTGAGATTGCTGAGGCGTATACTAAGTGTATGTTTAACTTTATGAGAAACTTCCAAACTGTCTTCCAAAGTGTCTGTACCATTTTGCATCCCTGCCAACTGTGCATGTTATATCCTGTTGATAAAATGATCACTTTGTCATGAAATGACCCTCCTCAACCCTGGTCACATTCCTTATTTAGAAGTCTACTTTGTCTAATATTAATATTTTGACTCCAGCTTTCTTTTCACTTTTTCCATGATAGACAGGAATCTTGTCTAGCTTTTTAATTTTAATCTGTCATCTTGTCTTTAAAATTGTTTTATATACCATATTGGTGGGTCTTGCTTTTTGTTAAACTGACAATCTGTCTTTTAATTGGAATGTTTAGACCATTTACATTTATACTGATTACTGATATAGTTGACTGTAAATCTGCTATTTGTTTTTTACTTATTCCGTCCTTTATTTTTTCTCTTTCCTCGCTTGTTTGGGATTTTGTGTATGTGTGTGGCCAGGGCGAGGGAGTAGGCTTTGTCTTTCTTCACTATTGGCGTAGTAGCCATGCCTCTTTGCTTAATAATTTTAGTGATTGCTGTAGGGTTTACAATATAATCTTTGACTTGTCACTTCCTCTGTAGTTTGAGACCCTTATCACAGGCTACTTCCCTTTCTCTTTTCGTAGCATTTATGCTATTGTCATATATTTTAATTATGTATCTTATAAAACCCATAGTACATTGTTATCCTTTTTGCTTTAAACAGAAATGTAGTTTTTACTTTTACCCTCATGTTGACCATTTCTGGTGTGCTGGGTTTCTGTTTACAGTCCCAGGTTTCCATTTAGCATCATTGTTTTTTCTGCTCAAATAATTTCCTTTAATATGTCTTTTAGTAAACTTCTGCTGGTAAGAAATGAGAATGAGAATGCTTTATTGATTTTTGAAAAATTTGTATTATACCTTAATTTTAGGCATTCATGTTTACTGGTGTACAATTTGTTGAGCATTTTCTTTTGCTTTCAGTAATTTAAAAAGATTGCTCCATTGTTCCCTGCCCTGCATGGTTTCAGACAAAAAGTCTGCTGTCATTCTTTGCTCCTCTGTACCTGGTGTGGTTTCCCCCTCTGGGTGCTTTCAAGATTTTTCTCTATCTTTGATCTTCAGCCGTTTTAGTATGAGGTGCCTTACTATGGTTTTCTTTATGTTTTTCTTGTCTGGTGTTTGTTGAAGTTCTTGGATTCATTGGTTTATATTTTTCACCAATTTTGGAAATTTTTCAGCCATTATTTGTATAGCCCTATCCCTCTCTCTGGGACTTTAGTTTCCTATGTTATACCACTGGATATTACACGAAAGGCTCATTGCAGCTCTGTTCAATTTTTTTCCAACTCTTTTTTTCTCCTTTCAGTACTTGTCTTTAATAATTTTTATTGCTTTGTCTTCAAGTTTACCACATTATTTTTAATTTCTTATATGGTATTTTTTTATCTTTGAAACTGCAACGTTAATTGTTTTGTATCTTCCATTTCTAGTTTGCATTTTTCCTAATATCTTTGACCATATTTTCATATTTACAATACTGTTTTGAAGTCCTTCTCTTTGAATCCCTTTCTCTGTCACTTCTGGGACTGTTACATTGGTTAATTTTCCTGCTGGTTATAGGTCATACCTTCCTTTTTCTTTGCATTCATAGTAATTTTTATTTGAATGTCACATATTGTGACATTATTCAGGGCTGAATTTAGTTGTATTCCTTTAAAGAATGTTGGCTTTTATTCTTTTGTGCAGATAAGTGACATGTAAATTAGCTGAATCCTTCAGAGGCCTGCCTTTACCTTTTGTCTCGGTGGATCCAGAGCAGCCTTTTTCTGGGACTCATGCAGTTCCATTACTGAAGCGTTACACTCATCGTTGAACTCTGTCCGAAGCCCTAGTGTTAGCAAGTCTTTCTACTCTGTCTGTTGAGATCACAGACTGTTCCCAGCCCTGTGTGAGCTCCTGAAATGGTTCGTTCCACTACTTATTGGTGGCTCCTTCTCGTGTAGTGGGTAATCTCCTCTCAGTGTGCTTAGGTCAGTGCTGTAGCTAAGCCCTGGGGATCCCTCGTGGATCTCCAGAGCTGTGTGTGTGTAGCTTTCCCTCTTCTGTTCTGCTCCACAGATTGGAGCCACCTCAGCCTCACAAACTCCCTCTTAGCTGCTCAACTCAGCACGATTACCAAGCTCTGTTTGGGTGCCCCCTTTCAGACTGGGTCTTAGACGCCTCCTCCAAGCAGGAATGTGGATTTAACTCATTTCTTCCTTTCTCTTCAGAGTCACAGCCCAAATCTGTCTCTAGTATAATGTCTGAAAACTCTTGTTTTATATATATTGTCCTGTTTTCTAGTTGTTATGATAGCAGGGCAGTTTCTGTAGCAGTTAATCTTTCATGGGCATGAGTAGAACTAAACTGATTACCGATCCCTTTTGTTAAGAAATTTTTTTCTTAGTTGCCTCAGACCTTAAGACCTAATATTTACTGAGCTATGAAAGTGATAAAGAATTATAAGCATTTGGGTACAATCAGACTCTTTAGCTATGTATTTAGAGACCCAGAAAGGGATTTTCTTCCTTCCTAGGTGATCTTCTCCATGCTCCCCCAAACCCTGCTTGTTGGACTTTCAGTCGTATCTGGTTGAACTGCTTTATCTTGGTGTTAGCCCTGCTGCTGCTGGGAAATGCCCCAGGATGCCTAAACTGCTTCTGAATGCATCTGCCTTTCGCTTTTGAGCAGTGGGCACTATAAACAAATTTGAAATATGTTTATATTACTTGTGTCTAATGTGCTTTGAAATATATCACTTTTTATTTCCAATACATTACTAAAAATAAAAAACAACAGTAGAGCTTTCCTAGAATAGGAGCTCTACATAATTTTTGAGAAATCTGTGTAATGAGACCTTTTGGACGTATTTATCTGAAGTCTGTAGACATTTATTTGGATTCATCATGTTCAGTAAAGATGGAGCTGTATTGCATTTGTACATGTATGTAAACATGGCCAGATGCTCTGATGACAGATATTACTCAAGTTTTTTAATAAGTGAAGATTTGGGTCAAAGCTCTATGTAGAAATTAAAACCCTGGTTAACTTGTCTCTAAGGGACCACTTGTCTGACTCAAGATTTGGCATCTCTTTTTTTTAATTAACTCTAAGGACTCAGTTTGTCAGATTGCATCCATAATTGCTCATATAAACATTTAGAAAGCCTTTGAGAGTTTCTTTGCTTCATTTTATTTATTTATTTAGCCTATTAAGGATATGCTCAACTCAGAAATTCTACCTCCAGGAGACAAACCGTGATTAAAAGCAAAATCATAAAAAATTGGTAAAAGCTGTAATATCGAATAACAGGACATCTGGTGGGACTAAAATCTGATTATAGCCAGCTAATTGTAGCGTATTGTTAAAAGCAGTGCCCATGAGAAAATACACTTAGAAAACATTTTAAGTTCTGCATTTTTTGTATGGTCACGACAGCCTGTCGCTATGTAGCATGTATTTAGATGACTGGAGTTCTCAAACGAGGGTTGGTGGGACCTGAACATTTCTTTCACTTAGCCAACACAGTGTGTTTTTGTAAACTGAATTGCATAAATTTAGTTAGCAATTTTCTGGTTGGTCATAGTTTCCACAACTCCCTACAGTGTCATACCAGCCCTCCTCACACAAGAATTGCTACTTTTTCGCTCCCAGGGTCTTTTGAGATTGTGACCTCCCCTGTTAGACTGACATATAGCAAGAGATGGGGCACACAGATGGACAAGACCATACATAGTGCTGTATTTGTATTTTAGTGGTACCAGCGTGGCAAGAAGTGAAGTGCTTACCTAGTTTTTTATCACACCTACATAGGCTGGGGTCCAGGTAATGAACTTTTTTCCTACATGAGTGAAGTACTCCTAAAGTACCTAAGACTCTATATATGCACAGAGACTTATTTAACATAGCCTCTCTCCTCTAAGGAGCAGACAGTACCATATAGAGAGCAGTTACAATCTAGACTCCACCATACAGATTTTTAAATATACACACCTTTAGCTAAGGTACCACATAAAGTGTTAAAATTTGAATAGAAATGCAGTTGGAACCCTGGTGACATTCCACATAGCAAAACATTGGTAGGATAGTAAATAGGAAAAAGAGCCCAGAAGCAGCAGCATTCGGTGTTTATGGTAAGTTGATATATGACATAGGAAGTAATTCAGATAATTAGGGAGAACAGAAATGCGTCAGTGAATGGTGCTAAGGGTTTGTGTGTGTGTGTGTGTTCCCTATATCAGCCCAACCAGAAAAATCAGTTTCAGGTGGATTAAAGGTAAACATTTGAGAGAGAAAAATCTAAAGTTTTTAGAAGAAAATGTGGAACAATCTTTATTACCTTTGGGCAGAGAAGGATTTGTTAAGATTTAGAAAACAAAAACATTAAACAAATATATTGATACACATATGATGACATTAAAAGTAAAGACTTCTTTATATTAAAATCCTCTTTTAAAAAGTTAAAAGACAATCCACAGATTGTGAGAGGATACTTGTAGCATATTACTAATAAAGGATTAATATCCGTAATACATATAAAGAAATCTTAAATTAATTAGAAAAGACAATCCAATAGAAAAATGGGCAACAATTTGAGCAGACTATTCATAGAAAAAGAAAATGAGATGATCAATAAATGCATGATGAGATATTCAGCCTCACCAATAATCAAGGATATTCAAATTAATCACACAGTGAGATATCGTTTCACATATGTCACATTAGCCAGAATTTGAAAGAATGATGATACCAAATATTGGCAAGGATTTAGAACAGTGAGCACTCTTGTACTCTATCAATGTGAGTATCATTGGTATCACCACTTTGGAAGATGTTGACAATAATCAATAAAGTTGAAAATAATCCTAGGTGCATATTTGCAGAAACTTGCAGTTCTACAAGCAGGAGAATATTCACAGTAACATTATAATAGATCAAAATAAAACAACCTAGCTGGCTCTTAACAAGAGATTGGATGGGTTTCATGCATTCGTACAGTAGAAAACTGTGTTAACAATGACTAGAGTTCCCCATATCAAATGGATGACTCTCACAAACTTAGTGTTGAATGAGAAAAGCAACCTGCAGAAGAATGTGCACGTACGATAACATTCCAAAGACTGCAAAACAGCACTTTTTAGTGGGAGCGCCTTCACATACAGAAATCCTTAAATATGGAGTAGTGGGTCCCTCTGGCAGGGGGAGAGCATATAGTCGGTGAGGAGCACCCAGCACTTCAACTATATTGATAACTGTTTTTAGATTAGGTGATAGTGCATGGATGTTTACTTTATTGCTCTTGATAACCTTTTGATGTCTTAATGCTTCATAATAAACTTCTTTAAACTTGATAGAACACCTGATTGCATGGCAAATTTAGAAACATTTGAGGGTATTTTTCTTGAAATCTGTGCAAGAAAACGATTAGAAAACCTGAAAAACAAAAATTAATAATTATCCTCGTTACAGTGTAATATTTTAAAACTTTACCATAATAATAGAAGTTTGGTTGTTTTTCACATTTAGAAATGTGAAAGATTTAATTATGGTTACACAATAGAATGTAAATATTGTCCACCTTGCCAGAGCAGAAATGAAGGAAGTTGGGAAGTAAAAGTGGAGAGGAGAGCCCAAGAAAAGCAGAGGGCGAGCCATTGTGCTGCTCTTACAGAGGAAGTTGAAAAGAGACCGTCTGTACCCAGGAAACAGAAAATGATGTCGTTGGGGACCAGCCCAGTGGCATAGCGGTTAAGTTCGCGCGCTCCACTTTGGTGACCCAGGGTTCACTGATTGAGCTCCTGGGCACAGACCTACACACCGCTTACCAATCCATGCTGTAGCAGGCATCCCACATATAAAGTAGAGGAAGATGGGTACAGATGTTAGCTCAGGGCTTGTCTTCCTCAAAAAAAAAAAAAAAAACAAAGAAAATGATGTTGTTAGCATGCTCTTTAAAACCTCTAAGGTAACCAGTGGAGGTGCAAATAAAAAGCCATGCAGATGTGCTGGGACGATGGAACGGAGTGGTTGATTTGCTAGGTCCTCATCTCTTGCAACAGAAAATCAATAGAGAACTTTACAGTCTATTATTACAGCACGTTGTTTAGGGACATATTGGAAATTACCCAGAGAGACAGCTCAAATGTTAAAAAAAATAGTTTCTTTTGGAAAATGGGATTGGAGGAGTTGGGAAGAAGTGAATCAAATAGCCTAACTGTGTGGACATAGCACTTGAATAATTTTGAAATACTTTAATCACATTGCATTTCCAGTCTAGTTCGTCCCTGATTTTACCCACATGAGGTTTGTTTCTAATTTGAAATATTGAAATATTAATTGCTTTTTAAGGATGAGAACACATTTGGTTCATATTTTCCCTCTCACTTGGGGTACTTTGGATATGTATTGGAAGCGTCGGGTAGGATCTTGAGAAGTTTAGGAAGGCTCACTCACTTTCGAGGGGTTTACACACTTGCTTGTCAGTGAAAGTTTTGAAAATTTAGTCTCACATGTCCAATTTGAGACAGTAGATGTTATTCTGAGTCATACATACTGAAAATAGAGTTTATAATGGCAATGCAGGCAAAATTCTTTGCTATTGTATAACATTGGGAACAGCGACACTATAATTAAGAGATAATAAAAGTGGAATAGTTTTTTTCCCCAGAAGACAGTTGTCTCCTTCTGTTAGAGGAAGACTCTTTAAGAGAAGGTGAAGCAGACCCACGAATTTAAAGGAGGCCGGGCTCCTGCTCCTCTCCATTCTGCTGCTGTTCTCCCCGGGCTGTCTGATGCGGTAGTGTGAGCTGTGGACACGGGCCAAAGAGCTGCACGGGCGGGCAGCCCTTTGAGTTCTCACAGAGTAGTTTGCCATCTGGCAATCTAGTTTGGGGGCATTTTATCTGTTTTTGTTGGGGAATGCCATCTACATTTAGACTAAAAGAATAAGTTTCAGGTTTTTAAGCTCCATGTTAATGGCTCACGTCATTAATTTAAAATCCACCTTTCCTGCACTGGAGTAAAGTTGGTTAAAAGAGGCCACCCACCATTCTCCTCAAAAGCAGTGCTTTTGACAAGGACCCATGGAATAGAAACTGCAGTCTTTTAGCACCAAAAAAATCTACATTCAGAATCTCTGAAATATTTCCTTCTGAAAGAGGAGCGCACAATTTTCACTGCATCTGACATTTAGAAAGTATTCTGTTTGTACTGCTGACTTGTTCTGTTTACATTTTCTGTTCGGTTAACATTTAGGAGAAAGAAGAAAGTAATCTTGATGTCTCTGTTATGATTATTTAATGCAACATATCAAATTCTTCAGTAATCTGATGAAAGTTTGAAATTAAAAATACAATGTTTGCGGGGCCGGCCCGGGAGTGTAGTGTTTAAGTTTGCACGCTCCACTTTGGCAACCAGGGTTCACAGGTTTGGATCCTGGGCATGGACCTACACACCGCATTCACCAAGCCATGCTGTGGCAGCATCCCACATACAAAATAGAGGAAGATTGGCACAGACATTAGCTAGGGACAATCTTCCTCAAGCAAAAAGAGGAATATTGGCAATAGATGTTAGTTCAGGGACAATCTTCCTCACCAAAAAAAATAAAATGTACAAACCTAACTTATAAACACATATCTTTCTCCACTAAGCTAGGAGACGGTTTCACTGGTAGCCATTACTGGAAGCACAGGAAGAATTTAACTCACTTGTGCTGAGGTTGGAAAAGAGGGCAGAACATAAGAGCATATCATCCTAAGCTAAGGGTTACAGGAAGAGCGTGCAGGCAACAGGAAAGACAAAAATGACTCTGAATATATAATAATATATATATTATTGAATATATATGAATATATAATAATATATATATAATAGATAATTATTTTTTCAGGAGAAACAGAAATACTAGCATCATATAATTATTTTTGAATTTGACAAATATCTCCTATTCTCTCCAGTTGGAAGGTTCCTTCCCCAAACACCATGACTTACCCCTTTGCTTCAACGAGGTCTCTGCTCACATATCCCCTCACCCAGGGTCTCTGCTAATCACTGTGCCACATAACACTCGCCCACTTCCTTCTCTCCTCACCTGGGCCTTATTTTCCTCTGGATCACTTTACATCATCGGAAATATCATATGTTTATTATTGAGCTCCCCCATAGTGGAATGGAACTTCCAATAATTACTTCGGTTTGTTGCTGTGTCCAGAGAACAGATTAAAAACTCCAGAAAACAAAGAAAAAAATTAGATGTCCTAAATAGGCACATAGATGATGCGACTCAGCAAATATTACGAGGAATTTTTTCAAAGTGTTTTCTCTGTCATTTAGGTGAGACACATTAAAAGCTCAGGTTGCTTAAAGAGAAGAGAAGAGGCAGGATAAAATTTTAATACAGACTATTTCAACAAGATGATGTTGGATATGAAAATAAGATATCAGTAAAGACCTAGGCTCATAAGGAACAAGTATAGGTTGACAAATTACTGTGGGTTTTCAAGCATTAATTAAAGAACGAACATCTGTAGTAAGGGACTTCAAAGTCCTAGGAAACAAACACCATCTCGTAAGTAATTTTTCTCAATCACTTGCGGTATAATTGACATGTTAGTTTCACATGTACAGCAGAACGATTCCATATTTGTATACGTTGTGAAATGATCACCACAACAGGTCTAGTTAACATCAGTCACCATACATCATTGCTAATTTTTTCCCTATACTGAGACCTCTTAAGATCTACTCTCTTAGCAACTTTCAAATATGCAATACAGTATTATTAACTATAGTTACCATGTTCATAATTCTTATAAACAGAAAGAAGATGCTGGAGAACTTGCTGTTTTTAATAACCATGTTAAGAAGTTGGACATGGCAAAATGTTACTGAAGTTCAGTAGCTTCATTATATGTGAAAGGTATGAACACTGAACTAAAATCAAGCATATTAATGGTTTTCCATGATTTCTTGAGCAATTTATAGAGCTCATTAGAAAACTTCTAGAGAGTAATGTGCTAAAATAAAATGTAAGGTTAAATTGTTACAGTCATCTGAGAAGTGCAGGTCACTGCTGAATCAAACAAGTAGGCTTACCAAGTAGCGCCAAATCAGATTTCTTCAACCTCAGAATCAGATTTCTTCAACCTTCTGACCAAGAACCTCAGAGTCAGACATCCTGCAGGCATGCACATCTACAGATAGAAAGCAGAGAAGCTGTTGTCATCGTAAAACAGCCCAGGGCCCACAGGCACCTTTAAAATGCCCTGGGGCTTCTAAAACTATTCCAGGTCAACAAAAATAATTCCCAGTGGCAGGAATGAGCAGCCAGACAGAATCTGTTCTCCAGGGAATATGATAGCATCTGACTGCTTTCCCGCAAACTTAGGAGCTTCTGGAGAGACTTCTAGCTCCCTCTTCTAAACCACGCTTCCCGACCCTCACTGCAAGGCCGCTCACGCACAGGTACCAGAAAACAGCCCACTGCCGTGGACTGCATCTGAAGTGAGGCCACCATCTGTTCAACTCTTAGCTTTTCCAATTCAGGTCAAACTTTCTTCCATTTATTCAGACTTCCAGTGCTCTGAAGTGCTCCCCACTTTTCTGTAAAAGGGCAACCAGGAGTACATTACCAAGAGTATTGCAACAAACAGCCTTTGTGCTGCTAAAACAACTTGAAACATGGTTTGTCAACAATCCCTGTGATCCCCCATCCCCAATTTATTCATGGTAAGAACGGTACCACAACCGCCACTGAGGGAATTTTTAAAAGAGAGGGAAATATCCACCATATTGCTGTCAGTCATTATTGTCTTTTTATTGGTAATCGTGCTATGATAAATGTTTGTTAGACTTTTTTCCACTTGTCATTATTTTGCAAACATTTTTCTATATTTTTAGACATAATTTTATTTCATTAGGACTTAAAAGTATTTCATTGAATTAAGTATTTCATATGTATATATATATTTTGTGTGTATGTGAGGAAGATTTGCTGTGAGCTAACATCTGTTGCCAGTCCTCCTTTTTTTTTTTTTTTCTTCACTTGAGGAAGATTAGTCCTGAGCTAACAGCTATGCCAGTCTTCCTCTACTTTGTATGTGGGATGCCTCTAAGGTCATATTTTAAATAACAAATGTTTAACATAAAATATTGATTTTCCCTGATAATGTAAGTTATGTTTGCCCAGCGTCAGCAGCAAAAATAAAAAAATAAACAAAAAGTAACAGGAAAAAAACACATTAAAAATATATAAAATCACCGGTCTAACTATCATCAACATTTTGGTGTATAACTTCCTGATCATTTTACCATGCACACATTTGCCACACAATTGGAATATTATACTTGTTTATTTTAAATGCTTCTGCTTATATATCATATGCTATTTTAAAATTGGCTGCAAAGAATGACACTATTGCTCCAACATATTTTCCTCCATAAATCTTTTCTTGGCCATTAAGCTGATTCCAATATGGCGATGAGGAGGAGGATATTCTGTCCCTAAATGACCACCAGGTCCCTTCTGTGTGCCAGACGCTGCTAAGAACAGGCATTGGCCTCATTCGATGTTCTCACCTGCAGGCTTTTGCATTGCCTGTTCCCTCACTGGAATGCTCTTAGCTGTGATCTTTGTGTCCAACGATTTTATAGACTTCCTTTTGTAATTCAGCTCTCAGCTGAATGATGCCTCCTCAGGTATATCCTCTCCGTCTCCTTATTCCCCATCAAGAGTGAGTGTAGTGTATGCAGCTGGTGCTCAAAAGTGTTTTTTAAAATGAATCAATGGCCTATCTAGTTTCAAAGCTCAAATTCTTAACTCTATACTATCCAGTGACAAATTTTTGTATGTAAGTTTCTATTGCTGTAACTACTTCCTTGAGGAAACAAGTATTGTGGTGTTTATTTTGTTTTTCTTTTTGGTGAGGAAGATTGGCCCTGTGCTAACATCTGTACCAATCTTCCTCTGTCTTGTATATGGGATGCCACCACAGTCTGGCTTGATGAGCGGTGTGTAGATCCATATCGAGGATCTGAACCCGGGAGCTCGGGGCTGCTGAAGCAGAGCATGTGAACTTAATCACTATACCACTGGCCAGCCTCGTTTTGCACATTTTATGGCTTATTACAGTTGGTCCTCTGTCTTCAGGGAGTCTGCACCTGCAGATTCAACCAACCATGCATCAAAAGCAGTACGATGACTGCCTCTGTACTGAACACACACAGACTTTTTTTTTTGTCATTGTTCCATAAACAATACAGTAGAACTACTATTTGCATAGTATTACATTGCATTAGGTATTATAAGTAATCTAGAGGTGATTTAAAGGGGATCCTGGAAGCAATTCCCCACAGATACCGAGGGAAGACTGTACTTGGGTAAAAAGTTTTTGTCCCTACTCCCATTATTTACTTTTATTGTTTGCATTCGTGTTCAATATCTCAAGTGCCAAGACAAGGTCTGGGACAAAATTGAAACAATAAATATGTTAACAAATATGTTACATTCCACCTTCCCCTGGATTAAGTTAAGGGTGAAAGGTGTACTCGTTTTCTGTTAAAAATTCATCAATAATGTCAGGGGTTTTTTTTTTCCTCAAAATATTGACTTTAACAAAGAAAAAAATCTGAATACATGAATGAAATTTAAAAAGTAAATGTGTTTTAGCATGGAAATTGGATACACTTTCTTTTAGCAGACAGTGTCCTTAACAAAAATACGCTTCTAAAGGAGTCACATATATTAACTCATCTAATTTTCAGAATAACTTTTGAAGTGGATACTGTTTTATTCCTGTTTTACAGAGGAAGGAAGTGAAGCATGGAGTAGCTAAATGACGTCCCCAGGGTCACTCAGGTGAAACTGGAATTTCAAACCAGATGCTCTCTATAAAAAATACTATGTTGACTTTTGTCCATAGGCCCTCTTGATAAAGGACAGTGGTAATTAGCAATGACTTCCATAATTGGGATCCACATTTTGATTCAGCATCTTAGTCCACATATACTGCAGAGAAGGTGGAGGTCAAAAGAAACCTCCTTTTTTTCTCCCCAAAGTCCTGCTGAAAACTAAATCCTTATTTAAAATCATCTCTGACTTCTAAATCCTACTCATTATAGAATTACCAACCTCCCTGTCTCTTTACCTACTTGAAACCCCAATGGGATTTTCTTAGGTTACTGCCATGCTACCATTCAGTTTGTACAGCTTATCATGTCATAGTAAGTTCATCCTTAAGGTGCCTGCCACTGTGTGTGAACTCTTTAGGGGTAGGGCCTGTGTCCTAATACTATTATGTAACAAATGTTGTAAACAGTATTGTAAAGGAACTTTGGTACATTGGAGCATATTCATTTTATAGATTTATAACCAGAGATGTTAAGTGACTTGTCCAAAATCAGAGAAATAGTGGATCTCAGGGTGTGACTAAAACCCAAGTTTGCTGACTCGCGGTCCAGGATACTTTTCAACCATTCCAGAAGGGTTGCTTTAGGGTAAAAGACTTGACTTCTTAAAGGACTATACCCGTGTCCAGAGTGAACATCAGCCCACCATGGGACTTTAGTTTCATGTTCTGTTCTCTATCAATAATATAAACCTATTCTTATAATATTAAAAAAGGAAATATTTTTCTGGGAAAAATAATAGATATAGGTTGTGCTTCTGGTCCCTTTAAGTCTGCCCCAGTTTTTCCTTTTATAAAACAAAGTTGACTACATGTAACAGCTCCCAGTCTTAAAGAGAAAGATTATAAAGACTAACTGATTTTTCAAAAATGTGTAAATTGCCTTAAATGTTTCGAAGATAAATGATTTGGAAATATAAGACAGTAATAGTACTGTTTTATTTCTACCACTCTGTTATGAACCTGGGGGTAATTAATACTATCAGTTTCCTGATATTGTGTGACTCATCTCCCAAAGGTGACTTCTGTTGTGCACAGCTTGGGTTCCATTGCTTCTAGCAGTATCTAAAGTGTCTGAGTTACTCTATTAATTAAGATTCAATAGTACTTCTTATAGTGGTGCCTGAGGGTATTTTGTGAAAGTAAGTTAGGGATAAATATACAGGGATTACCCTTAACTTCTATGAGTGTATCTAAATCTTTCACAAACCAATCTCAGAAAGCAAACCTCTGGCTGAGTTGTACCTGCAGCTGCCTCGGTGATGAGAACTTAAAAGCTTGCTTACTACCAAGGCAGCATCTCTCTTCATCCTGTAGGAGAGAGACTTTCAGAATTTTGCCCAGTTTTCAGATACCGTCACTAGGGAAATAAAGAAACTTTGAAAATGTCTTCTGCCTTTTACAAATCTAGCAGAGATCTGTCCCAGTTGTACTCGTATAGGAGAGCTTTTGCTGAGCGCATCTTTGCTTCCAAGCACAGCAAGGTGTTGGGTTTATTTTGGAATGCTGTCATTGGTAGTGTATTATATTTTATGTCTTTCTCCATTAACATAAAGAAATGGAAGGTATTTTGCATAGAATTATCACATCCTCACATTTCCCTTGTTTCCTGGTCTGACAGGACCTGCATTGTTAGCTTTCAAGCCGTGACTCAAGAATTTTTTCTCATTAGTGTAGATATGGCTTATTGACCTTCTCGACCCTTTGGGGGGAAAAATAGTATTTTTGCCTTTTTACTGGGGCAATAGGAAAATGTTTTTCAAGCCAACAGACAGAAAGTAAAGCTTAGTGTATTAAAGGAGAGAATAGGCAATGTACATACTATGTCTTTCTGTGCATATTAAATCTTTCTGATATTAACTTGAAGAAAAGGAAAAAGTAGATGATGAGGAAACCCAGAGGGAGGAGTGGTCAAAATTAGGATGAAATTTTGACATTGGAAAAAATTTTCTGCCCATTGAATAAAATAGAAAAATTGCAACAGTCAGATCTTAAATACATCTATTCTCACTTACGTTCAGAAGAAACTAAAGTTGGAAAGTATAGCACGCAAATAAAAACTTTTGCATGAAGCTTATACCTTTTGGTGGATTAAAAAATAACTTTATTTTCTGGCATATATCCATCATTACTCCTTACTGAATATTTTATTGCTCAAGAATATTTCATACCTTTTCCTTCATGAAAGAAGGGTGACAGCCTGTGCTTTCATTCCCATTATACATTTTATATTTCCAAAAAGATTCTTCCAATATATGATAAAGATGAGAAAATTAATAACCACGGATTCGTAATATTGGAGATTTAATGGTAGTTCCAATATCACCCTTCTTCGGAACAACTGCTAATTTCTGTTTTGCAGAAATGTATATTGTGTGTGTTTGTGTGTATAATGTACAGGAACAATCACAGAGGCCTATTGACTTTTTTTGTTTCTTATTTTAAGCTACAGTGAGCAGGAATAAGGCTCCCAGCCAGGGTTGGTAGTCAAGGAGTGTGTCCTGATTCAGTTGTACAGACTGTTTACCATGGATGTGCCTTCACTCCTGATTGGGCAGTGTTTTTCCTCATAGGTCAGAGTCCCTGCTGAATCAGCTCTTAACTAATTTGAACGTCACTCCTAAATCTCAGAGTTAACCAAGACATTGTATCCTGAGTCTGTTTAACTGGTCTTTCGCTGCATACAAACCAGAGTACAAGTGGCCAGTGCTATGTGGAACCAAGTGCTACTGGTTAGGCGGGGCGTCAGATCCCACCGCTGTAAAGTGGACATGGTGACAGGGGCTCCCTTGTGGAGTTGTGGGCTTTAGGTAATACACATCAAGTTTTGGAAGGGTGCTCAGTAAATGTTCTCTGCTGCTGTAACTACTGCTGTAATTATGATTGCTGTTAGCATTATTATTCCCCAGCAGTGTTGGGCCGGTAGCATCTGAGAGGGCACAGACAGGGATCGTGCCTCGGTTCTGAGATCCGTAGCCATGAGCAGGGATACCTTTGAAGGCCCTGGAGTCCAGTGAGATTAAAGAACATACCTGACTCACGTTCCCCTCCTATCTCATCATCTCTCCCTGCCCCCTGCGTTTGCCTCAGTGGAGTAGCAGGCCTGACCTTTGCACAGGATTGTCACCTGGACAATTTCCCCTTCTTCATGCACCCTTGGACCCCTTTTCCTCACCTGAATTGCCCTGTACAGTACTTTTGAAATCCTTAGATGGGTAGCGTCCTCAGGAGCTTACTCTGCCTCTCAGAACTGCAAATATAATTAATAATGGAGACATTAATGTTTAATAGAGGCAATGAGACCTAACTAAAAGAAAAGTTTGCATCAAATAGAGCATACGTTTATAATGTTAGCCCGATGCCCAGAGCTCTTTGGTGTAGGTGACAGTTAACTGCCTTCTCCCTTCCTTCCAATTCCTTATCTTAATTTGTTGTGCACTTCTATCCCTATTTTGGCCTTTTCCTCAATGTGGACAATTGTAAAAGCCTCCTTACTGGGTGTTCCTTGTTCTAATTTCTCTCATCCTGTCCTCAGCCCTTGTCTCCTGCATCCTGCTCCAAATGAATTTTTCCTCAATAACAAAATTTGTGAACAAATTCTTTAAAAAACGTAAAGAAGAAAGAAAAAAAAAAGGGAGTCTGTTTTTGGCAATATGATGGCCTATGAATTCCAAAACTTCCATTATGAAAAATCTACAAATGATAAAATATTTTTAAACACCTTTTAACTGAACAGATGAGCCTGTAGCAATGAAAGGGAAATCCCCTGAGACCAGGAATGCAGCATGAATGCAAGTCTAGGAAGAGGAGTGACCCCTGGGCAGCTCTGGGTCTGGCGCCCAAGGAGTACTGGAGATAAAATTACACAGCTTTGAGCACAGGAGGACAACAGAATGGAGGCTGTGAAGAGCAGTTAAGACACCTGTGGAGTGGGGGGAGAAGTCAGAGTGTCAGAGGTTGCAATAGTGGAGACAATGGAGGAGAGACCATATTCAAAGATATAATGACTGCAAGGTCTTGAAAATGATACATGGGAAACCCAAAGAACACCAAGCTGGATAAATTTAAAGAAACTTAGATATAACATTTAGACTCAAGACAGACATCCCAACAATCATGGGAGGGAAAAGATAGTGAAATAACATCCTCATGAGAAAAGGTAATTGTTGATCCTATTCAAGATCCTGACCCTGATGCAAGGATCCCCATCAGTCAAGTGCCTGGATTTTCGCTCTTAATAATCATATAGGAGGAGAGATGTCAGCATCATGGCAAAGTGAACTTGCCCAGGACTCTCTCCCCTCCAAAATACAATGAGAAGGGACATCCATATTCCAACAGAGGACATCTTAACACAACACAAAAATGTTGGAGAGACACGCAGCCATACGACGAAGGGCGGAGAGGCTGGAGTCCCCCTTGGAAGAGCTGAAACAGGGTAAGAGAGAACTTCGCTCCCTCCCTTAAAGACTGCAATCACAGGAGGTTCTGCAAGGGAAGGAACAGGGGAGGGGACATTCATTCACAGGAACATCAAGGACCGCTGAGGGCCTGTGCGGCCTAGAAGGAAGACCTCTACTGGGGTGAGAGCTTTCGAGGGGGGTGACCTCATCAAGATAACTCTCCAGGAGAGCAGATAGTGAGAGCAAAGTGGGAAAGCCCCAGGAGCACACAGGAGATAGTGTCCCTCCCCCCACCTGCCCTGTGCCGCTCTACTTCCTGGGATCTCAGCTGAAGGCCGAGGGCTCAGAAGACGCAGCTCTTGACCCCCACCAAGTGGCGATAGGCAGTAGCTGCAGCCAAATAATATCAGGATGTACAAGATCCGACCCACCTCCTCTAGCAATATCAAAGACTATATCAAACCTCCAGACCAAAGAGAAAATGGCAGGTACCCAGAATTCAGTCCTAAAGACACAGAAATATGCAATTTAAATGACAATGAATTCAAAATAGCTATCATCAAAAAACTCAATGAGGTAAAAAAGAATGTAGAGAAACAATTCAGCGAGTTCAGGAGCTACTTCACAAAAGAGATTGAAACTATAAAGAAGAATAAATCAGAAATATTGGAGATGAAAGACACAATGGAAGAAGTAAAACAAAAGACAGATTCCCTGAATGCTCGAGTGGATATCTTAGAGGAGTGTATCAGCATAATCGAAGATAGACATGTTGAAATGCTCCAGACAGAGGAGGAGAGAGAGCTAAGTGTAAAAAGAAATGAAGAAAATCTCCAAGAAATATCTGACTCAAGGAGGAAATGAAACGTAAGAATTATAGATATTCAAGAAGGAGAAGAGAAGGAGAATGGAGCAGAAAACATGTTCAAAGAAATAATAGCAGAGAACTTCCCAAACCTAGGGAAAGAGAGGGAAATCTGTGTGGAAGAAGTTTCCAGATCTCCCAGATTTGTCAATGTAAAAAGACCTACTGCAAGGCATATAGTAGTAAAACTGGCAAGAATGAATGACAAAGAAAGAATACTAAGTGCAGCAAGGCAGAAGAAAATAACCTATAAAGGAACCCCTATCATGCTTTCAGCGGATTTCTCTGCAGAAACCTTATAAGCTAGGAGAAACTGGAATGACATATTCAGATCTTTAAAAGACAGAAATTTTCAGCCAAAAATATTCAGTCCAGCAAAAATATCCTTCAGATATGAGGGAGAAATAAAAACTTTCCCAGACAAACAAAAGCTAAGGGACTTCTTAGCCATGAAATCCCCTCCTACAAGAAATCCTCAAGAAAGCCCTCATACCTTGAAAAAAAAAAGGGAGAAAGGGGTCACAAAACAGAGTAAGGAGCTAAATAGGTAGCATCAGAATAAGATAGCAAATACTCAAGTATAGCATTAAGCTAAAAGGAAGGAAAACACCAAAAACAAAGATAATCCTGTCATTTTACCCACAAACTCACAACACAAGGTGGAATAAGATGTGAGAAAAACAACTTAGGAGGGGAGGAGGAAAGAGACTGAGTCGATTTACACTAAGGCAATAAGAGGGTGTCAGAAAATAGACTATCTTATACACAAAATTCTGAATACAAACCTCAGGATAACCATTAAACAAAAACCAGAACAGAGGCAAACATAATACATGAGGAGAAAACAAACACATCATAAAAAACTACGTAATTCAATGGGTAGACCAAAACACACAGGACGAGAAACAAAGGAAATGCAGGAAAACCAGAAAATGAGTGATAAGATGATAGCATTAAGCCCTCATACATCAATAATCACCCTAAACGTAAATGGATTGAGTTCTCCAATAAAAAGACACAGTAGCAACATGGATTAAAGAATGAGACCCAACAATATGCTGCCTCTAGGAAACACATCACAGCTCCAATGACAAACACAGGCTCAGAGTGAAGGGATGGAAGACCATACTCCAAGCTAATGGCAAACAAAAGAAAGCAGATGTCACAATACTTATATCAAAGTAGGCTTCAAGATAAGACAGGTAAAGAGAGACAAAGAGGGGCAGTGTATAATGATCAAAGGGACACTCCATCAAGAAGAAATAACACTTATAAATATCTCTGCACCCAACACAGGAGCACCAAAGTACGTAAAGCAAGTATAAACAAACCTAAAAGAAGATATTAAAAATAACACGGTAGGGGCTGGCCCCGTGGCCGAGTGGTTAAGTTCGTGCGCTCCGCTGCAGGCGGCCCAGTGTTTCGTTGGTTCGAGTCCTGGGCGCGGACATGGCACTGCTCGTCAGACCACGCTGAGGCAGCGTCCCACATGCCACAACTAGAAGGACCCACAACAAAGAATATACAACTATGTACGGGGGGCTTTGGGGAGAAAAAGGAAAAAATAAAATCTTTAAAAAAAAAAAAAATAACACGGTAATAGTAAGGGACCTCAACACTCCACTCACATCAACGGATAGATCATCCAGATAGAAAAATCAACAAGGAAACAGTGGAATTAAATGAACAGCTAAACTAATTGGACTTAAAGACATATATAGAACAGTCCATCCAAAAACAGCAGAATACACATTCTTCTCAAGTGCACACGGAACATTCTTGATGATAGGCCATATGTTGGGAAGCAAGGCAAGCCTCAATAAATTTAAGAAAATTGAAATAATAACAAGCATCTTTTTGGATCACAATGCCATAAAGTTAGAAAAAAATTACAAGAAAAAAGTTGAGAAAAGGACAAAGATGTGGAGACCAAACAACATGCTATTGAACAAGCAATGGATCATTGAAGAAATTAAAGGAGAAATCAAGAAGTATCTGGAGACAAATTAAAATGATAACATACCATACCAACTCATATGGGATGCAGCAAAAGCCACATTAAGAGGGAAATTCATCGCAATACAGGCACAGCTTAACAAGAAAAATCCCAAATAAGCAGTATCATATTACACCTAACTGAATTAGGAAAAGAAGAATAAACAAAGCCCAAAATCAGTGGAAGGAGAGAAATAATAAAAATCAGAACAGAAATAAATGCTATTTAAACAAAAAAGACAGTAGTAAGGATCAATGCACAAAGAGCTTGTTCTTTGAGAAGATAAATAAAATTGACAAAGCCGCATCCCTCTGATACCAACCCTGACAAGGACAACACAAAAAAGGAAAACTACAGGCCAATGTCACTGATGAACATAGATGCAAAAATCCTCAACAAAATTTTGACAACCCGAATTCAGCAATACATTAAAAGGATCGTACATCATGATCAAGTGGGATTTATTCCAGGGACACATGGTTGTTTCAACATCAGGAAATCAATCACCCTGATACACCACATCAACAAATTGAGGAATGAAACCCACATGATCATCTCAATAGATGCAGAGAAAGCATTTGACAAGATCCAACAGCCGTTTATGATAAAAACTCTGAACAAATGGGGCTAGAAGGAAATTACCTCAACACAATAAATGCCATGTATGACAAACCCACAGCCAACATCATATTCAATGGGCAAAAACTGAGCGCCATCCCTCTGAGAACAGGAACAAGACAAGAATGCCCACTTTCACCATTCTTATTCAACATAGTACTAGAGGTTTTCACCAGAGCAATTAGGCAAGAGAAAGGAATAAAGTAAATCCAAGTAGGGAGTGATGAAGTGAAACTCTCACTGTTTGCAGACAACGTGATCTTATGTATAGAAAACCCCAAAGAATCCATTGGAAAACTAATAGAAATTATTAACAACTACAGTAAAGTTGCAGGGTATAAAATCAACTTACAAAAATCAGTTGCTTTTCTGCATAATGAACTTACAAAAAGAGAAATCAAGAATACAATTCCATTTACCATTGCAACTAAAAGAATAAAGTACCTAGGAATAAATTTAATCAAGGAGGTGAAGGACTTATACAATGAAAACCAGGAGACATTACTTAGAGAAATTGATAATGACATAAAGAGATGGAAAGAGATTCCATGCACATGGATTGGAAGAATAAACATAGTTAAAATGTCCATAATACCCGAAGCAATCTACAGGTTCAATGCAATCCCAGTCAAAATCCCAATGATATTCTTCACAGAAATAGAGCAAAGAATCCTAAAATTCATATGGGGCAACCAAAGACCCCGAATTGCTAAGGCAATCCTGAGAAAAAAGAACACAGCTGGAGGTATCACAATCCCTGACTTCAAAATGTGCTACAAAGCCATAGTGATCACAACAGCGTGGTACTGGTACAAAAATAGGCAGACAGATCAATGGAACAGAACTGAAAGCCCAGAAATAACACAGCACATCTACAGACAGCTAATCTTCAACAAAGGTGCCAAGAACACAGAACGGAG
Source organism: Equus asinus (assembly GCF_041296235.1). Taxonomy (NCBI): domain Eukaryota; kingdom Metazoa; phylum Chordata; class Mammalia; order Perissodactyla; family Equidae; genus Equus; species Equus asinus. Next base: position 271,874 of record NC_091816.1, on the reverse strand, counting down.
AAAATAGAGTCTCTTCAAGACATGGTGTTGGGAAAACTGGACAGCCACATGCAAAAGAATGAAATTGGACCATTATCTCATGCTATACACAAAAAATAAACTCAAAATGGATCAAAGACTTGAAGATAAGTCCTGAAACCATAAAATTCCTGGAAGATAATATAAGTAGTACACTCTTTGACATTGAACTACAAAGGATCTTTTCGAATACTATGTCTTCTCAGACAGGGGAGACAAAAGAAAAAATAAACAAGTGGGAGTGCATCAGACTAAAGAGCTTCTGCAAGGCAAAAGAAACTAGAATCAAAACAAAGAGACAACCCACCAATTGAGAGAAAATATTTGCAAATCATATATCTGACAAGGGGTTAATCTCCATAATATATAAGGAACTCACACAACTGAACAATGAAAAAACAAACAACCTGATCAAAAAATGGGCAGAGGATAGGAACAGACATTTTTCCAAAGAAGATGGCCCATAAACACATGAAAAGATGTTAAACACCACTAATCATCAGGGAAATGAAAATCAAAACTACACTGAGATACCACCTTAGGCCTGTTAAAATGGCTATAATCACTAAGACTAAAAATAACAACTGTTGGAGAGGGTATGGAGAGAAGGGAACCCTCAGACACTGCTGGTGGGAATGCAAACTGGTGCAGCTACTATGGAAAACACTATGGAGATTCCTCAGAAAACTAAAAATAGAACTACCATATGACCCAGTTATCCTGCTACTGGTTATCTACCTAAACAACTTGAAATCAACAATCCAAAGTAACATGTGCACCCCTGTGTTCATCACAGCACTATTCATAATAGCCAAGAAATGGAAGCAACCCAAGTGCCCATCCACTGATGAATGGATAAAGATGTGATGTACAATGAAATACTACTAAGCCAGAAAAAAAAGACAAATTCATCCCATTTGCAACAACATGGAAGGACCTGGAGGGAATTATGCTAAGCAAAGTAAGCCAGACTGAGAAGGACAAACACCAGATGATTTCACTCATATGTGTAATATCAACAAACACTTGGACAAAACAGTTCAGTGGTTACCAGGGGAGGAGAGGAGGGGTGTGGGCACAGGGGGTGAAGGGGAGCACTTATGTGTTGACAGTCAAGAAGTAATGTACAACTGAAATCTCACATTTATGTAAACTATTATGAACTCAATAAAAAAATATGAATATGGAAAAAAGAGAAAACATAACTGTCAGCCTAGAATTTTTAATGAAATACATTTTTATAAATAAAAATAGAAAAACATTTACCACCAAAAGACCTTCACTAAAGAAACTTTAAGTATAGATTTCAAGAAGTAGTTGAAAATAGCCTCCAAAAAATCTGAAGTACAGAAAGAAGTAACAAATGAAGGTAATAGTAAACACAAGGGTAAATCTAACAGATAGTAACAGTTTATAGAAAAATGATGTCTATTTCAGTAGTATTAGAAAAAACTCCATTAATGGATACCATTGTCATGAGATTGAAGGCAGATGATTAGAATTAAAATAATCCAAGATCCCTGTATTTTCAGGAAGAAGGAAAGCGATTGATAATCTTTGAACTTTGTGCACACATATTAAAAATGGCGATGAAAGCATTGTCTAGTGTGTAAAATGGTATCTTATGATTAAGTTCAGTAAACACCTTTTCACAGCAGACACCCAGATATTTATTTTTTTTCTTGTTATCTTTCAATTTTTTTTTAATTTTTTTTGGATGTACATCATATTTCGAATTCTGTGTACATTACATCATGTTCACCACCCGAACACTAATTTTGCCCTCCCCCTTTCCCCAAAGGTAACCACCAGTCCAATCTCCAATGCTGTGTGTTTTTTTTTTTTTTTGTCGTTTTTATCTTCTACTTATGAGTGAGATCATATGGTATTTGACTTTCTCCCTCTGACTTATTTCACTCAGCATAATACCCTCAAGGTCCATCCATGTTGTCAAAAATGGCTGGATTTCGTCATTTCTTATGGCTGAGTAGTAGTCCATCGTGTATAAATACCACATCTTCTCTATCCATTCGTCCCTTGATGGGCACCTAGGTTGCTTCCAAGTCTTGGCTATTGTGTATAATGCCGCAATGAACATAGAGGTGCAAGTCTTTTTATGCCTTTGTGTTTTCAAGTTCTTTGGATAAATACCCAGCAGTGGGATACCTGGATCATATGGTAGATCTATTCTTAATTTTCTGAGGATACTCCATACTGCTTTCCATGGTGGCTGCACCAGTTTGCACTGCCACCGGCAGTGAACAAGGGTTCCCTTCTCTCCACACCCTCTCCAATATTTGTTGTTTCCTGTCTTGTTAATTATAGCCATTCTGACCAGAGAGAGGTGATACCTCATTGTAGTTTTGATTTGCATTTCCCTGATAGCTAATGATGTTCAGCATGTTTTCATATGCCTGTTGGCCATCTGTATATCTTCTTTGGAGAAATCTCTGTTCAGATCTTTTGTCCATTTTCTAATTAGATTGTTGGTCTTTTTGTTGTTGAGCTGTATGAGTTCTTTGTATATTTTGGATATTAACTCCTTATCTGATATACAAATATCTTCTCCCAGTTGTTAGGTTGTCTTTTCGTTTTGTTGATGGTTTCCTTTGCTGTGCAGAAACATTTTAGTTTGATGTAGTCCCATTTGTTCATTTTTTCTTTTGTTTCCCTTGCCCGGTCAGACATGGGACCTGAAAATATGCTGCTCAGACCAATGCCATAGAGCGTACTGCCTATGTTCTCTTCTAGAAGTCTCATGGTTTCGGGTCTTACATTCAAGTCTTTGATCCACTTTGAGTTGATTTTTGTGCATGGTGTAAGGGCATGGTCTACTTTCATTCTTTTGCATGTGGCTGTCCAGTTTTCCCAACACCTTTTATCGAAGAGACTCTCCTTTCTCCATCATATGCTCTTGGCTCCCTTGTCGAATATTAGCTGTCCATAAATGTGTGGGTTTACTTCTGGGCTCTCAATTTAGTCCCATTGATCTGTGTGTCTGTTTTTGTGCCAGTACCACGCTGTTTTGGTTACTATGGCTTTGTAGTATAATTTGAAATCAGGGAGTGTGATACCTCCAGCTTTGTTCTTTTTTCTCAGGAATACTTTGGCCATTCAGGGTCTTTTGTTGTTCCATATAAATTTTAGGGTTCTTTGTTCTATTTCTGTAAAAAGTGTTGTTGGAACTTTGATAGGGATTGTGTTGAATCTATAGATTGCTATAGGAAGTATGGACATTTTAACAATGTTAATTCTTCCAATCCAAGAGCACAGAATATCTTTCCATTTCTTTGTGTCTTCGATTTCTTTCAACAATGTTTTATAGTTTTCGGTGTACAGATCTTTCACCTCTTTGCTTAAGTTTATTCCTAGGTATTTTATTCTTTTTGTTGCAATTGTAAATGGTATTGTATTCTTAATTTCTCTTTCTGCTACTTCATTGTTAGTGTATAGAAACACAACCAATGTTTGTACATTGATTTTGTATCCTGCAACTTGACTGTATTCCTTTATTATTTCTAAAATTTTTTAGTGGACTCTTTAGGGTTTTCTAGATATAAAATCATGTCTTCTGCAAAGAATGACAGTTTCATTTCTTCTTTTCCAATGTGGATCCCTTTTATTTCTTTTTCTTGCCTGATTGCTCTGGCTAGGACTTCCAATACTATGTTAAATAAGAGTGGTGACAGTGGGCATCCTTGTCTGGTTCCTGTTCTTAGAGGGATAGCTTTCAGTTTTTCTCCATTGAGAATGATATTTGCTGTGGGTTTGTCATATATGGCCTTTATTATGTTGAGGTATTTTCCTTCTATACCCATTTTATTTAGAGTTTTTATCATAAATGGATGCTGTATCTTGTCAAATGCTTTATCTGCATCTATTGAGATGATCATGTGATTTTTATTCTTCATTTTGTTAATGTGGTATATCACGTTGATAGATTTGCGGATGTTGAACCATCCCTGCATCCATGGAATGAAACCCACTTGATCATGATGTATGATCTTTTTAATGTATTGTTGTATTCGATTTGCTAGAATTTTGTTGAGGATTTTCCATTGATGTTCATCAGTGATATTGGCCTGTAATTTTCTTTTTTTGTGTTGTCCTTTTGAGCCTTCTCTCTTCTCTTCTTGGTGAGTCTAGCTAAGGGTTTGTCAATTTTGTTTATCTTTTCGAAGAACCAGCTCTTGGTTTCATTAATTTTTTCTATTGTTTTTTTAGTCTCTATTTCATTTATTTCTGCTCTGATTTTTATTATTTCCTTCCTTCTGCTGTTTTTGGGCTCTGTTTGTTGTTCTTTTTCCAGTACCTTAGATGCGCTTTTAGATTGTTTGGCATTTTTCTTCTTTGTTGAGGTAGACCTGAATTGCTATAAACTTCCCTCTTAGAACCGCTTTTGCTGTATCCCACAGATTTTGGCATGTTGTGTTTTCATTTTCATTTGTCTCCAGGAATTTTTTGATTTCTTCTTTGATTTTTTCATTGACCCAATCATTGTTCAGTAGCATTTAGTTCAATCTCCACATTTTTGTGGCTTTTCTGGTTTTCTTTCTGTAGTTGATTTCCAGTTTCATACCTTTGTGGTCAGAAAAGATGCATGGCATTATTTTGATCTTCCTAAATTTATTGAGACTTCTTTTGTGGCCTAATATGTGATCAGTCCTGGAGAATGTTCCATGGGCATTTGAAAAGAATGTGTGTTCTGTGGTTTTTGGATGGAATGGTCTGTGTATATCTACTAAGTCCATCTGTTCTAATGTGTCCTAATTTAAGGCGAGTGTTTTCTTATTGATCTTCTGTTTGGATGATCTATCCATTGGTGTAAGTGGAATGTTAAAGTCCCCTACTATCATTGTGTTACTGTCTGTTTCTCCTTTTATGTCTGTTAATAATTGCTTTATTTATTTAGGTGCTCCTATGTTGTGTGCATAGATATTTACAAGCGTAATATTTTCTCGTTGGATTGTTCCCTTTATCATTATGTAGTGCCCGTCTTTGTCTCTTATTACAGTTTTTGATTTAAAGTCTATTTTGTCTAAGTATTGCTACCCCCGCTTTCTTTTCTTTGCCATTTGCATGGAATATCTTTTTCCATGCTTTCACTTTCAGTTTGTGAGTGTCTGTAGGTCTGAAGTGTGTCTCTTGTATGCAGCATATACATGGATCTTGTTTTTTTATCCAGTTGGCCACCCTATGGCATTTGATTGGAGCATTGACATTTAAAGTAGCTATTGATAAATATGTATTTATTGCCATTTTGTCACTTTTTCCCTTTTTTGGGTGTTTTAGTAGTTCTTCTCCATTCCTTTCTTTTTCTCTTGCTCTCTTCCCTGTGGTTTGATGGCTATCTTTAGTAATATGTTTGATTTCTTTTGTCTTACTTTTCTTCCTGCTTGTTATAGGTTTCTGGTTTGTGGTTACCATGTGGATCCTATTTAATATACTATGCATATAACAGTCTATATTGAGTAGATAGACTCTTTAGCTTGACCTCTTTCTAAAAGCTCTACTTTTTCACTCTCCTCCTCCCACAGTATATGTTTTTCACATCATATATAGTCTTTTGTTTAGTGTGTGTCTATCCATTACCCTCTTATCATTGAAATAGTTGATTTTACTACATTTCTCTTTTAACCTTCATATTATCTTCACAGGTAGTTAATCTGCTGCCTTTACTATACTTTTACCTTACAAGTGATTTTATTGCCTGTTTTTGGTTGTTGTTCTTGTTTGGGTTTTTTGGATAATTTTTTTTAATCTCTATTTGTGGTCATTGCTTTCCCACTTAAATAAGTCCCTTCAGCATTTCTTGCAGAAGTGGTTTCTTGGTGATAAACTTATTTAATTTTTGCTTGTCTGGGAAGCTCTTTATCTCTCCTTCCATTCTGAATCACAACCTTGATGGATAGAGTATTCTTGGTTGTAGGTTTTTTCATTTTAGCACTTTAAATATGTCGTGCCATTCTCTTCTCACCTGTAGGGTCTTGACTGAGAAGTCTGCTGATAGCCTGATGGGCTTCCCTTTATATGTCACCTGTGGCCTTTCTCTTGCTGCTTTTAAGATTCTCTCTTTGTCTTTAATTATAGACACTTTGATTATAATATGTCTTGATGTGGGCCTCTTTCGGCTTCTCTTGTTTGGAGCTCTGTGTGCTTCCTGAACTTGGATGTCTGTTTCCTTCCTCAGGAAAATTTTCCTCTGATATTTTGACAAATAAATTTTCTGCCCCTTTGTCTCTCTCTTCTCCTTCTGGGACCCCTATAATCCGAATGTTAGGATGCTTGATATTGTCCCAGAGTTCCCTTACACTGTTCTCATTCTGTCTAATTCTTTTTTCTCTTTTCTGTTCTGCTTGGGTGATTTCCTCTAATCTTTCGTCTAGCTCACTGATCCGTTCTTCTGCTTCCTCTACTCTGCTATTGAGTCCCTATAGTGAATTTCTCATTTCCAGTATTGTATTCTTCATTTCTGATTGGTTTTTTTTAATATCTTCCAGTTATTTGCTGATGTGCTCACTGTGTTCATCCATTCTTCTCCGCGTATCTGTGAGCATCCTCATTATATTTTGTTTGAATTCTTTGTCGAGTAAGTCGCTAGTTTCTGTTTCACTTAGTTCTTTTTCTGGGGTTTTGTAGTGTTCCCTTGCTTGGAAAGTATTCCTTTGCCTCCTCATTATGCCTCTTTCTCTGTGCTATTTTCTTTGTACTAAGTAAGTCAGCTATGTCTCCTGATCTTGGAGAGGTAGCCTTATGTATGAGATGCCTTATGAGGCCCAGCAGTGTGCTTCCCTCTCATCACCAGTCCAAACAATCCAGGAGTGACCCCTTTGTGGGCTACTTGTGTTCTTCTGCTGTGGCAGGGTTGCTCCCACTGCAGGTACCCAGGGAGTCTGATCTTTCCTTCCCTGGCCAGCTGTTTGTAAATCCGGTTTGGGGGGGCCTCAGCACTGTTGGCTACAAAGTCTATCAGCACACTCTTATTGCAATTGTCCTCTTAATTGGGTTGGTACCCAGTGTAGCTGGTTGCTAGGCTCAGGGGCTTACAATTGTGATAGGCCTGAGGCCAACAAGGCTGATGTCAGTTCTCTTAGGAGTGCAGCTAAGTGGGGCTAGCCCTTGGCATGGGGGCACTCAGTTGTTTCAGGCTTTGGAAGGTGGGGCTGATCCTTTTTATGGCTATTTGTGAAGCACAAGTCTTCTGCCGCTGATTAGCCTCACCCCCCACAGGACCACATACACTGTCAACACAGTCCTGGTCCGTGCACACTTCTCAACCCCCTGGAGCATACCCCAACGCCACACTGCAGGGGCCCTCACCTCTCCCCCAATGCCCCCCACAGCTCACCTGGTCCTCACACAGGCCCTGCCCCACAGAGGCGACACCCTTGCCTGCCTGTAGAGGATCAAGGCACTCAGTCAATGCAGGCTGAAAAGTAGCCTGAGGGCTTGCTGTTAGGTGGGGCCAGTCCCTAGGGCGGGTTGCCTGCCCTGGCTGAACTGGATTAAATCTGTGCTCTAATGGGTGTGGCAGACCCCTGGGCTAACAGCCCAAGGGATGCACCTCAATGGCCCCCACCAGTATCCATAGCAGCACGCCTGGACCAGCTCAGAACAATGGCCCCCACCAATGTCTCAGTCACCGGAGAGGACCATCCTCTCACCAAGATGCCCCCTGAGCCCACCAGGTGAGTCTCATTTCACCAAAGGATAGTCAGCCTTCTCTCTGGTGATTTTAGGTTGCTGCAATGAGTGAGTTTGTGTGTAGACCCTTTAAGACCTGGATCTTTTCGGCTTTCAGTTGATAGCTTTTCTGGGGGTGTCCTTGCTGCAGTTAATAGCCAGCAAAGCCAGACAGTAAGACCCCCATCTCAGTTGGGCTGAGTCCGAAGGATGGTTATAGCAATATTACCGCTGCTCTGGACCTCACTCCTCCAGGGAGGGCTCGTACCTTGGAGTGGCTCCTGCCTGGTCAGCTGAGAAGCTCCACTGCTCCCAAAGGTGGCTTTTTTCCTCTCCGGCCAGAGTTACTGCCTCTTCTGCCTTCGTCAGGACTGTCCCTTGTCATGGGGGTTCTTTTTATCCAGTTCAGTTTTCAATCCAGGGTGATTCTTCCCAAAATTGTTGTAACCTGGTTGTGTTTGTGGGAGGAGGCGAGTTCAACATCTGCTCACAGTGCCATCTTGACGAGATCTCCCCAGATATTTATTAAAATACATCTACTTACTAACTCCCTAATACCCTTATAATCAAAGCCTTTCAATAGGATGCACTGGGTCTGCAGTCAGTAATCGTACTCATTCTTCCAGTTATGTTCATTGTGTAACTACAGTTACGACTCTTCCCCCAGTCATATATACATAATAATGTAGTGCTGTGGAATCAGTTTTAACTCTTTCCGCATTCATCATTGTGAGGAACAGTCTCCTCATTCATTGGTGTCTAGCCCATGTGTTTCACTCGGCAAAAGCCATAACAGCACTGTGTGTGGCCTTCCGTCAGTGTGGCTGAGCCTGCCTCGGGTGTGCATGGGGCTCCCTCTCTTCCCTGAGTGCCACGCTGTCCTGTCTGTGAAATGGAGGTAGGAAAAGTGCCTTATTTCCAGCACTGTGGTGTGAGTTAAACGGGTGAATACATGTAAGTCATTTAGAGTAGTGCTTTATAGCACACTGGTTATATACGGTTGAGTACTCACTTCTAAGTTATCTTGTCAGGAGAATTGGTTGCTTCTTTTAAGTCTTAAACAACTAAATTATAATTGACCAAAACCAAGGTTAAGTTTCACACTTCTGTGCAGGTAGAAAAGTAGAGAAGACAGCACAGGGTTGGTGCCCCACAGGTGGGGTAAGATCACCTTTCAGCTGGAGAGATCTGTGGGATCTGTGTCTAGTAGGCTTAGTGTGCTAATGATGAAGAGCTGATAAAGAGTTTCGTGAACATGCACCTGAATTCACAGATAGGAGATTTCTATTCGAAAAGTAGTGAAATAGATTTGTAGATCTTTGAACTGAAGGAATCTCAAGATGCCGCTAAACTAGCTTTACGGCTTTGTGGAAAGCCTTTAAAATCCAGGACCTACGTTCCTCCTACAGAAACGAAAAGGTTTTCTCTAAGTTTTTTTCTAGCATTATCCAGTGCTTTGCCTTAAGTTATGTGAATTATCCACATTTTAAAATTAAGCAGCTGAAGTCCTGAGAGGTGGAGGGACAGGTCAGGAGTTACTGGTTAGGGGTTGGTGGGTGAGAGGATAGGTTTTAGACAAGGGCTAGAAACCAGCTGATCTGCTGTGCAGTCTGGCACCTCCACCACACCATACTGCCTCTGGTCCTGCTCTGCACCAGCTCCTGCAGCCCATGGTCACCTCTGTGTGCGCTGTTCTCACATCTACCGTGTCAGAATTTGACGTCTGTTGAAGAATATAGTCAGAGATTTTATACATAGAGATATATACATATATCTCTCTATATAAAATCTATAGTTCTCTTTATAGTGGTCACTTCTTTTTTTCTTTATAAAGGAGATTATGGTACACTTTTTTTTTTGAGGAAGGTTAGCCCTGAGCTAACATCTGCCACCAATTCTCTTCTTTTTGCTGAGGAAAATTGGCCCTGAGCTAACATCCATGCCTGTCTTCCTCTGCTCTATATGTGGAACGCCTGCCACAGCATGGCTTGACAAGCAGTACATAGGTCCACGCCCAGGATCCGAACCGGAGTGCACTAACTTAACCGCTACACCACCAGGCCGGCCCCTGTGGTATACATTTTTTGATCATGTATTTTTGAGTACACACTTTTAAACCTTACATAGTGGAAACAGATGGGATGAGATTTTTTATTTCCCCTGGAAACCTGCAGAGCGGATGTTTTGAGTCCTTTTTTTACCAGGTGGGCATCTCAGTATGGTGTTGGCAGGAGCACCTGTGTTCTGTAGGTGGATATTCACCCAGTTTCCAAGCCTAAGGATCTTGAATCTTCAGTCAAAGGAGATTTAAAGGATTTAAATCTTAAGAATAGTGCACTTCCTAATTTAATCAGATGTACAAATTAAGGACAGTCTAGGCAGGCAAATAGTTGATAAAGGAATAAGAATAAATAGTCCTTCTACCTATTTGGATAGACATGTTTAGAAAAATGGCATTCAGGTAATAATATTTTCTAGTTACACATTTTAATTTGTTTAAATTAAGAATAAATAATAAACTTTTGCTAATCTATTCTTTTGCTTTAGGACAATTTGTGAAAGTCAATAGGTGAAATTCTGCTTCATACTTTAGGAGAATATAAAAAGGAATGTAAGGACTTCAAAAGAGAAGTCATTTGGAGAATTTTTATGAGGATGACTAACTGCCTTGCACTGTGCCAGGTTCTGTGGATTCTAAAGATGAAAGTTCACAGGTCATTCAGTCTAGTGAAAGAGACATTTAGACCAAAAATTACATTACAGTGCAGCAAAGTCTGCAGCGAAGAATTCACAGGTTGCCATAGGAGTATAGGAGTGATAATAATTAAAGATATAGTCCGGTTGGTGGGGGTATGGGAGAAATGCTAAAAGTCGTCCTTTTATGTTCTGGGACTTTTTTCTTACGATTCCTTGAAATGTGGATGAAGCCATAAGGCTCTGGTACTCAGCCGTTTAAGCGTTTTCTTGGATTACTGTGTATTTCCAGGATGCTTTCTCTTTAGCTCTCCCGTCTTGAGGTTCTCTCTGCTAGAGGGCCGGCTGCTGAGCCGAGCTGCGGAATGAGCTCCTGCCTCTCCGCGTCCTAGTGTGCGACCACAGGCAGGTCGCCTCTCTGTGCTTCGGTCTTGTAAAAGGACAAGAGTCGTGGTCCCTGCCTGCCAGGGCTGTTGTGATGATTGAATGCCACAGTACCTGGAGACATTTTTGGAATACTCTGCCTGGACACGGAAAGGCTCAAGGGAATTTCAGTTCTCATTGTCATTGGTTTTGTTAGCTACTAAACCAGAAACATTGAAACACAGTCACCATGTTGATCATTCCGCTTCTCTTTCCATAATGCTAACGTCCGTCAAGTAAAATTTTCCGTTTCTTTTCCTTTCTAGCTCCAAGAGGACGGCGAGGGTGGAAAACCTTTTATGCTGTGCTGAAGGGGACAGTCCTTTACTTGCAAAAGGTAAAAGCAAATGAAAAATGGAAGCCCGCCAAACGTAATGAAATGTTAATTAGACAACTTACCCCAAAAATGCTCACTTTGTACACAAATATTCACTTTGTACAAACACCCAAAAGACTGTTTCGTTGATGTCTAAATTATTTTTTAGATTTTTTTTGTTTTTGGTGAAAAAATTATTTTGGAAATTATATGTAACGTAGTATTTTATACATATATAAAGGTTTTTTATCTATATGTATGTATGTATGATCAGAGGGAATGGATTAGCTTTGTTGTAATTATGTTCAATTAGAAATTTTGAGGGGCCAGCCCCGTGGCCGAGTGGTTAAATCTGGCGCCCCGCTGTGGCAGCCAGGGTTTCGCCGGTTCGGATCCTGGGTGTGGACATGGCACCGCTCATCAGGCCACGCTGAGGAGGCACCCCACACAGCACAGCCAGAGGCACTCACAACTAGGGTATACAGCTATGCACTGAAGGGCTTTGGGGATGAGGAGGAGAAGAAGAAGAAGAAAAAAATAAAGATTGGCAACAGATGTTAGCTGAGGTGCCAATCTTTAAAAAAAAAAAATTTTGAGAATAAGTTGATAAGTTAGACTTCATATGGTCTGTGCAGGTACAGACGTATGGCAGCACTTGCTTCAATGGATATTTATACTGTATATTGTTTATTTCTTCATTTATTTATTGTTATTTAACAATATATCTTCATTTATTTGTCTTCATTTAGATCCTGCCGAAACCTAGAAACACATTTTCATTCAAGTCCTAAAGTATCGGTGCTTAACAATGAAAATGTATTCCAAATTACCTGAGTAAGGGTTTGTCAAGAACATTCCCTGTCAGGATCCTTTCTTCCAATCGCAGAATCTGGAAATCTGTCTGGGATCAGGTTTGCATGTTCTGGCCTGTGAAGGGTAGTCCCTGGAGCTTCACCACCCTAGCTCTGTGGAGGTGGAGATGGGAGTGTTGTGTGTTGACTGGAATGAGGTGCACCACTTCCCGGGCCCAGCAGGATTCTGCCTCCCGCTGTGAAGGCAGCTGGGGCAGCTAGGGCTGACTGGAGGCCAGGCAGGAACAACACTGCCCTCAGAGGTGACTGATGGGAAAAGGGTGTTTTTGTGATAAAAACCATGTAACATGAGATCTACCCTCAATACATTTTTAAGTGCCTAGTACAGTATTGTTAATTATAAGTGCAGTGTTGTGCAGGAGATCTCTGGAAATTTCCCATCTTGCATGACAGGTAATATCCAGTGAGCGGTTATTCTCCCACTCCCCTCTCCCAGCCCCAGGCAGCCACTTTCTGTTTCTGTGAGTTTGACTATTTCAAATACTCATATAAGTAGAATCAAGCAGAATTTGTCCTTCTGTGACTGGCTGACTTCACTTACCATAATGTCCTCAAGGTCCATCCATGTTGTAGTATATGAAAAGATTTCCTTTTTTATAGCTGAATAATAGTTCATTGTTTACTTCCTTTTCTTTATCTGTTCATCTGTCATGAACTTTGTGTTGTTTCCACTTCTTGGATATTGTGAATAATGCTACAGTGAACACAGGAGTGCAGAGATCTCTAGAAGTGGAATTCCTGGATCTGCTTTTAATTATTTGAAGAACCTCTGTATTGTTTTCCACGGTGGCTGAAACATTCTCAGTTCCCACCATCCGTGCACAGCAACTCCACATTCTCCACATGCACGTTAACACTTGTTATTTCCTATTTTTGTTTTTCTTTTCTTAATTTGTTATAGTGGCCATCCTAACAGATGTGAGATGATAACCTCATTGTGGTTTTGGTTTGTTTTCCTGACGATTAGTGATGTTGAGCATCTTTTCATATACTTGTTGGCCATATGTGTGTTGTCTTTGAAGAAATGTCTATTCACATCCTTTGTCCATGTTTTAATCAGGTTGTGTTTTGCTATTTAGTTGTAGGAATTCCTTGCCTATTTTGGATATGGATCCCTTATCATATATATGGTTTTCAGATATTTTCTCCCATTCCATAGATAGCCTTTTCACTCTCTTGATTGTTTGCTTTGCTGTGCAATCAAGTGTAAACAATTTTACACAGTTTGCTGTGTAAACGATTTTAGTTTTATGTAGTCCCACTTGTCTGTCTTTACTTTTGTTGCCTGTGCTTTTGGTGTTATATTCAAGAAATTATTGCCAATCTCAAGATGCTTTTCCGCTATATTATCTTCTATGAGTTTTATAGTTTCAAGTCTTACATTTAAACTTTTAATTCATTTTTAGTTGACTTTTGTGTATGGTGTAAGGTAAGGATAGAATTTCATTCTTTTTTTGCATGTAGATACCCAGCTTTCCTAGACTATTTATTGAAGAGATTATCTTTTCCCCATGTGTACTGTTGGCACCCTGTGAAAGATCAGTTGACCATATATGCATGAGATGTTTTCTGGGCTTTCTATTCTGTTACATTGGTCTCTATGTCTGTTTTTATGCCAATACCATAATGTTTTGCTTACTGTAACATGTTTTGAAATCAGGAAGTGTGAAGCCTCTAAATTCGTTCTTCTTTCTCAAGGTTGTTGTGGGTGTTCAGGATCCTTTGTAGTTTCGTATGAATTTTAGGGTGAATTTTTCTATTTCTGTAAAAAATGCCATTGGGATTTTGATAGGGCTTGCATTGACTCTGTAGATGGCTTTGGGTACTATGGACATGTTAAGAATATTAATTCTTCCAATCCATGAACGTAGGATGTCTTTCCATTTATTTGTCGTCTTTAATTTCTCTCAGCAATGTTTTGTATTTTTCCTTGTATGAATTTTTCGTGTCCTTCATTAAGTTTATTCCTAAGTATTTTATTGTTTTGATACTATTGTAATTGGAATTTTCTTAATTTCCTTTTCAGATTGTTCATTGATAGTGTATGTAAATGCAATTGATTTTTCCCTGTTGATTTTGTATCCTACAACTTTGCTAAATTTGTGTCTTAGTTCTAATGATTCTTTTGTAGAATCTTTAGTTTTCTGTATATAAGGTCATGGCCTCTGTGAACAGAGATAATTTTACTTTTTCCTTTCCAATTTGGATGCCCTTTATTTCTTTTTCTTGCCTATTGTTCTGATTAGGACTTTAGTACTACGTTGAACAGAAGTGGCAAGAGTGGGCATCTTTGTCTTGTTTCTTTCCTTAGAGGAAAAACCTTCAGTTTGTCACCATTGAGTATGATGTTAGCTGTGGACTTTTCATATATGGCCTTTATTATAGTAAGGTAATTTCCATTTATTCCTAGTTTGTTGAATGTTTTTTGTCATGAAAGGGTATTGAATTTTTATTAAATACTTTTTCTGTATCTATTAAGATGATCATGTGATTTGTGACATTTGTCCTGTTAATGTGGTTTATCACATTAGTTCATTTTCATGTGTTGAACCATTCTTTCATCCCAGGGATAAGCTTGGTCGTGGTGTGTGCTGCATTTAATATGATGTGGGATTTGGTTTGCTGGTGTTTTGTTAAGGATTTTTGCCTCTATATTCATCAGGGATATAGACCTATAGTTTTCTTTTCTTGCAGTGTCTTTTTCTGGCTTTGGTATCAGGGTAATGCTGTCCTCAAAAAACGAGTTTAGAAGTATTCCCTCCTCTTCAGTTTTTTGGAAGGATTTGAGAATAATTGACATTAAATTCTTCTTTGAAAGTTTGGTAGACTTTACTGGTGAAGCATGTGGTCCTGGATTTTCTTTGTTGGAGGTTTCTGATTACTGATTCAATCTCCATACTAGTTATGGGTCTGTTCTGATTTCCTGTTTATTCATGATTCAGTCTTGGCAGATTGTATTTTTTAGGAATTTATCCATTTTTTCTAGGTTGTCCAATTTGTTGGTGTACAGTCTCTTATAATCCTTTTAATTTCTGTGGCATCAGTTATAATGTCTCTTCTTTCATTTCTGATTTTATTTATTTTTTCTCTTAGTAGTCTAGCTAAAGATTTGTCAATTTCATCAGTCTTTTCAAAAAACCAATTCTTAGTTTCATTTATTTTTTTCCTATTGTTTTTCTGACCTCTATTTCATCTACTTCTGCTCTGATCTTGATGTTTCCTTCCTTCTACTAACTTTGGGCTTAGCTTGCTCTTTTTCTATTTCCTTGAGGTGTAAAGTTGGATTATTTATTTGATTTTTTTTTATTATAGGTGTTTATCTCTATAAACTTCCCACCTAGTACTGCTTTTGCTGTAGCTCATAAGTTTTTGGTATGTTGTGTTTTTGTTTACCTTTGTCTCAAGATATTTTCTCATTTCTCTTTTGATTTCTTCTTTGACTCATTGATTATTTGACAGTGTGTTGTTTAATTTCCACATATTCATAAGTTTGCATTTTTCCTACTGCCATTAATTTCTAGTTTCATCCCATTGTGGCTGAAAAATAATATACTTAGTGTGATTTCAATCACCTTAAATTTTTTAATACTTGTTTTATAACCTAACATGTGATTTATCCTGGAGAATGTTCTTTGTGCACTTGAGAAGAAGATGTATTCTGCTACAGTTGGATGGAGTGTTCTCTATATGTCTGTTAGGTCCATTTTATTTACAGTGTTTTTCAAGTCATCTGTTATTTTTTGATATTCTGTTTGGATGTTCTATCCGTTATGGAGAGTAGGGTATTGAAATCCTCTATTATTATTGTATTGCTGTCAATTTCAGTTCTATCTGTATTTGCTTCATATATTTAAGGGTTCTGATGTTGGGTGCGTATGTATTTATAATTGTGACTCTTCCTGGTGAATTGACCCTTTTGTCATTATATAATATCCTTCTTTGTCTCTTTTTACAATTTTTGACTTAAAGTCCATTTTGTCTGTAATAAGCATGGCTCTCTTTTGTTTACTTTTTGCATGGAATATCTTTTTCCACTCCTTTACTTTTATCATATATGTATGAACTATAAAGTGAAGCTCTTGTAGACAGTATATAGTCAGATTGTTTTTCAATCCATTCAGACACTCTGTATTTTGATTGGGGAGTTTAATGCATTTGCATTTAAAGTAATTATTGATAGAGAAGGACTTACTGTTCGCATTTTGTAAATTGTTTTCTCTTTTGTAGCTTTTTTGATCCTCTTTCCCGCTGTTGTCTTCCTCTGTGTTTTGTTGATATTGTGTAGAAGCATATTTTGCTTTCTTTCTCTTTCTCTTGTGTATCTTCTGTAGGTGTTGTCTTTGTGGTTACCATGAGGCTTACATAAACCATGTTATATAGTTCTAACAGTCTATTTTAAGTCTATTTTAACTTCAATCACATACAAAAATTACATTTACTTCTCCCCACCACACACAGAGTTTATGATACTGATGTCAGAATTTACCTTTTTTTAATATTGTCTATCAATTAACAAATTTTTCTGTTTATAGTTATTCTTGGCACTTTTCTCTTTTGACTTCTGTACTACGGTTAGATGTGATTTGCACCCTACTACAGTGTTTTATCATTCTGTATTTGTCTATGTATTTACCTTTACCAGTGAGGTTTATAGTTTATATGCTTTCACGTTGCTATTTCACTTCTTTTCATTTCAAATTCTTCTTTTGTTTTCATTACATCTCTTGTAAGGCAGGTCAGCAGTGATGAACTCCCTCAGTTTTAACTTATCTGGGAAAGTCTTTATCTCTTCTCCATTTAAAGGACTAAAAATGGCAGGTTTTTTTTTTTTCTTTCAGCATGCTGAGTATATCATTTTACTCTCTCCTGACCTGCAAGGTTTCTGCTGTGAAATCCTATGATACTTTTAAGGGATTCCATTGTATCTGACAAGTCACTCTTCTCTTGCTGCTTTCAAAATTCTCTCTTCATCTTTGACTTTTGAAAATTTGATTATAGTATGGATGTCTTTGAGTTTATCTTAATTTGAGACTATAAGACTCCTTGGATCTGGATATCCATTTCCTCACCCAGATTTGGGGAGTTTTGGGCCATTGTTTCTTTTAATACACTTTCTGCCTCTTTCTCTTCTCCTTTGAGACTCTAAGAAATGTGTATATTGGTCCAATTGATGGTGTCCCAAAAGTCCCCTAGGCTTTCTTCACTCTTTTTCATTCTTTTTTTGTTTGTTTGTTCCTCTGACTGGATAATTTCAAATTACCTGTCTTCAAGTTTGCTGATTCTTTCTTCTGCAAATTCAAGTCTGCTATTGAACCCTTCTAGTGAATTTTTTCAGTTTAGTTACTGTATTCTTTAGCTCCAAAATTTTTGTTTAGTTCCTTTTTATATTTTCTGTCTCTTTGTTGATAGTCAGATTTTGTTCATGCATCATTTTCTTGAGCTCGTTGAGCATCTTTATGATAATTATTTGAATTCTTTGTCAGATGTTTCATAGGCCCCTCGTTCTTCAGGGTAGGTTTCTGGAGATTTGTTTTGTTCCTTTGACTGGGCGGTATCTACGTGTTTCTTCATTTGTCTGGTAACTTTATGTTACGATCTGTACAGCCACCTGTCTCAGTCTTAACATACTTAACAGACTGCTTTCACACAGGGGAAAACCGTCACCAATCTTCTTGGCTAGGGATTCTCAGGGCCTCTGCAACGTTTTTTAAGGAATGCAACTTCTTTGGGCCTGTGCATGCAATTTCTCAGGGAGGCTTGCATGTTTCTTTTTCGAGAGCTCGTAATTCTTGATCTTTCTGGGGTTTGTGGCACTGCTGTTTCTCTGACTCTACAGCAACAAGCACCCAGCTCTGTCTTGCTCTGCATGGCAACTAGGCATCCAGGGTATGCCAACTCCCCATCAGTGCCCCAAGTCAGAGGAGACAGATACCATTTCCCTTGGGCAGTCCTGGGATGAGCCAGAACACCAGATGCACACTCCACTCCTTTTTCTCCCTTCTTAGAGAGAAGCCTTAGGTTGTATACCTTTCTGCCAATCTTGCCAAGCTTACTGGCCTGCAGCAAGTCACTCACCACTTTCCTTTGGTCCAGCAGCCCCCAGGCATCCAATCTGTGCTGATTTTCTCAGAGCTCTGAATGAGGTTAGACAGAAACCCATTCCTTGGGCAACCTTCCAAAAAGCCAGAACACTGGAGGCATGCTCCACTCTTCACTTTCCCCTGAGGGAGAAGTTAAGGACCAGGGCATTCTCTCACAGTGCTGATCTGTGGCAATTTCGAGGAGGGACTGGCACAGTTAAAGTGGAATTGCTCTTCTTACCCGTTTCAATGCAGCTTTTCTTGGTCTTTTGCTCACCTGGAGTACTGCAACTGCTTAACTGCATTCTGGCATTCTCATAAAGGTGTTTTGATCTGTAAATCATTGTTAAATTAGTGTTTCTATGGGTAAACAAGAGCTGAGACTTCCTAATCTGCCATCTTGCTGACATCACTCCTAGGAAAAGATTTTTAAATCTACTTGAACTATGATATAGTTTCAGTATCTTTTTCTTTTTATTCTACTTATTCTCATAAACATTTTTAAATTAGAAATTTTTCAGGAGCATATTTTTTGGTCAATCTGCTATCTGGTAAAGGTGTAATGGTAAGTCATAGGGGTTTATTTTTTCCTTAATAGGGTTTAAAAAAGCATTCATTTTTAATTGCTTACAATATTTTCCATTAAATAGATTTACCATAATTTAATCTTTTTCCCATTTTCAGACATACCCTCTTTTCAGTTTTTCACAGTTGTAAAATATATGTATTTGTGCACATGTCTGTTTAGTTTTTGAGATAGATTCTTGGTGGTATCATGGGTCGCAGGAACAGGGTAGGAATTGTTTAAAATTGAGATGTATTTATAAATTACTTCTGGAAAAGTTAAGCCAACTTTCATTCCCTACAGCAGTTTATGACAATATCTGTCTCACCACAGCCTCTCCTAACCACACTGATTATTAATATTTGGATATTAAAGAAAAAGGTCTCATTCACTTTGAGCTTCTGTTTTCAGTGTGCAAATATATGCCCTTACATGCTTTTTACACTTCTGTAGCTGCCTTTCTATACTTGTGTTTCTCTGGGAAGGAGTCCTTCCCTTTTATATAACATCTGTAATACAGTTGGCCTTTAATGGATTCCAAACGCATGGATTCAACCAACTGTGGATTGAAAGGCCTATGCTAGTTGTATTTGTACTAACCATGTCCAGACTTTTTTTTCTTGTCATTATTTCTTAAACAATACAGTATAATAACTATTTGCAAGTACTTATCTTATATTAGGTATAAGTAATCTAGAGATGATTTAAAGTATATGAGAGGATGTGCATCAGTTATATGCAATTGCTACGCCAATTATGTGAGGAACTTGAGCATCCATGGATTTTGGTATCTGCAGGGGTTCCTGGAACCAATCCCCTGCAGATACCAAGGGGTGACTGTACTGGATCAGATGGCAACTCCTGTGTAATGGCATCCAGACTTGAACTACTGAGATAATAAACTGCTTTAGAATGGAGATAAAACTATTGGGGAGAAATATATTTGTTTTATTTTAAACATTTTGAAATGTTCTAACAATGCCCGAGATAATATAACTGAAATAATAATTTTTTTAAACCACTGTTCCTTAAGAGTCCACTCAGATCAATATTTAAGAGGACTTCAGCTGAACTATATTATATTCTATATCAGCATTTTGCATATTACCAGAGCAGCTTTGTAAAGAACGATGTTATAATTCTCTTTTCTTCTATTTCTTTATTGGGACTTTTTTTCAGATGTCTAGATTGGGAAGTCCATACCTAACACAAACCCTTTTGTTTTCTTCCTTTTGGAGTAGATTAGGTAAGGAATATTAGGGCATGGAATGCTTCAACTTGGACCAGAGCTTTCTTTGTGGGTAAATAATCTTTGCAGAGAGAGGTATGAAGTTAGCTGAAACCCAAAGATTACGATGAAAATGATTTGTGGCATCCTTCTAAAATTTACACATCACTTTGAGGGACAAAACAATATCAAAAACAGATTAGGAGATTATCCATGGCCCTAGTTGGCCAGATATCTTGTATTGTCTTTATTTCCCTATGGAGTCAGCACAACTTCTAATTTATAAGTCATGTGTGTACGTTCTGGGCCCACATTGGTCCTTTCAACTAGCTTTGTCTCTGCAGGGAACAGCCCTTTGAAATTAAATTTTACATATCACACCTGTTTCCCCAGCATAAATCATATTCTCTTGGCTTACTTTTTCATTTTCTCTAAAATCTCTGTAAGGACTATCTTTGGCAAAACCATTTCATGGAATACCTAGCCACAGGATTTCTACCCACTCCATCCCAGGGAGAGGCTAGGAAGAGAGAAAATAATTCTACATTCAGCATTTAACAGAGGTGACTCAAAGAGAAATACTGTTTGCAAGTCACCAACTTTTCCTATTTCATTGTCTTCTCCCTCAGATAAGTGAATTGGATTGAGTTTGACTCAATCAGATATAGAAGAGAAAGGACTAAATATTGACAAGGGAATGACTGTAAACTTTGAAGCTTCAGCATCAGTTTAGATTAGAGCTCCAAAATTAGATTCCATCTCCATATTTATGGTACCTCTGGAGTATGGCAAATGGTGCGTTTAGGGAAAGTGGGGTGAAATTCCTTTTATAAAGTGAGAAATCAGACACAAAGGAAATGATACATTTGTGTAGCAGAGTGCAAAATAGAGCTGTAGGCTTGTCTGTCAGAGTGCTATTTCATCGAAGCAGTGAGAAGGCAGCGTTGCTGCAGACTGTCTGCTTAGGGTGAGGGTAACCCTGAAAAGGGCAGCCATGTTTCGCATCCAGTCTCTACTCTCCTGTTATTGTTTTTAAAAGAAAAAGGAAGGGCTGAAAAAAAAATGTGACAAATGCTTGAAACTTCAACGTGTTAATCAACCAATGTCTGTTCCCAGAAACTTCACACAAATCCTAGAGACTAGCTCATCAGTCACTGGAGGCTTAATCTTGTCAGGCCACGTTCTTATGTGGATATATTTACTCTGATTTTTTAATTATTTTTTCCTGATTTTTAATATTAAAAAAAAGGCAGATAGGCAATACAAATATGAAGACCCTATGAGCTTCTACATCTGAAAATGCCAAGCAGTGTAAGGTCAACAGTGCTATCTGCTGCTGAACAGACAGACCTTTGCTCTAGAAGGTCTTCAGCATCCTTTGGGATATTGAGCTGCCCACGAGATGCAGCAAGAGTGGGTAATTAGATTCTTCCTCTTTGAATAATCTCTGAGTTATAGAGTGTATCCGAAGCTCAGTACTGGTGAAGGATGGGTCCTACAAAGGGCTTCTAACACCCCATTGCTGGCTAATCCTAACCTTACTGGAGTCCTACTGTGCCAACACATGATAACAGATGTGACATAAAAAGTAAGTTATGTGATTGCAAGGTGATGTGGGGTGTGTATAGTTTGGGGTTGACATCGTCATGTGACCATTTAGAGCTCATCACATGTCAAGTACTATGCTAAATGCTGGGCTTCAAAAGATGACTAAGACACAATCTCTGCCTACATAGAAGTCACAAAACAAGAGAACAGGTAAATTGAACATATGCCAAACAGAGGGATATATTAATAGAGGAATGGAAAAGTCTTACTGAATAGAGCTCCCTAATCATGCTTGGAAAGGTCAGAGAATGCCTCCCTATGGAATTAACACACCTTGACCTGATACCTGGAAGGTGAGCAGGAGTTTGCTAGGCAGGCAAAGCAATAAAATGCATTTTAGCCAGAGAGGTGAAAAATAACAGATTTGAGAGAATGTGGCATGTTCCAAGAATGGCAAAACAGCTTTTTACATGTGGATTATAGCATGGATAGGGGATAGCAAGTAGTAGAAACATGATGAAAAATTATGTTTCAAATAACTAGTTTATCATGAAAATGAAAGAGATGATGTCACAATGTCGTAAACTATGCACTTTACAAAAGAAGCAGTTTTCTTTCCCGAAGAAATTTAAAACTCTTTGAGTGTGAGTTGTGTGCTGCTCCCACCGACACCCAGGTACTAAAGGCTTTAAACAGCATTGCCCTCCATGCTGGGCAGCCCACTGGACAGGACTGCTGGATAAGACATGGTCCTCGGAGTGATGCATTGCTATCCTCTCTGTGCTTTTGGAATGTCAACATTAATATTCCTGGGATTCAAGTATAGCTGAGAAAAAGTGGTCACCCTTTCCGCTTCTTCCCTCTGTTAGCCAATTCACTATTTGGATGAGGATAATGAAAAAAGGCCCACTTCTCCCCTAGCCCAAGACTAGTTTAATTCGGCTTGGCAGTGACTCACTTAGCATGCTATCGGTGGGGCTCTGCAGATATGTGCACACAAAGATAATAGGACCTAACACCTGCTCTTAAGGGTCTCCCCAGCACGCTGAAGTTCTGCCACCGTTCTTTTTTTTCACCCCTTTCTACCCCTTGTAAATTTCTTGGCATCAGAGATTTCTGTCCAAAGGCTACCAGTGACTCCCCGCCCTGAGTTCCCTCCGTTTTCCTCAGGTGGGCAGATGCTCTCTCACTGCTCCCCATCCCACCATGGCTGCCGATACCCTGGCTTCTAAAAGAGGGGGATAGTATTGCCTGAGACAGAAGGAAGCAGGGTCACTGCCCCCTTGATTAAATGAATCAAAGATGTCTTCCGAAGAGACCATAATGGCAGGTAACTCACTTCTTTAAAGCCTACCTTCCACATACTCACCACACACATGCACAAAACCCCTCTCCTATCAGAATATCAATCTGTTTAACGTCTTACTGCATTATCAGTTGCTCATCAGTTGCTTTTAAGCCTTTCATCAAGACTTCTCAACTATGAAATAACCTAATAATTTTTACCCATTTAGAACAATTCAATAAGTAAGTATTTCCTCACTAAGAGTGAAGAATAATAGTAAAAGTCACTCCTCCCTTTCAAGAAAATGCAGTCATCAGAAAGAGAACCAAGAACAGCTGAAATTATACTGGGACAGGACTCTAAATCCTTTTAGTCTCCACTTACTCCACCATCTTCCCTACTCCTGTCCCAGCCAGACAGAGAGGCTCATCACAAGGTTGTCAGTGACTCCGACAAGAAACTAAGAGGTGGTAAGTACCTCATGCCTCTAAAGTCTGTGACCCTGCCTGAGTGTTTATAACCCTCTCTGTGGCATGCCCCCTAAACAGACACACGGTATCTTCTTCTTAGCAGCTCCTTGGATGTTAAAGTGAGAGCTTGGTTAGGCGGAGATCTCTCTGCTTGATTTCCTCAGATCCTCCTGGGAAGATACATGTCTTGGTAAAGGACTAAAAGAGTAGGACTTTGGAAGTGGACATACCTCGTCCAACTCTAGTCTGTTACTTAACTAATTTTTTTATCTTGGAGCAGTTAACTATCTTCTCTGAGCCTCAACTTGTTCATCTGTAAAATGGGAGGAAATGATGTTTAACTTCTATAGTTGATGTAAAGAATTTTTTAAATATATGGAAAAAGCAACTGTTTTACAATAGATGAGTAATAAATGTTGTTTCCCTTCCTGAGACTCATAAGAAATGAATGTTTTTTCCCTTTTTATCCTTTCCTGATTCTTGCCAGTCTCATAAGGAATAGTGACTGGCTCAGCCAGACATTTTTTCTACCTTTTCACAATCCTACAACAGCAGTCTCTGTAATGAAATGACTAAGAGTTAGGTCAGCCTTCTCAGCCATCCAAATGCAGGCCTTCTTTCCCAGCTAGCTTTATTGCAAGATAAGTAATTCCTTCTACCTTTTCTCTCCACTTCAGATCAGAGACAGTCAGATGCCTCCATAAGCTCTCATAGGACAGTGCATGGAGAACTAGGCAGGGCAGAAGGCTTCGTGTTCTGGACTTAGCAATTTGACACAGACACTAGTTAAAAATACCACATGGACTTTTGTTCCTCACTTCCACAGACATCAGTTCCACCTGTTTAATTTTAATTTTAATCCAAATTAAAAAAATTTACCAGAGATCAGACCCATGCCTCTTCTCACTCACCCTCCCATCTCAAACCCTAGAGATTTAGGTACTGCCCTGACTTGAGTCCTTTCTTCTATGAAAAAAAATATATATATAGCAAAAAACGCGAAGCAAGTAAGCAATATAGGAGGCCCTCTCACCTTGTTGAAGGGACATTTAAGAGCAGTATTCCTGTATTTAAAAAACAAAACACATATCCTTACACAGCATTGCTTTGTGTATAACACCTAAGAGAATAACCATTCCCAGATGAGAGCATCAGGCATCACAGAAGTAGGAATTGGGTTGGCAGACTTACCCAGTCTGAAGTACAGTTATCATCCAGCCAGAAACAAGGCTGGTTTGTTAATATGATACAGTTTTTAGGATACTTTTTGTATTTGAGCTTCACAAGTTCATAGGAGGACACTGTTCCCATTTCTTAATGAAGCAGCTGAGGCTCAGAGTTGGTTGACCTCTGCAGCATTGGGAAGGTGCTGGTAGCCACGCTGGTGGCTACTCTTGGATAAGCACTAAAGCTCTGTGTGTGACTTTTCTAATTACTACAAGTTTAAAACACACGCGGTTCTGGAGAGGTTTTCCTTAACTTCCTCAACTGGATTCAACTAATTTTGGGCAAATCATAGCAAGTATGCAATAGCTTATATTCCCTTCCCTTTAACCTCCTTATCTGAGAAGGACTAATGGTTACCCTCCCCCTTTGCACTCCCCTGACTCCAGCCACTCTTACTGGAATATGGGATGATCTCTAATCGTCTTCTATAATTAGAGTAACTAACCTTTTGAGATTTTCTAACACAGACCCATATTCAGATATTCTTCCTTATTATTTCCAGAAACCATGAAAAATCATGGAAATGTCAACATTCCAACCATTTCATGACTCCTAGATTGATACCTTAAAGTGACCCAAGCATCCATTGTCTGCTGAACTTTGGCTAACAAACGACCATTGTGATATAGAGGGCCACAATAGGAAGCAAATCAATAATGAGCACATCTATCAGATTAGGACTCTGCCAGTTTTTCAGAATGCTATACACTGGAGATATGATCGTGAACAAGATACAGTCCGTACGGGAGCTTCTGCTCCATCTAAAGAGATCAGCAAATAAAAAACATTTCAGGGCAATTTGATATGTGCTACAAAGAGGGCAGTGGGCTATTGAAACTCATTTGGAAGGACAATTAACTGAGCTTCAGGAAGAGAAGAGAAGGTTGTGGAAGAATTCATGAAGAAAATACCTAAACCTATACTTAAAAGACAGATAGAAGTGAGTCAAATAGAAGATTCAGACAGGGAGAAACCTGAGTGGTTGCCTAGATGTGAGAGCTCCCAGCACATTCGAGGAGCTGTAGGTTCAGTGGAGTGTAAAGGGTGTCCAAGCAGATTATGAAGAGCCTAGAAAACCGTGTTTAGAAGTTGAGATTTTATCTGAGAGCATTGTGGCACTATCAAAGGATTTTAAATGGGGTGTGAGATAATCCCATGTTTATTTTAGAAAAATTAGCCTGGCTATAGGATGGAAAATGGATTGGAGGCAGATTCAATCAGAGACATAGAGGACCAGATTAGCTTGAAGTATAGTAGGGGTAATGGGAAGGGAGAAGCATAGTCTAACTGGAGAGTTCAGTTAGCTGTGTTTAATTCAAGGTGTCTGTGCAATAGTAAACAGATAGGCCCAACAAACAACCGTGGATTTCAGAGCTGTTGGCGAGGAGGGAGCCTGCACATACAGATCTGGAGCGTCATCAGAAGTAGTTGATCATTTCAGCCACAGGAGTAGATGAAGTCTCTCAGAGTTTGTAGAGTGAGGAGAAGATGGAGGATAGAACCAGTGGAGCGCAGACACTTCACATGTGCCCGGAGAGGACTAGACAGTAAAGGAGCCTGAACAGTGTGACCAGAGCCAGGAAGAAAACAGGGAAAGAGAGGTGCTGCACATGGCAAGAGACGGTCGAAGTGTTCCGTGCTGTAAGAAGTGAGATAGGAATGCGAAGGTGCTGCTTGAATTCCAACACAGGAATTCACTGATAAAGCAGTTTTGGTGGAGTGCTGGGCTTGGGAGCCGGACTGGAAAGAGAGTTAGAGACATGGAGGCAGACAGTGTCTAGACAACCATTTTCAAGAGGCTTGACTTGTAGTTTCCACTTTGATCTTCCCTCTCTCCCCCTTTTCGGAAATCCCCATTCCTGTGACTTTTGCAATTAACAGATTCCCCAGTGTCTATCTCATTTGTACTCAATCTCTTTTCTTTCCTGTTAGTGATTTCTCTCAAAAATAAAATAAGTCCTTTTCTTTCTCACTTCCCCCTAGACAGTTTCTGACATTATCCAATGCCCTCCTTTGCTTCTTCAGGTCATCCACAGTCTTCCTCATGACCACCTCATTTCCCTTTGTGGCACCCTGGCTTGATGTTACTTAGTCACATTTGCCTCTAACTTTCAAGCAAAAGGTAACTTCACAGAATATCACAATAGTAATGTCAGAACCATTCACAAAATGTCTTTTGGGAGCTATGTGAGAAACAAACATGGTATCGACCGCCTAGAAGAGCTTGGGCTTAAGTGTAGACAAGAAGACCAGTCTTATGCAATGAATGACTAGTGACGTGATATAAACAAAGTGTATAGGTGAGCATTGCAAGAAACAAAGTGGATGGAATAAAGCTGGGTGAATAACTGATTCTAGTTTCTAGACTCTCTTAGGTAGAGCACGTGAGGGCATTTTTATGGTCGAGTGGTTTTGTCTGTCTTCCAGCAAAGTAAGAATGCCCTCCTATCTTTGTTTGGTTCTAGTACCTACAGTGCCCTGAGTTCAGGCAGCTCATGCCTAAGAAATATATACCTTATTGATAGTTTATTGTTGTTATTGGAATATAAAGTGTTCATGGAAGATAAGTCTAATATTATTTTAATGTAACAGTTTATATATGCTTTTAAATTTTGAAACTGCTATGAATTGATGATAAAATGATTAAATTCTTATTGGCCCTGATGATCCATCATTGCTGACATTCGGATATTAAACTTCATATGCATTTGTTAAGCAAGAGTGAGTCATCTACTAGCCAAATGCTTACACAGCCTTTGCCATCATGTAGCTTCAGAGGTCTCTGTCGGTTTCTGTCATGGGCTGTGTGTGACCCTGCTAGTCTCTGCCTTTGCTTGAAAGTATTTTTTGTAAGCTTTATAATGGCATTCTTGTTACAGGTCTGGTTGTGACAAAAGTGATCTATGTTACCTTAAAAATAAATTGTCAAGTGATTGATGGAATGGTTCAGAGTAATAGGCGTAGGCTGGGTAGTGCATGGCGGTTAGTTATCTGCTTATTGTATTCTCCACGCAAGACTCTTGAGACTCTTCCAAGGTCTAGAAAACAACTATTCAAACCTGAATATATTTGTCTTTACCATGTCTTTCGAAGGTGAAAAATCAGTTTGTTATCTAAAAATTTAGGTTGCTATCACGATACCTTAGAAAACTCAGTCCTTGATGCAAAATCTTCTCTTCATTCCTTGGGTTACTTGGAAGAGATTTTCTCTTACTGCCTATCAGGTTTTTTTAAGTCTGATTTGGAAGGGAGTTTTGTTTTGTTTTTGCTGTGTTTGAAGTATAGGTGGTGTCAAGAATGAGCGTAGGCGAGGCAGAAGGAAGACGCTGAAGGTTCAAGGGCTCCCAGACTGTGACGATGGCAGCCAGGCTGGGTCCGCTGTGCCAAGTACTGTGGCGCCAGGAGCCGGCTGACCCCTGACCTGGTCCCTGATAGCGCAAAGCTTCCTGTGTGCGCAGGACATTTGTATTTCCTTCTGTGAAAGTGCTGGCACTGAGCCCTTTCACACTTTGAAAAGGTGTGCTGACCCTCCCTCATTCTCTAAAACAAGGGAAAATGCACGAAACAAAAAGTTAACTAAACTTTGAAGCCTAGTGTTCCCTTAGGGTAAGATGATTGTATCCAGGTTTTTCTCAGTCATAATTTGGAGGAATTACCCAGTCCAGCAGAGAAATGTGACCATTATGTAAGGGATATTTAGGACATGATCGTAATTTTTAAAAACTGTAAATTTATAAAAAGACATTGCAGCTGGAAACACAGTGGTCTCTGGGGTTTAAGACGTACAGGCTGGGGGCCGGCCCTGTGGTGCAGCGGTTAAGTGTGCACGTTCCGCTTCAGCAGCCCGGGGTTCACCAGTTCGGATCCCAGGTGTGGACATGGCACCACTTGGCAAGCCATGCTGTGGCAGGCATCCCACATATAAAGGAGAGGAAGATGGGCATGGATGTTAGCTCAGGGCCAGTCTTCCTCAGCAAAAAGGGGAGGATTGGCAGCAGATGTTAGCTCAGGGCTAATCTTCCTCAAAAAAAAAAAAAAAGAGACATACAGGCCATGCACTGAAGATTTCTGTTTAAAAACACAATTCCCATTCAAATGCCTAGCAAATGGAAACTAGTCTGTTTCTAATGAATTTTTTTAGCCCCACCTGAAGAGATGATGCCGTGCTCTGTGGCTTTTTCCATGCTACTAAAGTGTGAGATAGGTCCCCAACTCCACCCTCTTCCCCTCTGTGCTACTCAGGTCCCTAGGCTCTGCTTGTCTCTTCCTCTCTGTCTCACTCCCTCCTCCCCTCCCTCCATCCCCTCCTTTCAGTAAATGTCATCCCCACACCAATCCTGTGAAAACTGTAGCGGGAATATGAATTAGACGCTAACGTGGTGACACAGGTCTCTGGACTGAGTGGTGGGCGGTGGACAGACACGTCAACATGATCACAGTGACAAGTGCAGCCTTTAACGAGAGGTTAGTGAGTCCTGGAACTGAGAAAAAAGCAGAAAATAGGCTTCTACCAATGAAAATTCTGGTCATTGTATTAGTTAGAAATATGGAAGAAGGGTGGAAGGGTTTTGAGATTTCTTTTTTCTGCTTAAAAACTTTAAGAATTCTTAAGTTTCTTCAGATATTGAGTCAAGGAATCCAATCATCTTTTCCGAATGGCTGCTGCTGGTCACCTGCTTTTTCTAACTCTCTTCCAGTTCAGCTGTGTAATCATTAAAAAAATAGATCCTAACTTCCTGTTTCACTTACCAGATTTATCCTAGAAAATGTCCTGTGCCTCACTGAAGTGTGAGCCTACTGAGAAAGCATTTCAGGTCCTTTAAGTCCTGCTATCTGTAAGTGCTCCCTCTTTCTGTGGACTAAGGAGGGTTATGATGCAGAGTGTTTCAGTGCTAACAAAGGAGGTCTTCCCCTCCGGGCCGGCGCCTCCACATTGTCACCGTGTGGAGGACAGGCACTATAAACACGTTAGTTGGACAAGTTAATAGCAACATTTTGAATGCTTTGACTAACTTGCTTTTTCTCTTTTAACTCTCCTTAGTACGGTAATATAGGACATATTTTTCCGACTCTAAAATTGCTTACCTAACATGAGAAAATGAGATAAAATGATCCTTTAGGCTCTACTCAGCTTTAAAATTCTGTGAATAAGTGATTTTCAAATATATGATTAGTTAAGTGGGGGCGCTAAAGCATGCCTTCATTTAATCTGCTGTCACTCCTCACTTCCAGATTTGTGGAAATACAGCGCATTCTGGGCTCCCTGGTAAAAGAAAAATGGAGCTGAATAACTTTTAGAAAGATATCTAACCAGAAATACATATAATTTTTTTTAAAAGATAGTCATCAAATTATGAAAAATGCTTTTAGTGCCTTTTTAAAAATCAGGAGTTAATAGTTTAGGATCCAGTTGACTTTAATTACTGACATTTTTATGAATATCCTCATAGCTTCAAGCAAGAATGTGTTCTCGGTTCTCTGTCTATAGCCTCTTAGTGGAAATCAAGACCATTTCAACTTCGTCTTAAATTGTTTTAATTAGGTATAGCAATTTTACCTATTTAATAAGGCATGACGTAAATAATAGTTTAGAAACTGGAATCTGAGCGTGTTTTTAATTGATGTTGATGAATTTCAGTTGAGATTTGGTCACTTTCCAAGTCGGACTTTATGTTCACCTGAGAGGACAAATTTTCAGACTGATGCAAATTATTTGTACTTGTATAGATGATTTTTGTGTTAGAGTGTTATGATTCAACTTCACAAGATGTTTAATTAACAGTCTTCTTAGGAAAAAAAGGAAAGCTTTTCATGTCATGCTTTAAATGAATTTAAAATAAACAGCATCGTGAAATCACATTGTTGGTGCCTATTAGGGTGGTAGAGTGCTCCAATGAATCACACTGGATGAAAAGATGTAGATTGCACTGAACACAGAGGAGACTAACATGTTTTTAGGCATCATTTTCACCCTTCATCTGTTGGAGAAAATGGATAGTAATTAGAAGTCATGGAGCATTTTCTTTTCTTATAGAAAATTTCTTGATTGAATTTATCTCGCTCTCTGTCTCACGTTTAGTTTGCAAAGCAAAGAGTCTTAGGTTTGAAGTGGTTTGATTGCAGTAATTTATCCCTTATTTCTTCCTTCCCAATTCTATCATTTAAACACTATCTTCTACTTTAAGTAGTGAAAAATAAAGATGTCCTACAGAAATGACCCTACAGAGTAAAGTTATTTCTTTTTATCCAATTGTCAGCCCTAATGTTTCCAGTCTACTGTGGGCTTTGCTCATTTTTTATGGACTTAGAGCTTCATTTTCTAGTAGGAAATCAGAATGCCAAACATATTTTTTTGTATTTTGCCCTTTTTTAAATGGTAAAATGATACTGCTATCAACTATAAAAGTGGAAGCTTGTTAGACTTAAAATTCCTAGACTTTGATTTTCTCCTAATTAAAATAGGTCTTGCCTTCCATTTCTGTCCCGTGCAGCCTTTTCCTTCCAGGGTAAGGTAGATTGGAAGTGCATCTGAGAGTGTAGGAAACTGCCTTAGAATAGAGTCCTCTTCAAAAACAGTGGGTAAGTTCTCCCAAGTTGGCAATTGCTATTAGCTTTTATTTAGGACTATAATAAATGTTGCGTTTTAAAATTCTTTGCACTTTTAGAGCAGCCTAAAAATGTCATCCTTTAAGCTTGGTTTTAAATGAAAATATCAGCAGAGAGAACATGCTCCAAGAATATTTATAGCTGTGCCAAGTACGAAGGTCTAAGTCATCTAGTGTTAATGGCTATCGTTTGGTCTTGTGTTTCTTATTCACCTGTAGAAGTTGGCTAGACGTCATGATATAGGTGGGAGTTTAACTGATAAGAGGAATTATAATCATCCCAAGGGATACTTATGAAATGAGAAAGGATGAAAGCCAACAGCAGAGCTAACGTCTGAAGGACAGGCTAAAGAGGAGACAGCAAAGTAGTGGTCAGAGAGGTAGGGGAGAAACCAAGGGAGTATTGTAAAAGAAGCCAAGGAAGGATTTCAAGAATATTGTTGACTTCCTCGGGTGCTGTAAGATGGGAACTGAAAAGAATCCATTGAACTTCATAATTAGGAGGTCATTGCTGACCTTTCCAGGGCAGTTTCAATGATTCCAGGTTGCAGTGGGTTAAAGGGTGATCTGGAAATTAGTATATAAAAGCAGTTAATGTCGACTACTAACTCACATATGAAGGAAAAGAGAGAGGTGACAGCTAGAGGAGAAAGCAATATTCAGGAGGGACTATTATCTTACAAAGATAAGAGAGACCTTGAGCATATTTATAGGCTGTGGGGAAGATGCCAGTAGCTAGAGAATGATTAAAAATGTAGAATAAATATAATAACCAATGAAATAAGATCCTACAAAAGGTTGATGGAGGTTAATCTAAGAGCACAGGATTAGCCTCCAGCAGGATGTCTGTTTTAAAAGGAATGAAGATAAAAGTGGTCACAAAATATAGGTGGTATACACAAGTAATCAGCAAGTTTGATATTTACAAGTTGGACCTTATACAAGGTCAACCTATATGCTACTAAGAAATTATACCAGCTAGCGTTTGAGCGCTTACTATATGCTGTGAAGATTATTAAGAGTTTAAAGAAAGTAACTCATTTAATTTCATCCTACAGCTCTATGAGGAAGGTACTATCACTACTTCTCAATCAAAGAAAACGAAGCTTGATGAGTTTAATTACACTGAGGTCATGGAAACATGAAGTATCGCGTCAGAACTAGTCATCTGAGCTTAGACGGTTCTGACTCCAGGCGCCTGTGCTCTTAACCACAGTTGTGCTGAGTTAGGGTTGTTGAGGAGAACAGTGGCCATTTGGCAGAATGGAACGGAGAGATTATCATGGACACGTAGAAGAACTGTGGTTGGCACTGAATGCAGCCGTCAGTGGACCATAAATCTCTCGTGGCCCGTGTCCACACACCTGGGTTGCAGTTAGCAGCCCAAGTGAAAGATCATATAAGGGAGAATTGGGGCACGACTTTTCTTTAGATCCAGACTAGATGGGTAAGAATATTAAGGCACAGCCTAACAAAAATTCCTGAATTCTAAAGATAAAAAGAAACCCCTGTGAGATTCCTAACAGAAAATGTACGAAAAAGAAAAAAGAATCATACTGGCTTTGGACTTTTGTGAAACTGGAAGCTAGAGGACAGTAGGATAGCATCTACAGACTACTGATGGACAAGGACTCTGCAGCCAAGACCTCTGTGCCCAGTTCTGTACTCATCAAGGAAAATGAAAGATACGTGAAAATAAAGACTAGAGGGTATCCCATCTGAGAAAAATACTTGGAACAAAGAAAATAACAAAAGGATGAGAAAAGAGACCTCAGGATGGAGAAACGATAGAAAGTAGGTAGAACATGAACACAATAAAATCTAAAAGAGGGGCCGGCCCTGTGGCCAAGTGGTTGGGTTCGCACACTCTGCTTCAGCAGCCCAGGGTTTCGCCAGTTTCGATCCTGGACGCAGACATGGCACCACTCGTCAGGCCATGCTGAGGTGGCATCCCACATGCCACAACTGAGAAGACCCACAACTAAAATATACAACTATGTGCTGGGGGGCTTTGGGGAGAAAAAAGCAGGAAAAAAAAAAAAGATTGGCAACAGTCTTTGGCTCAGGTGCCAATCTTAAAAAAAAATCTAAAAGAATAAAGAGTGACTTGGGAAATGTGTAATGTAAAATACAGGTTTCTTGAAGCATAAAATATGTAATACAAGATAATTTCAATAAGATTGCAGGACAAAATATGCTAAACTATTTCAGCAAAGTGTCGGGTTAATGCGAAGCAGGGAAGGGAAGTGAAGCTGTTTAAAAAGTTTTGCAGCAGATGTTAGCTCAGGGCCAATCTTCCTCACCAAAAAATAAAAAATAAATAAAATAGATGTTACAGACCACATTCTCTGGTCACAAACCAATAAAATTAGAAATACATAATAATAATTAACTAAAACCAGCTACTTTAAATTCGAGAAACACATTCTTTGACATGACTAAGATCAAAGAGGAGATCAAAAACTAAAACTACAAACTAGAGAAAACGAAAAACTGCTCTTCATTCTCAAACTATGTGTAACCTGTGTTCAGAGGAAAAATTAGAGCCTTAAATTCTTTCTTAAAGAAATATGAAAAACGAAAGAACTGAGTAATTGTCTTAAATTCAAACAACAGGAAAAATTAACCAAAAGAAACTGATGAGAAGGAATTAAGATAAAAGCCCAAATCATGGACCTAGAATATAAAAGATGTTTCATCCAGATTTCTAGGCTGATCTCTGCATAAACTCAAGTGTCAGGTGTATCA
This sequence comes from Equus asinus, assembly GCF_041296235.1. NCBI lineage: Eukaryota > Metazoa > Chordata > Mammalia > Perissodactyla > Equidae > Equus > Equus asinus. The sequence goes on along the minus strand of NC_091816.1, from coordinate 238,112 downwards.
GAGCTCAGTGGTTACGGCAAGAGACGTAGCATCTAAATGCTCTGAAGATGATTTTGGCCTTGGCCATTTATCCCCACCCCCCATTATTCGTCTGCCTCAGATTCCTGTCTGGAACTCAGTGGTGGCCAGCGACTCAGGGTTCAGTGACAACGTAATCGTCGGGCAGACGAGCATCCTGTAGTCGTGCTGCTTATAGTCGACACTCTTGCTCTAATAACGGTGCCCCTGGAAGGAGATTGTGAATCTTTGGAATGCTAAATCAGCAAGAAAAATCTCATTTAGGAAAGCTAAGACCCCAAAACATAACTAGATTATCGGTTTATGCATTACTGAGAATTACAGAAGAACAAATACATGTACACTATATTTGTTTTTTCTTTTTATTCATTTATTTATCATACCTCTCTAGAAAACTTATTGTCAACATCAGTTCTTAATCTCCGAGGCTTAATAAAATAGACTTCTTGTTGCAATCGTAAAGTAGAAATTTCATCGTTTAAAACGTTATGAATTTGGGTAATTTTTATATTGTTGTTGGTATTTGTTGTGCGTTTTATGTTTCCCTTCCGCTGTCCCTGCAGTGCACTGACAGTGATCACTCAGGATCAACAGCTCACGTTTGTTTCTGATTCCGTTTGAATTGATGGCAATAGTACATTTGAATCGCTTGACTTGAGGGGAGGAGGTATGGGAGAGTGTAAGGGTTCTTTTGTAAATTTGTAAAACCGTTCTCTTATTTCTTTGTGATAAGAGAATAGAAAAAACCTTGTGGGTTTTACTACTAGTTAGAAGGTGAGGCGGGTATGTGTGTGTTCTTTACAGAAAAAATGCAGGTTTATTTAGCATAATGTCTGATAAAATATGGGAAGGGGGAAGAGGGGCCCTTAAGCACTAGAATATATCACTTATAACACTTTGTGGCATCTAGTATATTCACTTTGGTTTTGAGGCCCTTTTTCTTCTAATGGACCCAGGAAAACTACTAGATATAATAAGAGAGTCGAATTTGTTTTAAATTCTTTTCATTCTACTAGTTAGGATTTTTTTAGTTATGTTTGGAGGGAAGCCATACAACAGAACGTTTATAAATTCTGTGAGTTGTCTATACATCATGCCCAAAGATAAAATTGCATGTATACATGACACCTTCCTTTTTTATGTAATTTTACCCAGTTTCCAAATTTATGATAATAGAGCTAAGCTTTCTCCTGATTATGAAACTGTTTTTCTTCTTTTCTTTCAGAGAACAGCTGGAGAAATCATTTTATTTTACCGTTCAGTGTTCTTTTAATATTAGCCTCAAAAGAAAGTAGCAGGAAAACATAGTGTCTTTAGAGCAAAGAACACAATGGCACAGTCTTCACCATCAGTGTATTTCTGTTGATAGATATCTGGAGCCTTCTGCATTTGTCCATTTACTCTGGAAGCCAAATCACCCTGAATATTGGACCTAGCTTCATTTCAAATCATTATAAAACATGTGTGCTAGAAACTTTGTCTTTGACCTTCCCTAGCTATTGACCTTCAGTATTATATATCAGCTTTTTAAAAAGCACCCCTTAGGTGAATGTGTATTTTCTCTGTTTGAGCATACTTTTCAAACAACACAGTGTTTTGTGACATTTATGAAGTAGCAAAGAGTTGTTTTTACTCACCACGCACTTCACTTTTTTCGTGCACCTACATGGAATTTCTAAAATTTTTTCTTGTAGTTTTAGGTTTTGAAAAGAGATAGTAAAATCTGAACCTAATCTTTGTTTTCTTCGTATGTGTCGACAGGATGAATATAAGCCAGAAAAGGCCCTGTCTGAAGAGGACTTGAAGAATGCCGTGAGTGTGCACCATGCACTGGCGTCCAAGGCCACGGACTACGAGAAGAAACCAAACGTGCTTAAACTTAAAACTGCCGATTGGAGGGTCTTGCTCTTTCAAGCCCAGTAAGTTTCACTGTTCTGATTTGTTTTTGTTTCTTACTTTTCATAGCACCACTTTATAGCAAGAAATAGAATCAGGATCTGCAGGGGAAATATTTTGAGTTAGAGTCAAAGGCATTAACTAGTTATTTAGAGAGACAACTGCCTAGGAAAACCAGAATGAGAGATAGAAACCCTGGGTCCAAGTTGTTTGCTTGCTACAAAGTAGCCCTGTGCCTTTTGGTCTAGAACTTAATATCCTCATGAATCAAGTACCAGCGTTTAGTATGTAAGTTCTGTCAAACAACGAGTAAAACCAACGTGGATTCAAGACAGCATCTCCTAGCTCTTTGCCATGGCATGTAATTTGACCTCTTTGAACCTCAGCTTGTCAGTAGTGTGGGTAATACTGTTCATCTTGTAGGGTTCTTTTGAGAATTAAAGGAGATCAAGTATAAAGAGTTCCCCACACAGTGCCTGGCACGTAGAAACTGTTCAGTAAGTGTAGGCTTCCATTTTATTCTCCTCTTCTCTCTCCTTGTAGCTCCAATGGTCTATGATTAAGCTAGGAGAAGAGAAGACCATATTGTGGGCAAGCAAATGGCTAGATTGCCAGTTTAATAAGGAGCCCACGACACCCTTGGATTAGAAGTGGAACATTTCACAGGGAAAATTGTGGATTTGTGAAGTGAGAAACTTTGGATTTTCAGAACTGAGCCTTTAAAACAGGAATTTTAATAGCACACATAGGTAGCATCAGTGTCCATGGCAGACAGTGTTAATTATTCGTGGCGTGCCCTTCACAACCTGAGCTTGACCTCAGAATCGCTCTCAGCACAGCACTACCAGCTGACTGCATTTGTCACCAGAACTAAAATTTGGCGTCAGGATAGTGAACACAAGTATCTGCGTGCTTATTGACCAAAGCAACGAAAGATCCAAAAGAGAAATAAGAATAGGAGCAGGCACTCTGGTGATTTGTGGATTCTGAACTTACAAAGGTATAAAATTGCTGACTTCAGGTGAGGAGGAAGTTGTAAGGAAATCCAATTTACACAGGATTCTTTCAGTGTGGGAATAAGACAGTTTTAACACCACAAATGGAACCATAGCCAGATGTACAATTACAGCAATTAGTCATAAAATTCCTTCAAATTACAGCAATTAGTCATAAAATTCCTTCAAATTATTCTATTCCCCAACATTATTTTTTTCTAATCTAAAATACCAGATGTGATAACTAAGGAGATCTCATTACTTCAGGTAGAATATATGTAGAAATCAATAAATTGAAATAACAGAGCTGGAGAAATCAAGTTAGGGACATGTATGGGAGGCAATGGGAGCTGATAGCTAATGTGGTCTCAGGTTAGTGTGGTTTCCCTCTGAGTAATCAGTAGAGGAAATGATTTTAGATTGGCTGTCATTTTGTATTTGTTAAGTGCTGTCAGTGCTGGGCTTTGCAAATATATGACATATAAAAGTGGGACGATGACATCAGATGATTTCCACATCCTCTCAGATGGATTTTTTACCATCCTATTGAGGTATACTTTACATAGCACTTAATTTCACCTGTTGTAAGTGTACAATTCAATGATTTCTAGCAAATTTACAGAACTGTGTGACCATTACCCCAATCTAATTTTGGAACACTTGCCCATTTTGCAGTCGCTCCTGATTTTCATCACCAGCCCCAGACACCACTAGTCTCCTTTGTGTCCCTCTAATATTGCCTTTTCTGGACTTTTCATATAAATGGAAACATACAACATGGTCTTTTGCATTTGGCTTTTTCACTTAACATAAATTTTTTGGGGTTCTTCCATATTGTAGCATGTGTCAGCACTCCAGTCCTTTATTGCTGAGTAGGTTTCAACTGTGTGGATGTAGACCACGGTTTGTTTATTCATTCACTAGTCGTTGGACATTTGGATTGTTTCCCTTTTTGACTCTCATAAATAATGCTGCTATGAACGTTCACATACAGATCTTTGTGCCTATATGTTTTTATTTCTCTTGGAGTATACCCAGGAGTCGAATTTCTGGGTTGTGTGATAAATGTATAGTTAACTTTTTAAGAAACTGTCAAAACTGCTTTCCAAAGTGAATGTTGCCTTCGGTATTCCCTCTATCACTTACCCCTCAGTTGGATTTTAAAATCAAATTATGTGATTAAAAGAGATGAGTTAATTTTTTAATTAATTTTTGACATAGCCTAGTATCAAACAGAAAGTAGGTGGTCAAGTAATTGTGCTTTTTTCCCTTCTGCATCCTTGAGAGAGAATCACAGCCTTACGCCCTGGTGATCACAGGTTCCAAGGTGTTTCGTTACCATGGTAATTGCTGTTGAAAATGTTGATCTGCAGTGAAGTTTTGCCAGGGATTAGTTGTTCAAAGAAGCATAAATGATATTATATGCCATTTTAAATCAGTAATGAGGGGCCGGCCTGTGGCCGAGTGGTTAAGTTCCCGTGCTCTGCTTCGGCGGCCCAGGATTTTGCCAGTTCGGATCCTGGGCGCGGACATAGCACCACTCGTCAGGCCATGCTGAGGTGGCGTCCCACATAGCACCACCAGAGGGAACCACAACTAAAAATATACAACTATGTACTGGGGGGCTTTGGGGAGAAAAAGGAAAAGTAAAATCTTTAAATCAATAACGAGAAATGGGCAGGGTGTGATGCACTTAGGTACAGAGATACCTGACGTGAAGATGTCTGTTTCTCACAGGAGTCCAGAGGAAATGCAAGGGTGGATAAACAAAATTAATTGTGTTGCAGCTGTATTTTCTGCACCACCATTTCCAGCAGCCATTGGGTCTCAGAAGAAGTTCAGTCGCCCACTTCTGCCGGCCACTACCACGAAATTGTCTCAGGTGAGTTGTTTTGGTACTGCTTTGACTTTGAACAAAAGCACTTTGTAAAAAAATCTTATTACTATTTGTATTTGAATACTACTCAATATTTTGGGGGCAGAGATGAGACCCTGCCCTCAAAGGGCATATTGCCCCTATTGCCATTGACTAGTTAAGGATTTCGGAAGGTACTTTGATGTCTCTGTGAATTTTTTATTGGTGCAATAATAAAAATAGTTTCATCTGGCTCTGGTCAACCAGGTCTTGATATGGACTCTCCACACATCTGATATCATGATTATCAATGATACATTTATTTAATTAATATGTATTATCTGCTCTCGTACCTCAGAGACTATTTTAGGCTCTGGAGATAGAAAGGTAAATGAAACCCAAGCCCTCTCTGGGACTGGATTGGAAATACAAACAAGCCAGTAATTGCAACAGAGTTTGATTAGAGGTACAGGAAGGATGAGTCCAAAGTGCTGTGGGGGTACGAGGAAGGGGCATGTAGTCTGGCCTTGGAGGTGAAGAAGGCCGTGTGATATCTAATATGAATCTTAAAAGATGAACAGCAGTTAGGTATGATGTGAGAAGAGAGGATGTTCCAGCAGACGACCAGAAATGTCCAGAGGAGGAAGCATTGGGATGCAGGAACCATACTTAAGTTATCAAATGTGACTGGAGCACAAATGTTCCTCTTGTGGAGGTAAGCAGAGGCCAGGTGATGAAAGCTCTTGTCATGTGCAGGATTTCAGACGCATCACTGGTTCCCCAGTATCCTTACTATAATAGTTTAAGCAGAAAAGTCATTTGGTCAAAGTTGTGCTTTCAAAATTATTCTTGTTGTAATAGGAAGAAAGTATTAGAGGAGGAAACTACCAGAAGCAGAAAGGCTAATTTTAAGGGCACTTTCAATGATGCAGAGGAAAAATAAGTTAGTTGTAGAAGAGATGGGTAGAAGTGGAAGTGTTAGAGAGATCTTGAGGGTGTAGAATGGATGGGCCTAGGGGCTCGTTGAACTGGAGGAGTAAGGGCTGCTATCCAGGCTTGGGCATCTGGGGACTCTGGCGTCTGACCAGGCTTGTGGGGCCTCATTGTGCCCTGGCTTCCCTCTTATCGCTTCTTCCCAAGGTCTTTTCCTGGGTCCTTTTCCTCTTTCTACCTGCGAATGTTGCAGTGCCCAGTGCTCAGAAGCAAACCAAAACAGACACTGGAGAAACAATTTTTTTAAGTTCGTTAGAAAAAAAAAACAGGGACAACATGGTGCCAAGAAATGGGGAGAAAGCTCAGGTGAAATTAGGACAAAAAATATCTCCTGCGAAGGGTCAGGGAGGTCGTAGGTCCCTTGGTGGGAGCAATTTCAAGAGTGATGGGGAGAAGCCCTGGTTGTCCTCTTTGAGGAGGGAATGGACGGAAGGAAGAACATGGAGGAAGGAAATGTGCACAAGTCTTGCCATAAGTTGATTAAAAAAAGACTACAAGTAAGAATAGAGCAGACGTGGTTTTAGGAAAGATTATTTTGTCTTTGTAAGTTCATAATTATTATTAACATGAATTGGATGTTCACCATGCAAGCATTACTAGTACCATGTAGTTCATGTCATCGTTAATGCCATCAAGTGGATTCCAACTCCTAGCGCCCCTGTGTACTGCAGAACGGAGGCCTGCCCGGTCTTTTTGTGCCATCCTCTCACCTTCCGGCGCTATATCAGATGACGCTCTGCTGCTATTCACAGGGTTTTCATGGCCAGTTTTTTCAGAAGTGGGTAGCCAGGTCCTTCTTCCTAATGTAGTGTAAAGATGACTGAAAAAACTGTTAAGAATAAAAAGAACCAAGCCAGCTCACTTTACAAGGCAGAATGGCATTTAATTTTCAACCATAATAAATATTCTAAGAAAAAAGGAAGGCTTTACCTCTTATTGATGACCAGAAAGTATGTTGGCAGACTTTTCCATCTACCCAACTAAAATATGAATTCTTGAACCAAATACATTTTCCCACTTTAATTTTGGGTGCTTAACATAAGCAGTAAACCACATTGCATAAGAGAAGAAAAAATGATTGAAGAACCAGAAGCAAAAAATAGCTTCAAAAGTTCGGTTTTGTTCTCTTCATTTCACTAAGGATTTTCCATTTGTTATTTTTCAATAGACTGGCCTTTCTCACAGTCACTCCTATAAAAGATCCAGGGGGAAGGTGAGTTGAAGTTAACAAGGAACATTAATAAACATTAGAGTTGCTCCTCGTTCTTTCTGCACTATAGAATCTGCATTTCTGTTTACTTTCTACTTTGAAAAATGTACTACTGTCCAATTTATGTATAAGCTATACCTTAGTAACCACTTGTTCATGAAAATGAATGTGTTCACCTATTTATGTATTTTTACCATGAGACCAAGCAAGCACCTTTATCAAGGCAGAATCTCTTATTTTAAACAAATGTTTTACAGTGGAACTAAAAATAGAATGCATAATTTTTTGATATTTTTCCTCATTTGGAACATAAATCCACAGAGGTACAAAAGTGTATATATAATTTGATCAAAGTGATAGATTCAAGATTTTAAATAAGAAAGCAGCAGCCAAAAAGAAACATCCTCCTTTGTTACATAAGGCAAGATGACCAAGCCCTTTGGGGAATTTAATTTCTTTGTAAAAGAATAAGATGATATCCTCGCCCACACATAAATCACTAAGTCTTTGTGGGCCTCACTGTTCCATCTGGAAAATGAGGAGATCATTCTAGAATGTTTTAAGGTTCTTTCTTTCGCTAGCTTTGTCTTTTTTACCTAGGTCATCATGTTTGTTTACTAAAAGTGGAAAACGTGTTTCACCTTTGAGTTTAGAAACAAATATGTGAAAAACAAGCATGTGATAAAGAACCAGTTAGATGGGAGAGGGAAGAGTTGGTTGGCCCACAGCCTGGTGCAGAGGTTGGGGTGTCCCCACTACAGATGAGACTCTTGGGGGAGGTTTCTGCTGGCGTCACAGTGCACCTTCAGTGGGCCCTGGAACTTGTGTCTGGGTGCACCCAGGAGTCCTGGGGCCTTGATGACCCGGCTGCGCCCTTTAGCCCAGGCATTCCCAGCATCAGCTCTACTGACAGTTTGGCTGGGATGGTTCTTTGTTGCGGGAGGCTGTCCTGGGAACTGTAGGATGTTTAGCAATATCCCCAGCCTCTGCCCACTAGGTGCCAATGTCATCCCCCACGTCGTGACAACCAAAGATGTCTCCAGACATCGCCAGGTGTCCTGTGGGGTCAGAATCCGCCCCTGCTGTTGAGAACCACTGCTTTAGCCCAGCCATCTTTCCTTTCTCCATGTGCCCACAACCTGCCTATGACTCCCCTAAATGCCAGAAACACGTGGATAATTGCAATTTTCAAAATACATCTATAACAATGTGAGTGCCCTGCTGGAAAAAAGTTAAACAGTGTTAGGAAGAAACTAAACATTCAATTAAAAGATTGGTGCTTTTAAAGACAAAGTGTTCACCACCCTGTCATTCACAAGCCTTTCTTTAATTTATTCTTGTCTTCTCTCCAAAACATATTAGCCTTCATTATTAAAACTGATTGTTGTCAGTGCAGCTTGGCTCTTTCTGAGCCACTCTGCCGTGTGGGAGGAGCCGCCTTCTCTAGTTGTTTCTCAAGGCAGTGTTGCCAGAGCACATTTGTCCTCTTCTGCTGGGGCTGGAAAGACTGGTTTGAAAGTTTAAGTTTTGCTTCTGCTTCTGGTGTAGCACTGCAAACTTAGGACTTCATGACTGACCCTCTTCAGGATCTATTTGGGATCTCCCTTTCTACTCATCAAAGTAGTCGTTTTCAGACTTTAATATACACAAGAATTATTTGGGACTTGTGTAAAATGCACATTTCCCAGCCCCCCCAGGTTGATCAGGTCTGGGCCAGAGCCCCAGAATATGGGTATTTTTAAGGCGTGCCGGGTGTGGAGTCTGCAGGCAGTGCAGATCATACTTAGAGACGCTGCACTGTAATCTCTACCCCCTTTCACTGCTTCTCTGGAGACCTGTACCTCATGAAGTTACCATTTCCTGATATCTAGTCCCATTTTCTCCTTTGAATTCTAGCCAATCTATTGTAAAAGTTTGACTCAATGGATGATCACTAAATGCTAACTGTTGAGGGCCAGACCTTGGGATGAGCACTATCTGAAACAAAGGAAAGGCCTGTGCTTGCTTCACAGCCTTCATTTTGTCCTGTGATTTGACCACAGGGCAGTAGTGCTAAGGACCAGGTGAGTCGGGAACTGACCCCTGTCCACAGAGGGCAAGGAGAGGTGGAAGAAAGAGGCAGGCCACTCCAGATGGGTAGGGGGCAGGTTTAATCAGCAAGGGAACTTACTTATGAGGTTTGTTGAGTGGCCACAAGACAGCTTCTAGCACAGGGAAGGCAAGGAGAATGCCCATTCCAAGGACAGGAGGAGGTGAGGAGCCTCTGACCGCCTGGGTCGAGTTCTCGGTCCTCTTGATGACCTCCTGCAACAGGCAAACATTAGGAGCAGGTGGATTTCAGAAGAGGAAGCCACTCTTGTAGTTGTCCCTCATGGGCTAGAACCACACCCTTCCCAGCCCCTCAGTTTCATACTTTCAGTCACAGATCCTGCCACTGCTACTTCTTAAATATCTTCCATATCCCACCCAGTACATCCCTTAATTCAGACTTTTGTCATCTTTTACTTAGATCATTGGTCTCCTAACTTTTTTTCACCTTATCAATACTAAATTTTTGAGCAGATATCCTCCAATATGTGTATTTTTTTAATAAAATATACTCCATGTCCTACTATTAATACAACATGAAAAATGCTGAACATCATTAGTAATTAGGGAAATACAAATCAAAACCACGAAATACCACTTTACAGTCATTAGGATGGCTATAAAAGTAAAAAAAAATTTTCTTTAAAGGAAAATAATGTGTTGGTGAGGATGTGCAGAAGTTAGAACTCTCATACATTGCTGGTGGGAATGTAAAATGATGCAGCTACTTTGGAAAACAGTTTGGTGGTTCATCAGATGATTAAACATGGAGTTAACACATGACCCAGCAATTCCACTCCCACTGAGACAGCAAGAGAATGAAAACATACACCCACACAGAAATGTTTACACAAATGTTCCTAGCAGCTTTGTTCAGAATAGCCAAAGATGGGATGGTCATCAGCTGATGAATGGGTGAGTAAAATGTTGTATATCCATATAGTGGAATGTTACTCAGCCATAAAGAGAGTGAAGTACTGATCATCCTACAATGTGCACGAACCTTGAAGACATTCTGCAAACTGAAAGAAGCAGTCACAAAAGAAACATAGCGTGTGATTCTCTTCCAAAAGGGTCGACTCTTTTAGGGGAACGAACATGTCATAAATTTTAATTGTGGTGATGATTGCACAACCTCGTGAGTATACTAAAAAAGCACTGAATTGTATACTTTAAATGGGTGAGTTGTGAGGTATGTGAATTATATCTCAATGCTGGTTTTAAAACTTCTTCCCAACAGATCATCTTTCTGGGGTATGCACACCCCACTTTGGAAAACTCTGGCAGACTATTCGTGTAACCACTCCATATCTCTCTTCCCTAATCTTGCTTCTCTCCAACTATCCTTCACAATTCTGGCTAAAGTATGATTCGTATCATGTCACTTCACCTTAACCGGCTCCCTTGCCAACAAGATGCAGGCCACACTCCTTGGCACGGCCTGGGGTGGTGCCTACACTTTTCATATTCATTTCTTACAGGCCTGTATTTAACATGTATTAAGTACTCAATATACCAATTAATTAAATCACGTTGTAGTTATTATGCTGAAGCTCACTAAACACTGTTTAAAGTCTTTAAAACTGTCTTAAACATGAAATGATGGAAGAAAATCTTTCAGATGGTGCTTTCAGCAGTAGCCCCCTGCAAACTGAGTCAAAGGCAGATGTTCTTTATTCTAAATTCCATACAGTTTGAGTCTGATAAGGTTGCAGTATTTAGGAATTTGACTTGTAAATTGCCTAGCAGATTCCTAGAAATGTCATTACCTTTTAAATCATCCATCTACTTTAAAACAGCACAAAGGAAACAGTCTGAATCTTCCTTTTTTTTTTTTTAACAATCCATTTATTCAGCTACTGTTTACTGAAGACCTATACATCAGACTATATTAGGTATGTGGGCATTATAAAAATAGCTAAGACACCTGTCTTGGCTCTCAGCTAATGAGAGTTTTAAAGTATGTGTTAATGTTAGAGAGGTAATATCTGTATGCCAAAAACTGGGCCACATACTGTCTTCTCTGCCCAGTACTGTACTAGGCACTAGAGGATTTGAGAGAAGGGAAAAATGACCTTCCTCTGTCTTCAAAGAGCTTATAATCAGTAAAGGAGATGAAATTCACACAAGAGTCAGAGTATATTTTGTAATAAGCGTATGGTATAGACATTTAAGTGCTATAATGATGCAGAAAAGGAAGAGATTGTAAAATCTGGAGGAACACTGGAGAAAGGACCCGAGTACAACCCACGTGTTTGAGAGCCATGGTCCCGGGAGAAGGCACGTTAGGACAGACGGAGTTTACAAAGAGCTTTGAAAGTTGAGGTCAGCTTTCAAATATGTAATTTCCCTCAAAGTCAAAGTACTATATAAGTAGGGAAAGATTAAATCTTAAGTGACATGATCTGAAACTTGCCTTTTAGATAACGTTTCATTGTATGTATGATGAAAGGTTTTACCAATGTACGTCTGTTGACATGTAACCCAATAGTTTTTCTTGCACCTATCATTATAATGCTGCTTCTTATCACTTCCTAACTTAAAACAGCTTCAGTGAGTACATGCCATTTCCTGTCTCTGTTCCCTTTCTTTAAACTTTGTTGGATATGTTTCTCTGCCTTCTCTGAAATCCCTTTTGTGAGTGTTGTCTCGTAAGAACAGCTTTGTACGCTGCCCTCATGAATCGTGAGAGCAAAGCCAAGGGAGAGAAGCCACAGGTTCCTAGTGTCTGTCTGCCTCGCGTCTGTCCCAGAGATAGTTGTCCTGAGTCTGAGCGTGGGCGTGTCTCCATGGCTGTTGCCTTTCCCTCCCTTTGACCAGTAGTTTTTGTCAGGAATGTCTGGATGAATCCTTTACCATGGGATTCTAGCATTGGAATAATTCGCATGGTTTACCTGTCTGTGCCCAGAAGAGCCGCTGGTGTTTTTATTTCACTCATCAAAATGGAGAGATTTAAGAAATGTGATTTAAAAATGCTTTTATTTGGGCATTACTTCCTTGATTCTTGCTTCATGAAGTCAGTAAAGTAGGAGTAAAGCATTGCATATTGAATTTCAACATTTCTTTGACTAGTTCCTTCATAAAAATATAACCTAAATGACTAACCCTTTATGCTGCTACAGAAATAGTCAGGTTTATAAACCATAGCATAACAATGAGTAAACCCTGGTAAACCCTGGTATTGGTAGGAAAGTGACGAATACAGCATGCTTTGCATATTGTTGTTCTGGCGTAAATTCCTCATTAAAATAAGTAGAGATTGAGTTTTAGTCAACAAAAGAGAGACATTTGAATATTTAAGATTGAGAAGCCTAAATATAAATCTTTTGGAAGAAGCAAACATCTGAAAGAATACCTACACAGAACCAAAGTCCAAAATTACAGAGAATTCTATAAATTGTTTTACCAAATTATCTAAAATCTTATTTGAAAAAACATTAGTTTTTGGATCCTAATCATTTTATCAACCAAAAAAGAAAAGACTTTGTTTTCTTAAAATACATTATAAATCACTATCCCTCACAAATCTGGGTCCAGTATTTCAACAGCCAGTTCCCAGAAGAGGAGAGCCAGTAAACATATGACAAAATGTTCATCCTCACTCATAATCTGGAAAAGGTAAATTAAAATCACAATGGCATATCATTTCATACCCACGAAATCAGCAAAAATTTGCAAGCATCTCATCAGATTTTGGCAAGGATGTAGACCAGTGGGCACTTTCAGGCCTACTGTGGAAATGTAAACTGATAGAAACACTGGAAAACAGTTTAGTGTCATCTTACAGATGTACATATTCTAAAACCCAGAAATTCCACCTCTTGGTGATTATATTATAGGAAAGTTGTTGTTCATATTGACTAGGCAACATGTATAAGAATTCATTGTAGCATCATTTATAGTAGCCTAAAGAAATCTGAAAACACCTTAAATATTCTTCAACGAAATTTTAGTATGTCCCATAATAGAATATCATACATTGGTTATAGGAATGAACTAGAACACATATCTGAATAAATCCTAAAAACATGCTGAGTGAAAAAACAAGTCAGGAAAGGAAGCCTGTAATGTATAAACCCTATAGAATGCACTCTGTTTCTATGCATACGTATGTTTGTATAGGAGTTGCACAGAAAAGGAATAAGACGAGTAGATAAATGCAGGAAGTCTTATAATATTTTATTTCTTAAACTGGGTGTTAGATACATGAGTGTTTTTTATATGTCCTTCAATATGGCTTCTTTGGTCTATCTGAAACATTTCATTGAACAAAGAGAAAAAATACATCATTTTTTATTTTTTGCAGTGGTCTAGTCACCAAATATCTTTTGTCAAAAATTCTGTTAAGTAATTTACATGTTGCAGTAAATACACAAAGGAAAATTACTTTGAAAGATAAAGCTATTAATATATTATTCTTTTCAGCTCCAGCTGCCATAACAAAATACCCCATACTAGGTGGCTTAAATGACATGAATTTTTCTCACAGTTCTGGAGGCTGGAAGTCCCTGATCAAGGTGCCAGCAGGACTGGGGTCTGGTGAGGGCTCTTTCCTTGGGTTGCAGATGGCCCCCTTTTCTCTGTGTCCTTGCGTGGCCTTTCTCCAGCATTTGCAGGCAGGCAGAGTGAGCTCTCTGGTGTCTCTTCTTCTAAGGACCCTAATCCTGTCGGATCAGAGCCCTGCACTCATGACCTCCTTTAACTTCACGTCCTTCCTTAGAAGCCCCAGCTACAAATACAGCCACGCTAGATTTCTACGTAGGCATTTTGGAGGGACAAACCTTCAGTCCATAACATAGTCTGTAGTCTCCTTGGAGGAAGAAATAGAAAGATGAATGAGAAGTTGTAAATAAAAGCTACCTGAAATGTTTTTAATTTCCTTTCAGTATCATCAGTCTACAAATGACAGCTTGGAGATGTACACCTCCTTCTGAAATCTCAAAATAGGTTTCTTTTTTTTTTTCCTATACTTTTCTGGTACTTCTTTAGGTGTTTTGGTTTGTTTTAGTTAGTTGGTATTTAAAAAGGAATCTTGTCATCTTTCTTTCACTCTACTTGTTCCTGTCACCTCTCTTGTTTATTTTTCCATTCACGTACTCTGTAAAAACTTTTCATTGTTCTTTTCTATTTTGATGGCTTTAGACTTAGATTTTTTTCTTGTTTGACTTTTAAGACGTGCATTACAACAAATCCCTAGGATATTATATGTGACTCATAATTTCTGAACATCTTTTTTTTTAATTTACAGTAATGTTATATAATCTTAGTGTCCATAATTATTCACTTTCTGGCAGTCTTTTTCACTATTCCCCTCACTCTATGATAAAATTTTTATATTTTGAAATTATGTTGGTATTATACAAAATGTATTTATCACCTAGTTTAATCAGTTCCTCTTCATATGCTTTCATCCATTTATTTCTTATTGTACACATGGAATTTACACTCAACAAGAATGTGGATAATTGACATGTGAAAGTGGGATAGTAAGCAAAGTAGTCATACGGTTTAGGAATGCAAGGGAATTCCAGTCTCTCTGTTTTATTTTTAAAATGTTGCCAAAGGGTTTGATAGTGTCTCTGGTCAGGTAGTTTTTTGCTCAGGTGATATAAATGGTGCCCCTAGAATGGAAATTCTTTGACATAGGATCGGCCAGCTTGCATTGGTGCGCAGTGCCTGTAATAATGCTGTTCAGGCAATAGTCACTCTATAGGTACATTTTAATTGAATAACTACTTTGGATCGATATAGTCGAAGGAAGTCAGAACCTCTACTTTGGAGGGAAAAAGCATAGTGGCTACATTTCTTAGAATGTCATCTGATAGCTTTCAGAGAACTATTTCTTGGTGGCACTGCTTGTCTCAAAAAAGTAAAAATTTGCAGATAGGCGCTTCATTCATTATGAGAGACGGGGGTAACTAGCAGCATTGCTGAGTGGACTTGACATGGAGAAGCCAAACTGTGTGGCCCTCAGAGTAGGTGTTTGTTTGGCTGGTGCCTTGCCTGTTGGAGTATCTCTTAGGAGGCCTGGTCTCAACTTGGTGACAGTTATCCCTGATAAGGGGCTCTGAAAGCATCTGCTTTTGTGCCAGGGGGCTCGGTTGCTGTTTTGCACAGGTGCCTGTGAACACTGGCCTGAGAGAGTCGGTAAGATGTGGCGGCAGGGCACACTGGACTGCCGTGATGGATTAAAGTCATTCCCATCATCAGGGATTTTTTAAAATACTCTACAATTTTTTATTGATTTATTTTCTCACTGCTAAATGGCTTAATAATTTTCTGCAGGAGGAACAGCTGAAATCTCATGAAAGCAAGCTGAAGCAGATTACCACCGAGCTGGCCGAGCATCGCTCGTATCCCCCAGACAAGAAAGTTAAAGCCAAGGAGATCGACGAATACAAACTGAAAGATCACTATCTGGAGTTTGAGGTATATTGAACCTACATGTAGTAAATGGCTAGACCCAGGTTATTCTCTGATTTTTCCATGAAGCATATTTTTTACAGTTACTGTCACTGTGGGAATTGGCTCTGGCTCGGGAGCTCTGGGCATGCTCCAGGTCATGGTGACCCCTCATGTTCATGATTCTATTTAAGCTTCACACAAACATCAAAGGATAACTGTCAGTTTATGTGCTCCAAAGCAACTAGCCTGGCTGGTTGGAATAGCATGTGCCTGCTGCCAGAAGGAAAACAACAGTAGATGGACATGCTGGGGTGAGCAGCTGCTTTCTATGTTTCTGCGTCTCTTCCAGCAGAGTTTGAGTCAAAAAAAGTAGAGTGGAGGAAGTGAGCTCTCGGGTGACATGAAGCGTCAGCTTCTTCCTGCTCGTTGTTGCTGTTGGGCAACACCAATGCATTTGTCCTCTGCCCCTTCCTGCCCTTCAGAAGGAAACTGGGAGATGAAGTTGTGGTACATCCATATATTATAGCAAGTATGGTTATTAAAAAGAATGGGGAGGATCCATAAACTCTGGAAAGACAGAATATTTTAAAGTAAGCTGAAAGGAGTGTATATAGTAAATGTTACCTTTAGCTAAATTTTCTCCAAAATTAGACAGTGTCAGAGTTCCACAGGATCCTCTGACTCTCCGTCTTCAGCTGCCACTTTAACACATTTAAAGTGTCTTTTTTTTAAAGTAGATAATATATAGTCCAAAATGAACAATCAATTATTTTGTAAGTTTTCACATACTTTTTTTTTCTGTTGGGTGTGCTGGATCCATCGTTAGCTAAGCTTTTTCATTGAAGCTCTAGTCTGTTTTACGTCCCACCATCACCTCCTTCATTCCTCTTTTACCATCCTGTTCCCTGCCTGGGCTTAAAACTTAGAACCATCTCAGCACCCTCCTCCTGGTCCACGCGGTCCCTCAGAGTGGAATCAGGAGCCGAATCCTGGTGCTCTGCCTCTGCTGGGCCTCGCAGCTGCCCTTCCTCACCGTGGGCATTGCTTTTATACTTCCTCTGCTCACGTCCCAGGTTTCTCATGTCTCCCCTGAACCTGGTGGTTGCCTTCTAACTGTGTCTTCAGTTCATCCTCCATACTCCTAACACTCGGTTTTCTAAGGCTCAACCCAGATGATGGCATTCCTCTATTTTCCCCTACACCTCCCTACACAGTTTACCTTCTGAATAAAGTCCCAATCCTTAATCTGAGAGGATTTGGGTTCTGGGCTCTTTTTCCATGACAGTCCATGTGTCAGTCACATTTCTGCCCACTCTCTCCAAACACTCCTCTATGCCTTTGTTCATCTGCTTTCCCTGCCCCAAATGTTCTTCCCCTCATCTTCATTCCTGAAAGTCCTGTTCATCTTTCAAGATGTATCCCAAATCCCTCCTTTGGAAAGCCTTCTCTAAGTCTGCTCGTTGGGTTTAATCTGTTCCGGTCCTGGCCACAGCTGGCTTTATGTTGAAGTGACTTCACTATGCTTTGTGTCTACATCGTGGATCCCATAACATCTCCCCCGCAGGACGGTGAGGCCTTGCAGTGCAGGGACCTCAAGTTCACTTCCCATCTGTGCTCTGCACTGGCTTGTCGAATTAGACAGGATTTCATGAAAGCTTAAAGAAGTCTCTTCCTGACTTAGACAATTTATGCTGTAAAACGTGACATTTGATCCAATGCAAACCTATGTTCTAGTTTCCTTCATGGTCAAGCAAGTCCTTGCTCTGGGCAGATGAAGAGAAATCTTTCTTTTATTAAAGGTATAAGTTTATTAGCAAAAACTGTGGAAGCCTTACCATCAAAAGACTTGAAAAAATGTTTTCTAAAAAAATCTAAGCAGCTCCTCTTTCCTCAGGCCTGTTCATTCTTGGGAAGGGGAGCTCTCAAAAAGCAACCATAATTCTTCACACTTCCAAAGGGCTTTCAGCTGTAGGCCCTTCTAGTTTCACACGTGCTAATTAAACTTCCCAACACCTCAGTCCCTGCTTCCAGCACCGGACACCTTGCTTTGCACCCTTGACTCTGAAGGCTGAGAGCCTGTCCCCAGGAGTGGGGGTGGCTGCAGGACCACGGCGAAGTTGCCACTGCTGGAAGCACTTCCTGCTTTGAATCTGCTGTGGTGCCCCTTTTCTGAAAATGTAATCCAGCAAGAGCCAGCATTTTCATTTTCTGATGTGAACTTAGACCAAGCTGGGTGGGGATAAGTCCTGTTTTGATCAAATTGTCACCTCAAGGAGCCCTAAGATTGCATTCCAGGACCCTTGGCTAATTAAAGTCAGACTCATCTGCTAGTATGTCAAGCACCTGGGATTGGTCTGTCACGTTGCATTAACCTGTGTCTGCCACGAAGGTAGAAGTGTGCCTCATTTTATAGATGTTTATCTAAAAGGTTTTTGTAAAAGTAATCCTTTTGTTAAGGTGAATCATTATTTTTCACTATCTTAAAATTGAAGTAGTGTATCTTGTGGGGTCCACTTCACTATTGTTTGAGCCACCAGAATTTGCTGTCCTTTGTGTGCCCATGGAAGTCTTTGCATAGCACTAACTTCTTTGCCTTATAAGCAACATTCCCTGAGCAGGCCACTTCATTCCTTGAGTAGGGGTGTGAGAGTTATTGACCATTTTGTATATTTTGTTCACCACTCTGTCCTCAGCTTCTAGAACATGGACTGAGGGCTCAATACATCCTATTTGTTGAATGGATGAAATGTTATTATTGTGTATAAAAGATAACATCAGAGGAAGCAGTTCTCTGAGAAAGCTTAGTAGCTCCCCTGAAAACAAATCTGACAGGAAGGGGAGAACACAGAGCCTGCAGTTCAGTGGGAACCCCACATGGGCAGCGACAGGAAGGGGAGCTGTAATCCTGCCCCTTGTCTCCATGGAAGGCTCACAAGCAGGAATTAGCTTTCTCACCTATTCCTGCAGCAAGGGCCTCCCTGGGGTTTCAGAGCAATTCTTACAGTTTTCACATCTTCATAAGGAAAAATGCATTTATTTTATTAGAACATAAAGCCATTGTAAACATAAGCACCGGGGATGGTTCCTAACTTTATGCGTTTCAGTTGTTTATGTTACAAGTTGTTTTTTGAGTACGAACAGTCCTTCATGGTGGGCCAAATTCACAGCTCTTTCTATGCTTTAGAATTTCCCAAACCCTAACTGACAGTAAATAATTAGAAATTCTGGTAAATAAGTAGGTAAAGGGTTTTTTGTGTTTGTTTTTTTTTTTAAGTCTACAGAGAGCAACAAGACTTCCATCTCTCTTAGCATTAGCCTCTTAGAAAAAGATTCACTTTTGCTTAAAGCAGCAAACCTCACACAGAATGGGCTATGATTGACCAAATTCGTGCCTCCTTCTGTGTTGATGGTTAATTAGCGGGGAGGGGAGTTGTTTGCGTTTGAGTGACTCCGGCCCCATGCTGTGGCTGTTACTTTGTTAGAAAGTTCACTTGGGATCTGGTCTCACTGTTGAAAGGGTTGTTAGGCATCACAAGTTCACATTAAGAAGCTCATCATCATTTCCCAGTTTCAAAAAATCAGTATCGGAACTAGCCTCACTTCCTTATAAATTAACTTATTTCTACATCATTCACTTCCCATTTCACTTTAAAATGTTTGGATTCATCTCCATGCTTCCGGTGCTTTTGGAAATTTATCAAGATGTGGGACAGATGGATGTTTGTATTGGAAATAAAAACTTAAAAAGTTCCAGCCAGTCAAAGCACCGTGGGTTGAGCTGGGCCAGGAAACTCCGAGCCCTTGAAGAAACAGCCCTTTAAAGAAATTCCCTTGATAACACTGTGGTTGGCCTCAGAAATTTGGCTTTATGTTTCTTCAGCTTTAAACACAACAGCAATTAGAAATTGAAGATACTGTTTGCTCCAGGATGTTATTAATGTAACATTTAAGATGTTTTCAGTGGCTTAAGTAATTAATTCTGAGACCTGAGTAGGGAAGAGGAGACTGTGTAGCAGCCCAAACCTTTTAAAAACATGACTGGGCTGTAAGAGGCTTATTGAAGAGGGGTCACTGAGGGTCAGCATAACAGAGGCTCCCGCGCTTGATTGTAGTGCTGGTAGAAGACTGGCAGCCAGCACATGTGAATGAATTTTATGTGGCCAGCAGACCTAATGTCAACATGTTTTCTTTGGCCAACTCAAGGCTGTCTTTGTTTTCATTGTAATTTTAACGCATTTACGGAAGACAAGCAGTCTCCTCCCCACCACTCCCTATTGCTCATTTGTGTTGTTGGCCTGGCCCTGAAGGCATTTGAATTTGCCATCCCTGGTGCAGAGGCTGCAGCCAGCCACAGCTGCTTTGTTTGTTAGTTAGCTCTTTGAACTTGGGCTTTGGAATCAACTGTCCCTTCATGGTTAGAAAGTGGATCCTTCCAGGTATATGTGTTTTCAGTTCCAATCCAGCAGGAAAAGAAAGTCCTTCCCTGATGGGGTAACCCAGATGCAGAATCAAGTCCCCTTGGCTTAAGGGGCGAGAATGCAGCCCACTGCCTTTTGCCCCTTAATTTCAACATGGAGTAGCATATGCTTATGGCTTAAGAACAGACTCATACCAGCCACATGGCTAGGAAATCCAATTTTAGAAACAACAAATGTCCACTATAACAAAACATATAAATGTCTTGGGACGTAATATTTTAAATCTAGAAAATCTAGGACATTCTTGAGGCATGGTGCATCTTTTTCTGAATTTCAGTTTTTGGTGGCATATAAAATGGCATGATTTCTTCTGAAATTGACATATTTGAGAATGAGAGCACATTCTGTTCAGCGTCATTAGGGAAACTCAAAACTGCTCATATCCAGAAGTGCACATAATATAAATTTCTAGTTGCAAACCATCGATTTTATTGTTGGGTTGTTTGTTGCATGGTGGGTGGATGGGTGGTTTGATGTATTTCTTTTTGAACAAATTCTCTAGTTGTGATCTTAGCTCTGTTTCCTCAGATTGTTCATTTTTTATTTGTCAACATCAGATAAGTAATTTTCACATTACAGACCACTTTTCCTCTCACAGAAGCAGAGTAAGGGCATATCTCAATACAGTGCCAACTGTCACAGGCAAATCCCCCTCAGAAACAAGATGATAAACTATTAATTTTTAAGTGGCCTTGCTCATGAAAGTACAAGGATAGCAGTTACCACCTTTTCCCTCCCTAGTGAAAGCAAGGGAGAAGTCCCATTAACTTACTTAGAGAAGATTAGTGCAAGTCTTGGTCTTAGTAACCGGGTCTAGCCTGGAATCCAGGGCGATCTCTACAGAAAACATCACAAAGGTATGTGTCTGGATCTGAAAAGCTAAGACATTCCAGATTAATAGAATTCTTGGGGAAATTTAAGAATTTTCTTTTGTGAGTGCTGAGTGTTATGAGTCAAACACTAAAGAACTGGGATCAGTAATTGTCTGGGCACTCAATGTGGCTAATAATCGAGACAGTTCTTGCATTGCCATTTGGAATTGCATTTTGCGTAACATGATGAAAGAGGGCTAAGAAGCTCTGGATTTTAATCTGTAAATGATGATGTGTGCTTTTGGAGGAAGGAGAAGCTTAGTAACAGGACCCTTTGAATCACCTTTTAAATAGATGATTGAAAAGAATTAGGGCCATACCTGAGAAGGCAGAATAAACAGCCAGTCAGGTGACTTGAAATGACTCCCTGTCTTTTTTAAATCCCTCCTTATGCCTGAAACATCTGCTCTGATAGGGGTCACTGCTTTGGGTTAAGGTATTGTCTGCAGGAAAAGGGCAAATATTTATAGAGATAAAATAGTAAAATTAGGGAGAGGACTAGTCCGAGAGTTAAGGAGGCCGTTTTAGTCTTATCCTTGGTGTGTTGTTACATAGTTCTCTCTGGGCCTCAGTTTTCTGGCTATAAAAATGAGGTGGGATTGGGTAAACTAACCTATAAGGTCCCTTCCAACTCTCTATTTTTGAAGAGAGAGATGTATTAACACCAATTAGGATATTAGATTAACTCACTCTCATGAAGATCCCTAAGGGTGTTAAAATCAGAGAATTTTTCGATTGGGGGATGCCAGGCGTCTAGACCATCACTACCCGACAGAGAGGCATTGCAAGCCTCATCTGTAATTCTAAATTCTCTAGTAGCTGCATTTCAAAATTAAAGGAAACAGGTGGAATTAATTGTAATGAGATTTTTTTAATTTAACGCAGTATATCCGAAATGTTATCATTTCAATGTGTAATAAGTATAAAATATTGAAGTATTTTACATTCTTTTTTCTTACTAAGTCTTCACAATTTAGTGTATATTTTACACGTAGGGCTTAAGTCAGTGCAGACTAGCCACATTTCACATGCTCTGTAGCTACGCAGGGCGAGTGGCTACTGCGCTGGCTGGCACACGTATAGACCAGACCATGCTGTCTGCTCAAAAGTCAGCCAGGTTTGGAAGGCCTGATAACAGGGCTGGGGACAGGTGTTACACTTGATTTAGGAGGTGGGAGCTGAGCTAACACCCAGCTGTTGTGCCCCTGTGAGGCTTTACGGCGGTATGCGGACGGCCTCCACCCCGATTTGGCAGTGCCTCTGCGGTACTGGATGTTTGATGTTCTGATTGTTATTTCTGCGTGGGCATAGAAGAGGAAGCCCACCCTGTGTGAGTGACGGCCTCCACCCCGATTTGGCAGTGCCTCTGCGGTACTGGACGTTTGATGTTCTGATTGTTACTTCTGCGTGGGCATACAATGAAGAGGAGGCCCACCCTGTGTGAGTGATGTCGCCTGCAGCCTTGTCATGTACTTTTTCACGTCAGGAACTTGTGAGATAGGAGCAAACCAAATATGTTTCCCTCACAAGGAAAGCTGTCATGCAAACAATATGAATCACCTCCTTCCTGGTTTCTTGGACTTTAAGTGACCCACCCACCCCCACCATCTGTTGGTTTGCTGGCTGCTAGTGCCCAATCCTTCCCTGGGTTCACTCTGGTATCAAAGCATCGAAAGGAGTATGTGTTTTTGGTTTTTGTTTTATTTTTACTCAGACTACTTTATCTCTGTCTAACTACGTTAGATTTCTTCCTACTGTTTTCTAGACGAATCTGCATGCTTTTGATGTAAGAGTTTTAAAAACTTGTTTAAGTACCTGATCTGAGATGATGAGGCTTTTTGCAGGGAGCAAACTATTGAGGTTCTTTAGGTATATCTAGTTCAAAATTACTCAATAGACTTATAGTGCAAATTTTAAATGTTTCCAAAATTTTTTTCCGAGAAATATTAGAGAAAAAAATCACATACAAACCAAGAGATGTTTGCTCTAAGAACTCTAGCACAGCATGCATTGGAAGGCTAGCAAGTGGTTCCACTCGTGACATAATCTTCTTGCAGGAGCACTCAGCAACTTGTCCACTCGTGTCCCTGCTTGAGGGGCAACTCTCTCTCTCACACACACACACACACACACACACACTAAAGAATGTGCAGGGTACTTCCACAGTAGGTCTCTTCCCTGACCAGACCTGACCTTTGGTAAAATTGGGAAATATGTAAATCATTGCCTACGTTTCCCATTTCTGATCAGTGCCCTCTTCCCCACCTGCTAGTTCACGTTTTCCTCCCAAAGATCAGTACAGTGTCTTCTTCCATATATCTTGCTTCAAGGAGCTCTCACCTGCTTGGAGAATCCTGGAAGATTTATAGCTGGAAAGTGGCCCCATGCCTTCATTCTGCCCATGTGGAACCTGAGACCTAGAGGAACTTAAAGCCCGGTCGCTCAATGTTCCGACTCCACAAGTTGGAAAATGCTTCACCGAGACAGGCTCAAAAAGATCGTAGCTTATGGTTTTTCCCACTTAAAGAGACGTTTGACCGGGTAACACAGAAGGTGTGAAACTGCTTTAAGCTCAAAAGCAATTAATAAATCTTGGGGATGAAATGTCATGGGAGATCGTAGGTAAATAGTTTAGAGCAAAGGTCTCTTGAAGCCTCCTCAAATCCTACTTTAAAAATTTCCTTGGGGGGCCCTGGCCCAGTGGCGCAGCGGTTAAGTTCACACACTGTGCTTTGGCGGCCTGGGCTTCACCAGTTCGGATCACGGGTGTGGACATGGCACTGCTTGGCAAGCCATGCTGTGGTAGGCATCCCACATATTAAGTAGAGGAAGATGGGCATGGATGTTAGCTCAGGGCCAGTCGTCCTCAGCAAAAAGAGGAGGATTGGCAGCAGATGTTAGCTCAGAGCTAATTTTCCTCACAAAAAAAAAAATTTCCTCAGAAGACAGACCCTGTCCCCTGATGACTGCATTGTCCTTTTTGGAGCCATAGGTCTGTGACAAACAAGCTGTAGTGAAGAATTCTGGGAATGTGCTTCTGAGGGATACCTTGTAAGACTTAGGGAAGTCAAATACAATCAGAAGTGTAAACAAAACATAGACTGAAGAATTAAGAGCATGACCTGTATAAAAGTATTGTCATAGCAAACTAAAATTTTGTTTTAGACGTGAGTTCCACAAGGAAAACTTCAGTGAGAGACAGACTTTTATCCCACAGAGTTAAATTTAGCCCCTTATCCAGGTAGCAGTATTTCTCCAGCTCAAATGACTTATCCTGGGTATGTAGAAACTTAACTTCATGTCCCTGTGTTTCAAAGGACAATGTTTTTTCTATTTTGCTGAACAGCACTTTTTAATCCCATTAATCCAATCAGGGTGGATTTTCTTTGTTAGTTAATTTCTTTTTTTAAAGATTGGCACCTGAGCTAACAACTGTTGCCAATCTTTTTTTTTTTTTCCTGCTTTTTCTCCCCAAATGCCCCCAGTACATAGTTGTATATTTTAATTGTAGGTCCTTCTAGTTGTGCCAAGTGGGACGCCGCCTCAGCATGGCCTGACCAGTGGTGCCATGTCTGCACCCAGGATCTGAACTGGCGAAACCCTGGGCCGCCGAAGCAGAGCGTGAACTTAACCACTCGGCCATAGGCCAGCCCCCGTTAGTTAATTTTATACTTGGCTATTGCCAAAGCCCTCACCCAAGGCCAAGCCAGATGGGGCCCTGGGAACAGGCATAACCAGGGCCCCCAGAGCCAGAGGCTGTGCATGACAAACCTTTGTCGGATCACCTCCTTGACAGGTGGAGCCGGACAATTCGCTTCTTAAATTTTCCACCTAGAAAACAAAATGTGTACTGATCTCTAAGTGAACTTTGTGGACTTTTAAAAAACAAATTCTGGGCTCAGTTTTTAAAAAAAGACAAAAATTTGGCTACTAATACAGGCTGGGTTTATAGAAATGATTTTGAGAACTAGAGAAGCAACGTGTGAAGAATGAGAGGGGTAGCAGTGTTTTAAAAATTGTTCTCAGGGGCCAGCCCAGTGGCTCAGCGGTTAAGTGTGCACTTTCCGCTTTGGCAGCCCGGGGTTCGCCGGTTCGGGTCCCAGGTGCGGACATGGCACTGCTTGGCAAGCCATGCTGTGGTAGGCGTCCCACATATAAATTGGAGGAAGATGGGCATGGATGTTAGATCAGGGCCAGTCCTCCTCGGCAAAAAGAGGAGGATTGACAGCAGTTAGCTCAGGGCTAATCTTCCGCAAAAAAAAATAATAATAATTAGTTCTCAGCAGGAATTGAGAATACCCCTCCCTAGCAGCCCAGAGACGGCAACATTGCCTGTGAAGGTAAGGGCACCACAGGGGTCTGCCTGCTCAGTCCAGGCCACCAGGTGGGCTCTGAGAGGCGTAACAGGACCAGGAGTGGGGACTCCACTGATAGCCATTCCGCTCTCCTTCCTCTCAGGGCCTGAGGCAGATCTCCTTAGGGGCCGTGGAGTAGGGCTGAGTTGCCACCTGGCGAAGCCCAGAGGCCACAGGAGCCCCTGGGTGGGGAGGATGGAGCAGCAGAATGGAGGGATGACTCTTGCAAAATGCTCTCTACAAACTCAGGTCCTTTTTGTCTTTCTCAGGGCTTTTTTACTTCTGCTTATATTATTATATAAAAGTAAGCTTTTTATTTTGAAGTTGTTTTTTTTAAATTTAAGTCACAAAGTGCATTTAGGGAACAGTAGAGCAGAAAGGTAGACTGAAACGAAAGAATGGAATTTACACTTCCTCGGGCTTTCCCACGAAGCCACAAATACAAACTATACAAACTGAAAATGGGTGTACTTGCCAAAGTTAGGCAGTGCGTTACCACTGCATGCTGAAGCCTGATATGGGAGTAGCACAGGAAAAAACACTTTAAAATTTGCGTTTAAAGATGTAAATCCTAGCATAGCATTCAGATAACAACTTATAGAAAGCACTGTTTTGAACGTAATTGCTTTCTTAAGTTAGCAGGTGGTGGTGGGTGAAGCAGCTGGTCAAGGAGGCAGTCTCTGCAAGTCAGCTCTCCCTCAGCCTGTGGAGCCGGCACGCCGGGTCTGAACAAGCAGTCACTTCAACAGCTGCTGCTTGTTTTGTTTGCTTGTTTTTTATTTTTTGGTTTGCTTCTTTGTTTTCCAGTGTAGAGATGTAGGAGCAAAAAGCGTTTTGCTATGTGTGTGTCAAGCTTTCTCCCCATTTCATTTTAAGATGGCTTTTTACCCTGTCTGCATGAGAAGGGGAATGTCAGCAGGAAATGTATTCAGGATCTGATTGCT
This sequence comes from Equus asinus, assembly GCF_041296235.1. NCBI lineage: Eukaryota > Metazoa > Chordata > Mammalia > Perissodactyla > Equidae > Equus > Equus asinus. Next base: position 212,003 of record NC_091816.1, on the reverse strand, counting down.
GGAGCAGAGAGGTCTGAATGCAAAGGGCAGCGCCAAGCTAAAATTGCCAGTGCAGTCTTATTTTCATTCAGGTTGTTACTATTGTATTCATGTATCAGAGGTCAAAAGGAAATAGTTTTCTATTGAATGAAATAAAAAATGGTATGCAGGGCTCACGAGAAAAGAAACTGCTGAATCAGATGCATGTATATTTATATACGGATGTGATTAAACTTCTTTTCAAATAATATCAATAGTTGTATAGGGGAGGAAAACATTTCCCTTCCTCCTTTCTAGGTTCTTTGGCAGGCCTAATAATTAAATTGACATAAGAGACATGAACAGGAGAAAAACAAATTTAATTTTGTATGTAGGAGCCTGTGAAAATATGAGACTCCCCAAAGTAACCAAGGCAAGCAACTTTCATACTTCTGAGACAAAGAAACAATAAATTTGTGAAGAATTGACAAAACAAAGGGGTTTGGGCTTAGGGTAGCAAATTAGTGAAGAAGCAACAAGGTTTGTTTCCACAGCCGTGTTGGCCTTGAAGTCCCTGTCTCTGGCGGTAAGGGTGCCTTCTGTCCTGCTCTGCGCAGGGCACCTTCACATGCAAATTTATTTCCTGCTTTGGGGGGGACAAAGGAGGGTCAACATGTCTTTCTTGCACCTGCTGTTTCTTAAGTAACTTTCATTCAAAATAATCAGTAGGCCAAAGGGGCCTATTTTAGGGTGACATATTTTGCCCCCTTCAGTTGTGATTTTTTTTTTAGCAAGCAATTAACATTCAACCTAAGCAGCAACTTGCTTGGCCTTAAACACACTATTTTCCATTCCTCCCAGTAGGCATTGCTGCTAGTGAAAAGGGATATTTTTTCCACATATTTGAGAAGTATTTTTATAGGTAATTGAAGACCAACTTAATAAATTAATATAACCAAAAAATGTAATGAGTTACAGAGTGAAGAAAAAACTTTATTTTAGGAGAAAAAGAACGCATTAAGCATTTGAAGTGTCTTTGGCTCTTGGTAATCAAAGAAGGCTTCCTGGAAACAGCAAACCTGAAGGAGAGTAAGAGTGTGAGCTTGCAGAACGGGCAGAACAGTGGAAAGGACGCTGAGATGTCTCTCTGCAGAGAGTAGCTCCTGGGCTTGGATTTGGTAAAATGCCGTCTGAAGTTGTTTTTCTGAGAGTGGAATTAGATTCTGCAGTTACACTGCTAGAAACACATTCACACTGTTGGAGAACTCCTGAGGAAGGAAGCTGAACATACGGCTCTGAAATTTTTTACAATTGATCTGAGACTGAATCAGCTAGCACTAAAAAATCTTTAATGTCATGACCAAAGGCAGCCAATTGTCGCTGAGGCACATCTTCTTCTTCTCAAACCCTCTTTGCCTTTCTTGATGAAAGACACATACCCCAACGGGCTGTGTAATGAAGACTGAAGAATGATTTAGGAAAATGAAGTAATGCCGTACTTATTAGATAGTGGCAGTGTCAACACCAGGCCACCTGACCCCAAGACTTTTCTTTTCACTGCCACAGTGTTTCTCACAGACTCATTTTCTACATCCCGTCTCATTTTTAACATGTCCTGTCTGGAGCTATGTTAATTCTTGCATAATGATTACTTTGTGGCTTGAAATTATATTAATTAAAACATTTAATTTTTTTGTTTTTTCTTCTTCCCTTTTTACCACCTGGTTATGAACATTATTGTCAGGACAAAAGCATAAAACTTTAGTATTGTTATTATTTATTTGTTTAATGTCAGCAGCAGATTCCTTCCTGTGTTAATATTGATGAGGGAGCTTAGAATCATAGGTTAGTATCAAAGTATTTACCCAATGGTAAATGTGATCCTGATAGAGTACATGTAATTAGATATCAGAATGATCATGAAGTGAATGCAGATATAAATAAGCATTGACAAATCCTTATCTTTTTAATGAATGCTTTTGTTAGCAGGGTAAATTTAAAGGCTGTTCTTCAAGACAGAATGAGATCTGGTAACCATCCAGATAGAGAACTACCATAGTCTCCATACAGTGGTTCAGTTTCTCACTTTATCTTTTAAGGTCAAACTGGTTAATAAAACTTTGTATTCAGTTACTACTACATAAGAGATGCTCAGAAAATATGTCTCTGTTTTACGAACCACAAAGGTAAGGTATAAACTGATGCGGGGTCGGTGAGCCGAGGAGTCGAAAGAAAGATTTCTTAGACTCTCAAGATCTGGCAGTAGTGCTCTTTTATTTAGAGAATAGTGTGGAATAGCATGGGGACAGGACCCATGGGCAGTCAGAGCTTCTGCTGCCGCCGCTTCTGCTGCCCCTGCTGGCATGGGGACAGGGCCCATGGGCAGGCAGAGCTGCTGCTGCTGCCCCCGCTGGCATGGGGACAGGACCCATGGGCAGGCAGAGCTGGTGCGTGGGGACAGTACCCACGGGCAGTCAGAGCTCCTGCTGCTGCCCCGAGTTGAGGGTTAGGGCTAAATTTAAGGCATAGGTATATGATTCATCTCTTTACAAGACAAAGGAAAGAACATGAAAAAAAGTTAAAATGGTATCAGTGCAGGTGGGGTCTGGTCATTGAGTGATCCCATGACTTTTAGACAAGAATCAAATCGGATTAAGTACAGGTTAGAAAGGTTAGACGCCACCACCCTAAACCAGTTACATGAGATTGCCAGACAGCAACCAACTTAAGTTCTTGCCTTCCCCATTAAGAGCTTCTAGAGATAAGACCATTCCCCCTTCTTCCTGGCAGAGAGGGAGACATCTTCACAGATAGAGGTTTCCCTTAGAAATGTAAATGTTTCCCAACAAAGGGGCAAACAAATTCCACTCCTTGGAGCCTGAATCTCATCTGTAGTTTTAAAACTAACCAGCCTAAAAATCCTCATCATAAGCCATTTTAAAATTAAGCAGCCTAAAAATCCTCATCATAAACCATTTTAAAATTAAGCAGCCTAAAAATCCTCATCATAAACTACTTCTCTTTCTCTGTGGAGAGAGTGCCCCAGTCTTAAGCATGCAGCCTGACCCTCCATGGGCTGTGCAGGGTTTGCCGTGCGTCCTGACAGCCACAGTCAAGTGGATGTGGGTGTGGGGAGGACATGGACAGGTCTTTGCTGAGTGGCGGCTCAAGCCTCAGTGCTGCCACACAGTGTCAGACCTTAGTGTTTTTGTGAAACATGGCAATGGTGTGTAGGGGAGGAAGACATTTCCTCTACCCACTCTAGGTCCTTCTGCTGGCCCGGCTACAAATTAAATTCACATGAGACAGAATAACAAGAGAAAATTAAACAAAGCTTTATAACATGTATAGCATGGGAGAGACCCAGAAAAACTGAGTAACTCATCAAAATGGTGGAAGCCCTCCCCTTAAATACCATCCTCAGCTAAAGACAAAGGAGGGTGTTGGGGGCAGGGAGGGTCAGTTGCAGGAGATTACCAGACAAGCACAGTAAACAAGAGTCAGGTTATTATGCAGATTTAAGTCCTTGCCTTCCGCATTGATAAGAATTTCTAGAGATAACATCATCCCCCCTTCTTCCTGGTACAGAGAGGGAGACACCTTTATAGATGGATATTTCCTTTACAAATGTAAATTTCTCTTTACAAAGGGTTAAATTCTGCTTTTCAGAGTTTCTCTCATGTCTGCAGTTTTTAAAAGTAACCAGCCCCAAATAATCCTCATGCCAAAGAGACATTTCTTGGGGTGGCCAATTCCAGTCCCCCACAGGTGGAACACTGAAGGTCAAAGTATGTCTCCTGACGCACTGGCTGAGGAACTCATCAGGCATCTACCTCTACGTCTATATCCATGTTATTTTTATTTTTCTAGAATTTGTCATATTGGGAGTTCAAAATGTTTTCTGCTAGATATGAGAAATTTTATTTTCTTATATTCGTTCTTTCCATGCATACATTCATCAGATGTTTACTCAGTGTGTACTGTGTCTTCTCCGTGCTGGGGATACATTAGTGCACAAGAACGAAGGCCCCCTCGTGCAAGTGCATGCTGGTACTGGCACGGTGAAGATAAGCAGGATTCTTTTGTAAATGAAGTCGAAGGCTGATGGTGAGAAGTGCGGAGGAGAAAAATGAAGCCATAAACAGCAATAAAAGTAGGTGTTTTTTTAGATTTGGATTGCCAGGGGAAGGCCTCAGTGTAAAGGTGACATGTGAGTGAAGAGGGAAAGAGGTGAAGGAGGGAAGGGAATAAGCCCTGTGGATTCCTGGGGGAGGTGATTTTTGGGCAGTGAACAGCAAGCACCAAAGGTCCTAGAGAGGAGTGCGTCTGCTGCATTCAAGGAGAGCAGGAGGCAGAGTGGCTGGCGACAGTGAGCACCAGGAGAGCACCGAGAGATTAGACCAGAGAAGGGCGAGGAGGGTTGGCACAGGTTAGGGGTTTTTAGGCCATTGTAAGGATTTGAGGTTCGGAAGGACTTTTAAGAATGAGAAGCCACTGGAGCTTTTTGAGCAGAGATGACAGGCTCTGACTCACCTTTAACAGATGACGTCTTTTGGGAAGAGTGTGCGTGAGGGGCAAGGGCGGAAGCCAGGAGACCAGTTAGGCGGCTATTGCAATAATCCAGGTGCACGATGCTGGTGCTTGGTCCAGCCTGAAGGCGTGGAGATGGTGAGAAATGGTGTGACTCTGAGTATGTTCTGAAGACAGGAACAGGACTTGCTGACAAAATGGATGTGGGGTATTAGAGAAAGAGAAAACTCAAGGGCTGAAGTTTTTATTGTCAAATTTCATTCTTCAGGATTTTAGACGTGTCTCTAAGCCTGCTCCATAAATACTAGAATACCAGTCATTCCGTAACTGGTATCGAACTCTCAGTTTTTGGTTAACTCCTCCACTCTCCTAGACATCTTGCATGTTGTAGGCTTATAGGGAAGAACTGAGAGCACTGGACTCCAGCGCCCGTAGAGGTTAAGCAATTGATATAAAACTACTAATGAAATAATAAAATAGCCATTGATTTAATATTCATTATGTGACCACAGAATGGCCTATAGTGGATAATGTCCGTCAATAATTTGTCAAATATTCAGAGAAAACCCAACAAAGCTATATAACACCAGTGCCTATTAATCAAGCATATTTTTTCCTAAATAAAATTGACAGGAACAGCATGTACAACTCAATTGGGATATTTTTTTATGAGTGAGACCAAGCTGAGTTTTGACCATTTTATTAGCTAAGAATGCTTTTGGCTGCAGATAACAGAAAACTTGACTAAGTGTTTAAACAGTGTAAACATTTTTTATCTCACTTAAGAAAACTGGAAGCGAATGGTTATTGGCTGCTAAGTCTTGCCATTAAGGATGTATGATCTTTCTAAATTTCCAATTTGCTATTCTTGGCACATTGGCTTTTTTGTTTTCATGCTTATCATTTTATGGTCTCAACATGGCTACCTGAACTCCAGACATTCTGTCTCCCACCTTCTGTCAGGATAGCAAAAGCTGTCACAAAAGTACCCTCGTCAACTTCACCTTACATGTCATTCGTCACATCTAGGCCACATGGCTGCAAGGTTGACTGGCAAAGCAAGTAAGGGTTATCATGTCTGGTTGCAACCATGATGTCTGTCCTGGGCCTGGGCACATTGACGTCCTCAATAAAAATCACAGTTCCATTAGTGTGAACGAGGCTGCTGGGGATGCGCACACAGTGTCTGCCACATTGTCCTCCAGCTTCCCTGGCCAAGATTGACCATTTGAATATGAGCATCAGGTTTTCAGTCTCTGAGCTGGTGCATCATAGACTTAAAATGTGGTTTACAAATAACACTTGCTGCTGCTTCTCTGCTTTTCCTTACCAGCTTTAACTTAAAACTTACATTTCACAACTGATCTTAGAAAAATGATAAGAATTCTGTCTTCTCTGAAAGGAGGAAGGGAAATAAAACCCCCCAAAGATTCCACATGGTTGCCTAGGTAGGAAGAAGTATGACCTTCCCACCCCCAAAAAGGAGAAAACCAGGAGAGAGCCGTGAAGCCGGGACTTTTACAGCTGTGTTCATCCCCATGCTCTTCGGGGCTTCGCTCAGAGCTGTTGTTCTGTGCTAGGAGCAATCTTTTCTTGGCCCCGAAGCCTCTGGAATGAGATCCACATACTTAGATGAGTCTCTTGTCCCAGAGGGTGTGGTTGGAAGCAGTGCCACAGAAGAGCTCTCAGATCTGGGGTGCGTTCTCTTAAAGGACTGTGAACAGGCATTTGCTTTGGCTTCAGAGAACGGCAGCAAGCAAAGCTCTGTTACCAGGTGTCGCAGCCTCTGCCCTGAGAAGCTTTGTAGCTCAGAATAGAGCACGGACCCTTGGAAGCTCATAAACCCCTGGGGATTCCTTGTCCTCGTTTCTCTTCCAACAGCCGAGCTCTCCTCCCTTCCCGTCCCTTTCACCTTGTTTGTCTTCTCTTCTGATGAGTCACGAACGTACTGCTCCTCCTCTGTGCTGACCTTTTGTTTGTTGATTAACACACTGATGTAATTTATTGAAGGCTACAGTTTTGCAGCTGGAGCTATAGAACGAATGGATGAAATAGTTTTCTTTCATGTATTTTTCAGATGAATTTTCCTGGTAATATCAGTTTCTTCGAAGACTAGTAGAAAACTGGCCTTATCACCTTCTCTCATTTTGTTCCCTTTCAAGTCACCTCAAAAAATTATCCTTCATCCCCCTTTCACTGTATAAATGCCCCAGCTTTGTGAAATAGCATGCCTTACAGTGGTGGTCTGAATCTATTTTTAAACTGCTTTTAGATCGTTTTACTAAACCTTGTTCATATTGGGAGTAATCCTTTCCTCCATTTTAATCTTGTCACCAAGGCAGGTTAGAGACAGATTTAGTAATAAATTCCTAGAATGACTAGAACTTTCAAACTAGTATGCCCTTTGGATATTGTCTAGTTCAATCGTCTGATTCACTGATGCACAGACTAATGTGTAATACTGATGACATATTTTTTTATTAGCAGATGCCCTTCTTAAACCCTTATGTAGCTTTCTGAGATAAGTTTAGTCTTTTATTCTTTTACTTTGTTACCTCTTTATTAGACTTAGAATGTGCATCAATTAGTAATGCTTTCAGCTGCAATTAACAGTACCTGAGAAAAAGTGGCTTAACCCCTAAGGATATTTATCATCCATACTTAACAGGGTATTCAGAGGTAGTAGGGAATCTGAGAGTTGGATCCAGCTCACTGAGTCATCAAGAACCCAGGCTCTTTCTGTCTTTCCAATTTTCCTCCGGCCTAGCTTGTTGTCCTTTGTCTTCACACCTGCTGCCCCCATGTCACAGGGCGCAGCTTTAGGAAACGCACCTATGTCAAGGAAAGAGTAAGAGTGAGGGGCTAGCACCAGTGGCTTCTCCTCTAAATCCTGTCCGTTTAATCAGGGAGCAAAATACCTTTCCAGAAGCACCCCAATACACTTCTCCGTACATCTTATTGACCAGAATATCACATGGCCCCACTTAGCTGCAGGAGGGGCTGGGGAAGTATGGGGTTTTATCAACCTTTGCAGTGGGAGGGACATTGGAGGAGAGGGGTTTGAGAGTGGCTTTTGATTGGCCAAACCAACAGTGTCTGTCAGAGTAGTCATCCTAAACACTGCATTCACCTGTATCTTTTCCTGCCCATTCACCCAAAACTTACGAGCATCGGCCCTCGAGTCAGACTTCCAGAGTTCACATCCCAGCTTCACTTCGTTGCTGACTCTGACTTGAGGCTTCCCTCTGCTTGTGTTTCCTTTACTGTAAGACAGGGTTAATAAGACACCAATTCCATATGATGATTACATTAATGGCCTGAAGTTAGCACGTGGCACTCCATAAATGTCATCATCGCCACCCACCAAGGCTTAGCACTCCCACATAGATACCAACCAAGCCCAGAGCAAGCTTCATGACTGGCAGTTTTTTCCCACTTTTGAACAAAACAACTTGAAAGAGTAGCTTCAAGTAGCTTGAACTTCATAATTACTAACTTAAAAGTGAGATATACAAAATCTCAACCTGATTAGAAAAATCCCTAAAAGATTTCCAGTCATAACAGAATTTGCCTACCTTTATTGGGATGATTTATAACTGCCACGTTTCTTTATTTAGAAATAAAACACTTTAGGCCTTCTGTAAATCCTTTATGTATTCAAGCTGTATGGTGAAAGACTTATTTTGATTTGAATCCATCAAATCAAGAATCTGAGACTCTTCTGTAATCTGCAATATATATATAATAGTTCTATAGAGTGACTCAGCTGGAAACTTTAAAAAAAAAACCAGCACCAAGTAAAGTTAGAGACAGAAATCTCTGCAGTGTCTTCTCAGTTAGACAGGAGAATCCAGGAGCTGTTTAAACATAGGAGATACTCAACAGATAGCTGTTGATGAAAAAAAATTTGTAGAATGCAAAAACATCAGGAAATAATTTCAAGTTTTCCAGGAAACCATAGTACTCTAGAATTTGGTAATCCTAGCATAAAAGCAATGGCGAGAACCCCAGAGCAGCTTCTAGAAAGAATTGTGGTCTTATAGGGGACTGGAGAGTAGGATCATCATAGACTCATAGGGGAGTCTTTGCAGAGCTACAGGAGCAGGAAAGAAAGTAAGTGACCATGTTCCAGTGAGGGTCAAGTGAGGCCACGGTCCTGGAGGAAGCTCAGGTGACCACAGGACTGAGCCCCGGGAGCCATCCACTCGCCAAAAACCCGAGGTCACAGCTTCCACCCTTCTTGTGCCTGAGGGATCAGGAAGCATGTCTTCCATCTAACAACCCGTAATTCCAAGTTGACATTCCTTCAGAATGCAGAACAAATAAGGACAACAAAAATTCTGTCTTTATTTCTTAAAATTTTTTTTTTCCTTTTGGTGAGGAAGATTAGCCCTGAGCCAGCACCTGTCACCAGTCTTCCTCTTTTTGCTTGAGGACGACTGTCACTGAGCTAACACCTGTGCCAGTCTTCCTCTATTTTGTATGTGGGACACTGCCACATCGTGGCCTGATGAGTGGTGTGTGGGTCCACGCCTGGGATCAGAATCAGTGAACCCCGGGCCTCTGAAGTGGAGCACGCAAACTTCACCACTCTGCCACGAGGCCAGCCCCTTTATTTCTTATCTAAATGAATGGATCCATCAGCCGGTCTCCGGTAGCTGTTGCCCACTTTGGGGAATGAAGTCGAGTCGTCAGCAGCCAGTCCCGTTCTCCAGGTGGTTAACACATGAGTGTGTCGCACATACGCATTTATGAACAGTGTACTGACAGCCATTCTTCTCTGCCTTTCCCTCCAGAAAACCCGTTATGAAATGTACGTCAGCATTCTGAAAGAGGGAGGCAAGGAGCTCCTGAGGAACAGTGAAGGCGAGGCCGCGGGGCTGAAGAAGTCACATTCCAGCCCGTCGCTGAACCCAGACTCCTCTCCCGTCACTGCCAAGGTCAAGCGGAACGTGTCAGAGAGGAAAGATCACCGACCTGAAACAGCAAGCGTTAAGCAAAAAGTTACTTAGAATCCGCCTAGGACCAGGATGCTGGTCATGGGGAATAGAGTTTTTCAAGATCCTTCTGGTAAATCCATGAGTATATTTTAAAAAAAAAAGTCTGTGACTAAATGGTGCATTAGTAACCTTTTCTATTGTATATTTTTGTTAGTTTCTGTACAGATTGTCTCCTTGCTCTTGATTTCTTTGCTTTGATGATTTTTGCTACTTGGTAACTAATGCACCTTTTCTGTGAGGGGAGGGACCACGATTTCAGAATGAAAGCCGTCTCACTTCTCCTTTGGTTTTCTCTTGTTTGCACTCTACTCAGTTGTTTTATGTGTTCTCAAATCAGCTGTTATACTTTTTTTTAAGGTTAAAAAATTTAATCCATTGTGAAACCCTTAACTGGACAAACTTTGTAGTTTAGTGAATTCTAGCCGGAGTTAATAGAAACCTTTATATGTGAAATCTTGCCCGGTCACAGAGGTGGAACCGAGCACTCACAGAGGTTCAGCCGAGAATTACAGTTCTGGGAGTCCAGAGGCCCGCGGGGGTGCAGCTCTACCTGCATCTTAGCGCTTCTGTTGAGGTCGGACCCTGCTGGAAGCAGGCAGAGGGGGTGTGAAGGTCGCAGGACAGGGAGCTCAGGAAGCACTAGCTTGCCAGAAGTGTCGACTCCCTTTCAGCCAAGCAAGGGAAGAGGAAGTGGAATCTTTTCGCTGTTGAAGGTTGCCAGGAAGATGACAGCACGTTCCTGTGGTTCTGTCTAGGACCGTGGGGGCTGCACCAGTGGGCATGTGTGTGGCCTGCAGGAAATTGTCCCCTTGCTCCCACAGGGTCTGGACCAGGGATGCGGACTCCTTCCTGTTGTCACACCCTGCCATCCAGGAATTAGATTCTTTTCTATGTTATATAGGCATGGTGTTATCTCCTGGCTGTAAGAATATTGGGGTCTTCCTAATGCAATAATGTGGGAAAAGGACCCCCTTTTGTTCTTTTCCTAAAGAAAACAAAATAAGAAAGGAAAAAGTAGCTGCAGTTGCCGGCAACGGAATATTGATTCTTTAAAATCAACTTGAAAGTAAAAAATAGTCTGAATGAATTATGGTTGGAAAACTGAGGAATCTGCTGTTGCATATGCAAAGTTACTTAATTTACTCTTATCTCAGCCTCTTTGATAGCCACTTGACTTTGCTATTACTGAACTTTCTCCTAAAAATAGACACTTTATTTTAAATCATTTCTTTCTGTCTTCTCGAAATAGTTCTGTTAACCTTACAGTCACGAGCCTGTTGGAATGAGGTCCCTCTGGAATTCAGGGTGATAAACAGGACATTCTCTCGTGGAGGAAGACAAGAGTGAAAACTGAGCCCACGGTGAATTAGAACTTTCTGATTTTGAAACCTGTGAGCCTGAAATCTGTAATCCCCACAACTTCAGAACTATGGAATCACTTTGAATACTCTTTCCCTCCCATAGAAATTTCCTCTGTTCCACTCAGTTTATTAATTAAAGGTACTCTGACCAAAGAAGTAGGGACTCCGCATGAATAGCATGGTTCCAGCGAGTTAGAGAAGACCCACTGTTAAACCGTGGTAGTGTCTAGTGGGGTGGTGTTCTGACGCAGAGGGTTATCTATTAACATTTACTTCCTTCACCCGTATGAATGCCCATCTTTGCTGGTGCCCAGGAAAGAGAAAGGCCTCTCTGAGGTGGCAGCTGCTTGCTTTGTGATAAGTATTTTGCCTCACCTTTGAAAGACTCACTCTGACTCTCTGTCTTGTTAGGTAAAGGGATAGATTCAATTTATGTTTCAAAACAGAAGCAAACAGGGTAGTGGCCAATATGGCCCATGTACCTGATTCATTTTCGTAGCTTCTGACTAAATCCAAGATTTCCACAAGGGAATCATCTTTCTTCCTAGAATCTGAATAATCAGCCTGTTTGTTTTCTGCCTACATATATATCCTAAGCAGAGGGGAGAGAGGTACCTAGACTCTGTCATCTCTGAGCTTCAATAACTAAAGAAAAATAACCATCCCTGACTGGCTTGAACGTGTTGGCCCACAGTGTGAGTGTGTCTGTGTATAGAATGTCTCTGTGTATTTTACTTACAGTGTGTAATAGACATGGAATGGTACTTGTTACGTGTTGCTGACATTTAGAGTGGTTCTGAGATACTCGGCTAGCATCAGCACCACGACAGCCTTGTTCCCATTGTATGACTCTCTCATGCTAACGCAGGAGCCTCTGGCTGTGCTCGTAGATAGTGGGTAAGAGGGCACTTTGGAAGCTGTGGATACTCTCTTTCCATAGTTTATCTTTAAAAACAACTGCAAAGATTATTTTGAGAGCCAGGATCCCAGATAGCCCTGGCATGATATTGTCCATCTTTAGGTGATGGGCTGAGAACACTCTCTGAGCCCTCTGAAATGTTAGTGTCTGTTGTCAGTGTACTCAGCAGGCCAAGAGTTTATCCTATAGGAGGAAATGCCTCTGATGTGACTAGATTCTGAAAATCTTGCCCATAGCCAACCACATTTTCTTTTGTGGTAATTTCTTTCCTATGGTATCTGGTCAGAAGAAATTGAAGACGTTTCCTTCCACAGCCTGCTGCCCATTCACGGTACAGGGGAGTCACCTCCTCCTCTCCTTCCGAAGGGACGCCCCCTCCCCACGCCCACTCCTCACCCCAACCTCAGCACAGGAGCCTTGGGATTTCTCTCATGTGACAAATCATTATTCCTCTACACATTTATACACTTAACATTAATTTTTAGTATAGAAAATCTGATAGTCATCAAAATACCTTGGTAATAGTCTTGTTGCCAAACTGACCATGGAAGTGGCCCACGTGTCAGATCCGTGAGTGTCTCGGGGTTCGTTCTCCCACCTCACAGGCTGACTTTTCCAGGAGGTGTCAGGAATTCCTTGGTGGCAGTCAAAACTTAATTCCTAGCATGCAGAGTCCTTATTTTATTGCCAGGCCATACACATTATTCGAAGTGTGCTTTTTAAAAACATCATTTTGCTAAGTCTTAGTAATGCCTAATTAAACCAAGCAATACTTCTGTGCATTTTAGTTAGTCTCAATCAAACCAGCCCGTGGGAGAGTGCTGTGGTGGCGCTGTGTTCCGGCTGTGTGTAACCTTTTCTGTCGCTCTGAGGTAGGGAGGGTAGAAAGCAACTGTGTTAGGCCCTCCCTGCTCCTCTGACTGTTACAGTTCAGAAGACAAGCACTGCTTCCTAGTCAGAGTGCTAGGAGGGAATTCATTCTAGACTAGGAGGACTGGCTGGCTTTCCAGGGCCAGGCTAGGGGTGGTTCTGTGGCCAAACCGCAGAGCTTCTGAGGCTGGAGAAGGGTTTACGTCACCACCAGCAGGGAGGCCCTTTGCCGCCTAGGCGCAGTTACACGGTTTCACTGGTCCTGCCCGCTGCCCCCGCTGTCAGGCAAAGGGCCCGGGACAGCGTTCTTCGCTAAGGCAGGGCCTGCTGTCACGGTGAGCCAGCAGTGTCTCTCCTCTGCCTTTATCCTCGGTCATAGACAGTTGAAAGAAAACCGACCTTAAGGAAGTTTCTCCGTGGTCTTACCATCAAGGCTTTCTTGTGTTTAGTTAGTTGTCCTTGGGATTTGAGCTCCTTTGGCATTTTTCCTTGTAGTCATCAGTTAGCTTTGTTAAACCTCAATTCACAGGGAGCATTTTAGCCTTGTAGGTCCAGTCTCTGTAGTTTAGCTCTTATGGACCTGGTCAAATTTCAGCAGGTTGGTGGCCACCTTGCTTAATTTCAGCCCCGAATAGTCCCTTCTTCACTTTTCAAATGACAGAATTTTTTCCAACTGTAAAATTAGCTCTGTTAAACAAAGAACCCAAGTGGCATGCTAGGACTTGTGAAAAGTGGAGCCTGCTCTGTGGCTAACAGTGCGGCTGTGGGTTTGAATAGCATCTGCTTTTCTCGCAGAGCATCTGTTATTCTGACAGAAAAGGGTCGGTCAGCTGTGCGGGCAGATGAGCCTCTGGGCCCACCTTGCTCCAAAGCTCCCTGGCTGGCTGTTCTCCCAGGCCAGGCCACTCGTCTGCCCCAGCTCCGGCTTGTCACATCCTACACCATCAAGTCGTCCAGAGGACGGCAGAGATCATAGTTCACCACAAAATAATCCCCACAGGTGACAGAGCAGTGCTTTTCATTGCCTCTCTCAGATTCCTTTCAAACTTCGCACTCTGAAAAGGAGGGCTGAAGTCCAAAGTCATTGGCATTCTCCTTTTGTACCTACAGTATCCGAAACCGAGTGGGCAGCCTTCTGCTGAGGACAGGAGCTGGCCCTTTGCATGCAGGGAGAATTTCTTCAATAGGGAGAATGTCAGGAAATACTTGAATCTGCATGACGGTTGTTGACTTGAATGCAACAGCAAGAAAATATTGCAAGTATCTGTATATACAGTAGGTTTCCTTAAGTCTCTTTGGCTCATCCTTTGTAATTTATCTGTGTATCGGTAGTATTGCAGACCTTTCGAGAATATTCATATAGATAGTATGTCAGACATCAAAGAAAATGCCTTCTGTCACCTGCCAATGTTGTACTGTGGGTATTTATAGTTGTATGTATATGTATCAATGTGTAGATTGTCTATCAGTATATGGTATATGTATATCAAATTTATTTTTGTTCTAATAACCAGTGTGATATGAAAAGTAAAAACCTCATAGGATTGAGTATATAATGCAGTTATTGGGAGTATATATAATGGTACTGTTTTATTAAACTTAAATTCAAATGATATTTTCATTAAATTTTTTTAATAATAATATTTTATGCTAGAAAATTCCATCTTTGAGCTTTGAGTCACCAGGGCAACAATGATCTGCACTAACTTTGGGCAACTATTTCAATGTACTGTGTATAGTAAGGTAGCTCATTATAATTTGGGATACACAGAACGAAGAAGAAAAACAGGCAGCCTGTGCAGCCTTAGCAGCTTCAGTATTCAGAGCACTCAAAGTCAAATGGACAATTTGGGGCTTATTACAAAGTGTGATGCTTTAAAGCACACGTTCTTTATTGTTGTAATTAGTCCAGAAAAATAGCTTTCCGAAGAGTTAAGTCAGTACCCACCGTTTCATTTATGGACCTGCGTCTACTTTCCAGTGAGTCAAGCCCCTCTCCGGGCGCCGCATGCTTACCCTCTTTACTGGGAAGAAATATTGCAGTGTACAGTATGTCAGGGCTCCCACACCGGGGCACTGCATTCTAGGTGTGCAGTTGCACAAATTACCCTCTGGTGTCACAAGTAAAAGAACTTAGGACAGGCTGTGGACCAGGTTCAACCTTTATTTAATATTTTCATATTTAGGTCTCTTTTCCTGCCTCTCCCCAAAGAAGAGCCACTGGCCTTAGTAGTTTGAGCTTACTGCTTATCTTACAGCGTGTAAATAGATAACTAGGGATTAAAGTTCTGCTGGCCAGCATGTTTGGTGTATTTAAAGCAGCACTGCGTGTGTGTGTGAGTGACGGGGTGAGTGCCGTGCGTTTGTGTAAACAGGCTGCCTCGTGTTCTCAGTGTCTGACTCAGAGAGCTGGACTGCGAGCAGGCCAGTCCACAGCTCCAGGCTGCAGTGGGGTGTTGGTAGTTACACTCGAGTTTTTATATTAGCTCTAGAGTCTCAAAGTATTTTTCCAAATATCTCATATTTCCTAACTTGTTCTTGACGTGCAGTGCACTGGCTCTGTGACTGACGAGCAGGGTCTTTGTTTTGCAAGAATGTGTTTCCTTCTAAGAATTATAGTGATTTGCAAAAACATCCATTTGATTCAGAAATCATTTACAAAAGGAGTAGCAAAAATAAGTTTTATTTTGGGCCTTAATCATTTGAAATGTTTGAACTTTAATATAAAGCCATGTAGGTTATAAAGCCAGGTAACCATGTGGCATGGATAGTAATGTCCACTCTGTAGAGAGGACATATGCACATTGATTGTTTATGACATTAGGATACTTTTTTGTTTGTTTAAAGATTGGCACCTGAGCTAACATCTGTTGCCAATCTTTTTTTTTTTCCTTCTTCTCCTTCCCAAAGCCCCCCAGTAGTTAGTTGTATACTCTAGTTGTGGGTCCTTCTGGTTGTGGCATGTGGGACGCCGCCTCAGCATGGCCTGATGAGCAGGGCCATGTCCGCGCCCAGGATCTGAACCCGTGAAACCCTGGGCCGCAGAAGCTGAGCACGAAAACTTAACCACTCGGCCACAGGGCCGGCCCCTAGAATACTTTTTTTAAGCTCTAACAAGAGTAATTAGACCACAGTGAGGTCAGGGGTGGGAGTGTGTGAGCTAGTTGCCTCCATTTGGGGCAGACATGCAGGTGGTCAGTCCTCTGCTTCTGAGAGATTTGGAACCAGTTTACTGTCCCCTTAGGTGCATAAGGGAAAGGTTCACACATCTGGGGCCTCTCGTGTGTGTACATACGCTTGCACACCTGTACACATAGTGTTTGAAGTTACACAAACTTAAGACACAAAGGGCCAGAGTGTTGCACAGAGGTGATAAACAAAGGGGGTGGAACCTGCCTCAGAGGGGTGTTGCGGGGCCAGGGAGGAGGCTGAGCGCTGGTGCCTGACTTGGAGATGCATGCATTTTTAACAAATAAGTGAGGGCATACAGAGCACATCCTTTCTGGTGGACACCAATTGGCAGCTTTCTGGTAATTCACGAGCAGCAGCTCTCCAGCATCCCACAGTGACCTGGGGAAGTTCCAGAAGGCTGGTGTGCGCCATTTCCAGGGTGGCATTGCCACTTGCTCCGGAAGCCCTCCCCAGGGGAGCTCTCGAGCCGTGCTGGTGGAGAGCGCAGACTGGAGCATGCTCAACAGTTAAGCCCTTCCCATCAGCAACAACAGTGAGGCTGGAAATGGGAGGGCACTGAGCTCAAATGTCTTTCCCTTTGCAGGGGAGAGAGCTAAGCTCTCACTAATGGTGTTCTTCAAATAAGCACCTTCACTTCAATTCCTGAAAATGATGGTTGATGAGAGAATTTGAGTTTGACGCACTATTTCCCCGTGAGTGAGTCTTCAGTCCTCCCAGGAGAGCCCAGCCACAGAGCCCAGGGCAGCACTGCCGGCTGGCGACTCCTCGCCCCGCCCCTGAGTGCCCGGCCCGCAGAGGGGCATGTTTCCTCTCTGCACAGGGGAGCTTCTCCCTCCCCTGCCACTCCACTCGGCCTTCTGCTGAGCAGCAAGCACATCTGGGTTTCACATGCTACTTCCCCAGCTTTGGGAATCCAGCCATCCTAAGGGTTGACCCTGCAGAGGCGAGACATCAATGCTGAGAATGACCGAGTCACTGGAGGTGACACATGACAAAGGTAAAAAAGTTCCCTAACTGAAACCTAGACCATATATTTTGCCTTTGCAAGAAACAAGCCAGCATGCTGCTCTCCACCCGGGGACAGGGATGGGGATGTGCTCGCTGTAGCGCCCAGACCTCTGGAAGTGCACGCCATTTCATTTCCGTGGGAAGGTGAGGGCCCACTCAACTTAGCGCCTAGCAGTTCTGCTCAGCCTGGATGGGAGCTGTGGGCGCAGGCCTCAGGGCCTCCCTGCGCTCTCTGCTACCTCCAGTTTCAGGGGCCCGTT
The DNA here is from genome assembly GCF_041296235.1 of Equus asinus. Lineage (NCBI taxonomy): Eukaryota > Metazoa > Chordata > Mammalia > Perissodactyla > Equidae > Equus > Equus asinus. The sequence goes on along the minus strand of NC_091816.1, from coordinate 194,905 downwards.
TCTGGAACAGAAATCTACACAAGTGGAGAGGCGGCATGTCAGCCTCGGTTACTATAGCACAGGCAGTGGTGTGTATCCTTTCATAGGAAACAAGCTGTTAACGTTCAAACCTGTTATCTGGGTTCTGTTTACCGTGGCTCAAACTAATGCCAGTGTGGACCATTCTTTACCTTCGGAGTCTTCTCTACCAATCCCTTCAGTTTCATTGCAGTCCTGGTGCCAGATGTCCCTGCAAACTGTGAAAGCAATTAGCAACAAACTAGCGGCCTCGTCCTTTCCAGTGGCCACACTGTCAGCACTGACAGACTTGAGTAAGCTAGTGGTACCGAATCACGTACTGGAGACCTGTTCCTCATTGTCACCCACCAGATTTGAGAAATGCCATCTCCTAGAAAGTCGTGGCATTTATGGTGGTCATCTTTTGAATGGAACAGTAATTTATGTGGATATTGTTAAAGTGTTTAAAGAAGATTTTGAAAATTAAGTTTACATTTTACAGTTGCTTTATTTTTTATTAACATAGTTGTATATAAATATCATCCTATCTCACCGTTACTGAAGTAAACCTAAACCGTGTCGACAAGCGAGTCACTGATGCGCACAGAAGCCGCGACCCGTGTAGTACATCTCTGCTGTGCAAACGTTCGTGAATGGAACTGCACCTGTGTTTTTATAAGTTGGGGATCATTTGTTGTTTTACAACAACAAAATTTACTGCATTTAAGTGGTTTTTATGTAATAGAAATCATGCAAAATAGTGAAGGATTTAAAATATGTGTATGATATACGTAAATGTACAAACTTTAGAAAGAAATAAATCCAACAAGTTTCAATCATTTGGGAGAACGTTGTTTGTTCATTTAAGCAACTAGAATACTACCTTTAAAAATCAAGGCAACACGACATACCCCTCTTCCATAAAAGGTCAGCCGCAAGTCCCACAGTGAGAGATTGGGCTGGGTAATTGATTAAGGTGGTGAGAAGGTCAGATTGTTACCTCTGACTCACCTGCAGAGACCAGAGGCCCACTGTCCTCACCAGGGGGCTCTGAGCAGGGGCAGAACGCACGTTTTGGAGTAATTTCCAGAATCCATTTGCATTCCCATTTAACACATATCAAGGCAGGGGGACCAGGAGTCATTTATTGCCCTGAAATACAAATACTGCTCACTGCTTCGTGGTGCCTGGTGTATATACTTGTATTCTCATAACCAAGCTCACTGTTGAAATACTATCTGTTGACTTGGAAGATTAAAAAATAAAATTCCACCCTAATCATTTAACTTCTGAATACTGAGGAGGATGTCTTATGTTTGGGGGTTTGGGCTTTTGAAGCAAGGTCACTGGTTACGTCCTCCTAAACATAAATGAAACTGTTGCCCGGCAGAGGTCAAAACCATTCTGATGCGTAAAGCTCAGAGAAATAAACGGCTGGGGGTGGGGAAAGGGGAGAGAGGTCCCTTGGCTTCCACTCAAATTTCCTATTTTGAAAGTGAATCTCAAACATGAATCCTCTTATACGAATAGTGAATGATATTGTACACCTGAAACTAAAAGTGTTATATATCAATTATATCTCAGTTAAAAAAAAAATGAATCCTCGTAGCCCAGCTGTCCGTCCTCCGGACATAGTTTTGTGTACATTGTCATACTCTGATTGGTGCACAATCAATATTAGAACCAAAGGAACAAGAGAGATCATTTGTAAAAGATGAACACTCATGAGAGGAAACTAAAACCCAGGGCAAATTAAGATATTGTAATGAAAAACTAGCAACTCTAAGCGATGGCTCCTCTCTAGATTAAATCTATCCCACAGTGCTGAGATTTACCAATGAGACTGCTGAATCACTGTCAAATTTTACCGAAAAATTGTAAGCAGTAGGAAGTACTGGAGACAGGCAAATATCTTTCTAATATGAGAGAAGATTGTGAGTTCTGGATGCTGGAGACCATTGAGCTTGATAATAATTCTCAGCATAGTTTTAGAGAGAAGAATAAGGGAAACAGGCATTACTGGAAGCCAGCATGGGTTTCCAAAACAAACCATTTCAGACTATGTTCATTTCCCATTTTGTTAGAGTAGGTAGATTTAAAAAATGCGGTAGACGGAATATCTGAGCCATAAAGAATTTAACAGGGTCTTTAAAGAAATATCTGTGGGCAAAATGGAGAAATATGGTTCAGATGTTAGCACAGGTGGCGGGCGTGCAGCCACTTGCACGTGCTGATCACAGCGTACATTCAACCTGGAAGAGCGTCCTGCCGCGAAGCTCACCTTTTGGCCCCATCTGTTCAACATTTTAATTAATAACTGAAGCTGCAAACGGCGAGTTTATTAAAAATGTGTGGCATAAAGCTAGGAGAAAATGATTATACTAAATGACAGAATCAGGATTCCAAAAAAATCTCAGGCAGAGAAATGAAGCAAATTAATGTTAAGACGTAAGAGTTTAAATTTTACACTTGAGCTATAAAAAATAAAAGAATTATACGAGGTCAAGGCAGGACCTTGTGCACGCACACAGAGAAGAAAGCCTGTGGCGTCATCCACAGCCAGCCCAGTGAGAGCGCACAGTGACTTTGCCACCAAAGCACGGGTGCCATCTCAGGTCCACTCTATGTAAGGTAAGAACTGTTTCTAAGACAAGAGAGGTGGTGACACTGCCCTGCACTCATGAGGCTGCATCTGGATAAACTGCCTTGAGACTTGGGATGTAAACAAGCCAGAGAGTTTGCAAAAGCAGCCGTCAGGATGGCAAAAAAAAAAAAAAAAAAGATATATATATATATATATATATATGAACAAGGAAAGGAAAGGAATACGGGAAATGGATGAACTGGGGACGAGTAACCCGTGACAGAACCAGGGAAGACTGGTTTTAAATGTAGGCGAGTCTTACGTGGAACGGAAGTGAGAACTGCGCTGTAGCATCTAGGGGTTTAACTAGGGCCGGGTATTGGAACCTACAAGAAGTGACACAGCGGCCCAGCAGGCGGGAGAGCCCTCCACCCAAAGCTGGCCGTGGCCCACTAGTCCTCTGCCGATAGAGTAGTTCAGACGCGGGCTGCACCATTGCTGGGGGGGGGGGGGGGGGGTCGGGGGGTGTGGGGGCAATACTGAGGAACAAGGGAAGCCTCGGGCGGGTCGCCGGATTGGGATTGTACTAACATAGACTGTATTCTTAAAGTACACACCAAGCACTCAGGCGCCTGGCACTGTGCTCGCTGCTTAGCGTGGGCCCTCGTGTTCCGTCTTTCGTGACCCCGCCACAGGCACTCCGCTGTCCCGGCGCATCAGGCGCGTCTCCTCGGATCCGGGCGTGTGCAGACGCGCGTCCCTCTTGCACCGCAGAAGTCCCAGCTCCAACCCCGCTTTTCTTGTCGGCCTCACGTTGGAGACGCAGCGACCACTGGCGGGAGCAGGAATGCGTGTGTGTCGCCCGGGAGGAACTGGCGGAAAAATAGCCCTTTTAGCGCCACATGAGAATCACGTGGATTTAAAAACCCAAATGCCGGGGCCCCACCCAAGAATTCTGATTGAACTGGCTTGCGTTGGGGCTGAGGTAGCGGAGGTTTTAAAGCCCCCCCAGGTGACTCGAAGGAGCGGCCAGGCTTGAGAACCCCTCCTCAGAACCCGGCAGCGCAGGGGCTGCGGCCTGTCCTCGGCGCCTGGGGCCTGCAGACCCTCAGGCCCCCAGACCCGGAGCGCAGGGTCCTGCGGTGTGGCCGCATCCTCCGAGGCCGTGGGGAGCGCCCGTGCCCGCCGCCCGTGGCGCTGCGCCGGAGCGAGGACCGCTGCCCTGGGGGCCGGGGGCTGCAGAGGCCCTTCCTGCGCGCAGGGGGCGGCGCGTGCGCCCTGACGGTCCTGTGCTCCGGGCCGCCCCTTGTCCCCGGCACCTCTAGCCGTGCTGCTGCAGGGCGACCGGGTGGTGACCGCTGTGCGCTGAGATGCGACGCGCCGGCCAGGGAGCCGCCGCCTGGCCCCGGCTCCTCGCCGGCTCTCAGGCGCCCTTCCCCAACGGGAGCGCCAGCTCCGTCCGAAGCCACCGCGGAGTTCCGGCCACGCCGCTGAGATCTGCGAGGTGGCCGTGGCCCGGAGCACGTGCAGGGAGCTCCCCCCCGGTGCTCTCGCGGGACTCCACTGCCTAGAAGATGCAGGAGGCCCAGTCACGTGTCCACTGCCGATAAATGACACTCCTTGAGTCTAAGTGTCCGCGCGACGTGGGGGACATGCCTAGGCTATAAAACGTCCTCGTTGTTTATCTGAAGTTCAGATGCACTGAGCCGCCCGTAATTTATCTGGTCGCCCTACCCAAGAGGTCCTTTTTGGATAGAATTTCCTCACTGAATTTACAGTTTCTTGGCCAGAAAGATCTCGTCAATATCTTTGGCTTAATCAGACTCACGGAAGAGCACTCTCACTGACCAATCGTAGGGATGGCAGAGGAAAGCCAAATGCCAACTCATTATGTGTGAATAAAAACCATCATGTGGTCTGGAATGGTGGTGGTGTGGTGGCAAACATTTTCTCCCGTGGGCAGAGCTACAGCGGAAGGTAAATCATAATCTGAATTTTGCTTAGCTCCTCAAAGGCAGAATACTACCTTGCTCCAGCACTCGAGGTACTGTGCTGTGCAACTGCGCCCCCAGCAGCTGTTTAAGCGCTAAAGGTCCCATGGAACCGGCGGAGGCGCTGGGACCCTGGGGGCTCCCGCTGCGCCCCCGCACCAGGACGGGATGGCCTGTGCGCTGTACCTGCGGGGGGCCTCTTCCGGTGCGGTTGTGGGGGAGGCTGGGCGGGCCCTGCTAAACATGCGTGGCCTGTAGTGCTGACCTCTGCCCACAGAGCAAGTGGTTAAGAGCGGGAATTCTGGAGTCCAGGGGAGCTGCCTGTCACTGCCCCCTCCGCCACTTCCTGGTATAAATTACCTCATCTCTCTGTTCCTGCTTCCACACTTTAAAAAGGTAAATAGAGATGATGTCACCAACATGGTGGAGTGAGTAGTCTTCTTTGTCTCTCCCCCTTGGAATCTACAACTAATTGGACATTCATCGGTCAACAAAGGATATCCATATAGCATCTCAGGACGCCTGAGAAACCTGTGCTGCTATACACCCGAAGGTGGACAGACTTCCCCCCCAACCCCAGGAAGTGGAGACAGGTGAAAACTCTCTGATCCCCGACCCCCGGACAGCCTAGTACCTGCAAGCACCTTTCTTCCAGCGGACACACTCATAGCATCGCCAGGCACCAAGGGTGGGCATGTGTGCCCACCGGCGGGGCAACGGAAACAGGTGACTACAGCCCTACCAAAGCTCCCCCGTGATTGCCCCTAAGCCTGGGGGGAAAATCCACAGTCACAAGCAGAAACGGGCAAAGCCTCTACTCCTTGTTAGCAGAGAGGCCCCGCCCAGCATTCAGAATGCTGGGAGGCTCTGGGACTCACGAACTCCAGCAGAGTCCCAGAGGGGGCAAGGGACACCCAGTGAGCCCGTGTGAGTGGGCGGCGGCAGGCTGGAGTCCCAGCAAGCCTGCTCCGTGGTCCAGGGGGGAAATCCACAGTCCCACAGCAGCCACAGCGAAAGCCTCCGTGCAGCGTTAGTGGAGAGGCCCCAACCAGCAATCACAAGTCTGGAAGGCCCTGGGGCAGAAGTAACACAGCTGGGTGAGCTAACCACAGACTGCAGTAGATACCCATAGCACTGCTGTGGCCCATAGTGGACAAGTGAGATCTTGCAGGCCCTGACAGTGACAGAGCTGTGAATATAGGTGATCCTGCTCCCAGCCACTGGGAAAGCCCATAACACCGCAGCAGACCATAAGGAGGGAGCACATCTAGGTGGTGTGCAACAATAGGCACCAGCAGCCTGAGGCCCCCTTGAGATTGTCCCCAACCTGACAAGAGATGCCACAGGACCACTGTAACTACAAGGAGGGGCCCAGGTCTGGTCAGCAACAGCTGACAGGGTTCCTGGTTGGTGCAGATTAAACAACTGCTCCTCCCCCCACCCACCAGTAGAAGCAAGTGGAAGCAGTAACTGAACTCTATCTCTATGTGGAGGAACAAATCCATGCCATAAAGCAGTATGAAAAAATATATTAAATCTCCAGAACAGAAGGAAAATTACAAGTACCCAGAAAATAATCCCAAAGACAGTGAAATCTATAACCTAAGTGACAATGAATTTAAAACATCCATTATTTAAAAACTCAATGAGTTAAAAGAGAATACTGATAGACAACTCAACGAGTTCAGGAGCTATGTCACAAAAGAGCTTGATACTATAAAGAAGAACCAATCAGAAATACTGGAGATGAAGAACACAATGGAGGAGATTAAGAAAAATCTGGACTCTCTGAACAGTAGGGTCAATAATATGGAGGACAGAATTAGCAATTTGGAGGATAGGAATATAGAAATGCTGCAGACAGAGGAGGAAAGAGAACTAAGACTAAAAGAAATGAAGAAACTCTCTGAGAATTATCTGACTCAATTAGGAGATGCAACATAAGGATTATAGGTATCCCAGAGGGAGAAGAGAAGGAGAAGGGGGCAGAAAACCTGTTCAAAGAAATAATGGCTGAGAACTTGCCAAACCTGGGGAGAGAGATGGAACTCCATGTGACAGAAGTCAATAGATCTCCAAACTTTATCAGTGTAAAAAGACCAACCCCAAGGCATATAGTAGTGAAGCTGGCAAAAGTCAATGACAAAGAGAAAATACTAGGGGCAGCCAGGCAGAAGATAATAACCTACAAAGGAACCCCCATAAGGCTGTCAGCAGATTTCTCAGCAGATACCTTACAGGCTAGAAGACAGTGGAATGATATATTCAAAACTCTGCAGGACAAAAACTTGCAGCCAAGAATACTCTACCCAGCGAAAATATCCTTCAAATATGATGGAGAAATAAAAACTTTCCCAGGTAGGGGCCGGCTCCGTGGCTGAGTGGTTAAGTTTGCACGCTCTGCTGCAGCGGCCCAGGGTTCAGATCCTGGGCATGGACATGGCACCGCTCGCCAGGCCATGTTGAAGCAGCGTCCCACATCCCACAAGTAGAAGAACCTGCAACTAAGATATACAACTATGTAGCGGGGCGGTGGGGGAGGGTTTGGGAAATAAAGCAGAAACGAAAAAAGAAAATATTGGCAACAGTTGTTAGCCCAGGTGCCAATCCTTAAAAGAACAAAAACAAACAAACAAAAAAAACTTTCCCAGGTAAACAAAAGATAAGGGAGTTCATTGCCACAAGACCTCCTCTTCAAGAAATGCTCAGGAAGACCCTCAGACCTGAAAAAACAAAAAAAGGAAAGGGGTTACAAAACCCAGAGCAAAGGAGATAAGTAGAAGGACAATAACAGAAAGTAGCAGCTCTCCATCAGAACAGGTTAGCAAAAGTTAAGTATGACATTAAAGATAAAAGGAAGTGAAACACCAAGAATAAATACAATCTTGTCATTTTAACCATAAACTCACAACACAAGAAGGAAGAGAAAAGAAAAAATCTGACAATAACAACATAGAAGGGGAAGAGAAAAGGGATGGAACGTTTTATTTAAGGAAATAAGAGGCTATCAGAAAATGGACTATCTCATCTATGAGATGTTTTATACAAACCACCTGGTAACCACTAAACAAATAACAAGAATAAAGACACAAATTACGAATAAGAAGAAAGCCAATATAGAAATTTACCTACCTGAATTAGTACTCCAAAAATCATGGGACGAGAAACAAAGGAAATGCAAAAGAACTGGAAAACAAGTGATAAAATGGCAGCAGTAGGCCCCCACATTTCAATAGTCACTCTAAATGTAAATGGATTGAACTCTCCAATCAAAAGACAGAGAGTGGCAGGATGGATTAAACAACAAGACCCAACAATATGCTGCCTCCAGAAAACACACCTCAGCCCCAAAGACAAACACAGACTCAGAGTGAAGGGATGGAAGACAATACTCCAAGCTAATAATGAACGTAAGAAAGCAGGTGTCACCATACTTATATCAGACAAAGTAGACTTCAAAGCAAAACACATAAAGAAAGACAAAGAGGGGCAGTTTATTATGATAAAAGGGACTCTCCACCAAGATGACATAACACTTATAAATATATAAGCACCCAACACAGGAGCACCAAAATTTGTAAAGCAACTATTAACAAAACTGAAAGGAGACATCAACAGCAATACAATAATAGTAGGGGACCTCAACACCCCATTAACACCAATGGATAGATCATCCAGACAGAAAGTCAACAAGGAAATTATAGAATTAAATGAAAAATTAGACCAGATGGACTTAATAGATATATATAGAACACTCCATCCAAAAACAGCAGGTTACACATTCTTCTCAAGTGCACATGGAACATTCTCAAGGATTGACCATATCTTGGGAAACAAAGCAAGCATCAATAAATTCAAGAGGGTTGAAATAATATTGAGCATCTTTTCTGATGATAATGCTATGAAACTAGAAATCAACTACAGGAATAAAGCTGGGAAAGGGGCAAAAATGTGGAGACAATAACATGCTACGGAACAAACAATGGATTATTGAAGAAATTAAAGAAGAAATCAAATATTATCTGGAGACAAATGAAAATGAAAACATGCCATACCAACTCACTTGGGATGCAGCAAAAGTAGTCCTAAGAGGGAAATTCATTGCAATACAGGCTCACCTCAAAAAAAACAAGAAAAATCTCAGATAAGCAACCTCAAATGACACCTAACAGAATTAGAAAAAGAAGAACAAACAAAGCCCAAAGTCAATAGAAGGAGGGAAATAATAAAAATTGGAGCAGAAATAAATGATATTGAAACAAAAAAGACAGTAGAAAGGATCAATGAAACAAAGGGTTGGTTCTTTGAAAAAATTAACAAAATTGACAAACCCTTAGCCAGACTCACTAAGAAAAAAAGAGGGAAGACTCAAATAAATAAAATTAGAAATGAGAGAGGAGAAATCACAATGGATACCACAGAAATACAAAGGATCATAAGAGAATACTATGAAAAACTATATGCCAACAAAGTGGACAACCTAGAAGAAATGGATAAATTCCTAGACTCTTACAACCTTCCAAAACTGAAGCAGGAATAAATAGAGAATCTGAATAGACTGATCACAAGTAAAGAAATTGAAACAGTAATCAAAAACCTCCCCAAAAATAAAAGTCCAGGACCAGACGGCTTCTCTGGAGAATTCTACCAAACATTCAAAGCAGATTTAATACCTATCCTTCTCAAACTGTTCCAGAAAATTGAGGAAGATGCAGCACTCCCTAGCACATTCTGTGCAGCCAACATCACTCTGATCCCAAAACCTGACACGGACAACACAAAGAAGGAAAACTACAGGCCAATATCACTGATGAACATAGATGCAAAAATCCTCAACACAATTTTGGCAAACCGAATACAGCAGTACATCAAAAAGATTATACACCATGATCAAGTGGGATTTATACCAGGGACACAGGGATGGTTCAACATCCACAAGTCAATCAACGTGATACACTACATTAACAAAATGAGAAACAAAAACCACATGATCATCTCAATAGATGCAGAGAAAGCATTCGACAAGATCCAACATCCATTTATGATAAAAACCCTCAATAAAATGGATATAGAAGGAAAGTACCTCAACATAATAAAGGCCATATATGACAAACCCACAGCCAACATCTTACTCAACAGACAAAAACTGAAAGCCAACCGTCTGAGAACAGGAACAAGACAAGGGTGCCCACTTTCACCACTCTTATTCAACATAGTACTGGAGGTGTTGGCCAGAGCAATTCAGCAGGAAAAAGAAATAAAAGGAATCCAAATAGGCAATGAAGAAGTAAAACTCTCACTGTTTGCAGATGACATGATCTTATATATAGAAAACCTCAAAGAATCCATAGGAAAACTATTAGAAATAATCAACAGCTACAGCAAAGTTGCAGGGTATAAAATCAACATACATAAATCAGTAGCATTTCTGTATGCTAACAATGAACTAACAGAAAAAGAACTCAAGAACTCAATTCCATTCACAATCACAACAAAAAGAATAAAATACCTTCGGATAAATTTAACCAAGGAAGTGAAAGATCTATACAACGAAAACTACAAGGCTTTCCTGAAAGAAATTGATGACGACACGAAGAGATAGACATTCCATGAACATGGGTTGGAAGAATAAACATAGTTAAAATGTCCATACTACCTAAAGGAATCTACGGATTCAATGCCATCCCAATCAGAATCCCAAAGACATTCTTTACAGAAATAGAACAAAGAATCCTAAAATTCATATGGGGCAAAAAAAGACCCCGAATTGCTAAAGCAATCCTGAGAAAAAAGAACAAAGCTGGAGGCATCACAATCCCTGACTTCAAAACATACTACAAAGCTACAGTAATCAAAACAGCATGGTACTGGCACAAAAACAGGTGCACAGATCAATGGAACAGAATTGAAAGCACAGAAATAAAACCACACATCTATGGACAGCTAATCTTCGACAAAGGAGCTAAGGGCCTACAATGAAGAAAAGAAAGTCTTTTCAACAAAGGGTGCTGGGAACACTGGACAGCCACATGTAAAAGAATGAAATTTGGCCATTCTTTTTCACCATTCACAAAAATAAACTCAAAATGGATCAGACACCTAAAGGTGAGACCTTAAACCATAGAAGAAAACGTAGGCAGTACACTCTTTGACATCAGTTCAAAAGAACATTTTTGGACACCATAACTCCTCAGACAAAGGAAACAATAGAAAGAATAAACAAATGGGACTTCATCAGACTAAAGAGCTTCTTCAAGGCAAGGGAAAACAGGATTGAAACAACAACAAAAAACACTAATTGGGAAAAAATATTTACAAGTTATTTATTCAACAAAGGGTTAATCTCCATAATATATAAAGAACTCACACAGCTCAACAACAAAAAATCAACCCAATCAAAAAATAGGCAGGGGACATGAACAGACATTTCTCCAAAGAAGATATACAGATGGCCAATAGACACATGAGAAGATGCTCATCATCACTAATCAGGGAAATGCAAATCAAAACTACACTAAGATATCACCTTACACCTGTTAGAATGGCAAAAATATCCAAAACCAAGAGTGACAAACATTGGAGAGGTTGTAGAGAAAAAGGAACCGTCATACACTGTTGGTGGGGATGCAAACTGGTGCAGCCACTATGGAAAACAGTATGGAGATTCCTCAAAAAGTTAAAAATAGAAATACCTTATGACCCAGCCATCCCACTACTGGGTATCTATCCAAAGAACTTGAAATCAGCAATTCCAAAGTCCCATGCACCCCTATGTTCATCGCAGCATTATTGACAATAGCCAAGACGTGGAAGCAACCTAAGTGCCCAGCAACTGATGATTGGATAAAGAAGATGTGTTATATATATACAATGGAATAATACTCAGCCATAAAAAAAGGATAAAATCATCCCATCCACAACAACATGGATGGACCTTGAGGGTATTATGTTGAGTGAAATAAGTCAGATAGAGAAAGACGAACTCTGTATGACTCCACTCATAGGTGGAAGTTAACATATAGACAAAGAGAACTGATTGGTGGTTACCAGGGAAAAGGGGGGGTGGGGGGAGGGCACAAAGGGGGAAGTGGTGTACCCACAACATGACTAACAATAATGTACAACTGAAGTTTCACAAGGTTGTAAACTATCATAATCTTAATAAAAAGAAAAAAGACGTGAATAATAAGAGTAACGCCCCACTCATAGGGTTGTTATGAGGCTTAGATGAGAGAATACGTATAAAATACTTGGCAGAGCACTTGGTCCTTAGCAAGCCCTTGTAATAATAATAACAAGTAATATTAACGAACTTACATTATCCACAGCATCAGATCTGTTCATGGTCATGGTCAGCTCTTTCTTAGTTATGCACTATAGAAAGACATTTCCATCATCTGTTGGAGAGCACTGCTCTACACTCATATTTAAGTCGAGCTTTTCCACACACTTCACAGAACACACATGGCATCAGTGAAAACTCCTCCTTGAATCAAGTCTCAGGCACACCAATCACCCAGAAATGATTCGTTCATTCAGCAGATGTTTATTCTGCCATGGAACTATGCTCAGAAATAACAACAAGCAATACAGCCAAGCATTACTTCAAACCTTACATAAGAAGACATACAGTATTGCTAAATAGCCTCAGAGAAAAATTGCAATAAAAATAATATAAAGTGTATTGGGATCTAATCAAAATAAGAACTAATGAAATGTACTGAAAAAGAGTGTGCAGTTCAACCCAATGAACAAATCTGCTCTGAATTTTTGTTTTGACTTCTGCCTTTGCAATATGGATCTCTATTCCTCACCCTGCTTCCTCAGAAATGTTAAAAGTGGATGACAGAATGGTCACCCTTTATCTCTGATGCCAAGCAATCGGCTCACTCTGCTCCCCACAATCTGAGCCAATTAATACCAAAAAGTTAGAGATCAAGAAAGGAAGCTTAATGAGATTAGATTAGCTGGCAGACCTGAAGACAGGTGACTAATGTCTCAAAAACCCATCTTCAAGGATTACAGAATCTTGAGGCAGTTATATGGGGAAAATGGGCAGTAAAGAGGGGGTTTAGAAATGGACATGATGGACTCCAGGATCTCTTATTGTTCTTTCCTTCTGTTGACGATGATGAATGTTCTACAGGTGTTCTTTCTTCCTGGAGGCCTTCTCATTCCCTGGGAAAATTCATTAAAACTGTTAAGATCAAAGCTATCAGAATACCTCAGCAGGGGTATGTACACAGGATCAGGGCCAGAAAATCATGAAAGTGTGCAGCCTTTTAAAATGGTCATATGCTAGAAAGATTTCAACTAAGACAGGGTTATTCATTGTAACAAAGTGGCCTCACTCATGGTCACTTACATCTCTTTTCTCTTGCTCATCCACTGGGAGATGTGGAAGCAGGGCTGCCCCCTACTGGAGATGAGGACAACTTGCCAAAATGGCAGAAGCTCTCACCTTAAATACCATCCTCAGGTAAAGACAAAGGAGGATGTTGGGGGTGGGGTGTCAGTTATGGGAGGTTACCACAAAAGTACAGTAAACAAGAGTAAGATTATTATGCAGACTTGAGTCCTCGCCTTCCACATTGGTAAGAGTTTCAAGAGATAAGGACATCCCCCCTTCTTCTTGGTACAGAGAGGGAGACACCTTTACAAATGTAAATGTATCTTAACAAAGGGTAAGTAAATTCTACTTTTCAGAGTTTCTTTCCTGTCTGCAGCTTTTAAAAGTAACCAGCCCAAAATAATCTTCAAGCCAGAGACATATCTTGGGGTGCCCGATTCCAGTCCCCCACATGTGTTAATAATGTCTAATATGATTGCATTTTGATCAGAGAATGCTGTTTGTATTTCTCCTGTTTCATGAATTGTTGAATTCCCTGTGTAACACAGTGTGCACAATTTTCAGGAATGTTCCATGTGCTCCTGAGAAGAAGGTATATTGTGTATTTGAGGGTATAAAGTTATGTATTTATCCATACATTCTGCCTTATTGATTGTGGCCTGTTTTATTTTAGGTCCTTTAAATTTTTAGATATTTTTCTACTCACAATCTGTCTTGTACTGTAAGTAGCATATTAAATCTATTATTTGTGTGCTTTCCTCAATATTAGTGTAGTTCTGCTTTGGGAAGGTGGTCGTTATGGTTTTGGTATGAAAACACTGATAACCATTAAATCTTCATTGTGAAGTTGAACGTTAGTGTAGAGGAGTAAAAGGAAGACATTTTCTCTACCCGCTCTGAATCCTTCTGGCCAGACAACGAATTAAATTCACATGAGACAGAATAACAGGAGAAAATTAAACAAAGCTTTATAACATGTATACATGGGAGAGGCTCAGGCAACATGAGCAACTCGCCAAAATGGCTGAAGCCACCCCCTTAAATATCATCTTCAGCTAAAGACAAAGGAGGATGTTGGGGGTGGGAGGAGTCAGTTGTGTGAGATTACCAGACAAGTACAGTAAACAAGAGTCAGGTTATTATGCAGACTTGAGTCCTTGCCTGCCGAATTGTTAAGAGTTTCTAGAGATAAGGTCCTTCCCCGCTTCTTCCTGGTACAGAGAGGGAGACAGCTTTACAGATGGAGATTTCCTTTACAAATGCAAATGTCTCTTACAAAGGGTAAGTAAATTCTACTTTTCAGAGTTTCTTTCCTGTCTGCAGTTTTTAAAAGTAACCAGCCCAAAATAATCCTCATGCCAAAGAGACATATCTTGGGGTGGCCGATTCCAGTCCCCCACATTAGCATTTTAAAGTGTTTAGTAATTTCTTCCTGAGTTCCACTGCTCACCAGAGTCACAGCCCAGATTCCTCACTGTTAGCATTTGCCTCTGCAACCTGTGACCCACCCGTTATTTTCAACCTTTCTAAATAAATCACTTTGTTTTAGGTGTGGCACTTGTGTGCACCATAGAGTTGGGTTTGCTTTGTGAGTCACTGATAAATTTTTTCTTTAACAGGTGAGTCAATTCCATTTACGTTAACTGATGTGACTGTTATCTTTGGTCTCAAATCTATCATATTACTTTAGATTATATTTACTGTGTGTACAGTGTTACGTATTTACTGTGTTTCTATGTGATCTGTTTCTTTGAATTTTTTTACATTTATTTTTTAGTTGCTTTTTAAAATTGAGGTGAAATTTGTATAACATAAACGAACACTTTCAAAGTGAACAGTTGAATGACATTTAGTACATTTTAAATGTTGTGCAAGCACCACCTCTTCCTGGTCCCAAGATGTGTCATCACCCTCAAAGGAAACCCTAGACCCGTGAAGCAGTTGCCCCCCATTCTGCTCTCCCCCGAGCCCCTGGCCATGACCAATCTGTGTTCTGTCTCCATGGATTTTAAATGGCTTTTTTTGTGTGTGGTAAAATACATATAACATAAAATTCTCCATTTTAATCACTTTTAAGGGTACAATTCAGTGGCATTAATTATGTTTACAGTGTTGTGCGACCATCACCACTATTTCCAAAACTTTTTCATCATCCTAAACGAAAACTCTACACCCATTAATCAATGACTCCTTATCCTCCTCTCCCCCAGCTCCTGTAACCTCTAGTCTACTTTCTGTCTCTATGCTTTTGCCTATTCTAAATACTTCACATAAATGGAGTCATAGAATATATGCCCTTTTGTGTCTGGCTTATCTCACTCAGCATAACGACTTTGAGGTTCACCCATGTTGTAGCACATGTGGGAATGCCATTCCTTTTGATGACTGAATAATATTCCATTGTATGTATGCACCATATTTTGTTTATCATTCATCTCTTGATGTACAATTGGATTTTTCCCACTTTTTGGCTATTGTGAATAACGCTGGTTATTTGCATACAATTATCTGTTTCAGTCTCTGTTTTCAATTATTTTGGGTATATACTTAGGAGTGGAGTTGCTGAGTCATATGGTAATTCTGTGTTTAACCAAAGTGTTTAACCACCAAACTGTTTCCACAGCCCCTGTACCATTTTACATTCCCACCAGCTATTGAAATGCCTCACCAAAAACTGAGGGTTCCAGTTTCTCTATATCCTTGCCAACTCATGTTATTTTCCATGTTTTTGATTATAGCCATCCTATTAGGTTTGAAGTGGCATCTCATTATAGATTTTATTTGCGTTTCCCTAATGACTAATGACATCGAGCATTTTTCATGTGCTTTTGACCATATGAATATCTTCTTTGGAGGCATGTCTAGTCATATCCTTTGCCCATTTTGTTGTTTGGCTTTTTGTTGTTGAGTTGTAGGAGTTCTTTATATATTCTGGATATTAACCCCTTATTAGATATATAATTTGGCAAAATTTTTTTCCCATTCTGTGGGTCATCTTTTCACTCTCTGGATAAAGTATATTTATTTTTATATTTGTGGTATTTAAAAATTTTATTCTACTAGTGTTTTTTATAAAAATAACTCCTCCCTCCTCTTTGCTTACTTTAGTATATTCTATTTGATTTGTCAGACCTAGGTAATATTTTTTTACTCCATTACCTGTGTGACAATTACTATTTTACATTTCCTATTCTCTCTCTCTCCCTCCTCCTAGGTTTTTAGTTTTGTCATTTCTTTGTCAGAATATATGTTTCATCTTTTTCCTCCTCTCTTCCTCCCTTGTCCATATGCTTGTCTTAGTCTTTATATAGAAATAAATTCAGTGCTCACCAACAAATTTTTTGCCGAAATTTCCCTAGTTATCTCTTTGTTGGATGAAGCTATGTCCGAATAGACTTCTGAGGCAGGGTTCCTGAATGTTGTATTTCTAGAATTCTTGCATTTTAAAAATGTTCTCAATGCCTTTGATACTTGAAAGATTATTTGGCTTAAAATAAAATTCCTTGGCTCACATTTTCTTGAGTTTTTAAAGGTATTGCTTTACTTTTGTTTTGGCTTGTATATTGCTGTCAAGAGGTCTAACCCAAGCTGCTGTCCTCTTCTTTATAGACAGCTTGGCCTTTAACCTTGAGAACTAAATAATTTTTCCTTTATCTTTAAAAGTCGTATTGTCTTAATGAGATATGTCTCATAGTTGGCTATTCTGGCTCAATATTTACAGGTCTTTTCAATGTGTAGACTTAGTTCTTTTATTTCGAGAAAGTTTCCTTGGATTATAGTTTTAATGATTAGTGCTGTTCATCTTTTATCCATTTTTCTGGGACTTCAATTATATGTATGTTGAATCTTCTTTGCTTACCTTTTATATCTATCCTACTTTCTCTCTGATCCCTTTTGCCTCTTCTTAATTTCCTTTTCATTGTTTTGGCAATATTTATTCCTCTCCTCAGTGCTCCTTATTATATTTTCAGTCAAATATCTCCCCTGTGCCCCTTGTAAGTTAATCTTAGTTTTTGAGATGATTTTCAATTTCCTCCCTGAGTTTGGTTAACTCTTATTTCTTCCTGTTTTTTGGAAGTTTTATTGATTCCCAAATTTCTTGGAACATTTTGAGATAGGTTTTGTATCTTCATATTTTTGTTCAAGGATATCTTGACATTTGATGTTGGTTGAAAGGTGAGTTTCCCCTGCTCTTCTGGGAGGTGGATAGAGGACTGGACAACTTTGATCAGATTCTCATGTTCTGTTATCTTCTTACATGTATATGTAAGAACTGCCATTTTCTGTTATTTGAAATGCATTTTTTTTTCCTGGACCAGCAATAACATATGATTTTTTAAAAAAGTCAGGAGTAAGGAGTTTGCATGGCTTACTAGGTTTCTCAATTCAAGCATGCCTTCTTCTCTTGCAGTAGAGAGGTTTAATTTCTTTAATAAACGATGCCTTCTGGAGGAAGTGGTGTTAACTGCTTTTGTGATCTCCTTTTGTTTCTATAGGACCCTTAATTTCTACCATGTGCTTCCTCCTTTCCCTTCACAGCCAAGCCTTCTGCTTCTAAGTTCCTCCCCCCTCCCAGAAGTGGTGCTTTCCCCAAATCACCATCTCCCATTCTGAACACTTTCAAGTCCGTTCTTTCTGAGTCCCCATTAACCCGTGCTCTGCTCCACCAGATCTCAGAGCTGCTCTCAGAATTTCTCAATCAGGGTAGGACTTCATCTCTTGGGGGTGATTTTATCTGTATTCTGCCATAACTAGTCAGTCCCATACTATTCTCTTCTCTTTTGTGTGTATTTTCTCTCTGATTCTCTACTTCTATATGGTCTCTATTTATCTCAGATATTCCTTTTCTGACTTACATGCAAATTAAAGTTTTAGTACTCTTTTCTCTTGTAGAGGAAAATATGCTGTAAGCATTTTTTTCCTATTTATTTTTTTATAGAGGCGACACTGGTCTATAATATTAAGTAAATTTCAAATGTACATCATTGTATTTCTACTTTTGTAGAGACTATATCATGTTTACCACCAAAAGTCTAGTTTCCATCCGTCACCATACACATACACTCCTTTACCCTTTCTGCCCTTCCCTCAGCCCCTTCCACTCTGGTAACCACCAATGTGTTCTCTGTATCCATGTGTTTGTTTGTTTATCTTCCACATATGAGTGAAATCACACTGTATTTGTCTTTCTCTGTCTGACTTATTTCACTTAGCATAATACCCACAAAGACCCCTCATATTGTCACAAATGAGAACATTTAATCTTTTTTATGGCTGAGTAGTATTTCATTGTGTATATATACCACATGTTCTTTATCCATTCATCCATCGATGGGTACTTAGATTATTTCCAAGTCTTGGCTATTGTGAATAATGCTGTGATGAACATAGGGGTGTAAATATCTTTTCAAATTAGTGTTTTCATGTTCTTTGGATAAATTCCCAGAAGTGGAATAGCTGAATCAGATAGTTTTTTTTTTTTGATTTTTTGAAGAATCTCCATACTATTTTCCATAGTGGCTACACCAGCTTGCATTCCCACTAGCAGTGTATTAGGGTTCTCTTTTCTCCACATCTTCTCCAACACTTGTTACTTCTTGTCTTTTTGATAATAGCCATTCTGATGGGTGTGAGGTGATATCCACTGTGGGTTTGATTTGCGTTTCCCTATTAGTGATGTTGAACATCTTTTCATGTGCCTATTGGCCATCTGTATATCTTCTTTGGAAAAATGTCTATTCATATCCTCTGCTCATTCTTTGATTGGTTATTTGGTTTTTGTTGTTGAGTTGCATAAGTTCTTTATATATTTTGAATATTAACCCCTTATCGGATATACGATTTGCAAATATCTTCTCCCAGTTGGTAAACTGTCTTTTTGTTTTGTTGATGGTTTCCTTTACTGTGCAGAAGCTTCTTAGTTTGATGTAATCCCATTTGTTTATTTCTTCTATTGTTTCCCTTGCCTACAGAGACATGATATTCATAAAGATATTACTAAGATCAATGTCAAAGCATGTATGATCTATGTTTCCTTCTAGGAGTGTTATGGTTTCAGGTCTTGCATTCAAGTCTTTAATCCATTTTGAGTTAATTTTTGTGTATGGTGTAAGATAATGGTCTACTTTCATTCTTCTGCATGTGGCTGTCCAGTTTTCTCAATACCATTTGTTGAAAAGACTTTCCTTTCTCCATTGTATGTTCTTGGCTACTTTGTCAAAAACTTAGCTGTTTATAAATGTGTGGGTTTATTTCTGGGCTCTTGATTCTGTTCCATTGATCTGTGTCTGTTTTTGTGCCAGTACCATGCCGTTTTGATCACTATAGCTTTGTAGTATATTTTGAAACCAGGGAGTGTGATACCTCCAGCTTTGTTCTTTTTTCTCAGGATTGCTTTGGTTATTCAGGGTCTATTGTTGTTCCACGTAAATTTTAGGATTCTTTGTTCTATTTCTGTGAAGAATGTCATTGGGATTCTGATTGGGATTGCATTGAATCTGTAGATTGCTTTAGGTAATATGGACATTTTAACTGTGTTAATTTTTTCCAATTCATGAGCATGAAATATCTTTCTACTTCTTTGTGACTTGTTTGATGTCTTTCAACAATGTCTTACAGTTTTCAGTGTACAGATCTTTCATCTCCTTGGTTAAATTTATTCCTACATATTTTATTCTTTTTGTTGTGATTGTAAATGGGACTGTATTCTTGGTTTCTCTTTCTGCTAGTTCATGGGTAATGTGCAGAAACACAACAGATTTTTGTATGTTGATTTTGTACCCTGCAACTTGACTGTATTTATTGTTTCTAATAGTTTTTCAGTGGATTCTTTAGGGTTTTCCATATATAATATGATGTCATCCACCAATAGTGACAATTTTACTTCTTCCTTTCCAGTTTGGATTCCTTTTATTTATTTTTCTTGCCTAATTGCTCTGGCTAGGAATTCCAATACTATGTTGAATAAGAGTTGCAAGAGTGGGCATCCTTGTCTTGTTCCTATTCTTTAGGGGATAACTTTCTATTTTTCACCATTGAGTATGATGTTAGCTGTGGGAGTAGGCATGTTTTTAATGATAGTTTTACTTGAAGTCCTTTGTAATTTGTATGGTTTTTCTAGAATGTGTATATGTATTCTAATTTAGACTGCTGCCATTATCCCTTGAGAACTAGGAAATCTCTATATCTCAGATCCTTTATCTTAAAATAAGCATTTCCAGGCTTACCTCTCAGTGTTATTTTCAGGATCAAAAGAGGTAATGCATACAGAATTCCTAACCTAGTACATGGCACATATCAAGTGCTCAGCAAATTTTACTTCTTGTTGTTGTTGGGGTTTTTTTGTTGTTTGGATTCACGTTCTGAGTCTTCCCCACATTGGCTACTTTCACAGTATCCTCATGCATCAAGAATCTCCAGGGAGGTAAAGTCTGAGTTTTAGTTCTAGATCATTTTTCGTAGCACATGTGCTAGCCCTATTTTCCCTTCCTAATTCTGCTTGAGTTTGACAAGCAGTGACTTCTACCATTTCTAGAAATATATTTTTTGATATTCCAATATTTTTCCACTGAGGATAAATGCTTCTTCAAAAGCAATTAATCATAAATGCAGATGGAGCAGTAACGGATACAAGTGCCTGTGGGTCCCAGCAAGGGGGCTGGGATGCTGGCTCCACCTCTCACTCTGCCTGAGCTGCCTGCATGTGGTCCTTGTGCCATTTGGTATTTTATACAAGTCACTTTTCCAAACTGAGCTGTTTTCCCTTTCTTCCACTTTGCATTTTTTATCGCCTTTTTCCTGATGCCTCATCCTTCTCTTCCTCTCTCTCCCCATCGTTACCCTCTGCCCTCTCTTGCACCCTCCACCACAAATAAGTGATTGCTCTACAGTGTGTTACTTGAATGAACAGCTTATATTTAGAATATCCCTCCTCCAAGATTGCAGTTAACATACGCCCTCTCGTTCAGTTTCCACCTCTTTTTCTAACTGTCTTTGCTAAAGCATCACTGCCTCAGGTACAAACTATATAGCATGTAATGTATTCTGGCTAAATGATTCAGTAGGATGGGGCACTGGGAAACAGTTGCCCTTGGACCTCGAGCCTTTATTGAACAATGCTGGTTCTTACATTACTCTTCAGACAATGACATATACTATGCAAGGAGCAATTGTGGCAGCACAGAAATAAAGAATACTCAATTATTATTGCTCAGGAATCATTCCAGTCCAACTTCCTGACTCTAGAGCAAGAACTGTTCTTTGCGTCTGTATTTCCCCAGTACTTAAGAGAGTGCCTACCGTGCATAGAGTTCTTGGGCAATCTGGTTGGCTGAACAACGGCCTCCAAAGGTATCCTGGTCCTAACCCCTGAACCTCTGAATGTCACTTCATTTGTCAGAAGGGACTTTGAAGATGTGATTAAGTTAAGGATCTGGAGGTGGGGAGATTATACTGGAATATCTGGGGGGGCCCAATATAATCACAGGGATCTGTGTAAGGGGGAGGCAGGAGATCAGAGAGGAAGTAGGAGATGTGTCGACAGACACAAGAGGGTCGGAGTGATTGAGGAAGGAGTCACAAACTGAGGAATGCAAGTGGCCTCCAGAAGCTAGAAAGGCAGGGAGATGGATTCTTCCCAAGAGCCTCTGGAAGGAACCTGCCCTGCCAACACCTTGACTTTAGCCCATTGAAACTAATTTGAACTTCCAGCTTCCAGAACTGTAAGACAAGAAATTCGTGTTGTTTTAGCCACTACATTTTTGGTAATTTGTTACAGGAGCAGAAAGAAACTAATACAGACAATGTTAGTTACCTGTTTACAAAATTTATTTACTCTTCACTAAACATTTAACTCCAGCAGAGTTAAGGGACTCATCCACGCTCACAGGGATGGTTATGGACAAAGTGTTGATTAGCACTAGCGGGACTGTATATATCATTTAGCTTTTGATGCATAACAAATAACCCAGAACTTAGTGGTTTAAAACAATGAACATTCATTTAGCTAACAATTCTGCAGATCATGAGTTTAAGCTAGGCTCACCTAGGGGTTTCTGTTGTTGGCTGAGCTCATCCCTCTGTCTGCAGTCCGTTATCGGGTCATCTGGGGCTTGGCTGGTCTGTAATGTCCTCAGTTGGTAGGATTTCTTTCTGCTCCACTTGATCTCTCGTCCTCCAGCCGCAAAGGCATGTTCTCCTGGCAGCTGGGCAGAGCTCCAAGAGAATCGGTGAAGAAACGCAAGGTATGCCGAGGCCTGGGCCTGGAAGTGGAGCATCGTGTCCACTGTGTTTTATTGGTTAAAGCCAAGTCACAAGCATAAGAGGAGTCCAGATTCAAGGAGGGGGAAAGGATTCCACTTTTGGATGAAGAAGCTGAAGAGTCACTTTGGAAAGGATATTGGCACAGCGAGGAGTGGTTGTCTTTGCAATGTCCCCGATCATATAATTTACATCATAAGCTAGGTCACTTTTGAAAATGAAAGGGAATGCTTTTAAGAATGACATCAAGACAATGAATATAAACCAGAACTGCCCATTCTTCCTGACTCCCAACCCAAGCCTCCTTTTACTTCCCCCGTGCTGCCTTATGACACTAAGAAGAAGCCACTGAAACTGGCAGAGGACAGACCTCAAATCTGAATCCAAGCCAAAGACCAGCGTGAATGATATCCCTGGTGTCCAGGTAAATGCCCGTGAAGAATTTGTTTTCCCGTTTCTCCCTATAACCCAAGTGTCTTCTCCTTTAAATCTCTTCCCTGGGACCTCTTGCACATCTGAATTGTCATCAAAGTACAATTGTCAGTAAAGACTGCTCTCAATTTGGCTCTTGTGCTGGCTGTGCAGATGTGTGTGTGTCTGTGTCTGTGTTTAATGTGAACATACACTTTATAAATATAAAAATGAAATGAAAATAATTTCCTGAGCCCAACTGAAGCTTTTCATGGATGTATAAAGCTCACCTCTGGGACTTTAAACCTTGTCATAGATTTCTGTTGACCTGACTGTAGAGAATCTGGCCTCCTTTTCTAACCCTGCCAAGCCTTCCAAAAGCTTATTTCAAAAGCTTGTTTTATAGCTTGCTTTATAAAAAGCTCTATTTTTTCTTCAAATAATATAGTATTTTTAAAACACGGAGAATTTTTCCATAAACTTTAGAAATTTTTGTACTATTGTTTGAAGTCATAAGCTAGGGCATTTTGGAATTTATTTAAAAACCTAGAAATCCTAATGTATGTGTGGTGGCTTTTTAATACAGGCCAGCAGGCAGGCCATTCTTGGAGAGGCCGTTCGGCTGAGAGGATCTGATTTGTTGGGTCCACCACTTCTTTCAACATGCGCAGATCGGATTTCTGGATAGCACCCAATTTCCCCCTCACTTAAATCTGGAGATCTCTGCTTGGCTTTACGGCCCCCTAGAACCAGGCCCATACCTACTTGGCCAGCCTTTTCCTTGCAGCTCTGAGACAGGCAATCTGTCAGCCCGTTAGGCTGATTCTCCTGCTTTCCCTCATATGCAATTCCTGAGAAACCCATCTCCTCTTTCCTCTGTTGGTGGAAGACAGAGAAGAGTGCAGATGACAGTGACAAGGGTGACCACTGCCAAATCATCACTGGGTGAAATGAGGTGGGCAGCATGTGTCTTCACACACAGATGCCTATTGTCCCCTTTCGAAGCAGCTGGCACAGGAAGCCACACTCTGCAGTAAGGGAGGACCTCAACTTTGCCCAACCTGCCCTCTGTAGGATTGTGCACTAGCCATCCCCAGGGCTGGGCCTACGCCTTAATTGTATCTGTGACTCATCAGCTCCCTTCTTACCCTCTGCCTCACCTCGTGCTCCTGCCAAACTATAAGGATCATCACCACCTATTCCTCAAAAGCTTGTTTTTGCACTCAAAGTGTAATCCACATACAAAAAGTGCAGACATCATAAATGTACAAGTCAATGAATTGTTACGAACTGAGCCCAGCTGTATAGCCAGCACCCACATTGACAGACAGGATATTACTGGTATCTCAGGAACCCCTCATATTTCCTCCCAGTCTCTATTACTCCACCTCCAAAAATAAACACTCTCCTGATTTCTAATACTATAGATTAGTTTTGTCTGTTTTTGAAGTTTATAATGGGAAATCACATGATATGTACTCTTCTATGTCTACCTTCTTTTGCTCAATATTATGTTCATGAGACTCAGCCATGTTGTGTGTAGTTGTAGATGGTCCATTGTCTTTGCTTTATAATATTCCTTTGTGTAACTATACCACAACAAATTTACTCATTTTTCTATTAATGAGCATTGTTGGTTTAGGATCATGGTGAAAAGTGCTGCTATGAGCATTCTCATGCATGCTTTTTGTGAGCATCCATATGCGTTTCCATTGGGTACATGCCTAGGAGTGGAATTGCTGGGCACGCTAAGTTTTGCAGAGACTGCCGATAGTGTTCTCGGGTGGTCCTGCCAGCTACATTTACACTCCCACAGGTAGTGTGTGAGAGTTCATTTGCTCCACATCTCATTAACATTGGATATTTTCTACGTTTTTATTTCAACCATTCTGAGGAGTGTGTAGTGGTATGACATTGTGGTTTTAATTTTAATTTCCTTGTTGACTGATGAATTTGGAGGATTGGGTTTTGTAAGTCCACACCTCAGTGTTCCAAAGGGTCCCACGGAACCCCAGATGGTCTGTTACAGAGGCCTGGCGCTTGCCTGCTCTCTGTTGTGTTGGGGACAGTCTCATGGGAGGGGGGGGGGGCGCTGATCAGCCAGGTTTGGCTGTGGTTGGGGAAAACCTATGCCCAGCCCAACTCTAAGAACTAGCACACTTCAGACAGCCCTTGAACCTTAAAGCCCCTCACAGTGGGCCACTATCCTTGTGACAGAGGAGCAGGCCTACGGAAGACCAGGGGCAATTCCAGAGAGATACTGGCTATATGCAGCTCCTGCTCCCGCTCCTTACCCTCCAAGAGAGTCGTGTGGACAAGAGAGAGCCAACTCCTAACGGAAACAATTGGCAATGTAGCATCTGCTACCTCTCTGGAAACATACAAGTTTATCTTCCGAGTTTGAGCCATAAGACTTTCCTGTTATGTGGCCTCAGATAAGTTGCCTGACATTCTTCCTCATTTTGCAGAGAAGAAACCAAGCCCAGAGAAATGACTCCATTTAGTTCTCTCAATAATCCCACGAAGTAAGTGCTATTATCATAAGTACTTGGCAGTCAGATCTTCATTGGAGTACAGATCTTCCTTGACATTCGATGGAATTATGTCCAGGTAACCCATCCTTAAAATCCTAGCCTCGCTTACCTCAAATGTGCTCAGAACACTTACATTAGCCTGCAGTTGGGCAAAGTCACCTCACACAAAGCCTCTTGTATAACGAAGTGTTGAATGTCTCATGATATTGACTGAACACGGTACTGAAAGTGACAAACAGAATGGTTGTCGGGGGACAGAATGGTTGCAAGTGTATCAGTTTTTCACCCTGGTGAGTGTGGGGCTGACGGGAGCTGCTGCTCACTGCCGCTGCCCCACATCATGAGAGAAGATCGTCCCACATCTTGCTAGCCTGGGAAAAGATCAAAATTGAAAATTCGAAGTATGGTTTCTACTGAATGCATATCCCTTTCGCACCATCATAAAGTCATAGAATTGTAAGTGGAACGGTTGTAAGTTGGGGACCATCTGTAATTGTTGTTATTCCAACAGGACTGCCAGTGCTCAAAACTGTGTTGGTACTCCTCGTTTGAAGATGGATGAACACACTGAATAACCATCTTTTTGTCTTGTCTTTTTGCAAGAGAAACTTGAAGTGTGAGACTGTTTTCTTGGATGGGCCAAAAAAGGTCTTCCTTTTTCACCTTCCCCTTCTCACCTACCACCTACCTTGGTTTCCAAGAAGACTGCTCTGGACAGTGACTCTCATTTGGGTGTTTAATTTCTGTGTGTCCTTGGGAAAAAGCGCCAGCCTTCCCCTTACTAGGTAAAGACGTCTTATCTAGAAGCAGAGGGGTCATAACCTTACCTGATGTCCTGTTCAGTTGTCTTGTTCTCCTTCAAATTGCCCTCCCCCCTTTCTTGGCCTGCTTTAGCTGTGTGTACCTGTGAGAGCAGAGCCCTTTCTTGCTGGTGAAGCCCTCACAGACCACTCTTTTTCCCTAACATCTGCGCTTAAGGATTTGGTTGGAACAATTAGCTCCCAAAGGACTTCTGTCCTGAGTAGACTGTCTCCTTGTTTCCTGGGTGTTTGTCTTCTCCACAGCCGACAAGAAGATTCTAAACTCTGTGAGGGCTGCTGTGTCTCCCTCAACCATGTCTCTACACAGGTCACAGACTCAACACTTTCTTACTGATTCTTTCAGTTGTATTCTTAATCATATGAATTAAAACATTTAACTATTTTAATACCTGTTCCTTTGGTGTGATCATTTTCGTGTGTGCACTGCTGACGTTTTTCTTAAATAAAATCTTTGCGGGTACTAGGGAGCAGGGACCTCAATGGGAAGGAGGGCTCTACAGTAGTTAGATGCTGTCTACATTTTCCCTTTCACTCTTGGCACAATTCTGATTGCCTCACATTTCTCTGGATATCTTCTTCCATGTTCATGTTTAGAAGTCCCTAAAGTGGAACTTAGTAGCTACTTTGCAGATCTTCAACTGTCCTGTGGCTTCTGGAGACCAGCACGTTTACACTGGATGGAGTCAATTCACGAAACTGTCAAAATTTATGGCTCTATTGAAAATGTAAGCACTCTTCCCCAGCTCTCTAGAACCTTAACCAAAGATGCTAATATTGACCTGATGTGCTTTGTGCATGATCTTTGCCATCAGGATAAAGTGCTCATGAGCAAAATATTTGCCAAAATGTGGGAAGAACCAGGAGGAAAGGCAAGGTCTAGATTATTTACAAGTCCAGCCCACAGCTTCAGCTCCTGGAGGGTTGAAAGCTAACCTCTTTACCTCTATATTTTTCCCTTACCTTCAGTAATTTTTGCCATTTTTCAAAGACATAAACCCCAGTGAAGCCCATGGCGACTGGGAAGGTTCTGTCTCCCTGAGCATATTTCTTGCAAGAAAGCGCGCCTGGCGCTGGGGCCTCAGACATCGCTCCTCCGCTCCCCCCACCCCTTTCCAGGCAGCAGTTTCATTTCTCTTCAGTTTGTCCTTTGGCTTTTGCTCTTCTTTATCAATGTCAATTTTCCTTGCACTGAACATATTAAAATTTAATGGTCACAGAATCTTAGTCCATGACACACTAAAGCTTTCCTGAGAACTTCATTTCCCTCTGTCATTGAAGAGGCCATTCTCAAAGTCACCCTGAGCCTTGAATAATTCCCACATAATGGTACTTGGTTCTATTTGCACATTGTGATTTTTGTTCTTCACAGACTCCCTGATTATGTTGTCTTTGGGCTAATATCATTACTATAATATGGGGAAAAAAATTTAATTTTCTCATTGATGAAGAGGCCAATTCTGTAGAATGAATACTTGATAAATCAAGCCTCCTTCACTGCACCCGAACCCACCCCATCCCTTCTCATCTTTCTCTGTTTCTTATCAAGCGGCTTCCAAGGAGAGAGAAAGGGAGTGAGCGAGCTAAGTGCTGGGCTTTGCTTTTCTGAGTACAATATGGCAGTTGGAGCAAGAGCTGCATTTAAGGGTGATCTGAGAAACTATATGGGGCATTAAAGGAAAAAATATTCTACGACACTTGTTAAAGATAATAAGGCAGACTTTATTCAGGGCCATTGCAATAGGGGTAGGAAACACTGCAATGGACTTTCCAGCCAGGGAGAGAGGTTGGGCTTAACTCCAAATTCAGCATGAACAAGTGGGAATTTATAGCAAAGGAGAGAGTGGGTCAGTGGATGGAAATCACTAAGAGGAAACATTAGGGATGAGGGGGGATTCTGGCTAAACCAACCCGACAAGATTCTCTGCTGAAGACAGGTCCAGGTACTCAGACTTGACCTGCTGGGGAAGGGGAAGTGGGGGAAGGGGAAGGGGGAAAGGAGGAGGAGGAGGAGGAAACTGATCAGATATTGAGGCTCACGTGTTCTTGCCAACACTGGATTTTACAAGGAAGTGCACAGACAGGCCTCGGAGAAGGTTCAGGAGCCTGGCTAAAGTTTGAAGCTTTGGCAGTGGCAGGGAAGAGAGAAAGAAATGGGGTAGGTTTTAGTAAAAAGGCTCTTCAGGAAATAAAGAGAGATGTTGAAAGAAAAAAATGCATGAAGTTTTGCTCTATGATATGTGGTATAAACCCTCATTTAATTTCCCCTTGAAATCTCTAGTTTAGCTTTCTTGACTAATGTGGGGCAGAGTTGGACACCTTTGGAAGGGAAATGATTTGGTGCTGGGCGTTTCTTCAAGGTGGGCACAGAGCATGAGCCAAGAACAACCAACCCCCTTCCCCCAGTTAGGTTAAAACTGCCTCCCTCAACATGTGACCAAAGCATCAAGTCCTCTGAGATGCAGGCGTTTGTCTGAGATGAGACCCTCATCTCCTCGGAGCCTCGCCCACACAGGGAGGGTTGAGAGCACGAACTTCCCTCAAGCCTGACACGTGTGGGTGACAGGTGCCATGTCTGGTGTTTCTAAAAGGCTCCCAATAAAGGATGCTTGTGACATGATGCTTTGCTTATCAGACATGAATCACATATTTTCTAGTTATGCCCAAATGGTTGGATTTGATTCACATGCTCTTCCTGTTACTTGCTCTTTAACAGTTCGGCATGTGCTGACAAAATGAAAAATGAAAAATCCTAGTGCAGTGATGTCCAGTTGAGTTCTGACCTCGATTTCAGTCTCACATACACAGAGGCACCTAAAAACTGAGAACAAGAGGCCACCACGGCTGGGAGGGCAGAGGGTTGTGTTATTTGCACCCATTTCTTGAGAATCTCAGGAGGCCACCACCTTCCCTGTGTCCTCATCAACTCCAGGCAGGGAGAACGTCCCCGGCACCCGGGGCAGGGAGCAGCTGTCAGAGGTGGCGGTCTTCCTGGTGAGCCCACACCTCTGCTTGGGGCACTGCAGGCTGAGAAGGAAGGTGAGGAGTCCAGCCGTGACGCTGCTGCTCCCAAGAGCGGGCCGCTGGGCCCAGCTGGCCTCGGCCGCCACCGCTCGCTCTCTCTCACTCTCTTGGCAACAAAGCTTGGTTTACTGTGAGAGGAAATGAGGAAGTCAGCTTGGAATTAAAAGATCTAAACCAAATAGTCATCTTGGAAGGGCCAGGTCAAAGACTCCTCTGGAAATATTAGGTTGATCCATATGAGGCTGCCAAACCTGGCCATTTTTTGACCTATGAAAATAACAATTTCATATGGTTTAATCTTATATGATGATTCTCCTTCATGGCTTCCCGCTGCACATGGAATGAAGACCAGGAGCCCTGTGCCCCCTGTCCTGCCTCGGGTCTCATGGTGTTCTCCTCATAGACTTTCAGAACCGCTGTTCTCTGAGCAATCCCTCCACCTCTGGTCTTACTCTGTGCCCTCTGAACGTCACTCCTGGAGACCCCTTCCCTTCACCAAGCTACTCATCCTCCAGACATTTGTTCAAATATCGGTTCCACAGGAAGCCTTTCCTGATCGGATTCTCCTGCGTTCTCCTTGTTCTGAGTGCCTTGAGGGGCATGATCTCAGCTGGTATCTACACATCAGCTTTGGTGTTGGACATTGGCCTCTCGAACAAGGGGCCCTGAGTTGAAGGGCGTGGCAGCCCCTCCCTCTGACTCAGTGTGCAGATGCTTTGCCTTTTGCACAAATGTTTGAAGATACCATATGGACGTAATGATTGGTGTGACCCTATGATGAGGAATTTTGATTCCTCAGTCCAATAGGCACCTTGACAACAGTCCTCAGATGGTGAGACTCAAAGAAAAAGGAATCAGAGGGCTCTGCCTTTTCTCTTCCTTCATCACCTCGTCCCACCACTAGCAGGCCTCTGCCCTCAGATGCACGTCCGCATGTGTGCTTCTGGTGACCCTCACTGGACTACAGGTTCCAGCGGCAGGAAGTTTGCCAGTCACTCTACCTGCCGTGTGGAGGATACAATGGTTCAGTACAGTGACACAGTAGAGATTCATCAAATATCTGGGAATGAATGAATAAATGAATGAATGAAACCTCAAAGCAGAAGGAGTAAAAAGCTTTTCCGGTTTCAGGCTTGAAATCCCCTTACCCTGTGGAAAGTTCACTAGCCCCAAGGGCCGCACAATTCACCTTCTCCCAGCTCAGCAGCCTCCTGCTGGCTCTTTTCTTCCCGACTCTCAGGGGCCAGCACAGGACAAGTGTGGAAGTCCTTGAATACACTTTCTTTCCTTCCTGGAAAAAGCCATCCAGGGACCCTCCAGGGACCTCCCTCTCCATTCTTGTTTCCACTTGTTCACAACTGAGACGCTATCTTGTGGTGACTGACATGACAGCCACTTAAACTCCAGTCAGTGACCTGCCATTCTAGGTCTTAGCTGAAAACTCATTCTTCTTTCTTCTGTGACCCATTCAAGAGAGTCCTCTCCTGTATCAGTTGTCTATTGCCACAACAATGCGGCATTACAAACAACAACAAACACAAATGCCTTATGACAATAAGCATTTGTTCGCCTCTCGATTCTGTGGGTTGGATGGGTGCTGCTTGTCTGGGCTGGGCGTGGCTGATTTCAGCTGGGCTGGCTCGTGCCTCTACTGTTGCCTGGGGGGCCGGATGTCTGGGCTGATTCTATCAGCTCTGCTCCACATGGTCTTTTCTCTAGCAGGCTGCCCTGGCCTTGTTCACATGCCACTGCAGGGGTTCAAGAGGAAATGTGGAAGTTGTAAGGTCACTTGTGGTCTGGGCTCAGAACTGGCTGGCAACCTGTCGTTACCCCATATTCCATTGACTGACACAAGTCACAGGGCCAGCTCAGATTCAAGAGTTGAGATGCAGACTTTACCCTTGATGGGAGGAGTTGCAGAGTCACATTGCAAAGGGGGTGATTCAGGGAAGCGTGAAGAATTGGGGCCACTGTGCCTTCAGATGTCCACACGTCCCCATATGCAGGGAAGCTGCCTTAGAAGCCCAGTCATCAGAATGATCTCAACCAGCTGAATAATCAAGATGAGCTTCAGTCTGTCTCAGGAAAGTCCTGAGATTCCCCTAGGCATTTAGATATAAATAAGGCAGGAGCTAAATTTGGGGTAGAGTGAGCTGAACTCTGTCCCCAAGACCCCTTGTGTGTGTGAGACCACGATGTAGGTAACACTGTGATTTAGCATCTGTCTGGCATTTTACCCGTTGCCCCCGAGGTGAATGTTTTAATATGAAATTGGTGTTTTAATTGATCAAATTTCCATCTCCCTTTCAAAAATTTCAGGTAGAATTAATGACTTATGACTATGATCCAGGCTACACAGGGGGTTTAGTGTCCAGGGCAGTGTCCTGTCTGACATCCCAGTGGAAATTTGAGGGCCAGGCTCTGTGGTGTGAGTTTATTGCAGGGCATGGAAGGGCCCGCTAGTAAGTGGGGGCCTTCTTCACCATCCTTCCCCCGGAAGGGCAATCCCCTTACGGGCATTGGCCCACTAATTAGCACTTGGCTTCTCAGAGGGCCCTGGATTAGGCCCTGACTTTGCCTAACTTTATTTTGAAAAGGAAAGGGCTTCAGGATTTGGGTCGCATTTTTTTGGGTTCCTCTGATTCTTCAGTTGAGAAGACAGTAACCTTCAGCTACTGGGCACCTAACACCCTCATCTGTGACAGCAAGGGGACCAGGGGCGGATGGTGACTGGGCAGCAGGAGAGATTCTTCCCTGGAAGCCTGATGTACAGCCCAGGGGTGCTGGGGAGGCCTCCGTCCCATCCCCCAGCCACAGACTCAAGTGGAATCCGCTCTTTCTAGTCTCTAATTGGGTGATCCTAGGTAAGATTCTTAGCTTTTCTTAGCTATAGTTTTCTGTAAAATGGAGACAACCCACCCATAGTTGCCTTCCAGGATTTTGTAGGGATTAGAAATAATATAAGCAAGTTACCGACACATAGTACATGAGCAATACATGCATAGTGGCCAATTCATAATAATAAAAAGGCCACACCTCTAATTCCAGGTGCAGCTGGGGTGTGACAGGAAGACCCTGTGACCTTTGGGGTTGTAATTCAAAGCACCCCCCTCCCACGCCTCTCCTCTGATGTCCTGCTGTCAGACTTTGTCTAAAACTTCTCTTGATTGTTTGAGGCCTTGCTTCTGCTTAAAGCTCCTACTGAAATACCCAGGCAAGGGGACAGCAGACAGGGGATCTGTGCTGCCTTCACTGCCAGCACTTAGCCCAGACTGCCTGGCACAGCTCAAGGGTGAGGCCCAGGACGAAGCGTGGGGCTGAGGGCTCTGCTGCTGAGTAACGAAGGGAGGGGAGAGGGGCGGGTTGCAGGCAGCAGGGAGGAGTCTCTGCGCCTTTCCTCGTTCTGTGGAGATAGCGCAGAAGTGGGGCTGTAAGAAGGAAATTTCCCAGACAGCCCTAGCCAGGTCGCTGTACCTTAACTGTTTTTTTCTAACCACTGATTCCTGGAGAGAAAACTTTCCCAGATCCAGATCTTGAAGAGTATTATTAATTTCTTATTTCTAAAGTTAACTGGCTTGAGTGGCAGGGGGCAACTATAAGAGTATCAGGAGAGAGTTCCTTTCCAGGCTGGACTGGTTCTGTATCTTGACTGTGGTGGTGGCTACACACATCTTGACATGTGATAAAATTGTGTAGAACCATACACACACACACACACACACACAAATGAGTGCATACGAAACTGGTAAAATCTGGATAAGGTCTCCAGTCTGGTGAGCAGTATTCTACCAATGGATCATAGATCTATTGTATAGTTACCACTGGAGGAAGCCGGATGGAAAAGGCATACACCACCCTCTCTGTGCTATTTTTGCAACTTTCTGTGAGCCTATAATTATTTCAGAATTTAAAGTTAGAAATAACTGGAGTGTATCAATTGTGAATTCGTGCAGGTGTGATTAAGCAGCTGCTGCCACCTCACGTTTACACATTGCTGAGTGGTCCTGTCACCACGTCTTCACACCAGCATCTGCTAGTTCAGTCCAATGTCACTGGTTCCCCAGGAGAAAATTGCTGGGAAAGGAGGAAAAGAAACAACAGCCACTATCTGCTTTGTAACTTCATTTAATTCTCACAATAACCCTTTGCAGATGGTGCTAGATTTCCAGAACCAGCAGTCAGGGCTGAGGAACTTGCCCGCTACTTGGTGCCAAGCTAGGATTGGCTGGGGGCCTCCCTGCTCTTCCCTCAGAGCCCTCAGCCAGCCCTTGGTGGGGGGCCCGTTCCCCTCTCCTCTCTGCAGCTCAGCTGGCCTTCCATCAGCAGCACAGCGTGAAGCACAGGGAAGGAACTCCCCATCCTGGGGGCTTGCCTGCCCACCCCAGTACTTGTCATTCCACTGGGAATGCCTGCCAATCTCAGTCCTTTGAGTTAAGGCAGAATTTTCCAAGCTACTCTGTTGCACTGTGTCCCAAGCCTGGCTCTTGGAAACCACTGTCCCACTAGTTTTAGCCTTTCCAGAATGTCATATAAATGCAATTGTACACTGGATAGCCTTTTGACCCTGCATCTTTCACTTATCATAACACATTGGAGATTTACCGATGTTATTGTGGGTACCGGTGGTTCATTCCTATTTGCTGCTGAGTAATATGCCATCTAAGACAGAAATATTGAGCCATGTCATATTTTTCTTTCTCTTTCATTCCCTACCACATCCCAAGTCCTGTCAATTCTACTTTCTAAATCTCTCTCAAATTTGTTCTTTGCTATCCTTACTGCCCCCCTTAATGGAGGCCTTGCTCCTTGGGCTATTTTAGCAGCTTCCTACCTGGTCTCCTTGTCATCCTTGCTCCAGTTAACACCTCCTCCCATCAAAGCCGCACAGCACCTGACACTTCAATTGCTCCCGCACGGCAGTGTCTTTAAGCACACTCACCATGTTGCTGGTCCTAAAACCTCTTTCCTCCAGTCTCATGTATCCAGTACTCAATCTGCACACTGACTTCCTTGTTTACATTCCAGCCATGAGGCCATGTCTCCAGCTCAGCCTGCCTGGTGAGCAGACTGCAGTCCTGCCCTTTGGACATCAGCCCTTATAACTCAAGCCATTCACCAGAGCCTGGATGGGCCCCAGCGAGGGCCCTATTCTCTGAGTCCTGGAGGAGACTGCTCCAGTAGCAGCATCATTACTCTTTCCATGCTCTTTAATTAGATACTTTAGATGGCTACTCCCAGAATGTCAGTAAACTTCATCAGAGCTTATTTAGAAAATAGGGCTAATGAAACTGCTTTGCTCACTTAGACTTTCATCTTCTCCTGGGAATTCATCATGACTTTCGGGTTCTGAGCTTACCTTTTCCTTCCTTTGGAGGTGTGATGGGGACTGAAAATGTGCTTGGTTGCGAGTAGGGATAGGGGTAGACTGACCCTTCCTCTCCGTCTGACTCCCCTCCCATGATGCAGAGCGTTTCTGGAGAGCCAGTCTGGAAGCCTGATGCTGGGCCAGCACCTTGGGATGGACATCTCGTCAGCCAGTCCTAAAAGGAAAAGACAGAGAAGGTGTTTGATTGCATAGGCAAGGGCACCTCTCAGCTCCTCCTCTCTGAGTTTAAAGTGGTCTGCTCCTCATCACCCCCGGTTCTTAGAACTAGTGAACTCTGTCCGTAGTGGTCTTTTTCCTACAAGTCAGGGGTGAACAACAACATGGCAGCTTATAGCACTAGGGGGCCCTTGATGCTCTGAGCTTCTTCCTGAAACACCTTAGCCTTTGGGTAGAAAGTTGTGATGAAATTTGATTTTTATGATTCCTGGGGCCTGACAGCTTCTAGAGTTTGGTCTTTTACTTGCGATTTTAACAGTGGGATGCTTTATTATTTGCATCCCCCTGCTAATAATGACAGAGTTTATTATGATTATTTGTAACTGAGAGCAGAGTGTTTGGGGTAAATGTAAGCAGACGGCACTTGCCGTCTTGACCTTCCTCAGCTCAGGCCACTGTCCAGAGGTGTAGGCAGCCAGCACAGGCCAGTACTGATCTGGCTGTAACAGCTTAGGGATGGCACCTGTCTGATTGTTGGTGGCCATAATGTCATGCAGTTTAGTGGTGTGGACATCACCTCTGCCACTACCAAATGGCTTGGTTTAAGGAGGCTCTCAGTACCCCCAATTCTTCCCTCTCACTGCTCAGAAACATGCAGCAATCTGTTGCCACTTTTCTGTCCCTTTAGCTTAAGGTTTCTTCCCTCTTAGGACGCAGATCCCTTGTTGAAGGAAAGGATGAGAGGACATGTAAGCTTTGTCGACAAAAATAATCCATAACCAATCTATAAATGAAAATTTGGGAGAGTTTATTCTGAGCTAAAATCTGAGGACCATGGCCCGGGGCCTTTCTTCCCGAAGGAAGAAAGGGCACCAAAGAAGTGAGGTGTACAGAGTGGTTATATACCCCCAAACAGGACATTTCACATAGGATTGAAATGTCCCTCCCACAATAGTCACAAGATTGCCCTGTTGGCACAGGGCTTGATGGACACAGCAGGTAGTGGGTCTGCTATCTTGGTGGGCGCAGCAGGAAGCAAGTCTATTGTCTCCAGCTGGGTGGTCACAGGTGAGCGCAGCAATCAGTTCCTAGCCTAAGGAAAGATACTTAATCCTTAAGGAAATGCCAGCGTTGGGAGGGGGAGGGAAGTGGCACCTTTATCTCAAGGGCCTTTGTTCTTGCCATAGGAAATGTCTAAAGCAGATATACAATGCATGCTCAACGGTCACGGTCAGGCCCTTTTGGAAAAACAAGGTCAGGCTGAATTAGGTTTACACCAAATGGCTTCCTCATATTCTCCAATATATCCTATTACTTACCATTTCTATTTGTCAGCCTTAACAGTAATTTATAGAGTCAGTAGATTGAGCCAATGCAAGACTCAAAAAGCAAAGCTGGGCTGAAGGCTTTAGGGAGAAGATTTTCTTACACAAGGTCAGTTACCCATTTCTTCGTAGTGTCAATCATGTACCTTCTGGAACTCGAAAGTCCAGTCTCAGGCCAAGCTAAAGTTTGTGTGCACAATGGCAAGAAGGTAGAAAATGCAGTGGGAGAGAAATGTGTGAGCTAAGAAAGCCTGAATTCCCAGGCCATTCCCAAACACCGCCTGCTGGGCGCCCCCTGGGGCGGGGCTCTACCCTCTGTCACAGAGCCAAGACCAAGAGAAGCCAACGTGGGAGAGCCACGAGAAGGGTGGTCCGTCTTGTCAACACTGCTTTGGGGTCAGGAAACGTGAAAGTGGAAACTGTTCTGTTGTATCTTCAGTACTCTCTCCTCATATTGATTATTTTGTTAATTTTCAGTCTTTTTAGTTTGATTTGGGTAATATATTTTTCAAGTTTTTAAAAATTTAGCTTATTCAAATTCACCCTTTTTAGTGTGATGTTCCAGCAATTTTTAAAAATGTGTCCAGTTGTGTAACCACCACCACAATCAAGACAGAAGATTTCCATCACCCCCCAAATTCCCTTGGCCCCTGGCAATTAATTACACGTCTGATTTTTGTCTCTACAGTTTTGCCTTTCTGGGGAGCCGCACCAGTGGGGTAGCCCAGTGCTGAGCCCTCCGAGTCTAGCTTCCTCCGCTTAGCGCCAGGCCCTTGAGATGCGTCCGCATCGCTGCATGCGTCAGTCCTTCGTTCCTTCCCAGTGGGGACGGGGATTCCTCTGCGTGAAGGCACCATGATGTGTTTATTCATTCACTAGTTGATAGATATTTGGGTTGTTTTCTGTTTTGAGCTATTGTGAAGAAAGCTGTTACGAACAGTCATGTGTACATTTTTGTGCCACCGAGGGATTTTGTTTCACTTGGAGTGTGACTGCTGGGTCATTTGCTAAGTGTACGTTCAACTTTGTAAGAAATTGCCGAGCTGTTTTCCAAAGTGGCTGAACTATTTTTCATTCCAACCAACAAAGTATGAGTTGATAATTTATTTTCGTTTTAATATTATTATTAATTTGTCTCATATGTATAACTTTAAAAACATCCTTTATGTTTTGATCACCAGTATACTGGTTGACATTTTCTAAATGGCTTATTACAGTTTTGAATTACTCTCCTAAAAACCCACTCTTATGTCAAATACTGATATAAAATTAAAGGTGTTTGGGGTTTTATAACTTAAGTTTTTATTAGTAACTTTGAGTTTTATAACATCATGATGTGGGAATGTGTTCTGTGCCACTTTGGTTCTTTTGAACTTTAGGGTCTTTGTGTTGCCTGACATATTAACAATTTTAATGCTCCAGACAGTCAAAAAGAAGACGTATTTTCAGTTTATAATGCACAAGTTTATATGTATATACTTATGTATATATATTTATTTATTGAGGTAAAATTAACATAAAACATTATATCCGCTTCAGCATACAGCATAATGATTTGATATTTTTATATATCGTAAAATGATCACCACAATAAGTCTAGTTAACATCTGCCACCATACGTAGTTACAAAATTTTTTTTCTTGTGATGATAACTTTTAAGATCTACTCTCTTAGAAACTTTCAAATATGCAATACAGTGTTATTAACTGTAGTTGCCATGCTGTGCATTACATCCTCAGGACTTATTTATTTTATAACTAGAAGTTTGTATCTTTTGATTCCCTTCAGCAATTTGACCCAGCCCTTATCTCTTGCCTCTGGCAACCAATCTGTTCTCTGATCTATGACCTAGTTTTTTTTTTTTTAGATTTCACATATAAGTAAGATCATATGGTATTTGTCTTTCTCTGTCTGACATATTTCACCTAGCATAATGCCCTCAAGCATCATGATGTTGTTGCAAATGACAAGATTTCTCTCTTTTTTATGGCTTAAAAATATACCATATATCTCACATTTTCTTCATCCATTCATCTGTCAGTGGACATTTAGGTTGTTTCCATATCTTGCCTATTGTAAATAATGCTGCAATAAACATGGGAGTGCATATATCTTTTTGAGCTAGTGTTTTTGTTTTCTTTAGGTAAATACCCAGAAGTGGAATGGCTAGATCATATGGAAGTTCTATTTTTAATTTTTTGAGGAATCTCCATACTGTTCTCCACGGTGGCTGCACCAATTTACATTCCCACCAACAGTGTACGAAGGATCCCTTTTCTCTTCATCCTCACCAACAATTATTTCTTGTGTTTTTGATGATAACTGTTCTAACAGGTATGAGGTGATATCTCATTGTGGTTTTGATTTGCATTTCCCTGATGACTAATGATGCAGAGCATCTTTTCATGTGCCTATTGGCCATCTGTGTGTCTTCTTTGGAAAAATGTCTGTTCAGATCCTCTGCCCAGTTTTTAATTGAGTTTTTTTTTTGCTAGTGAGTTGTATGAGTTCCTTATATATTTTGGATATTAACCTCTTATCAGACATACAATTTGCAAATATTTTCTTGCCTTTTCATTTTGTTGATGATTTCCTTTGCTATACAGAAGGTTTTTAGTTTGATGTGGTCCCACTTGTTTATTTTTGCTTTTGTTACCTTTGCTTTTGGTGTCAGATGCAAAAAATCATCACTGAGACAGATATCAAAGAGCTTACTATCTATGTTTTCTTCTAGGAGTTTTATGGTTTTGGGTCTTAAGTTTTTGAGTTAATTTTGTATGTGGTGTAAGATAGTGGTCCAATTTCATTCTTTTGCATGTGGCTGTCTAGTTCTCCAAACACCATTTATTGAAGAGACTGTCCTTTTCCCATTGTGTATTCTTGGCTCCTTTGTGGTAAATTAATTGACCATGTATGTGTGGGTTTGCTTCTGGGCTCTCTGATCTATGTGTCTGTTTTCATGCCAGTATCATGCTGTTTCGATCACTATAGCTTTGTAATATATTGAAATCAGGGAGTGTGATGCCTCCAGCTTTGTTCTTCTTTCTCAGCATTGGTTTGCCTATTCTGGGTCTTTTGTGGTTCCATACAAACGTTAGAATTGTTTGTTCTATTTCTGTGAAAAATATCATTGGAATTTTGATAGAGATTGCATTCAATTTGTTGATTGCTTTGGGTAGGTAATATGGACATTTTAATAATATTAATTCTTTCAATTCATGAGTACAGAATAGCATTCCATTTTTTTTGTGTCGTCTTCAATTTCTTTTATCAATGTCTTATAGTTTTTAGCATAGAGGTCTTTCACCTCCTTGGTTAAATTTATTTGTGGGCATTTTATTCTTTTTGATGCTATTGTAAATAGGATTCTTAATTTATCTTTCTGATAGTTCATTATTAGTGTATAGAAATGCAACAGATTTCTGTACATTGATTTTCTATCCCACAGCTTTATTGAATTCATTTATTAGTTCTAACACTTTCTTGGTGGAGTCTTTAGGGTTTTCTGTATATTATATCATTCATCTGCAAATAGTGACAGTTTCACTTTTTCCTTTTCAATTTGGATGACTTTTATATTTTTCTTGCCTAATTGCTCTGACTAGGGCTTCCAATACTATGTTAAATAAAAGTGGTGAGAATGGGCATCCTTGTCTTGTTCCTGATCTTAGAGGAAAGATTTTCACCTTTTCACTGCTGAGTATGATGTTAGCTGTGGGCTTCTCATATATGACCTTTATTATGTTGAGGTATGCTCCCCCTATTCCACATTAATGAGAGTTTTTATCATAAATGGATGTTGAATTTTGTCAAATGCTTTTTCTGCATCTTTTGAGATGATTATATGATTTTTATGCTGCATTTTGTTAATGTATTGTTAATGGTGCATTCTGTTGATTGATTTGTGAATGTTGAACCATCCTTGCCTACCTAGAATAAGCACCACTCGATCGCGGTGTATAATATTTTAAATGTAATGTATTGTTGAATTTAATTTGCTAATATCTTGTTGAGGACTTTTGGATCTATGTTCATCAGGGATATTGGCCTGTAATTTTTTTTTCTTGTGATGTTCTCATCTGTTTTAGAGTTCAAGGCAATACTGGCTTTGTGAAATGAGTTTAGAAGTGTCCCTTCCTCTTCTATTTTTTGCAAGAGTTTGAGAAGAATTGGTATTCTTCTTTGAATATTTGGTAGAATTCACCAGTGAAGCTGTCTGGTCCTGAACTTTTGTTTCTTGGGAGTTTTTTGATTACTGATTCAATCTCCTTACTAGGAATTGGTCTGTTCAAATTTTCTATTTCTTCATAATTCAGTGTTGGTAGGTTGTATGTTTCTAGGAATTTATCCATTTCTTCTAAGCTGTTCAGTTTGTTGGTGTATAATTGTTCTTGGTGGTCTCTTATGATCTTTTGTATTTCTGTGGTATCAGTGGTAATGTTTTCTCTTTCATTTCTGATTTTATTTATTTGAATTCTTTCTATTTTTTCTTGTTAAGTCTAGCTAAATGTGGTCAATTTTGTTTATATTTTCAAGACACCAACTCTTTGTTTCATTGATCTTTTCTATTGTCTTTTTAGTCACTATTTCATTTATTTCTGCTCTGATCTTTCTTATTTATTTCCTTCTACTAACTTTGGTCTTTATTCTTCTTTTTGAAGTTCCTTGAAGTGTAAATATAGGTTGTGTATTTGAGATTTTTCTTGTTTCTTGAGGTAGGCATTTATAGCTATGAACTTCCCTCTTAGAACTGCTTTTGCTAAATTCCATAAGGTTTGGTTTGTTTTACTTCCATTTTCATTTGTCTCAAGGTGTTTGTTTAAATTGAATTCATAATAGTTTACAGCATCATGGAATTTCACTTGTACATTATTATTTGTCCATCACCACATAAGTGCTCCTCTTCACCCCTTGTGCCCACTCCCCAGCCCCCTTCCCCCAGGTAACTACTGAACTGTTCTCTTTGTCCGGGTGTTTGTTTATCTTCCACGTACGAGTGAAATCATACGGTGTTTGTCTTTCTCTGTCTAGCTTATTTCAATTAACATCATACCCTCAAGGTCCATCCATGTTGTTGTGAATGGGACAATTTTGTCTTTTTCTGGGGCTGAGTAGTATTCTATTGTATATATATACCATATCTTCTTTGTCCACTTATCAGTTGATGGGCACTTGGATTGCTTCCACGTGTTGGCTATTGTGAATAATGCTGCAATAAATACAGGTGTGCATAAGTCTCTTTCAATTGTTGATTTCAGGTTCTTTGGATAAATACCAAGTAGTGGGATAGCTGGGTCATATGATATTTCTATTTTTAGTTTTTAGAGAAATCTCCATCCCTTCACTTTCAGTCTGTGTGTGTCCTTAAATCTGAAGTTAGTCTCTTTCAGACAGCACATAGATTGGTCTTATTTTTTTTTTTTTTTGGTTTTATCCATTCAACCACTCTATGTCTTTTGATTGGAGAATTTAGCTTATTTACATTTAAAGTAATTATTGGTAGATATGTACTTATTACCATTTTATTAATTGTTTTCTGGCTGTTTTGTAGTTTCTCTTTGTTCCTTTCTTCTTCTTCTCTTGCTCTCTTCCTTTGTGGTTTGATGACTTTCTTTAGTGGCAGGCTTAGATTATCATTATCTTTTGTTTATCTAGTATAGATTTTTGCTTTGTGGTTACCATGAGGCTTACACATAACAACTTATTTTTATAATAGTCCATTTTAAATTGATAACAACTGAAGTTTGAATGCATTCTAAAGCTCTACATTTTTACTCTCCTCCTCACATTTTATTTTATTTTTTGGTGAGGAAGATTGGCCCTGAGCTAACATCTATTGCCAATCTTCCTCTTTTTGCTTGAAGAAGATTGTCCCTGAGCTAACATCTATGACAATCTTCCTCTATTTTGTATGTCTTGATGAGCAGCATTTAGGTCCACACCCAGGATCAGAACCTGTGAACCCCAGGCCACTGAAGCAGAGAGCACGAACTTAACCACTGTGCCACTGGACTGGCCCCATATATTATGTTTTTGATGTCAAGTTTTATATCTTTTTACCCTGTGTATTCCTTAACTAATTATTGTAGTTACAGTTATTTTTAGTACTTTTGTCTTTTAACCTTCATAATAGCTTTATAAGTGGTTAATCTTATTGTGCTATATGTTTCCCTTATCAGTGAGATTTATATTTTCATATGTTGTCTTGTTACTAAATAGCACCCTGCTTTTCAGCTTAAAGAAGTCACCTTAACATTCGTTGTAAGGCCAGTTTAGTGATGATGAATTCATTTAGCTTTTGCTTGTCGGGAAAACACTTTATCTCTCCTTCAATCCTGAATGATAGCTTTGCTGGGTATAATATTCTTAGTTGGCAGTTTTTTCTTTCAGCATTTTGAATACATCATGTCCTTCCCTCTAGTTTGCAAAGTTTCTGCTGAAAAATCTGTCAATTATTGTATGGGCCTCTCTTTACATAGCAAGTTATTTTTCTCTTTCTGCTTTTAGATTCTCTTCTTGTCTTTAAATTTTGACATTTTAGTTATAATGTGTCTTGGTGTGTGTCTCTTTGACTTCATTTTATTTGGTACTCTCTGGGCCATGCATACATAAATACATATCTCTGGGTATGTGTCTGTTTTCTTTCCCAGGTTAGAGAATTTTTCAGCCATTATTTCTTCAAATATTATTTCTAATGCCCATTTCTCTCTCTTCTCTTTCTGAGACTCCTAGAACATGAATGTTAGTCTGCTTGATGTTTTCCCATAAGTCCCTTAAGCTATCTTCACTTTTTAAAAAATTCTTTTTTCTTTTTATTTCTCTTTTTAGGTGAGTTTCTCTGTCCTGTCTTGAGTTCACTGATCTTTTCTTCTCCTTCATCTAGCCTGCTGTTGAACCACTCTAGTGTATTTTCCAGTTCAGTTATGGTATTCTTTAGCTCTGTGACTTCTTTGGTACTTTCTTACATTTTCTCTCTTTGTTGAAATTCTCATTTTGTTCATGCATTGTTCTCCTGATCTCAGTTAGCATCTTTGTGATCATTACATTGAACTATTTATCACATAAATTACTTATCTCTGCTTCATCAAGGTTTTTTCCCCCTGAGGTTTTATCTTATTCTTTTGCTTGGAACATATTCATCTGTTTCTTCACTTTATTTGACTTTTTATGTTGCTTTCTACGCATTAGAGGAAACAGCCACCTCTCCCAGTCTTGAAGGAGTGGCTTCATGTAGGAGATGAAACTTGTTGTTCAGCCGTGCCCTACCTCTTGGTTCTCTCTCAAACCTTTATGATGTTCAAGCAGCCAACTTTATTTTTAATAGCTCCAATTAGTTGAAGGTGTGCCAAGACTCATCAGCATTCCAAAGGGGAGGATCTCAGTCAGCACCTAGATTCAGGCTGATTGGAAGCCAGACTCTCAGGCAGAAGATTTTAAAGAAAGTAAATATATACAGTCCTTTGGAACCACAAGCGTAAGCCCCTCTTGACACCAGAACTGGGTGATCTGCAAATGTCCTCTAGTTGTCAGTTGCAAAAATTGGGGCTCCAGATGAGTATATAAGTTCCTTTCCAGGAGATACTGTTGAGCTGTAGTGAGGCAGAGGGAGTGCACAAAGATGGTGTCCCTCCAGCCTGAGTTTCCTGAGAGCATCTCCATAGCCTCTAGATGTGTGCCAAGCCTGAAGTCCCCCTAAGGCCAGAGCTCCAGGACTAGCACCTCGGCCTCTGTCATAGAAAAGCTGTCTGTGCAGTGCCCTTGGGGTGGTGGCCTGCCAAGAACTGTCTCTCTGAGACAGTTCCAGTCTCATGGAACTCAGGAATGCAGGCCCCCTGGCCATCAGAGCCAAGCAGTCAAGGGGTGTGCCCTGGTTGGCTACTGCAAAAACCAGGGCACCAGAGGTAAACACTGGGTCACCACTCATGTGTAAGAGCTCCCCTTTGAGACACTGGCACTCTGGAGCAGGGCAGAGGGAGAGGGCAAAGATAGCACCTGCCCTCCGAGGTCTGTGGGAAGGATTACAGTGAGCCTTTGGCGTTTGACTAGAAGCCTGCCCCTCAGGCTACAGCTGCCAAGAGAAGCTAACAGGCCTCTTTCACAGAAAGGGTGGGCTCCTGGGTCTGTTGCCTCTTGCTGTGCCCTGGGGGTGGTAGCCGTTTAAGAACTCTTTCTCCATTGGTTGCAGTCCTGTGGGATCGGTGAGCATCAGCCCTGCTGGCCACCAGAGCCAGATCCTGTAAAGGTGTTCCCTTGCAGCAGCACAAAGATCAAGGCACTAGCCAAGGGTATAAACTCCTTCCTGGAAGACACTGGTGAGCTGCAGGAAGGCAGAGGGAGAACAAGGCAGAAGGAGAGAGCAAAGACTGGATCCCTGGCCTCCATTCCCCAGAGCCCCTCTGTAGGCCCCATAAGTGTGCCGAACCAGAAGCAAGCCCCTGGAGAAGCAAATAGATATCTTCCTTGGAGCAACTGGGATGGTCTCAGTGGCTGTCTGGCAGCACCCTGGGGTGGTGGTCTGCCAAGAACTGTCTCTGCAGCT
This sequence comes from Equus asinus, assembly GCF_041296235.1. Classification (NCBI taxonomy): domain Eukaryota; kingdom Metazoa; phylum Chordata; class Mammalia; order Perissodactyla; family Equidae; genus Equus; species Equus asinus. The sequence goes on along the minus strand of NC_091816.1, from coordinate 150,532 downwards.
CTTATAGTCCCAAGGGACCCAGGATCACAAGCCGCCCTGGGCTCCAGAGCCAGGCGATCAAGGGGTATCCCCTGGTGGCAGCTGCAAAATCCAGGTCACCAGTGTAAAAACTGGGCACCAAATGTGTGTCACAGCTCCACCCTAGGAGACAGTGGTGCCCTGGAGTGCAGCAGAGGGAGTGGGGGACGATGGTGCTCACCAGCCTCCGCCCTGGAGAATATCCCAGCAGGCCCCTGCCCCTCGGCCCAACGCTTTAAAAATAGCAAATGAGTCACTTTCACATAAAGTCCGGGCACTTTTCAAAGGGCCACTTCTGTGCTGAGCCCCTTGAGAACGGTTTTTCAGTTCGCCACAGCCCCGTGGCTCTCGTGGGTACAAACCCTGTTGGTCTTCAAAGCTGGATGTTTTGGGGGATTGTCTCTCTGGTGCCAGTCTTAAAAGTTGGGGTGCCCAACGTGTGGTAGGAACCTTCACTCCTCAGGGAGACGCTCTGGGTTTTAAGCTCCCTCTTGATTGTGGGTTACTTTGCTGGGGGTTGAGTTTATGGCGAGATTGTGTCTCAGCCTTTCCTCCAGCTTTGATGTGTTTTTTTTCTCGTTTGTCCAATGTGAAGTGGCAAAATTTGCTAGTGTTAGGTTTTTTTCCCAGTGGAAATTTTTCCATACGTAGCTGTAGATTCGATGTGTCCACGGGACATCAGCATCTTGAACCAGACTCTCTATATTTTTCCTTATTTTTTTATTTTTATTTTTTTTCAGGAAGATTAGCCCTGCACTAACATCTGCCACCAATCCTCCTCTCTTTGCTGAGTAAGACTGGCCCTGAGTTAACATTTGTGCCCATCTTCCCCTACTTTATATATGGGACGCCTACCACAGCATGGCTTGACAAGCGGGGTGTACGTCTGCACCCCGGATCTGGGCTGGTGAAACCCGGGCTGCTGAAGTGGAATGTGTGAACTTAACCACTGCATCACCCAGGCCAGCCCCTCTATATTTTTAAATTAGTTCTATCATTGTTATTCAACATCTTGGGTTTTTTTTTTCCCTACTTACTCCATCAGAGACTGAGAGAGATATGTTAATTTCCTAATGCTAATATACTTCTCTTTTTTTTAAAGATTGGCACCTGAGCTAACAACTGTTGCCAATCTTCTTTTTTTTTTTTTTGCTTTTTTTCTTTTGCTTATATTTTAGTTGTGGATCCTTCTAGTTGTGGCATGTGAGACGTCGCCTCAACATGGCCTGATGAGAGGTGCCATGTCTGCTCCCAAGATCCAAACCATGGAAACCCTGGGCTGCGGAGGCGGAGCCCACGAACTTAACCACTCGGACACAGGGCCGGCCCCCACTAATATGCTTCTACTGGGTGTTGTTTTATGTATTTCAATGTAATATAATTTATTCCATAATATTCATGAGTATTATATCTTCCTTGTTTATGATATTTTGAAAAATCAATATAAAAATGACCTTGTCTATTTGATATTTGTCTTGAACCCGATTTCCACAAATACTATTTTCTTCACCCTATTTGAAGTTATATTATTTGAAACTATATTGTAAATATGTCACATGCTTGTTGTCAAGGGCCAGACTTCTGTCTGCGTCGCGAGCACCTCAAGCAGGCCTGCACAGAGGAGGCCCACAGTGAACGTTTTTGAACGAATGAACTCATTAGTTTATATCGCGCTCCTACTTTCTTTCTGGTCTCATCAATTTGTGTTTGCCTTTGATTTTATTTTTCATTTACATCTGTCTGTTTGATAGTGGTTCTTGGAATTTGTTTTTCACCTAATCAGAGGCCTTTGTCTTTTGAATAGAGAAATTTCCTTCATGTCTGATACTGTTAGGGGTGCTCTTAGGTTGTCTTCTTATCTATTTGCTTTGATTAATGCTTCCTTGCTGATTTGCTCACCCTCTCTGTCTCCCTCCGTCTTCTCCCCTTCTATCTCTGCTTTGAATAGCCAATGTCCTTTTTGCTTTTCTCTTTCCTAACATTTGGAAAGTATGTATCCTGGTTAAAATTTTTCTAGTGGATACTCCTACTTGAAAAAATTCATCTAAAACATATATTTTTCTAATTAGCAATGCAAAGAGTGGAGCTGTGTTAACTGAGCTGTTTATAACGTAGGTCTCAGCGGCCTGTGCCACAAATCCCTTGACTTTGGCATTAAAGCCCCAGACATTAATGATACATTTTGTACATTTACATTATCCATTCAAAGGATCATTTTGACATTGCTTTTTCAGTTTTGAAACTACATTTCTTGTAATTATTTAAACAATTCCATGTTTATCTATCAGTTCATGCTATCAGCTTATTTACTGCGTGATTTTCTCCTTCACTTTACTTCATAATTTCATTGACTGATGCTTGTCTTCAGCTTTATTTTCAAGAAATATACAAAATGTCATCATCTGCCATACTGTTTTTTTAAGGCAATTCATAATATTTTGTGCTTTATGCATTTATATCCTTAAACACCTTTGATTCTCTGAATTTTGTCTTTAGTAAATCAAATACTTAAGCTATTATGTGAGATGGCCTGCTAACCAAACACTTCCATTTCAAAAGATTTGTCACCTTTCATAACAGAGCAATATTTTTGGAGTTTTTCAATATTTTGATGTATTTTTCCCTTCCTGAATAAAACTGAATGGGCATTTAAAGACGGTTTTACATAGGTGGTCTTTTAAAGTTTGTTTCTGCCCCTTTCTAGTGGCATTCATCCAGTACATCTCTGCTGTGCCAAGATAGGAATTATCTTTGCCCCTTTCTCCTCTGATATTCTGACCTGAAGGACCAGCTTCCTACGAGCACCTGCTCTGAGGCACTTCCTATCTTTCCGCCCATCTGCAGGGCTTTGTTCTTTGGGACCAAACTTCCTAGGATACTGCTATCCATATTGCTATCCAGTCTCTCTCTTCCCACCCTCGGAGTCACTGTCTGTAAGATAGAGACAGATGTGGGAGCAGAATGGGAATCCGTGTTGTGGTCATCTCAAAAAACAGTGCCCAAGTAGTAGAGGGACCGTTGACCTGGTTTTCTTTCTACTCTCCCAGCTGTGCCCTCCCCTCGGGCTCTATTTTATGATACAAACTCTATGGGAAGCTTGACAATCTCTAGCTGACTTATAGTTCATAGAATTTCTTCCTAGAATCTAGAAATACATCATCTTAATCTATAGTCTTGTGATGTTTCTTTTTTCCTCTTCCTCACATATGTTAGTGGAATTTAATGCCAGCCAGGTACCATTTTAAACTGGAAGTCTTGTTATGGTGCTGTTGGTAAAATGATGAATAGGGTGAGACTTTTTTGGCTCCTTTAAAACATTTTTTAGTTTCTTGTTTACATTCCAAAAACTGTTGTTATAGAGCAGTTTTATCGAGGCCCATTTCACAGAAAGGGCCCAAAGGACAATATTAAAACAAAATTCCAACATTAGTTTTAATTGAAATGCATCCATGAAAGCATTGTGCTAAGTGCTCCTAAATAATTCCATCACTGAATCTCTCAGACAATCCCATGATGTGATGCTATTATTTTCTGCAATTGTGAAGGGTAGATGATAAAGCTTAGAGTGATTAAATAACTCACTCAAGGACACCAACTATTTTCAAGAGGGTTGTTGGAATGCTGTCAGAGCAGAGCAGCATGGCCCTGGATGCACATTTAGACAGAGAAAAGATGCTGGCGGTCAAGGAGCGTGGCTCTCAGCTCCATCAACATGTGCGCTTTCTCCTACCAGAATACTGGAGAATCTCAAGTAACTTGGCTGATGTCAAAATAGTCTTATTATTAATTTGTTTTTAAGAACTATGCACTTCCAATATCAATTTCAAATAGATTTTAAAATCTCCTGTTAATAAGGCCAACAGTATATGAGCAGACACTACTGTAAATGTGACCCTCCACAGTGGCTGAGAAATGGATATGCAGAATTCAGAGGGGCCCTAGTGTCCCTTTTTTGGAAAAGGGATTTTCTTTTTGTCTGATTCAATCTGTTAGATCCTGTTTTGAAATCACCAAGTTTGCTTGCTCATATTTGCAGCAGACTTGCTTCCTTCTTCTGAAGTCTATACTTGCCTCTCCATCCCTATGTCTGCCTCTGGCAGTCCCCCAGATTCTTATTAATTCTGCCTCTCTGCTGAATTCAGTTCACATATTTGTTGAACACTTCCTGGACTTTTCACATTGGTATGATACCAGCCCTGACATCAGTTCCCCTACATTAACCACAGCATTTATGGGGTTAAAACCAAAAGCACTCATCCCCTTTCCCTGCTTACTCCTTAGCTTCCTGGCACCTGAGTCCACCATCCACCACAGAGGCAGACAACCAAGAACATCTACCTGCAGATTCCCTTATCTCACCATCTTCCTTTCTGCAAGCAGCCACACAAGGCCAAGTGCAGACTGGTGGGAAAGCGCCAACCAGCAAGGCCACAGGCCCACCTCCCGACAAGAAGCTGCATTCCTTGCAACGTTTAACAGCCCTTGCCTCCCATCTTTCAGGGAGATGGCACGAATTTGAGGGCACACTCTCGTCTCCTAGCTGACATCACCCAAAATAAAAAATCTTTCCTTGCCATAGTCTGGCGTTCCAGTTTTATTTGGCCCCTCTTGTGTGGCAGGTAAAGAACCTATGTCTGTAACCCATAACAGGTAGAGATACCGAGGGAACTGAGAGGACAGTCCCCACTCTAGGAAGTGCCATGTGCACCGTGAGAGAGGCAGGCATCCAGGAACTGCAGGGCAGTGTCCACTTGTAACCTGGGCCCGAGGGAAGGGGGCTCCCAGTAGTGTCGAGCGCACCCAGCAGAGTCAGGTGGATAAGGTGTTGACTCTGGGATCAGACTTATCTGTGCTGAATCCCTAATCCCTCACATCCTGGGTGACCTTGGGCAGGGAAGGAATGCAGAAATCATGATGAGAAGAGTTAGCACGGGCCCTGGCGTGTAGCAGATGCTCAGTGAATGTCAGAGTTAACGTCAGATGATAATGATGAGTGCTCCATTCTGGCATAGCTCTAAACCTCAATGGCAGCAATGCCTGGCAGAGGATCCCACAGACATGGACTTTTCCATTTCCATGATACATGCCCTTATCTGGGTTTCTCATCATATAAGACCTAGCTCTTCATTTTTCTATTTCAAAATCCCCTAATCTTTCTTCCCTTGTCACTCATCCACTATTTCCTTTTTCCAGGAGACTCTTCCAAGGGGAGAAAAAAATCTCACAGCATCTCTGTACTCCAATGAGACATGCCTGTAGAAACGCAAAAAGAAATCCTATTTTATTCTCACCTCCGCCCAATGAGAAGCCCAGGAAAAGTGCTAAGGTGTGTTCAGCTCAGCACCTGTACCCTCTACGTTACTCCAGGAGGCTCCTGAGAGGAGTCGGGGGAGAGCACAGGGCTAGTGAAGCCAGCCAGCACCCAGCATGCACTGGGGGCACAAAAACTCTGCTGCCCTTGGAATCAGGACAGAAAGCAATTTTAGATGCCGGCTATCAGCGACTCCAATCTCTCGACTATGCTTAAATCCCTTTATAGTCACCCCTTGTGAGTGATCATCCACTTCAGCCAGACTCCCAGTGCTCCACACGATACTGCTGGGACTGTGGCTGAAATAATATGGCCAGCCTCTGTGTTGCCTGGAAACGGAACTCGTGCTCTGCTGCCAGAGCCTAACCATTTATATCTTGAAATTCAATTGGTTGAAATTACCACCTATAGCAAAGATCCTGTTTTCACATACTACCTTCTTGAATACATCGGAAGCTGCAAATAGTTCACTGTGTTCCTGTCAGTGGTAGGAGAGACTGGGAGTCAGTTGCTTATGAATTTAACGAAAAATAATCAGTAACATAGAACTTGACATGTGTTCTTATAAGCGTGGGACATTTATAATTTTCATCACTCTAAAATTTTTACTGTGATGATATGTGTTAAATATTCTGGTGTATCTGTGGTATGTTGAAGCTGACCTCTAATAATTTTGATGTTGCAAATGAACAGAAATAAAAAGTTTCTGTCCAATGGGAAGGGAAGCATCACTTTAGACATTGGTATCCTTTGGACTGTTTTTTTTTAATCTGAGGGAAGGGAGAATCTGAATATTTTCTGGATTTATATTTCTATGTAATAAATAACTTCACGCCTAAACTGCATCCTATTAGAGCAGATTTGCACTGAGCCTCAAGAAAAAACAAAAACCAAAATTCAGGTGTAAATTAAGCTTGTGGCAGAGTAATTTCAAATAAACATCATCTCAGCTCTTTTCAGTTTCTTGGTGTTAAAAGCAAAATATATCTATCTGCTGGGTGGGTAGGTAAAGGCCAGCAGACAGCTCTGGGATCAACAAGGTCAGAGTTAAAGAAGTGTCTTTTGTTTGTTTGTTTGTTTCTTGAAATACTTGACCACTGTCAAATAATGACATTCTTTCTAAAGATGCCATTTTCATTTGCTAGTAAGTTTTCTTTAATGTCCAAAGGAATTTACCCAGGTCCCTGGAGAATATGTGTGAAAGCAATCTGTAAACTCTGAAGCATTATACAAATGTAAATGGTTATTATTTCCTAACGTCACTTTCACTGTATTTTCACAAATCGGAAAGGTAGGACACGCCTAGGGGGATGGGAAAGCAGGCTGAGAGCAAGCCCAGCAGGAAACACGCTGGGCGGTGCCAGATCAGACAGTGTGGTGTGTCTCCTGGTTCAGGAACGTTTAGATAAAGCTCTGGGTGGAGACAGGCAGCAAGTGAAAGGATTCTGGAAGAATCTGTGAGGGCTGTTAGGGAATAGCACGGCCTCATTTTCCTGCTTGCTCACCATTTCTGGCAAACAAAGTCTCCAGGATTGTAAATCTATTTCTTTGCTATCTCAATTTTTCTTGATCAGATATTTTGGGAGACTGTGGGGGAGGGAGATGAGTATGTTTGATTACCCCAAACCTGCAAGATGAATAATGATTCCTTAACTGTCAGCCATTGACACGGTTGATTTCCATGACAGCAGCTTCTGTCTGTGCTCTTTGGGTTTGCAGGGCTGGTGGCTGGGAGCTGCTTTACAGGCTCTGAGCCTACTCTGCAGGTAACTGCCACCAGGAGATGCCTAGACTGTGGGCTCATGCCCTGAACAGCCTGGCTTTCCACTCAGTTGTGATTTTAAAAACAAGCCATTTTTATTAGAGGTATAGAATTTGCCAACCTTGTACACGAAGCAGTACCTGCATCAGATGAGAAAGGAGGAGGGTTGGGGGGAGTCGGTCCCAAGTGCTGCATCTGAATCCCGACTCCATGACTTGCTGTCGAGGTGATCTCCAGCAAATCAGAATATTGCCTCAAGCCTCTTCCCTTATTTATCAAATTCAAATGCAATATCAACCTCAAAGACTTATTGAAGTAAATAAAATAAAGAATGTTTTTCATTTTGATAAACAAATGGCAAGCAATAGGCTATGTTGGCATATATGAAGAAGCCATTTGGTGTAAACCTATTTTGGCTTGACTTTTGTTTCCCCAAAAGGGCCTGATGAGGCCATTGGGCATGCATTGTATATCTGCTTTAAGTATTTGCTGTATCCCAAAGACAAGAACAAATGCCCTGAAGATAAAGGTGCAACTTCCCCCACATCAGCATTTCCTTAAGGATAAGCATCGCTCCGTAGACTGGGAACTAATTGCTCCGCTCACCTGTGACCACCCAGTTCAAGACCACAGACCTGCTACCAGCTGTGTCAGGGAGACAGTGACTTACTCCCTGCTGTGTCCCTCAATCACTGTCCGGACAGAGCAGTCTCGTGACTATTGTGAAAGGGACATTTCAATCATGTGCGAGACATGCTCTTTGAGGGTATATAACCACTCTGTACACCCCACTTCTTTGTCATGCTCCGTTCCTTTGTGGAAGGACTTTCCCAGGCTATATGACCCTCACATCTGGCTCATAATAAACTCACCCCAATTTTGATTTATAGAGGGTTATGGATTATTTGCGTCAACATTTCGCAATGCCTTATGCAAAAGTTAGTTATAATTATGCTGTGGTGGAGAATCTCATTACATATAAACACCTAAATTATTTTACACACTAGTCCCTTCAACCTTTGCTGCTCTGAAATCAACTATTCTTTAGATTTATGAGATTAGACAGTTTGGTTCCACCTTATTATAACTCTTGAAACTTTCTTGAGGTTCGGTTTGTCTATGGCTTGCCTATATCTCTAGAATTTTTATAAATTTTCTCAGGTGTCAAACCCAGTAAATGTCTCTCTTTCTTCAAGGACGAGAACCCCAAGGGAAAAAGACAGCATGTAATTTATGGGAAGGTAGTCAAGACAGGGAAAAAGAGAATCATCTTGAAAACTCTGACAAAGAGTATGTCTCTTAAAATGACTGACTAAAAGAATCAAAAGAAACTTACAGAAACTGTTCGGCATCCTTAATAAGATATAAGAATATACAGCCTCTGTGAAGCAGATATCAGGCTGAGATGAGAAAAAAACACCCCAGCAGGATGAGACAAAATATAAGATTGGCAAGGTTCTTTTTAAGTCTGTAAAGAAATATAAAAAAGAAATAGCAGAATTTAAGTCCTGAGTAGAGACAGAAGAATATAGAATTGACACTGAAAATTGAGTCGAGGTGAAGGACATATCTGGAGATCATAACACAGAGAAGAAGGACAGAATAATTAAAATCATGAGAGCAATAATGATAAATAAGGAGAATAAGTAACAGAGGCACAACCAGAGAACTGGGTATTCAGGATGAAAAGGCCAAACTAATTGGAAAGAAGGAATAATTAAGGCTTAGCTGAAAAAAAAAGTTCTAGATGTGAAAAAAAATAACTTGAGCAAAAGTGTTCACTACGATCCAGGTGAAAATCAACAAAGATGTCCCATGTATGGTTAATGTGGCAAAAGAGTTTACTTATAATGTCAAATTAAAAAATCTTGTAAACATCCAGGCAGGAAAAAAATAGTTTACCAATAAATGAAGAAAAATCAGAATAACTTCAGACACCTTTACAACACTTAGCACCCGAAAACGTTGATTTATAGAGTTTGAGCAGAAACTATAATGATCCAAGAATTTATTACTAAGTCATGTGATGTGGGAAGGCAATCAAAAGATATCCTCAGATATGCAATGCATAAGAAATTGTACCTTTCAGAGAAAAATATACCTGGAGACATGCACCACTTAAGTAATGGCTCAAAATTAACTCAAGAGAGGAAAAGCACATACAGAAACTCATGGTCTTCTCTTCCTTGGTTCACACGCAAGTTCAGTGGGTCCTGCTGTCAGGTGAGCTCTCCTACGGGCTTCTTTCAGGTTTTGCCTGTTTGCTTCTGTTTTGGCTTCTCTATTTTCTTAATACAAGAAAATTTCTTTCTTGACCCACATTTTTTACCCCAAAAATCGGCTGGAATTTTTTTCTTAGATTTGATTACTATTTAAAACATTAAACACTAAACTCCAGCTCTAGCACAGTAGTTTCAGCATTTGCTTAAAGCTAAATCTACTGGCTTGGGATGCTTTGCCAGAGGAATCACCAATCAGAAGGATTAATGATTTGATTTTTTAGAGCATCAAAGTTTTCCAGAACAATTTAATTTAACCTTGGGAAAGGCAAAGATCTCTTGAGTAAAATCCAAAGAATGCTTAACATAAGGGAAAAGATCAATACAGTGGGCAGCATTTAATCACAAATCTCTTTTCATTAAAAAACACCAGGACAAGAATAAAAAGGTGAGCTACAGAGTGGGAGATTTTTGCAGCACATATAACTGACCATGGGCACATATCCAGAATATATAAAGATTTTCTCCAAATCAATAAGTAGGAGACAGCCTAATGGAAAAATGGGCAAGAGATGGGAACAGAACACTCACAAAAGAGAGTAACCAAGTGGCCAGTAAGTACAGGTGTGCACTACATAACATTTCAGTCAACGACAGACCACATATATGATGGTGGTCCCATAAGATTAGTACCATACAGCCTGGGCGTGTAGTAGGCTATGCCATCTAGGTTTGTGTAAGTGCATTCTGTGATGTTCACACAATGACAAAATCGTCTAACAACACATTTCTCAGAATGTATCCCTGTCCTTAAGTGAAACATGACCGTACGTGAAAATTGCTCTGCTTTGTTAGTGATAAAGGAAGTGGAAATTAGAACCACAATGACTACCACCACAGACTTACCAGTATGGCAAAAGATTGACACCTGACCCTCCCTGGTGCTGAGAAGGATATGGAACAATGGAGCTCTCACATCCTGCTGGGAGTGTAGAGTGGTACAACCATTCTTGAAAAATGTTAGTATTTACTGAAGGTGAAGATACAAATACCCTATCACAAGAAATTTCACTTCAAGTTATACACAAAGAAATGCATGTCCTTGCACTCCAAAAGACGTGTACAGGGACAGAAAGCATTATTCATAAAAGCCAAAGATTGAAAACATCTTAAATATTCATCACAGAATGAAAACTAAGCTGTGCTATATTCATATGATGGAATACTACACAGCAAAGAAAATGAACAAACTAAAATTACACACAAAATCATTGATAAATTTTGCATTAACAATATTGGATGAAAGAAGCCAAAGACATAAAAATGATATACTATGATTCCAGTTATATAAAATTCAAACACAAGTGTTGAAGTCAGGGTAGTGGTTACCTTTGAGTAGTGTGTGGTGATTGGAAGGGTTCTGGGGGAGGGGTGGGAGGCACTTCTGAAATGCTGTCAAGATTTTAGTTGTTAATCTCAGAGGTAGGTACACAGCTGTGTTCACAGAGTTGTACTCTTAGGATTTGTGTGCTTTTATTTATACCTGTAATACTTCAATTAAAAAATAAGAAAGAAATATAGATAGAAAAACGTTACCCATTTTCTTCACCTCTCACCCAAACGTCGTAAGAGCGTTCCAGTTAGCATTCCTGCAAGTGTAACCTTTGGGAGGCATGATTCCAGTCCCACGGCTTCACCGTTCATCTGTCTTCACTGACTCTTGTTGCTCAGAGTCCTTGATGTGGCCGCCTGGGTCCTCCTCAAACTGACCCCACAGTGACACACTTTGTAGTCTTCGCCCGTCTCCCTCCTGTCTTCACATTCCACAGCTCACCACCAACTGGTCCTGAGCGCTTACCACCTTTCAAGGCCTGGCTGAGTTCATCGTGCCAGTGAAGCGTTTTCTAATAAACTGGTCGGCGGTGTGTGATGTTTTTAGAGATGCTTGTTTTTATGGTTTCGTGGCAAGTTGTACCTGTCGTATGGTTTTCATCGTGTTCTATAGTTATATTTTAAACCCTCTACTAGATTAAATGCTTTTTATGTTCGAGTGCTGCTTCTTTTTTTAAGCCCTGAAAATTTTTGAATTGAGTTTAGAGAATTATGTTTTTCTTTCTTTTGAGCTTGAACAAATTAACTGATATTTTCTGTACCCATTCACCCACCCCAAGTTCTTTTGTAAATGGAGAAAGAAATCATTAAAGCCCTCTCACAAGGATGTGACACAGGAATGTAATTTCATCCACAGAGCTCCTTAAAAGAGTATTATATTTAAATGACCACTTGAGCAGAATTACATGTTCCTACTGTTTAATCCTCACAACTAATGTCACTCTCCGTGTGATTTATTTTCCAAAGTTGACTTAACCATTGTAGTTTTCTTGCTTTTAAGTTTTAAAGTTTCGACCTTGATGAGTTATCGGATCGTCTTCCAGCAGCAGCAGCTGTATTTCATTGGCGCCATTCATCACGCGACCTCGTCACATAGGAGCGGGAGCACTGCGGGGACGTTTGCTGGACATTTGTTTTCAACTTGATGGCTGTTCTAAACCTTTTGCACTTTATTTTTGGCTCCAAACTGGTCATTATCCACTTGTTCTTAACAGATGACCTTATCTTCTTTATTGAAGAGATCAATTTCCTCTGTCTTGAAATCTCCCTGTTTCTAAATGTCTCAGACTCTCATCCATTCCTACTGACGCAGGGAACAAAAGCATTTGTCTAAGGGAGTGTTTGTTAATCCTGGATGCACATGGAAAGCTCCCAGTGCCTGGATCTCACCCACAGAGATGGATGACGTTGGCTGAGATGAGGCTTAGCCACTGGAGTTTTTCACAGCCTCCCCAGGTAATTCTGTGCAGCCGGAGGTGAGAACACCATTCTGAGGAGGGCCCTTTATTCTTCCCCAGGACCACACCTTGTGCAGGACCTTGTTCATCTGATACCCAGCTCTCCTGTCCGCTCTCAGGCAAAAACACTCCCTCGTCAGGCCGCTCTTTGAGTTGCTGTTCCATCTCTGTTGTTGCCTTTTTTGCCAAAGCAAAAGAGAAGCATATACTTACTACCACCCATTGACTCCTTGATTCTTGCTAAACTCTCCTTGCCACTCTAGTGAAAATACCCCCTCAAAGTCGCCAAAGACCATCTCAATCATCGTTGATGAAGTGATTTGTTTCCATTCTTACTTATTCTGTCTGAAGTACTTCACACTGTTAAACATACTTTTTTCCTTTGACTTCTGGCTTTTGCATTTTCTCCTACCTCACTGACTTTGTATCCCATCTCTCTTAACTTATAGACTGGGTTTTAAACAAGCGCTAATGCCTGGTACCAATAGCTGTAGTGATATGCCCTTGGAAACAAGATCACCTAGGCCTGAACCAGCCACTTAGATCTCACCCTAAAGTAGACAAAAAGGTGGCTCAGAATATATGAGCAAACAAAAATGGTGAGAAGTGGGCATTGGCAGTAGGACTCCTTGATCCCTGGAATTGCCATTTTATCTGAAGAAAGTCATCTCTTCCCTCTCTCAGGTGCAAATGATAGAAACCCAAATTAAATTAGCTCAAGCAAAGTAGTAATGAGTTTGTTGGTTTATGGAATTTATGAGGCTAGGTGCACACTAACTTTAGACACAGGTGGAACCAGGTACTCAAATGATATTATGAGGACTCTTCCTCTCTCCAACTCAGCTCTTTTTTGCTCTCTCCTAGCACCTCATAGCAACTGGTGAGAAGGTTGGCTGCCAGCAGGTCTAGTCTTTTATTCTACCAGCTCAACTATCGCAGAGAACTGACAGCCTCTTTCTCAGCAATACCTATAAAAGCTCCAGGCCTGATTCTGATCCTCCTGGGTTGGGGTGCGTGCTCATTACTAAACCTATCACCATAGCTCTAGTTGGGCAGCCTTGGACTGTGGGTTGAATCTTGCCCACTTGAATGACACGGGTTGAGAATAGGAGAGGATGATTTCCAGAGAAAAATCAGAGAGCTGTTAACTGAAGACGAAATGGGCAGGATAGGCAAAAACAACAGGTGTCCACTGCCCTACCTCACCCAATCTCCTTTCAAAGGTACTGACTCCTTTTCAATGTTCTCTTTCTTTCCTAGACATAGTCATCTTGAATGAGCCATACCCATTCTCCCTTCTTGCAATGAAAGAAGATCTAGGGACTTGTTATCATGTCATACATTATCATAGCATACATTCCTGGAGTTTTCTTAAAAGGCATGGCTCTGAATGTTAAGACTAACACCTAGGTTTATACCAGAACAAAAGAGAAGCCAGTGTTGCAGGCTGCTTTAAAAATAGCTCTCAATGATCCCCTCCTCTTAGTGCTCCTGCTTCTGCATAGTCTCCTCCCCTTGAGTGTGGCTGTGACTTCAGACTTGCTTCTGATCAATGGAATATAGTAAAAGTGAAGGGATATATGGAATTATGTAATTATGCTACATAATAGGAAAGCATCTGTCTTGCTGGTGTCTCTCTCTCTCTCTCTCTTGCTGGCTTTGAGGAAGCACGTTAGGGTACCTTCAAGTGACAAAGAACTGTGGGTGACCTCTAGGAGACGAGGACAGCCTCCAGCAGTCAGCCTGCAATGGCCACTAGCCGGTAAGAACACGAGGCCCTCAGTCCTACAACTGTAATGACCTGAGTTCTGCCAGCAATCACAAGAGCTGGAAAGCAGAGCCTTCGCTAGCTGAGCTTCAGATGACACCACAGCCTTGAAGAGGGCCAGATTCCCTACCCACAGAAATTGTGGTGATAACTGTTTCAAGTCACTCAGTTTGTGGTAATTTGTTATGCAGTAATAGGAAACCACCATGCCATGTGCCGCCCTGCCCCTCTCCTCCACATCCATCCCCTCCCCAGGCAGCCCCATCCCAGCAGAGCTCTTATGAGGCTCTCAGGCTCTAATAAAGATAATAACGAATGCCAAATTAGTGTCTACTGAGAGGCCGTGTCTTGAGATAGATTTAGCACCTTCCTTCTGCACATCTTGGAGACCTTGGAAGGTTCTGTGGGGGCTTTTGTGCCCCTCACACACTCACAGGGGCTAATTAGAGCGATGATGGCAGTCACATCCTTCTTGGCATGTATCGTGGGTGATCGTAAAAAATTGAAGTTTACTTTCAGAAGTAATCCCTTTTCTTGCATAATATTAACACATTTTAGATCAAGTTATATTCACTGTTAACCATCTCCTCCAATTACTTGCCCCTCTCCTTTCTCAGATAAAACCATCACGATAAATTTATCATTGGTCCCTCCATACTTGTTTCCTATGTATTTAAATGCATTTAGTGTGTGCACTTATAGAAGTATACAGTATCTTTAGTTCTTTTCTGTAAAGGGTATCATATTCTATATCTTACTCAATAATACATTTTGTCACGTTTCCATGTGAGTCTATGAAGATCTGCTCTTTTCTAAAATGCTGCCTATTGTTGCACAGTACAGATAGATCATAGTTTATCCTTATTGGTGAGTATTTATACTGTTCCTAATTTTTCGCTACTCCCAACCAAGCTGCCATAAACGTTTTTAGCCCTGAATCCTTGAACACATGAGTGATAGCAAGAAGCATCAATCAAGAAATAGAATTCTGGATAATCAGCAGTGTCTACCAATACACTAAAATGTGTACCTCTAAGCATATGCACCAGTTTACACATCCATTAGCACTGAATCTTGCCAACGCTGTTATCAAATTTCTAATTTTGCCAGTCTGATGATCTACTGGTTGAAAATACCTATCTTAATTGCTTTAACTTACATCGCACCAGTTACTAGTGCGATTGGGTATCTTTTCACATATTAATAGCCATCTGTAGTTACTTACTCCTCTGTGATTTTTTTCTTTATATCTCTTTTCCCCATCTTTTTACAGATTCTTTTCTTTTTTTTCTGGTAGGAACTTTCTACATATTCTGGGAAAAAACATTTTGCTGTGTCATATATACTACAAATATTTTCTTCCAATCTGCGTTCATCATACATTTAGCCTTTAGGTTTATGACTTGCTTTCTGTGAATTCGATGAGAAATTCTTTTCTACTGAAAGGTCATAAGTATACCCATATGTTTTAAACATCTTTTTATAGTTTTGTTTTTATATATGTCTTAATACAGCTGCACTTTATTGTCTGAATTGTTTGTACAAAGGATAAATTTGTTACTTCCTGGTGTCTAGAAAGTCTTTCCAACTCTGTTGATTGAGGAATATGTCCAACCCTCCACTGCTTTTGAACTTCAACTTTCTTATCTGTAAATTCTTATATCCATGGGTCAGCGTCTGAACTCTCTATTCTGTTCCATTCATCTGTTTATTACTGGAATAATACTACACTATTTAATCATTATGTCTTTATATAATACCTTGGTAATGGATAGAGCAAGTTCCACTTTTTTTTCTCTTTCTCTGTGCCACTGGGCCTGCCCCAAATGCTTTACCTTTTTTATAAAACATTTATTGAAGTATAATTTTCACGAAATAAACTGTGCGTATTTAAAGTATACCGGTGAAAACTGCGTTCGAGACAATGAACATTTTCATCACCCCCGAAAGTTTTTGTGCTCCTTTGTAATCTCTTCCTCTTGTTCCTCCCAGTTCCCCCACCTGCCCTCATCCATAGTCAACTATTAATCTGCTTTCTGTCACTAGTTGTTTGTATTTTCTAGAATTTTATATAAATGGAATCAAATGTTATGTACTCTTTGGTTGTCTGGCTCATATTCAGCAAAGTTCCTGTGAGATTCATCTGTACTGCTGCCCTGTACACTATAGTTCACTCCTTTTTATTCTTGAGTCATGTTCCATCACATGGAGATGCTAGAGTCTGTCTAGCTATTCATCTCTTGATGGTTATTCGGGTTGTTTCAGGTTTTTGGCTGTGACAAATAAAGTTTCTATGAACATTCACATAAAAGTCTTTGTGTGGACATAGCGTTTCATTTCTCTTGCATAAATATATAGGAGTGGTGTGACTAGGTCACATAGTAGGCACATGTTTAATATTTCAGACGTCTTCCCAACGGCTTTCCAAAGTCGCTGCGCCATTTCGCATCCCCACCGGCAGCGTGAGGGTTCCAGTTGCAGCACATCCTCAGTGGCGTCTGGTACAGGCGGTTTTACTAACAGTAACTGTCCCTGCGGGGGTGTAGTTCCCTGTCTTGATCCTCATCATTTTTACCTGGTGACTCTTTTGACCCCACATTTTAACCTCAGGATTGCTTTGAATATAAAAATTTAAATACTTATTATTAGTAGTATTGATAAGTTTTAGTCAATGAACTGTTCTCTGAAACAAACTGCACTAAACTACTTAAAATCCTGAATACATTTTCTTTGCATCATAGTACCAGCATTTATTTGTTTTATTTTTTTCTTCTTGAAGTTATTTTTATCTTTTCCTTCTATATTTTGAATTGATGGGTTTATCTATCAATTACTTTTTTCCAGGCTGCTTTTTAAATTTTTCAGGCTGCTTCTTTTATTTCTTAGTTAACCTGTGAAAGAAAGGGAGGGAGAGAGCAAGGCCAGCAGAGATGTATGCTAAGAGCAGAAGAGACAGGCTTAAAGGAAAGAAGCAGAGCAGTGGGGGAAAGGTGGCAGCTGGTGTACTGACTGCTGGTATTGTGAACACACAGCCGAGTCAAAGCGTCCCAGGGACCCGTGTGCATCAGCCTTTAGCACTGGGCCTGCTCCTCAAGAAGGCCCAAGCAGCAAGGCTTTTGTGATCTGCTGTGTTATAATGGGATGTCATGAAATATTACTTCAGTTGAGTATGTGTGTGAGGGCAAGGTGCGCTTTACCCTATCAAAGTCTGTGGGTGAGCATGCTCAGGGATTTATAAGGCCAATAAAATTGTGTGTATACTTTGAACTAAATCTTTAAATATTTAAAGTTATATAGAAGGCCTGAAGAAAGTGTGCTACAGTGCTGGCTGAGGTCATCTCTGCGTGGTGGAACTATAGATGTGTCTTTTTCCCTTTATTATCTACATTTCTCAAAATGATGTGCACTATTTTTATAATTAATAAATGCATGGTGAATTGTATTCAGTGAGGGCACATTAGAGAGATATTTATAGCTGTATCTAAACACACACAGACACATAAACACATACTCACACACACAAATATATACACACATATACTTACTTAGGAATATGACTAAAAGGAAAAACATCAAAATATTTACACTGGTTTTCTCAAGATGATAAGATTATGGGTGATTAATTTCAACACTAAATATGTATTTTATAATGAGAAAAGACACCAAATAATGGCGAGGGATTTCCCTTGCCTTCAAAAATAAAATCTGATCATTGCCTTCAAGATTTTCCAGTCAGGCTACAGCTTATTCTCCTAGTATCTCAGCCACTCTCTGCACTGCTGCCCAGCTGAGCAATGTGTCCTCCCTGAGAAGCAGCTGTGGTGGTGTGCTGGTTGTTGGTGGACTCTTAACGTTATTTCCATCTGGAATGCCCTTCCTTCTGTTGAGATGAGAACCAGAGACACAGTGAGGCCGACTTGCCTAAGGGCACTTGCTTGTGATGGCAGACCACCAGACCCACGGCTATCGGATGACTGGGCATGCTGCCTACTCTGTGAGACCAGGGACAGGTACTCCCTTCGTCCTGTACACAAGACACCCCGATTCTGGAATCTTCACACAGCAGAAACCCCGGGAGGCCAGTATCTCCTGTCCAGTTGCACAGCCCCGTTTTGTCCTCCATCCCCAAATTCTGAACAGGTCAGGCCGTACCAGCAACAGAACTAGCCCAGTCATATCTGACTTCAGTCTCTGATCCCTGGGACACTATCAGGCAAGAGAGGTGGCTCATGGGCTGTGAGGTTGTTAGGGTGGGACCCAAGCTGAAACCTCATCCTGCCCCCCTTTGCCCCGCACACCCCCCCCCCACCCCCATGGCAAGGGCTTCTTTGTGTGGGCACAGCTTCCCAGGCTGAGGGGTAAGGAAGGAGGAAACCAGCTAGGTCCCTACCTAGTCAGAAGACTCCTCCCTCAAGGAAAAGGAAACATTTGGCTCACAGCTGAAGTGACTAAGGCACAGATGGGCCTCAGGTGCCCCTTGGCTCATCTCAGGGAGACACGAATGAGAGTGCAGTGTCCTCACAACTCCGCAACCCCCATGGCCTCCTTAAACCACATTGATATGGGCAGAGAGAGGGGGCTCTGTTCCAGGGCTTCTTTACAGATTCATAGGCAAAGGCCAGACAGACTGAAAATGGGAAATGAGACAGGTTGGAGTGGAGAAGCTGAGCCAGTCTTCCCCTCTATCACCGCTCACTGTGCCTCATTGCCTTGGGTGAGGCTGGTGGTAGGCACCAACACAGCCCCACCAGGAGCCGCCCCAGGAGCTGGAGGAGCAGGGTTACACTAGTTTTACACCTGCTGAGTCCCATCCTGGGGGTGGCTGTAGTCAGATGGAGAAAACAAGTAAAGAGCCCCCTTCCTTGAACGGGGCAAGACTCCCCCACACTGAACATGGAGCAAGGTTGGGAGAGGGACCTAACAGAGCGGGGTAGGCAGAGTTCTGGCTGGGCCTGGGGACACTCGACCCTGAAACCTGCAGGTTCTGTCTGTGCCCTAGTTTGGCACGTGGCCAGTCAGTCAGTCCAAGGGGCCTTGGGACTCCTCACAGTCCTACATGTCCTCAGAGTAGTCCTCAATCTGCATGGTCATGTATGGAAGCAGAACTTCCTGTGCAGGTGGGCACTGATCACCTTCAGCACGCCTGAGTGTCTGTGTTCTGATGTGGACAGACAGCACTGGCTGGTCAGGACCCAAATATGCAGCCTGTGCAAGGCTTCCACCCCTCTGGCAGCAGCAGTAGAGCCCACACAGCCATGAAGCCCTTGCCCTTGGGGGGTCCCTTCCATCAGCACCAGAGTCACACCTCCTAGGATGGTCCAGGTTGTCCCTGTGACCAGGATGGAGAAGAGAAAGGTGAAGATGAGGTCTACATACTTGCACTCTGGCTTGAAGTATTAATTGTAGGCTGCCACCAGGGCACTCAAGCTCTGCAGAAAGCCTTCGGTCACACGGATAAAGACATGTCAGTCACTGGGGTTCTCCAGCTGCTGCCTAGTGTCATGGCTGTGCCCATGGCCATGGCTGTGTCATGGCCAGACTGGTGAAGAGTCAACTCCATTATGATGTTCACAGCATGGTTACAATGTGATCAGCATGGTTCCCCCATCGCATGGTCCCAGAGACCAGCTGCTCCCACTGCCAGACACCGAAAATATTACAAGTGCAGAATTCAAGTTTTATTGGAGCTTATAACAGGGACCTAACCTAGTCTTGTGGGCTGTGGAAGGTTTTACAGGCTCCTGTAAGTTTTGCCTTTTAGCATCCCTTTCTCCTTTTTATAACAGCATCCTGATTTTTCCTTTAGACATCCACCCCTACGCCACTCCCCTTCTAAGTTAGGCTGAGCCACAAAAGTGGGTCAGGGTTTGAAAGTGGGTATGAGGTTGCTTTTACTCGATTTATAGCAAACTCATAAACCAGCAGTGGAGAGGACATACATAAGTCAAAGATACAGGTGAGTGGATGGAGCTCCACCGCCTCCTGGAGCTGTGCCCAAAGTTGGATTTCAACATGGCCTGCCAAAGTGAGGAGCCCATCAGATCAGAAGAGCTGGTCCAGGTGATTCCTAACTTAATACGGAAAGAAGGAAAACCATGAGAATTGCCCAAAAGTTCTATAAAAGAAGAGCAACAGGGGCCGGCCCAGTGGCACAGCGGTTAAATTCGCACGTTCTGCTTCTCAGCGGCCCAGGGTTCGCCGGTTCGGATCCCAGATGCGGACAAGGCACTGCTTGGCACGCCATGCTGTGGTAGGCATCCCACATATAAAGTAGAGGAAGATGGGCACGGATGTTAGCTCAGGGCCAGGCTTCCTCGGCAAAAAGAGGAGGACTGGCAGTAGTTAGCTCAGGGCTAGTCTTTCTCAAAAAAAAAAAAAAAGAAGAAGAAGAAGAAGAGCAACAGGTGGGGCTTAGCCCCACCAGATAATAAACTGGTGATTAAAACCACGAGGACTAGTGCACGAACAGACCACTAGGACATAGTAGTTCCCCCAATTTGTTAATAGATTTGTGGGGGAGACTGTGGGGAGACAGGCATTCTTAAACATTGGTGGTGAGAGGGTAAATTGGTGCCAGCCTTAGGAAGGGCCCTTTGGCTATGAAAGTTACAAATGCGTATATCTTGTCGCACAGCAGTTCCAATTCTAGAAACTTCTTCTACACTAATACTAGTATATATATAAAATAACATATGTCGATGGTTTTTCATTGCAGCATTGTGTATAGTAGTAGAATATTCAGAGCAATCCAAATGTCCAGCAATGGGGACTGGCTGAATAGATTATGGCACATGTATACAATGGCTTTTTCATATCTATAAAAGGAACAAGTAGGCTTTTTATGTACAGATGAGGAACAATCTCCAGAATATATTGCTGAGTGAAAAGAAGCAAGGTACAGGAGGATGTGTGGGGTATGATATTAATTATTTTAAATAGGAGGGAGAAGATAAAATATATCAATCTGCTCCCATATGTATAATGGTTCTCTAAACGAAAAAAACCAAGAACTGTGCGTTTGGTGGGGGTGGGGAAGAACGCGGCATATGTTGAGGAGTGGGAGGGAGATATCCATTTTTTAAAATCCTTTTTGGTGTTTGAATCATGTGAATGTATTACCTATTTACAAAATTAAATTAAAGCTTCTATGCCAAATGGTGCCAAAGTTATAAAGAAAACGTACAATTTATCCTTGCTCTAGAATTTGCATTTGGGGCAAGTTTCATTTCAAACCATGTATTTTCAGACAGAGTCTATCTTTTCGGAATTATTTTAACATCTACTTAGGAATTGTAGCCACTCACAGATCTATTTTATAGCCCCTATAGCACAGATCCCCATAATTTCCCAGAAGAAGGAACTGGCATCCATATGTGTCACCGCAAATGTGGCCCATCCAGTTGGCGGCGGTGGGCAGCGGAATCGCTCCTGAATTCTAAGGCGGGGCTGGGGCTCCGAGACGCTCATGCCTCATACTGGTTCCGGTTAAGGCAGTTCTCCCAAACGCAGCGTTTCACGTGCCCTCACGGAGGCTTCTCTGCAGTTTCCCTCCCCACCCACGCTGCCTGGGAGGTCTCCCTGCAGTTTGCCCCTGCCAGTTTGGCATTTCTCAACTTAAAAGCGCTAGCCATAAATGATAAAAGAGGAGAAATTCCTGTGCTCTCTCCTCCAGATCACTTTCATAAAGATTGAGCATTTATTTTTATTCCTTATTCATTGCCTCAGGACACAGGGAGTAAACCTGGATTCCCACGGGGCAGGAAGCAATGTGAGTGAAAGCAATGCTGTGGGCAGGCGCCGGAGAGTGCGGGGACTGCAGGACCCGGCTCAGGGCGCCCGATCTTCCCATTTTTCAACAGTAGCCCCAATTCAATGCTTTTAAATAAAATTTTTGAATTTTTAGGATTCTGTGTGGGCCAAACTAAAATATCTGGGGCAGATCTGACCTGTAGTTTCCAACCTCTGATTTTAGCCCTTTCCTCATTCTTGACAAAACTACAAAACTTATAATAATTTAAATGTTTAAATAGTCCTTGGTGTGAAATCCTGTAAGACATTTTTCAAGGCTAAATATATCATGTATACTTTTTTGCCATTTTCTTCAAGATAAGTTTTTTTTTGTTTTTTTGTTTGTTACTTTTCCTTCTTCTCCCTGAAACCTGCCCTCCCGCCCCCGTCCCCGCCCCCGCCCCGTGCATTGTTCTGCATTTTAGTTGTGGGTCCTTCTGGTTGTGGCATGTGGGACGCCCCCTCAGCACCCAAGATCTGAACCAGCGGAACCCTGGGCCACCAAGGCGGTGTGCGGGAACTTAACCGCTCACTCTCGCCACAGGCAGGCCCCCAGGATAACTTCTTAAACTCTAAGGTGATGAAATTCCTTTTATAGAAAGAACATTGCCTTTACTTTAATGGGTGTGTGGCCTTGTGTTAAGCATTTAAGCGTTTTCAAAAGGATGTGACCTCCCCAAAAATACTGTGGGTAGCAAACCTAGCAAAGATTTAGAAACTTTCCACATCAAAGGGCTTGTAAAGGAGGAATGTGCTTAGGCCATAGCTGCGGAGATAGCAGAATCCCGTTTGGCTCAGACTGACTGACGTGAATAAAATGTATGAGTCAGACGTCTGTGTGGATGTATCTGAGTGAGAGCTACTTTTTCCATGATGATCTCAGCTAAAAATTTTATCGACTGTTGAAGAATTCTCCTTAATCTTTTGACTTGTGGGTAAAACCCTACAAGCATGAGCTGTGAGAGATCAACCACAAGAATCATTTCGTGCGACTCTGCCACTTCACAACCGCGGAACGTGAGGTCCTGATGGGGAAATGCTTGTCAAATGGTAAAGTATGGTGCTGGGGCCAGGCTAGAGCCAGCCTCAAACCCCGAGGTCTCCTGGCTTCTGGGACTCTCATTTGTCTGAAAATACGTAATGATACGTATATGTTCATATAAAACATAACCATATGTCATTGATAATTTTTGGAAAGCTACTGATTGAGATGTGAAATTTACTTTCTTGATTAGAATGTTCCTTTGTTATTCCATTAAAATTTTTGGATATCAACTCAAGATGTTGGGATCTCCTCTGTCTAAGAATGGGAACAATAGGAAGAAATACCACTTCTGGTAATTCTCCAGTCCTCTCTGCTGTGTAAATCATTTAACAGAAAGCAGATACTTTTATAAGAATGATATCAGGGTTCCTAAATCAAAATAATTTTCATTTCTAGCCCTTCTTGGCCCAGAATGGTTTTTTTGGTAATGCTTTGGGTTTGCACTGTGCTGTCATAATGCCCAGTGATGAATACTGATGCAGAACTGAACTGGGAAACTTTAAGGGCACCGTGACACGGAAGAGAAACTGAAGCTGGTTTAGAGGCACTGTGTGGTGATGCTGGTCAAGCACCTTCTTTGTCCCAGAAAATTGGTAGTTTCATGAAGGAGAGGCAACGGGGATGAAATGTAGAAGTATAAAAACTTTTTTGTTAAAGTTAATGACTTTCTTAAGCGTGTTGGAGATATAACAATGAGCAAAGGCTCGGCAAGTAAGGCACGAATAAACTGTGAGTGTTAGAGGCATGTGAGAATAGAAAGTTGGGTGTCATTTTCTCTACTGGATGTAGGTAACTATTTTCTTTTTGGATCTCAGTTTCTCCATCTCTCAAGCTTACTCTCCCACCTGCAAAACGATGCATCATAACTTGTGTAGCAACCTCACAATGAGCTCATGAGATTCACGATTTATGACTCATCTCTCTTCTTTGAGTCTGTATCCTGGTCTGACTGAACTGCCCTTGCCACCCGCACGTGATCACAGAGTCACTCATTCCCTTCAGTAGCTGTTTCCTTCCCTGTAGCATTTGCAGACCTCCTTGAGTGCCATGTAGGACTGGCAGTTCCAACACAGAATGCAAGATGCGGCAGGCTGAGTAATAGCCTCCCAGGAGATCTGGCTCCGAGTCCCTGGAACCTGAATATGCTATCTTATATGTAAAAGAGCCCTTGCAGGTGTGATCAAGTTAAGGACCTCGAGATGGGGAGATTATACTGGAATATCTGGGGGGCCCTAAGTACAATCACGAGCATCCTTCTGAAAGGGAGGCAGAGGGAGATTTGATTAGACAGAAGAAGGCAACATGATTACTCAAGCAAGACGGCTTTGAAGAGATCATGAGCCAAGGAACACAAGGAATGCAGCTCAAAGAAGCTGGAAAAGACAAGAAAGCAGATTCTTCCCTAGTGACTCTGGAGTGAGTGTGGCCCTGTGAAGCTGGTTTCGGACCCCTGACCTCCATAACTGTCAGAGCATTAACGTGTGCTGCTTTAGCTACCAAATTTGTGGTAATTTGTTGCAACAACCAAAGGAAATGAATATGTGGGATATCTTAGTTTTCAAGAATGTTAGTCAAGGAAAATTAGAAAAAGGAAATGAAAATTCTGCAAAGGATAGCATTATAGATTCATAAAGAATAACTGTGGAGAGTTAATGCTAATGAAGTATTAAAACCTCACTGAAATGGATGATTGAGTTTTTAGAAAAAAACAAATTATCTCATTGATCAAAGAGCAAGAAATCGAAAGAAGGCCCTAGCTGTGCATTGTATGTTTTCTCTACGTGTGCACACAGGCAGGTGAGGGCCACTGCAGAGAATCCCAGAACTTAAGGCTGTGTCTCTTTATGATCTTGGTCCTATTCAGTTAGGCACACAGTGCGGCCACTTCTGTGCTTCTCTGCTCAGTTCTTGCTTGCTTTCCATGGGGGCCCTTTCAGACCTTCTCCACACACTTCCAACTCCTCTCCTGCCTCTCTCAGCAGCTGGGCTTGCCTCTGCTTCCACAGAACACAGGAGACATCGGATATCCTCCACCTCCTGTCCCCCACACCACAGATTTATTTCCTTTCCATGCATTCTCTTTTCCTCTTGTTATACCAGAGGACACATCCTATCTCCTGTTCTGGGCTCGTCCTTCCATCTGTGCTCTGGATCCTGTCTGGCCCTGTCTTCTCAAGGATTTTATCAATTGACTGTGTCATTTTTCTCTTATAAATCCAACCTTTTCTTTTTTCTGACTCCTTCCTGTTAACTTGAAAAGAGGTTCGACACTTATCTTAAAAAAAACTCCCCTTCCAACTCAAGTCTGCCTTTAGTTATTCCTTCCTTTGTTTCACAGGAAATTTCTTGACAGAAAAATTTTAACTTGTTATTTCTATGTCCTCCCCCTTATTCACTCAGATTAACATAATATGAATCTCCCCCTACTTTGCTGAAACTGCTCTTGCTGAGGTCACCAAGGACCCTCTTGTTGTTGAATTAGTTACCAATTCTTAGCCCCAAATTTGCTGTTTTCCAGTGGGATTTGACACTGTCGCTCCTTCCCTCCTTCACTGCTCCCTGTCTTCCCACCTCTCTCCCTGATTGTTCAGTCTCCTTTGTAAGCTCCTCTTTATCTGACCCTCCCTTAAACATTTTTCTTATCGCCTTTGTCCCTTTTCTTTTCTTTTTTTTATTCTATAGTAATTTCACAAATGATTTCTTGCTCTTTCATTGCTAAAGTTACCATCTGCTGCTGGGGCTCCTGTCTTTATTTCCAGCCAAGACGTTCTCAACCTCAGGAATCATATACTCACCTCTTGGTAAAATTTCCTTCAGGTACTCTCAACATCAAACAGACCCCAAACAGAAGTCATTAACCTGTTCATCCTCCTCTATTCCTTCTTGCTGAATGGTGCCAAGCTAATCTTCGTTTCTTCATTCTCTTTCTCCCTTAGGAAGGCATCAAACCATCCCCACATCCTGTTACGTTTCCCTCCCAAATATCTCTCAAATCTGGCCACATTACCTCATCCTTGTGGCCTGGTAGGCCCTCCTTCAGGCCACTAGAATCTCTTACCTGGATCGTCACAGGTGCCTCCTAACAGGACATCCTCCTTTCCTTCCACACTAGTCAGAGTGATCTTAAACACAAGCCTCATCATCCCACTCCCCCTGGGAGCTGTTTGGATGGCACCTCCCTCTTAGGATGAAGTCCATGTTCTTGAGCATTACTTTCAAGGCTGCATATAATTTGTTTCACCTCTGACTGCCCTCTTGTCCCTCCTTCTACACTCTGGCTCCAGTCTTGTTGCTCTTCCTTCAACTTTTTGGCTGTGTCATCATCTCTTTTCTCATCAGGCCGTTGTTCCTTCTATTTCTTTCTCTCTTCACCTCACTAATTGCTAGATACTTCTCATCCTCATCAGAAAAGCAGCATAGGGTAGTGATTATCTTTTCTGGGAAGTTTCTTTTCAACTTCTTTTCCAATCTCTCCCCCAAGTCTGGGCCAGGTGCCTCTCCTTGTGCTAACAAAGTACCTAGAACTTCTTCATATCACATTTATCCTGTATTGTTATTGGCTGTTTGCTTCTTCATAACCCTCATTAGACCATAAGCTCCAAAAAAATAAGGAATATGTCTATCCTGTTTATGCATTAATTCTCAGTGCCTAGCAAAATATGTGGCATATATCAGTCACTCAATAAGTATTTTCTGAGTGAATTAATGTATTGTCAAATTAGTAATGACAATGTAACTATACTCTATGTAGACAAAGACCTATTTAAAAAGGTCATGTTCAATCATTGATGGGAAAAATGGTGACCAAATATATTAAGAGTTTTAAAAATACCCAACATGGGTGAAATTTGAGGAACTGTATCATTCAAGACTATTTTCATTGTCCATAGCAGAAAACTTAATAACCTAATTCAATTGGGTTTAAGAAAAGAAAAGTGGAAACTTGTTTGCTCATATAACTGAAAAGCCCAAAGATGGTTGACTTTAGGGCAGAACAAGGTCATCAGGACATGATTGTTCTGCATCTCTGAGTAATGCTTTCTGCTGCAAAGATTTCATTTTAAGGCTCTATGTACTACCCCTTGCAACAAAAGACTCACATCCTCCCTTGTGCAACCAGCTAAAAAAGAACAAATGAC
This sequence comes from Equus asinus, assembly GCF_041296235.1. Classification (NCBI taxonomy): domain Eukaryota; kingdom Metazoa; phylum Chordata; class Mammalia; order Perissodactyla; family Equidae; genus Equus; species Equus asinus. The sequence goes on along the minus strand of NC_091816.1, from coordinate 123,633 downwards.
TCTCGGTTTGTGCATTTATTATAAGCCTAGGTAGACAGATAGATAGGTAGATAGATAGATAGACATCTCTGCCTGGGTCACATGTCTTCTCTGCATTAATTGCTAGTGGAGATGCTAGTAGTGCTCAGGGAGATGAGATGCTCTGGGTGGAGTATATGGACTAAAAAAGTAGATGTGGAGATCTTGTCAAGATGGTGGCATAAACAGACTCTGAACTCATCTCCTCCCATGAAAACAACCAGGTTACAACTATTTTTGGAAAAATTAGCCTGAATAGAAAACTGAAAACTGGATAAAAAGAACGTCCACAATAAGGGACCGTCCTGAGTAAGGTGGAAGAGGCAGAACTTCCTGCTGGAGAGAAAAATAGCCACCTTTGGGAGCAGTGGAGTTTCTCAGCTGGCAAGGAGAGAGCCATCCTAAGGTACACAGCCCTCCCTGGAGGAGTGAGGTCAAGAGTGGGGGCCAATACTCCTAAAAGCATCCTTCAGACTCAACCCAACTGAGACGAGGGTCTTACTGTCTGGCTTCACTTGCTATTAACTGCAGTGGAGATGTGCCCAGGAAAGCTATCGGACGGAAGTCAAAAAGACCTGGGTCTTAAAGGGCCCACGCACAAACTGTCCCATCTCAGCAACCTAAAATCACCAAAGAGAAGGCTGACAGTCCTTTGGTGAAAACAGACTCACCTGGTGGGCTCTTGGGGCATCTCAGTGAGAGGAGGGACCTTTCTGGAGACTGAGCCATTGGTGGGGGCCATTGTTCTGACCTGGTCCTTGTGGGCTGACACAGACCCCAGTGGATGCCATTGGGGTTCTTCCCCTGGCCTGTTAGCTCAGGGGTCTGTCACACCCACTAGAGTGCAGATTTAATCCAGTTCAGTCAGGGCAGGCAGCACACCCTAGGGACAGGCCCTACCCAACAGCAAGCCCTCAGGCTACTTTTCGGCCTGCATTGACTGGGTGCCTTGATCCTCTATAGGCAGGCAAGTGTGTCAGTCTCTGTGGGGCAAGGCCTGTGTGAGGACCAGGTGAACTGTGGGGGGGTGTTGGTGGAGAGGTGGGGGCCTCTGCAGTGAGGAACTGGGGTATGCTTCAGGGGGTTGGGATGGGTCCATGGACCAGGACTGTGTTGATGGTGTGTGTGGTCCTGTGGGAGGTGAGGCTTATCAGTGGCAGAAGACCTGTGCTTCACAAATAGCCATAAAAAGGATCAGCCCCACCTTCCAAAGCCTGAAACAATTGTGTGCTCCCATGCTTAGGGCCAGCCCCACTCAGCTGCATGCCTAAGAGAACTGACAACAGCCTTGTAGGCCTGAGGCCTATAGCAACTGTAGCCAGAGCCTAGCAACCAGCAACACTGGGTAGCTACCCAATTAACAGGAAAACTGCAACAGAGTGTGCTGTTAGACCTTGTAGGCAATGGTTTTGAGGTTCCCCAAACTGGATTTACAAACAGCTGTCCAGGGAAGGAAAGACTAGACTCCCTGGGTACCTGCATTAAGAACAACCCTGCCACAGCAGAAGGACACAAATAGCCCACAAGGGGGTCATTCCTGGATCATTTGGACTGGTGATGAGAGGGAGGCACACTGCTGGGACTCAAAAGTCATCTCTTACATAAGGCATCTTCTCCAAGATCAGGAGACATAGCTGACTCACCTAATACATAGAAATAAGCACAGAGAAAGACACATAGTGAGGAGACAAAGGAATACATTCCAAGCAAGGGAACAGGACAAAAACCATAGAAAAAGAACTAAATGAAACAGAAATAAGCAACCCACTTGACAAAGAGTTTAAACAAAATCTCAAAAGGATGCCCACTGATATTGGGAGAAAACTGGATGAACACAGTGAGCTCATCAACAAAGAACTGGAAAATATAAAAAAGAACTAATCAGAGATGAAGAATACAATACTGGAAATGAAAAATTCACTAGAGGGACTCAATAGCAGAGTAGATGACACAGAAGAATGGATCACCATGCTGGATGAAAGACTACAGGAAATCACCCAAGCTGAACAGAAAAAAGAAAAAGAATCAGACAGAATGAGAACAGTCTAAAGGAACTCTGGGACAATATCAAGCACACTAACATTTGTATTATAGGTGTCCCAGAAGAAGAGAGAGCCAAAGGAGCAGAAAATTTATTTGAAGAAATAATGGATGAAAATTTTCCTAATGTAAGGAAGGAAACAGACATCCAAGTACAGGAAGCACAGAGAGCTCCAAACAAAATAAGCCTGAAGAGGCCCACATCAAGACACACTGTAATTAAAATGTCCAAAACTAAAGATAAAGAATCCTAAAAGCAGCAAGAGAAAGGCAACAAGTGACATACAAAGGAAAGCCCATAAGCTTATCAGCAGACTTCTCAGCCAAAACCCTACAGGTGAGAAGAGAATGGCATGACGTATTTAAAGTGCTAATAGGAAAAAAACTACAGCCAAGAATACTCTATCCATCAAGGTTGTCATTCAGAATGGAAGGAGAGATAAAGAGCTTCCCAGACAAGCAAAAATTAAAGGAATTTATCACGAAGAGACCAGTTCTACAAGAAATGATGAAGGGACTTATTTAAGTGGGAAAGCAATGACCACAAATAGGGATAAAAAAATTATCAACCCCCTCCCCCACAAGAAACCAGGCAATAAAAATCTCTGGTAAAGGTAAACATACAGTAAAGGTAGCAGATCAACACCTGTGAAGATAATATGAAGGTTAAAAGACAAAAGTACTAAAATTACCTATTTCAATGATAAGAGAATAATGTATAGACACACACAAAACAAGAGATTTTATATGATTTCAAAAACATAAAATATGGGAGGAAGGGAGTGGAAAAGTAGAGCTTTTAGAAAGAGGTCAAGCTAAAGAGTCTATCAAGTCTATATAGACTGTTATATACATAGAATATTATATAGGATCCTCATGGTAATCACAAATCAGAAACCTATAGTAAGCAGTAAATAAGTAAGACAAAAGAAATCAAACATATTACTGAAGAAAGCCATCAAATCACAAGGGAAGAGAGCAAGAGAAAAAGAAAGGAGCAAAGAAGAGCTACTAAAACACCCAGAAAATAACAAAATGGCAATAAATACATGTTTATCAATAGCTACTTTAAATGTCAATGGACTAAATGCTCCAATCAAAAGGCATAGGGTGGCCAATTGAATAAAAAAAGGAGACCCATGTATACGCTGCATACAGGAGACACACTTCAGAACTAAAGACACTCACAAACTGAAAGTGAAAGCATGGAAAAAGATATTCCATGCAAATGGCAAAGAAAAGAAAGTGGGGGTAACAATACTTATATTAGACAAAATAGATTTTAAAACAAAAACTGTAACAAGAGACAAAGACGGGCACTACATAATGATAAAGGGAAAAATCCAACAAGAGGATATAACACTTGTAAATATCTATGCACCCAATATAGGAGCACCTAAAGATATAAAGCAATTATTAACAGACATAAAAGGAGAAATAGACTGTAACACAATAATAGTAGCAGACTTTAACACTCCACTTACACCAATGGATAGGTCATCCAAACAGAAGATCAATAAGGAAACACTGGCCTTAAATTACACATTTGACCAGATGGACTTAGTGGATATATATGAAACATTCCATCCAAAAACAACAGAATATACAGTTTTTTCAAATGCACATACAACATTCTCCAGGATTGATCACATATTAGGCCACAAAACAAGTCTCAATAAATTTAACAAGATTGAAACAATACTATGCATCTTTTCTGACCACAAAGGTAAGAAACTAGATATCAACTACAGGAAGAAAACCAGAGAAGCCACAAAAATGTGGAGATTAAACAAAATGCTACTGAACAACAATTGGGTCAACGAAGAAATCAAAGGAGAAATCAAAAAATTCCTGGAGACAAGTGAAAATGAAAATACAACATGCCAAAATCTATGGGATACAGCAAAAGCAGTTCTAAGAGGGAAGTTTATAGCAATTCAGGTCTACCTCAACAAAGAAGAAAAATCTCAAATAAACAGTCTAACAGCACATCTAAAGGTACTGTAAATAGAACAAACAAATCCGAAAATCAGCAGAATGAAGGAAATAATAAAAATCAGAGCAGAAATAAACCAAATAGAGACTGAAAAAAAGGAAAATATTAATGAAACCAAGAGCTGGTTCTTTGAAAAGATAAACAAAATTGACAAACCCTTAGCTAGACTCACCAAGAAAAAAAAGAGAAAGGGCTCAAATAAATAAAATCAGAAATGACAGCAGAGAAATTACAATGGACACCTCAGAAATATAAAAGATAATAAGAGAATACTGTGAAAAGCTATATGCCAACGAATTGGATAATCTAGCAGAAATGGATAAATTCTTAGAAACATACATCCTTCCAAAACTGGACCAAGAAGAAGTACAGAATTTGAATAGATCAATCACCAGTAAGGAGATCGAAACAGCAATCAAAAACCTCCCAAAAAATAAAGGTGCAGGACTAGATGACATCCCTGGTGAATTCTACCAAACATTCAAAGAAGACTTAATATCTATCCTTCTCAAACTCTTCCAAAAAATTGAAGAAGAAGGCAGGATTCTTAACTCATTCTATGAAGCCAACATTATCCTGATACCAAAACCAGACAAGGACAACACAAAAAAAGAAAATTACAGGCCAATATCACTGATGAACATCAATGCAAAAATCCTCAACAAAATACTAGCAAATCGAATATAACAATACATTAAAAAGATCAAACATCATGATCAAGTGGGTTTCATTCCAGGGATGCAGGGATGGTTCAACATCCGCAAATCTATCAATGTAATACACCACATTAACAAAATGAAGAATAAAAATCACATGATCATATCAATAGATGCAGAGAAAGCATTTGACAAGATACAGCATCCATTTATGATAAAAATTCTAATTAAAATGGGTATAGGAGGAAAATACCTCAACAGAATGAAGGCCATATATGACAAACCCATAGCAATATCAGTCACAACAGAGAAAAATGGAAAGCTATACCTTTAAGAACAGGAACCAGACAAAGATGCCCACTGTCACCACTCCTATTTAACATGATATTGGAAGTCCTAGCCAGAGCAATCAGGCAAGAAAAAGAAATAAAAGGGATCCATATTAGAAAAGAAGAAACAAAACTGTCACTCTTTGCAGGTGACATGATTTTATATATAGAAAACCCTAAAGAATCCACTAAAAAACTTTTACATATAATAAATGAATACAATCAAGTAGCAGGACACAAAATCAACATACAAAAATCACTTGCGTTTCTATACACTAACAACGAAGTGGCAGAAAGAGAAATTAAGAATACAATCCCATTTACAATTGCAACAAAGGAATAAAATACCTAGGAATAAACTTAAGCAAAGAGGTGAAAGATCTGTACACCGAAAACTATAAAACATTGTTGAAAGAAATCGAAGGAGAACAAAAAAATGGAAAGATATTCTGAGCTCTTAGATTGGAAGAATTAACATAGTTAAAATGTCCATACTTCATAAAGCATTGTATAGATTCAATGCAATCCCGATCAAAGTTCCAACAACATTTTTCACAGAAATAGAACAAAGAATCCTAAAACTTATATAGAACAATAAAAGACCCCAAATAGCCAAAGGATTCCTGAGAAAAAAGAACAAAGCTGGAGGTATCACACTCCCCGATTTCAAAATCTATTACAAAGCCATAGTAACCAAAACAGCATGGTACTGGCACAAAAACAGACACACAGATCAATGGAACAGAATCGAGAACCCAGAAATAAACCCACACATTTATGGACAGCTAATATTCGACAAGGGAGCCAAGAGCATATGATGGAGAAAGGAGAGTCTCTTCAATAAATGGTGTTGGGAAAACTGGGCAGCCACACGCAAAAAAATGAAAGTAGACCATTCCCTTACACCATGTACAAAAATCAACTCAAAATGGATTAAAGACTTGAATGTAGGACCTCAAACCAGGGAACATCTACAAGAAAACATAGGCAGCATGCTCTTTGACATTGGTCCTAGCAGCATATTTTCAAGTCCCATGTCTGACCGGGCAAAGGAAACAAAAGAAAAAAATGAACAAATGGGACTACATCAAACTAAAAAGCTTTCGCACAGCAAAGGAAACCATCAACAAAACGAAAAGACAACCTAACAATTGGGAGAAGGTATTTGCAAACCATATATCAGATAAGGGGTTAATATCCAAAATATACAAATAACTCATACATCTCAACAACAAAAAGACCAACAAACCATTTAAAAAATGGGGGAAAATATCTGAACAGAGATTTCTCCAAAGAAGATATGTGGATGGCCAACAGGCATATGAAAAGATGCTCAACATCATTAGCTATCAGGGAAATGCAAATCAAAACTACAATGAGATATCACCTCACTCTGGTCAGAACGGCTATAATTAACAAGACAGGAAACAAGAAGTGTTGGAGAGGATGTGGAGGGAAGGGAACCCTCATACACTGCTGGTGGGAGTGCAAACTGGTGCAGCCACTATGGAAAGCAGTATGAAGTATCCTTGGAAAATTAAGAATAGATCTACTATATGATCCAGCTATCCCACTGCTTGGCATTTATCCAAAGAACTTGAAAACACAAATGCATAAAGATACATGTACCCCTCTGTTCATTGCACCATTATTCACAATAGCCAAGACTTGGAACCAACCTAGGTCCCCATCAAGGGACAAATGGATAAAGAAGATGTCGTATATATACACAATGGAATACTACTCAGCCATAAGAAATGATGAAATCCAGCCATTTGTGACAACATGGATGGACCTTGAGGGTATTATGCTGAGTGAAATAAGTCAGAGGGAGAAAGTCAAATACCATAGGACCTCACTCATAAGTAGAAGATAAAAACAATGACAAACAAACACATAGCAACAGAGATTGTATTGGTGGTTACCATAGGGAAATGGGGGAGGAGGGAGGGCAAAATGGGGGTGATTAGGCTCACATGTGAGGTAATGGACTATAATTAGCTTTTGGGTGGTGAACATGGTGTAATCTACACAGAATTCGAAATATATTGCGATGTATATCTGAAAGCTATATAATGTTATAATCCAATGTTACTGCAATAAAATAAAAAAATTTTAAAATAAGTATTATAACAAGTTAAAACAAAACTAAACTCCTCAGTATTTACCCAAAAGAAATATAAGCATTTATCTACAAAAAGGCTAATAAAAAAAAAAGTAGATGTGGAAAACTGGGGTACAATTGTCAGGAGAAGAATGAATGGATGCTGGTTGTGCCAGTCATCAATGTGTTGTCTTTCAGCTCCAAATCTACCATTCTTTGTCATGCTTTGTGTTACTTGAACTCTGCAAACATTTCTCCTCATCCAGCTGGCACGAGGTTTAGCTTTGTTTGTAGAGGGTGCTGGAGGCACGCAGCAGGAGGAGGGGCTGCCTCCTGTCTTGCTCTTTTGGCACAGCTGCTTGTTTGCAGAAGGCGTAGTGGTGCTCGTCCACCAGCAAGTTTTGCTTTTCAGCTCTAGCCTGTGGTTTCCTGCTCACCAGCCTTGACTTGCCAGCTGTGGAACTGGCTCTAGCCCAGCACAGCCCAGGGAACTTCTCCACCATCTCCTGAATCACAGCCCCTCTCTCCAGTGTCTGAAACTCAGGCTTCTTCCTCATCTTAGAAGGAAAGCTTCTAGTCTCTACCATTAAGTAAATGTACTGAGTTGTGCAACCATTACCACTACGCTTTTTTTTTTCTAACAGACTATTTTTTAGAGCAGTTTTAAGTTCACAGCAAAATTGAGCAAAAGGTACAGAGATTTTCTAGATACCCCCACCCCGACACATGCATAGGCTCCCCCATTATCCACATCCTCCTTGAGAGTGGTACATTTTTTACTGTTGATAAGTCTACACTGACACATCATTATCACCCAAAGTCTGTAGTTCACCTTAGGGTTCACTCTTGGTGTACGTTCTATGGATTTTGACAAATGTATAAAGATGTATTTTCAACATTACAGTGTCATACAGAATAGTTACATTGCCCTAAAAATCTTCTGTGCTCCACCTGTTCACTCCTCCCTCCCACCTAACCCCTGGCAACCACTGATCCTTTTAATTCTATGTATGAGACATGTCAATTTTATAGTATATAAGTTATTTTTCAATAAAGTTGCTTAAACCAAAGGGAAAAAAGGAGAAAAAATGGAGTGTGTAATTTCTGGGAAATGTCCTTACAAAGCAGGGCACTCCCTCCTCCCCTCTGTCTTGCTGCCTACCGTCTGGAACTCCAGCAGCCACATCAGTCCTTTCTCCGAAAACGGAGACCACACGCAGTAGAAATCCAAGACAGGACCATGGATCCCTAACACCGTGGAAATCTGACTGGTCCTGGAGGATTACCTTGGCGCTTCAACGGAACAGAGAAGTAAACACCTACTTGTTTAGGCCTCCACTAACTTAGAATTTTCTGTTACTTGTGTCTAAACTTGAACCTAATTTATACAGTTCCTACCATAAGCTAATTTTTGTTAACATTGTCCATTTTGAAGAAATTTATTTTTCCGTTAGTAAAAATAAAGCAATGGGCACTTATTCAACAATTTAAAAAAAATAGAAAGTAAGTAAATCACCCTAGATCCTACAGCTCTAATATTCTAGCAAATACAGCTAAGGTCATGTAATATAGTCATTTTTATAATCTGTTTTTAAATTTAACATTATCCCTTACTTTTCCATGTTTCTATAATTTTTTGGAAAAATATTCTGCATACTATTAAGTGGGTGACCTATAATTTGTTTGATGTTAAGGTTGGTTCTATTTTTCCACTATAACAGATATCATTGTAATAGACATATTTATACCTCAATAAAAGATGTTTTCAAAATTACTCAATGTCTAGTTAGGAGACAGAAACCACATCAGTAATTTGAACAGGGAAATTTAACCCAAAGAACTATTAATTTGCAACAAGGGGATCAACTGCTAAGAAGAGATAAAAGAGAACTCTAAAGACTGCCTGGTCACAACCTGCCCTCTGCAGCTCTGTGACTTACCAGATGTGACCTCAGGCAAGTCACTTAAGCTGTTGGCCACGTCCTCCAGCCAAAGACTTTCAGGGACATATCTGTAGTTGGGCAATTGGGTTTATTACTCACTGCGGCAAGGGAGACCACGCACACTTTGGAGAAGTGTGGGGCAGTTCAGTAAGAGAATATTAGAACAGACTTAGAGGATTCAGGCTTGTGTCCAGTGATTTGGGAGAGGGTTTGCAGAAGTGGGGTTTTGCTCTGCATTAGATGCTGTCAGGATCTGCAACAATTTTGTGATGGTGCAGGCTGGGCAGATTAGAGCAGGGCTTCGACTGTAACTGGTAAAGCAGTAGCCAACATCAGATTAGCTGGGAAGGGGGAATCTTTGGTCAAATTGAGGGGTTTGGACGAGGCTCTTGCTTTGTCTGGGCTTAGACATGATTACAGAGGAGTCTTGTTTTTGTCTTGACCCATTAGGTCATGGAGTGGCCTTGTGTGACGTTGGTGACCTCTAAAATTGTTTATATTTAACAGGAGAGAGTACACTAGCTATGAGTGCCAGGCCAGCACCTGCCTGCCAGGGGCTGCTTTTCTCTTTCTCATTGTCTGTGTCTTAATTTCGTCATTTGTATGGTGGGAAATAATGAAAGTTTCTACCTCCTGGGTTTGGGGCTGGGGAAGAGTACCCCAAGAAGGAACAAACCTGGAAGGGGATCTCCCTCCTCAAGGCTGAGTTTCAGACACTGGAGAGAGGGGCTGTGATTCAGGAGATGGTGGAGAAGTTCCCTGGGCTGTGCTGGGCTAGAGCCAGTTCCACAGCTGGCAAGTCAAGGCTGGTGAGCAGGAAACCACAGGCTAGAGCTGAAAAGCAAAACTTGCTGGTGGACGAGCACCACTACGCCTTCTGCAAACAAGCAGCTGTGCCAAAAGAGCAAGACAGGAGGCAGCCCCTCCTCCTGCTGCGTGCCTCCAGCACCCTCTACAAACAAAGCTAAACCTCGTGCCAGCTGGATGAGGAGAAATGTTTGCAGAGTTCAAGTAACACAAAGCATGACAAAGAATGGTAGATTTGGAGCTGAAAGACAATACATTGATAGAATTAGTTAGGAAGTATTCTTTCCGATTCTGTCTTCTGGAAGAGATTGTAGAAAATTGCTATAACTTCTTCCTTAAATGTTTGGGAGAATCGCCAGTGAACCCATCTGGGCTTGGTGTTTTCTGTTTTGGAAGGTTGTTAGTTATTGACCAATTTCTTTAATACATACAGGTCTATTCAGATGGTCTATTTCTTCTTCTTTGAGTTTAGACAAATTGTGTCTTTCAAAGAATGGTCTATTTTTATCTAGGCTACCAAATGTGTGGGCATAGAGTTATTCACAATATTTTTTATTCTCCTATTGATGATCATGGGAACCAGTGCTAGGACAGGAAAATCTGAAGTGTAGCTGCTGGATTGCTGGAGGCTCAGTGAATAAGCCTGAGAGTTAAAAACTTCAAGGGAACTCAGTCATGGGGGGGCGGGGGGGGGTGGGGGCGGGGTCCCTACACTTTTGTGAGTTTCACCAGGAGCTTTACTAGGTTCTCGCAGTGAATATTGGAAGAAAACCCCCTCATACCATTTTGAACTATGCCAGAGAATATTGTTATTCTTAACAAGGCCTGCCTTCGGGAGAAACCATTTTACCAGAGCCTAAACTTTTGAGCTTTTTTCAGCATCTAAATGACCTGGGGTAAGGAAAATATGCCACTCCAACTCACTCTAGCCATCCTGTCCAATTTAAGTAGGAAGAAAAACTGAGAAGCACTCGTAAACTTCACATTCAGAGACACAGACTTAGTAAAAACTGAGACCTTATTACAGCACTGTGGAATCCACCCCCTGCCCCAAAACACACACACATCAGCAAAAGCCTGTTTAGAGGAGTTTCTTTTACCTGGAACACCATCTATCCAGCTATCAAGAAAAAATTACAAGGCATAATACAAAGCAAAAAACATGGTTTGAAAAGACAGAGCAAGCATCAGAGCCATATTCAGATGTGGCAGGGATGTTGGAATTATCAGATCTGGAATTTAAAACAACTATGATTAATATTCTAAGTGCTCTAGTGGATAAAGTAGACAGCATGCAAGAACAGATGGGCAATGCAAACAGAGAGATGGCAATTCTGTGAAAGAATCAAATAGAAATGTTAGAGATTGGGGCAGCCCAGTGGCCAAGTGGTTAAGTTCGCATGCTCCACTTCGGCGGCTCAGGGTTTCGCGGGTTCGGATCCTGGGCGCGGGCATGGCACCACTCATCAGGCCATGGTGAGGTGGCGTCCAACATCCCACAACTAGAAGGACCCACAACTAAAAAAAATATACAACTACATACTGGGGGCATTTGGTGAGAAAAAAACAGAAAAAAAAAGATTGGCAAGAGTTGTTAGCTCAGGTGCCAATCTTTAAAAAAAAAAAAGAAATGTTAGAGATTGAAATCACTGTAACAGACTGAAGAATGCCTTTGATGGGCTCATTGGTAGACTGGACATGACTGAGGAAAGAATCTCTGAGCTTGAGGGTGTCTCAAAAGAAACTTCCAAAACTGAAAAACAAGAAGAAAAAAGACTGAAGAACCCCCCCCAAAAAACAGAAAAGCATATCCAAGAATTGTGGGACAACTACAAAAGGTTTAACATACATGTAATGGGAATACAAAAAGGGGAAGAAAGAGAGAAAAGAACAAAAGAAATATTTGAAGCAATAATGACTGAGAATTTACACAAATTAATGTCAGATACCAAACCTCCGATATGGGAAGTTCAGAGAACAAGCCGAATAAATGCCAAAAATACTAACTTAGGCATATCATATTCAAACTGCAGAAAATCAATAGTAGACCATCTTGAAAGAATGTAGAGGATAAAAACACCTTACTCATAGAGAAGCAAAAAAATGAATATCTAACTTCTCCTCAAAAACCATGTAAGCAAAAAATCAGTGGAGTGAAGTATTTAAATTGTTGACAGAAGAACACACCTGCATAGAATTCTGTGTGCTGTGAGGTTATCCTTCAAAGGTGAAGGAGAAATTAAGACTTTTTCAGAGAAGTAATAATTCAGTGAATTGGTTGCCAGTGGACTTGCCTTGTAAGAAATGTTAAAAGAAGTTCTTTAGTGAGAAAAAAAATGATATAGGTCAGAAACTCAGATCTACATAAAGAAAAGAAGAGTATCAGAGAAAGAATAAGAGAAAGTAAAATAAAAACCTTTAGTTTTTACTCTTAACTGGTCTAACAGATAACAGTTTGTTCAAAATAAAAATAGCAATAATGTATTCAATTAGATATGCTTATATATATGGGTATGTATGCATATCTATGTATGCAAGCATATATGCACACACACAAACATGCTTGTGTATATTTATGTATAAGTAAAATTAAGCAATTATATGTGGGTTGACAGAGAGGAATTAGGGTTATTTTGTTATTATAAGGTTCTTGCACTGCCCACAAAGCAGCATAATGCTATTTGAAAGTGGACCTGGATTAGTTGTAAAGTTTTTTTGCAAACTCTAAGGCAGCCATTAAAAAAATTAAAAAAGGAGTGAAACTGATATGCTAAGAAAGGAGAGAAAACAAAATAATAAAATGCTCAGTTAAAACCACAAAAGGCAGACAAAGAGTGGAATACAAAAATAGAAACAAAGAACAAGGGCAGTAAATAGAAAACAATAGCAAATATGGTAGATATTAATCCAACTATATCAATAATCACTTTAAATGTCAATGGTCTAAATACGCTAATTAAAAGACAGATTGTCAGAGTGGATCAAAAAACAAGCCCAAGTATATGTTGTCTACAAGAAATCCACTTTAAATATAAAGACATATATAGATTAAAAGTAAATGGATGAGGAAAGATACACCATGCTAACACTAATCAAAAGAAAGCAGGAGTAGCTATGTTAATTTCAGACAGAACAGTCTTCAGAGAAAGGAAAGTATCAGAGATAGTGTCATTACATAGTGATAAAGGAATCAATTCTCCAAGAAGACATAATGATCCTTAGCACTTATGCACCTAACCACAGAGCATCAAAATATGTGAAGCAAAAAACTGATAGAGCTGCAAGGAGAAACAGATGAATCCACTATATAGTTGGAAACTTCAACACCCCTCTATCAGAAATGAACAGATCCAGTAGACAGAAAATCAGTAAGGGCATAGTTGAACTCAATAAAACTATCAATCACCTGAATATAATGAACATCTATAGACTAATTCATCCAACAACAACAGGATACATATTATTCTCATGCTCACATGAACCTTTCACCAAGATAGATCACTTTCAGGGCCATAAGACATGCCTTTAAAAATTTAAAATAATAGAAATCATACAATGTCTGCTCTGGATCTCAGTGAAATTAAGCTAGACATCAACAACAGAAAGATAGCTAGAAAAATCCCCACACACCTTGATATTAAACAACAAACTTCTAAATAACAGATGAGCCAAAGATGAAATCTCAAGAGAAATTAAAAATTTTTGAACTAAATTAAAATACAATTATAACATCAAAATTTATGGGATGCAGCCAAAGCAGTGCTTAGAGGGAATATTATGGCATATATTAGAAAATAAGAAATATCTAAAATCAATAACCTAATCTTCCACTTTAGGAAACTAGAAAAAGAAGAGCAAATTAAATCCAAAGAAGGTACAAGAAAAGAAATAATAAGTAAAATTAGAGCATAAGTCAATGAAATTAAAAATAGGAAATCAATAAATAAAATCAATGAAACCAAAAGCTGGTTCTTTAAAAGGAAATAAAAAAATTTATAAGCCTCTAGCCCAAGCTAAATAGGAAAAAAAGAGCAAAGACTCAGTTTAGTAATAGCAGAAATGAAAGAAGGGACATCACCACAGAACCTATACTCTATTTTCTTGTATGTCTTATCGGATGGAATTTAGTCACATAGCTCTATAGAGCTGCAAGGAAGACTAGCAAGTAAAATTTCTAAATCTACAAAAGTAGGAAAGAATGGATATTGGGGAGTAGTCTCTGTTGCTGGAACTCAGTTTATATAACTATACATCCTAAGTGCTCTAGAAGTTTGGAGACAAAAGAGATCAGTGTGATCTGGAATAGCCAAGAAAGACTTCGTGAAAAGCCATTTCTTAAATATGGTTCAACAGGATAGGAAGGGTAAAAATAATGAAAAAATGTTGTTTGCTTATGTCATGCCACTATTCTCCAGAATTCTCAAAAGTGGACGTTTTCATAATGTATTTAGGGAACAATATGCATTTCAAAAATGACCACCCAGGAAAGGAAGTAGCAGTAATAGAAGGTGAGGTTTGGGAAGCAGGCTTTTGCTAAATAGGGTAGAGCTTTAAATGGCAGCCATAAGGGCTTGGAAAGACAGCACAGTGTCATGGAAATAGGATCAACTTTGCTGTTAAACTGACATGGGTTCAAATCCCAGTGTTGCTGTCTAGTGCAAGTCTATCTCTCTGAGACCTAATTCCTTATTTGATCTTTTAAAGCCTCTCTTGCAGGTTATTGTGAATTTTAAATGAGATAATTATATAAGCATTAAGCCTGGTACATAATATTCTGCAGGCAGCAAAACAAAACAAACAAGCAAGAAAACAAACAAAAACCAGTTTATAATATCTACAAGCAAAAGAATGAAGTTGGAGTCTTACCTTACATCACATACAAAAGATTAACTCAAAATGAATCAAAGACCTAAATGCAAGAGCTATAACTATAGAACTCCTAGACAAAAACATAGAGGAAAAGCTTCATAAAACTGGATTTGGCAATGGTTTACTGGATATGACATGAAAAGCACAGGCAACAAAAGTAAAAAGTAGATAAATTGGAACTACATCAAAACTGAAACCATCTATACATCAAAGTACCCCATCAACAGAGTGTAAAGGCAACTCATGGAATGGGAAAAAATATTTGTAAACTATATATCTAATAAGGAGTTAATATCTAGAATCTATAAAGAATTTTTGTAACTCAACAGTGAAAAGCCAAACAACCCAATTCAATAACGGACAAAGAATGTAAATATTTTCCCAAAGATCTACAAAAGGCCAATAAGCACATGAAAAGATGCTCAACACTACTAATCATTAAGGAAATGTAAATCAAAACCACAATAAGATACCACTTCATTAGGTATCTCCATTAAGATACCACACCATTAGGATGGCTACTACAAAAAGCCCCAGAAAACAACAAGTGTTGGTGAGAATGTGGAGAAACTGGAACGCTTGTGCACTGTTGGTGGGAACGTAAAATGGTGGAACTGCTGTGAAAATGGTTTGGTGGTTCTTCAATTAAAAATAGAATTATCATATGATCCAGCAATTTTCTTTTGCATATATTCTCAAAAGAATTGAAATCAGAGACTCAAATAAACACGTATTAGGTATACTGGAATTTCCAGCTGCCTGGCAGTTTATTAAACTATGCATTTTATTTTATTGATGTGGCTGTATATGATATTCTTCTTAATAACATGCATTTTATTGCCTAACATCAGATTAATATTTGATTAAGAGTAGTGATTGTGGGGCTGGCCCGGTGGTGTAGCAGTTAAATTCACGCTCTCCACTTTGGTGGCTGGGAGTTTGCCAGTTTGCATCCTGAGGGTGGACCTACACACCACTCATCAAGCCATGCTGTGGCTGCATCCCACATAGAAGAACTGGAAGGACTTACAACTAGAATATACAACTATGCACTGGTGCTTTGGGCAGGAAAAAAAAGAGGAAGATTGGCAACAGACGTTAGCTCAGGGCCGATCTTCCTCACCAAACGCGTACCTTTTTTTAAAAAAATGCTTACAGGAGTGAGAATGGAATTCAAGAGAGAAGGAACTGTGAAAGTATGAAAGGGAACAGCAATAAAGAAAAGGAGAGTGGTGATGTTTCATTCATTCGGCAAATGCTTATTTAGTATGTACTACACCCTGAGTGCTGGGAATCAGTGGTGAACAAGAAAGACATGATCTCTGATCTCATGGAACTTATAATCTAGTGGGGGAGTCCGACATTAAAAAGCTAGTTTCATGATTCAGTGTTTAAATATAATTGTGATCAGAGCTGTGAAGTAAAACGTGCTATGAGAGTGCACGTTGAGGGAACATATCAGGGAAACACATCCGTGGGAGCAGAGAAGGCGCTCCTAAAGAAGCTCTGTTTAAGCTGAGAGTAGAAGGATGCACAAAGAGTTAAGCACAGCTGGTGGAGCTTGGGGGCTGGAGTAGGGGAGTAATCCAGGAAAGGAAGCAGTTTATGTGCCGTCCCTGAGAGGGGAAGGGCTTTTTGAGGAGCTGACGGACCTGTGTGGCTGGAAAGCATGTAACAAGGAAGTAACCTTCAAAATAGAGCAGAATTTGGAAGTGAGAGAGAACAGAAAAGTGGAGGGGAAAAGCTGGGTTGAGTCTATAGAGAAAGTGGGTAATTTTTGGTGTCAGGATGGCTTAAGTGCTCTTTTTTTTAAACTAAACTTTTTATTTTGAGATAATTGAAGATTCCTATGCAGTTGTAAGAAACAATACAGAGCTGTGCTGCATTTTCTTTACTCAGTTTCCCCAGTGGTAATATCTTGCAAAACTATAGCACAATATCACAACCAGGATGTTGACATTGGCTCAACCTACTGATCTTATTCAGATATCACAGTTTTACCTGCACTTATGTGTGTATGTGTGTGTTTGTGTGTATTTAGTTCTGTGCAGTTTTATCCCATGTGTAGGTTGTGTGTCCACCAGTATGGTCAGGATACAGGATAGTTCCATCACCCCGAGATCCCTCCTGGTGCTTTTTATGATCACCCACAGCTCCCTCACACCCCACACACTCCCATCCCTAGTCCCAGACAACCACTAATCTAGCCTCCATTTCTGTACTTTTGTCATTTCAAGAACATGGTATAATTGGAATCACAGTATGTAACAGTTGAGGGTTGGCTTTTTTCAGGCAGCATAATTACTTGGAGATTGATCAAGCTGTTGCAAATATCAATAGTTCATTCCTTTGTATTCCTGAGTAATAGTAAATGGTAAAAATGTATCACAGTTTTTTAACCATTCAACCTTCAACCCTTCACCATTCACTACCTGCCTTTCTCTCCAGCGTTCAACCCAGCTTTCTGCTCTCTCCCACTTTTGTATTTTGGTCTAGGACATCTGGGTTATTTCCAGTTTTTGCTTATTATGAATAAAGCTGCCATAAACATTTCTGTATAGGTTTTTGTGTGTTTCATTTCTCTGGGATAAATGCCAAGAGCCCAGTTGCTGGGTTTAATAGTAGTTGCATGTTTAGTTTTATAAGAAACTTTCCAATTCTGTTTTCCAGAATGACTGTATCATTTTACATTCTTATCAGTAACATACTGAAGTACCTATAAGTACAAAAATGTTAATATTTCATTTTAAGTTATTTGTATTACTCTAATGTAAATATCTTCGATTACTGCACACCAAGAAGAAGAAGATAGTGGCAGGAGGTGAAGTGTGAGGGAGATAATTCATGGGGTGCAGGAACTCAAAGCTGTGTGTGTGTGAAAGCCATGAGAATGTAATCCCCTGGAAACTCATTGAAATCTTAGAGAATTTCTACAAGATGAGAGGCTTGAGTTGATTATATGTAAGTCTCAAAGTAAAAGGTAGTTTTAGCTTATATCTGGCTTACAGCTACAATCCAGAGTACATACAAGTTTGTTCTTTAAATTTTATGATAAAGTCATCACTTTTCTTCAGATTGTTTTCTTCATATTTCACCTTATTGGTCAAAATTAAACCTAGGCAATGCTGTGAAACAATAAAAATAAAGAAGAGGTATAAGGACTGAAAGGTTTGTAAGAGAGGAGATTAAGTGTTCAATATTTGCGCTTGACATAATCATTTGAATGGAATAACTAACTGAATCAGCAGATAAACTTTTAGGACAAGTAAGAAAGGTTTCAAAGTTTATTGACACAAGATAAACTTACAAAATTAACAGTGTTTCTCAGCACCAGCAATAACCAAGTAACAATTATAATGGAATATACAATACCATTCGCAATAGTAGCAGAAGCTGTAACTACGTAGACAACCTTTCATTTTTCTGCTGGGAAAGATTCTCCCTGAGCTAACATCTGTTGCCAATCTTCCTCTCTCTTTTCTTTTCCTCCTCAAAGCCCCTTTCCTAGTTGTAGGTCCTTCTTGTTCTTCTATGTGAGGCACGCCACAGCATGGCTACTGACAGATGAATGGTATGATTCCACGCCTAGGAACAAAACCCAGACCGCCAAAGCAGAGTGCACTGAACTTTATCCACTAGGCCATCAGGGCCGGCTCAGAAATTATTTCTTAACAAAGAATGCGTAAGGAAAAGAATTTAAAGCCTTATTAACTAATATGAAAGATTTGAATGAATGGAGAGACCACATTCGTAGTTGAGTTGACATTGTAAAGCTGTCAGTTCTTCACAATTAAATCTGTAAATTCAATGCAATTACAGTTAAAACTCCAGCTCAATCTTATGTTAGAAACTTGTAAACTCATTCTAAATTAAATATGGAAGGATAGTTAATTTTAAACAAAAACAAAGAGGGAGACTTGTCCTACAATAAATTGTCATATTATAAAATTACAGTTATGAAAATAAGTCTAATACTGGCATAGAAACAAACAAAAATATCAATGCAGCAAACTAGAAAGAACAGAGAAGGACATGTGTATAAATGGAACATGTTATATGATGAAAGAAGATGCTAAAAACCACTGAGAAAAGAATAAATTATTACTGGTAATATTCGGCAGACTTGTAATATGGAAATAATTAAAACTGAATCCTTACCTTACACCATATGCAAAGGTAATTTCCAGATGGATGAAGACATAAGTGTAAAAGTAAAATTATAAAGCTAATGGGAACAACTGTAGGAGAATAGTTTTATGGTTTAAGGGTATAAAAAGAGTTTTTAAAACAAGACCAAAAAAGCAAAATCCAAGCTATGTGAAAAACTTAAGGATTTTATGACATCAGAATTAAGAATTTGCATTGAATGATTGATGTGTAGACAAAGTTAACATACAGATACCAGGTTGAGGAAAGATAATCTCTATGCCTAAAACTGAAAAGAATTAATATAGTATAAAGAAACTCCTATAAATCAAAGATTGAAAATCCAATAGATAAATAGGCAAGAGATCTGAATAGGCAGTTTACAAGAAAAAACTTAATGATCATCGTCTCTATTAGGAGTTGTTCAAACCCATTAGTAATCAGAGAAATGCAAAATAAAACAATAAGGAACCGTCACTTTACACCTATTAGATTGGCAAAAAAAGAGAAAAAAGTCAATTCGTCAAAATACGAAGAAACAAGAAGCTCCTTGTTCTGCTGGTGGGGGTGCAGCTTGGTGCAGCCTTCTGAAGAACAACCTGGCTGAAGTTAGTCCAGTCTAATATGTCTACGCCCTATGCACAAGTAGTCCTAATGGATCTATACTCCAAAGAAACTTTCAAAGTCAGCTGTAAAGGGAAATATATGAGGATGCTCACTGCAACATTTAATGGGCATTGGAGGCAAGCAACCTAGTTGTCCATTACTGATGGACAGGGGAGATGAAGAAGAAGTATGATGTGATAGATGCATACTCTGACATAATATGCAACAGTTAGAAGCAACAAAGCTTCAAACAAAGCCAGAGTCACCACAGCAACATGGATGAATCTTAAACACACAGTACTAAATGCAAAAAACAAACCAAAGTGTCTCTATATAGCAAAATAGAATTTATGTGGATTAAATGTACACACACATAACACTATATATTAAAAGGATAACAACAGATTCAAGGATGCATATTGAAAGCATTAGGGTGGTGGCCTGTAAAGGTGGGAAGAGGAATGTGTAAGATAATAGAAACTAAATATAATGGTATCTGCCCCTGGTTCCTGACACAGGGTTCCTGAAACCCTTGTGATTTCCTGGGTGGTAAGAGTGTCTTGTTCTATGACGATGGTTCTGGGTGGGTTTCTGTATGGCTTCTGGATGAGGGCTGGTCACCAGAAAGACCAACTCATGAATAGAAGCTTAGAGTTTTCAGCTCTTCCCTCTATTCTCTTGAGAAGGGTAAAGGACTGAAAATGACGTTAATGATTAAACATGCCAATGTGATTTGAAGCATCCATAAAAATCTCGGTAGTACAGGGTTTGGAGAGCTTCCGGGTTGGTGAATACAGGGAGGTGCTGGGAGAGTGGTGCACCCAGAGAGTGCACAGAACCTCTGCACCCTTCCTGCATACCTTTCCCTCTGTGTCTCCTCCGTCCCGGCCATTCATCTGTAGCCTTTAGCATATTCTTTTACAATGAGCGGTAAACATATGCAAACTGTTTTCCTGAGTTCTGTGAGCAGCTCTAGCAAATGAATCAAACATGAGGAGGGGGTTGTGGGGACCTCTGATTTATAGCTGATCAGTCAGAAGCACAGGTGACAACCTGGACATATGATTGACATCTGAATTGGGGTGGGGGCGGTCTTGTGGGACTGAGCCCTTAACCAGTGGGATCTCATGCTATCTCAAGGTAGATAGTGTCAGAAATTAGTTAAATTGTAAAATACCCAGCTAGTGTGAGAGAATTGCTTAATGGGGAAAAAACTCCCACACATCTGGTGTCAGAAGTGTTCTGAGTGTGGTGGTAGTGTGAGAACAAAGGAGAAAAACACAGGAAGACTGAACTGAGTTTTTCTAACTCAAAATGGAATTAGAAAACTTTTTATATGATGTACATCATGTAACAAAAAAGAATAAGACAATATTCGAGTGTGAAGCCTTGCACGGACCAAAGATGTTTATAAGTCATGAACTAAGTTCAATTAATTCAACATGAGATTAAAAAACAAGTGACCCCTTTCTCTTCAGTTTCTCAAAACAAACCAAAGCTTCCTTCCCTTCAGTCAGAATTAAACCAAAAGCAGCATTTTTCCTGATCATTTCTTTCTCTCTTTAAAACTGGCCTTCTGGCAGAGTTGGTAGTTGAAAACATTCAGTGTTTGTGGAATTGATTTTTACACAGGATAAAAACAAATCAACAATATTTCTCATAAAATATTAGCTGAATTGAAACCTGTATTTAAGCTTCCTGGGGCAGGCACAACCTCTCCTACTGCCTAAGGATCTTCAGCGACAGCTCTCTGGTCATTTGTGGGAAGACTCCCTGCATTTTGTGATGAAAATTATGTCAGTCATGCTGGGAACAATGAAGTTTCTAATCTCACGGGAAAAGCATTAAAAACTAACATTTGTAACTTTGTTAGAAGATTTTTACATTTTTTAATCCACAGATCAAAGCACATTGAAGATTTTCTCTTGGGTGAGGTTGATCATTGACAGCCTTTATTTTCATTTTGTTGTGTGATAAGCTTTATTTCTTTATTATGTGTCCCACCCATCATTCTAGGTTCTTAGCAAACAGCCCTTGTCAGAGAATCGTTGGGTATCAGCTATGTGAAGAATGTGGGGGGACTGTATTTCCTGTGGCTTCTTCCTCCCTGTATCTCCTATACCCTGGCTTAGTAACTATTTATGTCTGATACGTTATGACTTAGTCAAAATACTCCAGTTTAGGTGAAAGGAAACAGACTTTTAGATCTCTTATTACTTAACGCCTAGTCAGCCCAGTGCAAAGAAGCATATAGATTCTCATTGTTTCAAAAATTCAGATAAATCTATATAGATCTAGAATTTAATTTTTTAAAACAATGAACAGATTTTCCTAATTCAGAGTAAGTCAAGATTTTAAAGTTTCCAATTTTTTTTCACTAATCTTTTCAGTAATAGGAAATCTACAGTCCTTCAAGACTATCACATCATTTATAGAAAGGGAATATTTTGATTAAACCCTTGACCCCCTCATTACAGTTTTTCATTTTGAGGTGACGAGCAGACCGAATCACTACCTTTAAGAGGACCTGAGCTACTTGGCTTTGCCAGGTTGCAATGGGAAAGATGTGTTAAATGATTATTTGCCTGGGAATTTCTAGTGGGGTTTTCTACTAGGCAGGAAGTTGGACTCATAGATCTTTGAGGTTTCTTCTAGCATTGAGTCAGTGAAAGCCATATGTTGAAACTGGATTACAAACATCTTTTACCAAGACTAGCAATTCTTCCTCAGATGAGAAGGAATATGGAGGTGTGATCACACATGGCAATTTGATCTCAAATGGCCTCACCCTGGGGAAGGAATATGTGAGGATTGCATGATGGCAGCCCTGATAACCCTGGAGAGCAGCCTCAAAGTCCTCAGGCCTTTCTGAGGCTGTGAAGAATTGCCACACCACCCTTCCTGGGTTGGAGCAAGCTTGTAGGGCTGCAGAGTCCAAGGTGCAGAGAATGTGTGAGTGTGAAGGACGAGGTTTGCTCTGGTTTCCACAGTGACCAGAGGATGTAATTATGTCACTAGTGGATGCCATAAGCAGCTCAAAGGAAGTCATAAAAGTACTTAGCACTTCTTCAATGTTGTTTTCCAAAGCTATGTTAGGGAGAGACACCCTTGTCAGGCCTGAACCAGATAGAGTCCCACTGCAAGAGCAGTGCCAATGGAGATGGCCCAGAAATGACCAAAGTCACCCTTTGCCTCATTTGAGCGCTAAAGTCTCTGCCCCAGGAGGAGCCTAAGCCTTATTAGCATAACCTGTGATGTATGTGGGAGCATGTTTTCAGATGGTGCCTGCTCAAGCTAATACCCACCTCTACATGTGATGATAAATCTTCTCTTTTAAATAGTCATTCCTCACCTGGAATAAAAAACACTTGCTTCCTTTGTTTGGGGAGCTGTGACTTTGGAAATGATTCCATGTGGCCTCCTATTTGCTGCAAATAAATTTTACCTTGTGTGACAACTACTTCTGGAGAAGGTTCTGACTTCAACTCACGAAGAAGTGGACCTACTTTTCTTGGGTAACAACTGTTGCTAGCTTTTCCTCTAATGTCCAACTATCTGTTCTTCCAACAACCACGAGTGAGTCAATTTGCCTGGCTGTTCAAAACAGATTGCTGCAATTGTTACCCAGGGCCCCGGACTCCTGGTCTATGGGTTTTAGGATTAAGCCAGGGAAAACTGATGGTCTTGTCTGCCTGTTTTATTGACATGGTTATCTTAGTTACATATTTATTTTGTTTTCAACTTCTTTCCCCTCTTTCCTCCATTCTCTCCACCTCACCTTGCCCTTGCCTCTCTTCTCCTTCTCACTCTAGGAACAGAGAGGGATCTTTAAAAGAAGGGAATGGATGGGAGAATATAATCGTTAAAGTAGAAGGATCCTTGGGGCAGGGCATATAGTGCCCACTTTTATAATTTCATGCACCTCAGAAGTGACAACTGGTGGAACTGTCAGAAAGCAAAAGGAGCATGCACCATCAATTCACTTAGTTGAGTATGTTTAGCTTCCTTATCAATAAGAAGTGGATGAGTAGATATGGAGGGGAAAACTGAGGAGAAGGGGGTAATTTGGAAATCTCTTGAGAGCAGAAGGAGCCACAGTGACTCCTGACTTTGTCACTATTTGACACATGAAGGAACAACAGTGATTATTTGTTGTATGAGCCTGGGAGATATGCTTCACAAATAATACTCACTTCACAGGGCTGTTAGGAGGATTACATGAGCATGATGATTAATTTTACATGTCAACTTGGCTGGTCCATAGGGTGCTAGAATATTTGGTCAAACCTTATTCTGGATGTTTCTGTGAGAGTGTTTTGATGAGATTAACATTTAAATCAGGGGTCTTCGTGTGAAGCAGATTGCTCTCCACAATGTGGGTGGGCCTCATAGAATAGGTCTGAATAGAAAAAAAAGACCAACCTCCCCAAAGCAAAAGGGAATTTTCCCACAGATCGCCTTTGAACTTCGTCTGCCACATCAGCTCCTCCTAGTTCTACAGACTTGACCTGGAACATCAGCTCTCCTGGGTCTCCAGCCTGCCAGCTCACTCTGCAGATTTTGGATTTGCCAGCCTCCACAATCACATGAGCTAATTACTTATAATAAATCTCTCTTTCTCCACACACACACACACACACACACACACACATTCTATTGCTTTTGTTCCTCTGGGACCTCTGACTGATGCAATGAGGTAATATTATTATCCTTATTTCATAGATAGGAAAACCGAAGCTCAGAGAGGACACACAGGCAGCATGCGGTAGACAGGATTCGAGTCCAGATGTATTTTCAGAGCCTGAGTACTTATCCACTTTTCTCTTCTGCCTCATGAGAAAGTGAAGCTTAAGAGAAAGCATAGCTCTAGAATTGTATGGCCAATATATCCAGACAGAGTTCTGGCTTCAAGTCCTGGCTGACACTCCATGCACAGTCACTGTCATGTCTTGCTGCCATGTCCTATTTTATTCTTGCTTTTGGTTAGGAAACAATGGGAGGTGCCAACGAGGTAAGGAAGTTCTCATCACAGAGCAGCAGAGACAGTCGTACCCCGCCCTGACCCATGAGGGTCGTGTTTTGTGATGGCCAGCATCACCAGCGAGGCTGCCCCTCTGTCCTCTGGCGCCTGCATCAACAAACACAGTGGGAGTTGCTCTCTGGCATTTCAGCGAGATGTGTGGCCTCTGTGAGGTTATCCGGCAAACAGTGTATTTGGTTTTCAAATCAAGGCATCTGTAAAAACCAATTTGTCAGACTAATAAATTCAATTCTGAGTCACAAAGCCCTGCAAGAAGATTGTAGCTTTGAATTCTTATTTTTAAATGTTTCATCTCCAGTCCCGAAAGGAAAAGCCCTTTCCTCCCCCTCAAGGGTAAGATTATCTCATTCTTCTGATTCATATTCATCTTTTAACTTACAAGTTTTTTTTCATAGTTCTTTCCTTTTTGAAAGTGGGTGTCTTTTTAGCTCAGATTTAAACAATAACTACATATCCCCAATGCTTGATTGTTTCTGGAAATCTATTTAATTTCACAAAACAAGTTACCATGCGGACTGGCATGATTTCCATTGTAATAGTGCCATCTCCACCTGAAGCTGGGATGCAGATGATAACAGGCCAGTGCTTGAAAATTAGGAGTTTCAAACCCCGCTCCTTCATGGGAGGGATGCCTATTGGACCAAAATGCTTTTCCATTCAGGCCCAATTTTGGAATATGAAGGTGAAAATATAAAATTTGAAAATTACTTGCTTTTCCATTGCTTTGAGTTTGTTAGAAAAATGGATGAGCAGTATCAAAAATTGGCTAAACTAGGGAAACAAGAAGAAATTCATTTTGAGTAAAGATTTATGAGGCCTGTGAAATCTCAAGGAGAAAGCTGAGGGCTGTCAATTACTTGTGAGTTCTGTGGCTTTTTTTTCCTGCCTCAACTGCCTTGCCTAGAATTCTGATGAACTACAGATCACGTGTAATCCAGATCACACATGTTCAGCTATGACACCCCCCCTCCCCCATCTTCCTTTAAAGAAAAAGGATGCATTACTTATCTATAAGCTCATTTCTGTCAGGGAAAACTGATTTTGCAAAAGCACTTGCTTTTTACCTTGCTGGGGTCTCATGGACAGTGGGTAGATGATGGGATTTGCAGACAGGTCAAATCCTTGCTCTACAATTTACCGGCAGGTAAGGATTCTGCTCACCAATTCCAGTTCTGCCCCCAATTCCAATGTCTGTATGTGTGGTTTTTCCTGCCAAACAATTCTCTGATACTAGCTGGGTGTCCTGCAATTCAACTCAATTCTGACATGATCTACCTGGAGATAGCATTGGTCCCACAGGTTAAGGGCTCAGTCCCACAAAACTGCCCTCTTCTTCAGATGCCAACTACAAGCCCAGGTTTTTACCCGTGGTTCTGACTAACTGACTATAAATCAGAGGTTCCCATGACCCCTTGCTTGGGTTCAATTAATTTGCTAGAGCAGCTTACAGAACTCAGGAAACCTGTTTACTTGTTAGATTGCTGATTTATTAAGACAGATATTAAAGGATGTGAATCAATAGCCAGATGGACAGATAAATAAGGCAAGGTCCTGACCAAAGGCAGTTCTGTACTCGTGGAGTTTGGAGCCTGGCACGGTGGCAGGTGGAAATGTTCTGGCTCACCAACCTGGAAGCTCTCTGAACCCCGTCCTTTTGGGTTTGTATGGAGGCTTCATTACATAGGCATGATTGATTAAATCATTGGCCATTTGCAATTGATTCGACCTCCAGCTCCTCTCCCTCCTCTGTGGACCTCTGTGACAGAAACAGGGATGAACACCAAATGTATATTTCTTATTGTTAATCACAGCATCACACCAGGAAATCTTTAAGATTAAGCTTCCAGGTTCTCTAAACTTCAGTCTCCTCACCTGTGCAGTAGGTATCATGCTACCTGCCAGGATGGTTCTGAGGAACGAACAAGCTTATCCTTGCAAAGTGCTTACCGCTGTGCCCAATGTAGTGGGTCTTAAAGAGAGGTACTTGATACCCAGAAGCACTTTCACATCCATGATCTCATCTTACTTTTACCATATTCCTATAGACAGGTGCATCAGCTTCCCCCATTCTTTTTACAGAGATAGGAAACTGAGGCAGGGGTGTTTAAACATATTGCTCAAAGCCGCAGTCAGTGACAGATCTATGTACGATACCCTAGTTTCTCCTTGGTTTATTTCTGTGATTTCCTTCTGTCTGAATTCTTTAATTGGGAAAAGAGCATGGTTCACTGAAAGAAAACCCATGAGCTCTGACAGCACTAGAATTAATCTTTATCCAAAAAGGTAAACACCAGTGGACACAAGTTTGTGAAAATGAAGCTAGCTCTAAATGTCTATTATTACCATTTTGTGGTTTTTCAAGATTCACATTTAACCAGTTAAATTCTGCTTCTCGATTTCTTCCTGTGTATTCTCTCTCTGTGGTTATGAATGTTGCTTTGCTCACCTTTTCCCCTGGGCTTCTTTCCTGAGTGTGAGTTATTGACCCTCCCTTCCACCTTCCCATCTCATTCCCTCTATGGGAAGAAAATTTCCATGTGTGTCTTTGGTACACAGAATAGGCACAAAATATTTGTGGACGAAACCAATGAGTGGACTGATGATTTTTCAGAATTATGGCTGGTTAAGGGAAGAAGACTGGGAGAGGAAAATTGAGAGGGAGAATGTGACGGGGTGGAGTGAGACATGAATGCAAACGTGAAGCTGATGTAATTCTTGCCCTCAATCAATTTTCAGTTCAGCAGGTAGGATAAGTCACAAATCTGTAAAATCCTTCTGTGTGTTTAGCCTTTTATTTAATACTCCTAGATTAGACAGAGGAAGCAAAAGGGATAGCTATTATCTTCAAAGTGTTTACAATTGTCACCAACCTCCCTCGTTTTTTGCTTGAGGAAGATTAGTCCTGAACTAACCTCTGCGCCAGCCTTCCTCCACTTCATTTATGGGTCGCCACCATGCATGGCTGATGAGTGGTGTAAGTCTGCACCCAGGATCCGAACTCACAAACCTGGGCTGCGTAGGCAGAGCGTACTTAACTTAAACACTATGCCACGGGGCAGGGCCCTGTAGTTGGGGCAGTATCTTGAAACTATGGTGAGTGTATTGAAAGTGGCTCCAGCTTTCAAAAATTTGGGGATTTTTTTTTTTTGTTTATTAATTGGTGGACATTCATGTGAGAGATCCAGTTTCAGGCACTGAGGATGCTGGGAAGTTTTTGGAGTTCTAATCGTCTTTTCTTGGGACAGGGAATATCCAGGGATATTCAACAGGGTAATCTGGTAGGAAAAACTGATATGATAAGGCAGAGATTAATTTTTTTAAAGGAGAGAAGCTGCAAACTGCTTCAGATTTAAGAATGAAGAGAAAGTCTGCTTAAACAGTTTTTTGTTCTGGGAAGAATAATTTGTGTGGCCCTCCTTAGAAATGCAAGTGTCAGGCAAGTAGGCCTTGGGAGAAAGATATAATGGGCGTGTAGTATAATTGTTTCTTGAGAAATACTGCTTCAAATAAAATCTCTTTGTAGGGAGTTCAGGTGGACAATTCACAATTCACCTAGTGGCTGGGGATCTTCTAAGATAGTGGGGGCATAGAACCCAGATCTCTCCCAAGTGATCTGAAGTCAATGAAACCTGTCTCCTTGGATGGAGTGATCTTATCGAGGGCTGCTGGAAGAGAAGGACACTGAAGACCCCAAAGGAAAAAATGGAGGAGATTCTGGGTTGTGATCCAGACATATACTCAAGGCCTGAGGGTTCCTGGAGGAAGAATGGTTTCGGTATATGTATGGCTGACATTGAAAGCTCCTGTGGATCCACATATTCTAACACAGTGTCTGTGCATTGGGGAACTATGGCTGAGCAAGGGAACATGAACTGAAAAACAGTTGTCACTCAGTGCTCATTGTGGGTTACTACTACAGCCTGAAAACGTTTGTGGAGTAGCACACACACAGCACTGGTGAAATATCACTGTCTAGGACAGGGCTAGTCTTCAGCCAGGACACCGTATATCAGGGAAGATCAATACATGTCTCCAGGATTCACAGATCAGACTCCAGATTTCTCTGCACTTGGTGTTAAGAAAAGAACTGAGTTCAAATTAAACCTAAAGTGAGACATAAGTTTTAATTTGTACAGATTGGCAAGAGTTTAAAAGCTTGACACACACTCTGTTGCCAAGGCTGTGGGGGAAGCAGACACTCTCACATAGTGCTGCTGGGAGCAAAATTGTACCGTCCCCATGGAGAGGAATTTGGTGATATTTGACAAACTATATATGCATTTACACTTTGATCCAGCAATCCCATTTGCTATGAACTTGTCTTGAAGATACAACTCCAACAATATGAAAAATACATGCACAAGGTTAGTAATTGCAGCATTACATATGCAGTAAAATATTGGAAAAAACCTTAAATGCTCATCCATACAGACTGTTAAATAAACTATGGTACATCCACAGAGTGAAATACTATATGAAGCTGTAAAGATTATGAAGATGATCTGTATAAACTGATATAGAGTAATTGCCATGGTATATTGTTAGATAAAAAAACAAGGTCAGAGTGGTTTCTATATTATCCTAGCTTTTATGTAAGTAAAAAGGACAAAGAAGAACACATTTGTTTAGTTTGCAAAAAGAACTATAAAAAAGCACAATCCAAAAACTAGTAAAACTGGTTACTCACAGGAGGATGGATTTCTCAGAAAATATCCTTCTATATAATATTGATTTTTGAATTACATTAATGTTTTACCTATTCAAAAAATAAAATTAAATCAAGAAGGAATTGTATTTTTCATCTCTAGAAGTTCCATTTCTATCTTCTGTTTCTCTGCTTATTGTGTTCATCTTTTCCTTTAACTACTCTATACAGGCCATTTTAATAGCCTTGTCTGATAGTTCCATCACCTCTATCATTTTGGGGTCATTCTCCTGCTTCTTGGCATGTCTAGTAATTTTTGATTGACATTGTGAAACTGACATGGTTGAGCACCTGACTGTTGTCTTCCTTTAAAGAGCATTAGTCTTTATTCTGCTGGGCAGTTAAGTTTCTTGAGGTCCAATTTGAGCCTTTTGAGGCTTGTTTTTATGCTTTGGTAGATCATGTCTAAAGTAGCCTTTACTCTAGTGATGGTTCAGCCTCACTCCAAGGCTGGCCTTCTGGGTATTCGACTGAATGCTCTGAGAGATCGTAAGGACTCTCCACCATGGCTAGCAGGAACTCAAATGATTCCAGCCTTGTGTGACTCTGGGAGCTCAGCAACTCAAGAACCTGGTGCAGTTGTTCTTTGCCTTGTGGAGTTTCACCCTGTGTATGCATACCTTGGTATTCAGCAAAGACTTGACAGGACACCAGTGCAGATCTCTGG
Source organism: Equus asinus (assembly GCF_041296235.1). Taxonomy (NCBI): domain Eukaryota; kingdom Metazoa; phylum Chordata; class Mammalia; order Perissodactyla; family Equidae; genus Equus; species Equus asinus. The sequence continues at coordinate 93,706 of NC_091816.1, read as the reverse complement.
GGAGCTCTTTTCCTGTATAGTTCCTTCTTCTCTGAAAATCTGCCCTGCAACCACTAGCTATCTCAGACTCTCTGAACTCTGATATGTGTCTCCTCAGTTTGACAAGACCACAATGCTCTGCTTGGGATCCCCTTAACTATGTAGTGGTCTCCAATGTGCCTTCAGGCAGAGGGCTGAAGAAACTGTGGGAACTGCCTCGTAAACAAACAGACATCTTTTCTTAGGGATCATAGTCCTGTGTTGCTTGTTGTCCAATATCTGAAAATAGTGGTTTTATATATTTACATATTTTATCCAGTTTTCTAGTTGTTTAAAGTATTATGGTAAATCTAGTGCCACCTAATACATTCCATCATGTTTGGAAGCAGAATATATAATATTGTTAATATTATATATATATATATATAAAATATCTTATGCAATATTTCCTGCTCTGTCCACTATAAGGATCTAAAAGCAATAATACCCTAATAGCAATGAACATACTTAGTGACCAGATCCTGATTTCTAAATATCATTCCCCAGTAACCAACAACAGCAGCAGCAGCAGCAACAAAACTGGGGATCCTTGGATGAATGCCCATTACTAGATCTGCGGCAGAGAAAGTACAAAGTGAGCCTAGAACACCTTTCTGTTTCTGCTGAAAAGTAAGGAAGCACTCAGAAACTAATGGGGACATGTCAAAAGGACAGAGGTGCCGGTTTAAAAGAGCTCCCATTGGACAAATTTGGGAAAATTTGAGCTTCACAAACAATAATGACGGTAATGGATTTTAGCATATTGAATAAAGGAAGAAGCCATGAACTCATAGTGATACTAAAAGGACAGAGTGAGGGTATGGAGAAGCCCTTATTGACAAAAGAATGCCAGTTAATAAATGCAAAAGAAATAACAAAGTTATGAAATTACCGTTTTGCAACCACTAATGTAATAGGTGACTCCAGCAACCTCACCAACAAATGCTAACAACTTTGGGTAAAAAATTGATGGGCCATGGGGTATTCACACATTTTTCAAAGTGTGAAACAATAGATATTAGTTGATTACAAAGGGAAAATAAACCGTTATAATGGCGAGACCTGGTGGATACTACCTTAACAAAATAGTCAAACAGCATCATCAGCAACAAAACAAGCTAACATAAGGCATTGAGAAGGACACATCACCAAAGTAGTTGCCAAAAATCATTTAATGTGAACCTAATCAGGAGAAAGCAAACAGACTTCCAGAATGTGAGACATTCTACAAGAAAACATGACTTTATTCCTCAAAAGTATGTGTTATGAAAAGACCAAAGAAAAAGAACAAGATGGGTTACTATTCTAGAGTTGAAGAGATTAAAAAGACTTGACAACCAAGAATAATATATGATGGCTAATTGGATCTGGAATAAAAATAAACAAAAGAAATAAATGGAAAACCCAGTGATAATAGACGTTATTGGGAAAATTGAACACAGAATATGATATTGTTGTATTAATGTAAAATTTCTTGAATATGGCCAGTAGGAGAATGTCTTTGTTCTTGGGAGACGCATGCTGAAATATTTAAGAATGAAGTCTCACGATGATTACTTCCCAATGGGTCAGCAATCACAGCGGTAGGTGGTTGGGGAACTCTGATTCTCCAGGCGTGGATCAGGTACTTGCATATCCTAGGGCTAGAGTCAGCGCCCCAGAACCACATGTCCTGTGGATGAAAGGTATAAAAAGGAAGAGTGGACAACCAAACAGATGTCCACTACCTAGAAAATGAGGAATCACTTTAATATTTTAACAAGATCCCTCTGGAGGGATATGAAGGATAGACTGACATAGGCAAAATTAAAGGCAAGGACACTGGTAGGATGGTTGTTAAAATAATCTAGGTGGAAAAAAATGGACATGAACCAAGGCAGAAGTTATGTGTATGGAAAAGAGAGGACAGATTTGAGCAACAATTATAGGTAACTGAAGGTCCTGGTGATTAAATTGGTTACTTCTCAGATTGTGTGCCTAAATAACCATGAGGTAGGGACTATAAATATCTTTTCATTATTTTATTCCCAACACTTAGAACAAGACTTGGTGTCCAATATGGAATGAATGAGGGGAATTGCTAGGGACATTCAGGTGGAGTGGAGGGCAGATTAATTTCAAATGGAGATGTCGGAGAAGACTTCTTGAAGAAGGTGGTACTTAAAATAGGAAAGGGATATTGACATACCACTAGCGAGTAACTGCGTACTTCTGAGAGGTGGCATGGTATGATAGAAAGAGAACAAGATTGGGTAGAGAACTGAATTCCAGAGGTCCGCAACCTTCCATATGACCTTGAAGGAGACACATCCCCTCATAAGCCTCCATTTCTACATTGTTAGAATAAGGAAATTGAATCAGCTGATCCCAAAGTTTCTTCCAGCTCTAATATTCTACTATTATGTTTTAATATCACACAGTTTTCACTAGGTGTCAACTTGCATATGGGCTATATAACCACATTAACATAATATCTTGAATCATGGTGTGCCCTCCCTCAAAAAAGTAAATTCCTACCCTCTGACTCCCAACCATAAAATGAAGATTAACTGTTTGTTACATAAATCAAAGTAGTCTATGATCTGACCCTAAAATGATGTAGTGGAACAAGAATAGACCCGGAGAGAAGAAACCAGGATTTGACTGGGAGTCTAGAGCCGGTTTAGCCTCCCAGGACCTCAGTGTCCTCAAGATCAGGTATTAGTTCCTAGTGAAAACTGTATGGTGATAAAAAAAAACTGAGTTTCAAAAACTGAATTGTTAAATCAGCTAAGAAAACAGTTGTCTATAAGTCATTTCAACCTACCCACCAATATCAGGGGCAAAAAATATAAAATACTTGGGGAAACTGTTGAGTGTCGGGGTAGCTGGAATGATTCTTAAAGGGTGCCTACTGATGCGCTGTGAGTAGGGACATCGTTGTCTTTGATTTGAATCACAGCCTATTATCCTGCCATTCATCTTGCTCTTAGAAACTTCTGACGTTATTTTGGAATTAAAACAATATTGACTTATTTCTAGTGTAATTTTTCTTTCTTTCCTTTATCTTTTCCTTTTTTAGTTCTAGAATGATTGTTTTCTGAAGGGAAAATGTCAAGGAGGATTAAGGAATGAAATTTTGGTTACTGAATGATTTAGGTGATGTAGTACATATAAGAAATATTACTATATTAAAAATCTCTGGAGAGCCCTGTCACCTTCTCTGGCCTTTATTCAAAACAAGGAATAGAAAGGTCTTACATGATCAAACATTCTCTCAGGATGAATGGCATCTATAAAAATATTTTCCTGTATTGGAAGAAGAGAATGTCATAGGCAGGGAAAAAAAAATCTAGGTTGAAATAGTACTGGGATGTGGAAATTAGATGAAAAGGAGGCAAAACGTTCTAACCAGTTTCATGCCATAAAATCCTTTCCCATAATCAGAGGTCAGTATGGCTCAGAGATTAAATCCTAACTTTATGGTAGAATTCTAGTTATGGACAAATTACCTTCCTATCTCATAAGGTGGTGCTAATTTAGCAAAACAAATATTGACTTCCCATCATCACATTACCCTCATACAGCTCTGGGACTGCAGGATTTGTGCTGCCTTTAGGCCAACTGTGTGAAAATGTTACAGTTCCTAGTGACACAGGCAAGACTATGGATTGAAAACAACCCAAGGAACTTTCCCAACAATGTGTCATGTTAACTAGCGTATTCATATTTGCTTGAGCTCCTGTTTCCTTACATATGAGAAATACTTACTGACCATTCTCTGCCCCACTTTTGGCAGAAGCCTTCATTCCCCTGCCTCGCTTTCACCTCCCCTATACGGTATAGTCTGGAATTCCAAACACTGACTATAAAAAACTTTTTAATCAGCAGGGATCTTTCAGGTTAAAAGTAGTGAAAATGACCTTTAGAGGTGTAAATAGACATTTAGGAAATGTTAGAGGGTGACACTTGAATGAACCACTTAGGGTTCTCTTGGTTATAAGTAATAGAAAACTCCAATTCATTCAATGGAAAAATTTGCTATCTTACAAAACAGGAAGGCTAGACATAGCAAAGTGTTCAGTGTTGATGGAGTCACTGGCTCAAAGATAAACATTGATTGCTCTATCTGTCCAATCTTCTGTCCACAGCATGAGGATTTTTCCTAATGCTGGGCATCCTCATGGTTATAATATGACTCCCAGAAGTAAGTGGATCAACATGCTCTCTTATTCACATCCAGTAGAAGCAAGAGAGAAGTGGTCCAAGCCTGAGGGAGACTCTGGTTCATCTCAGGCAGGTGCCCACCCCTAGACCAATAACAGTGGCTGGCAGAACTGCCTTACTTCCACCAGTTGAATCAAAAGCTCCCCTTTGGAAGTGGGAGTGAGAAGGATAAGAAAACAGTCCATTTCTGTTAGGAAGGAGATAGGAAGAATGGATATTGAGTTGGCAAAAGACTACCATATAGGGCATTTGCTGGCAAAACACAGTTATTCTAGTAATTAAACCTAAATTAATTAGACTAAGCTGCCACCAATGGAAAGGACGGGTCCATTCCACTCACAAAATCCTTACTGAGCACCTAGATGCCAGGCACAGTCCTGGAAACTCAGTACACATAAGTGAATAAGGCAGTTCCCACTCTAAAGGAATTCATCATGCATCTTTTTTTCCCAATAGAGTATGGGTTCCTGTTTGTGCACCACTTGAGAGAACTGTTGAATTTTGTAGGAAGAGAGGATGAAGGCCTAATGTGTAGTAGATGTGGTGAACAAAAATGTTTGAGAAATATTCAAGAAGAAGAATTCCCAAGATTTGATGCCTGAAAAGACATGAGAGTGAAGTTAAGTATAATTCCCAGGTTTCTGACTTGCTCAATGGTGGTGCCATTTGCCGAGACAAAAAAATATAGGAGGATGGGTCTGGTGGGGTGCACTCAAGGTCAGAATTTTCTTTCCCCAGTTCCTCTAGTCACCCCATTCTTGTACATTCTCCTTTGTATGCTTATATATTTGATGAACACAACAAATAAAAAAATACATATTTGCTTTATGCTATAAAAAGTGCCTCTAGCCCTCATGCCCTCTATCATTTATAACAATTTTTGATTGCACATAGCATATATAGATAATCCAAATGTGATGGGCAGGAGAAGGTTAGAGGATTATTAATGCTACAAGGATTTCTTCTGGGAGAGTGATATTTGCTGTAAGTGAGCCAAGATCCCTCTTTGGTTGTTCTCTTGTAGCTGTGAAAGGAAGAAACTGTCAATATGGGGAACTGGAGATGCCACAGAGATGGAGTGACTGCTTTCCTGGGGTCCTTTGGCAAAGGGTGCTTGGTATTCCCCTGTTCTTTCAGTCCTCCAACCATCCTTTTATGCTCTTTTGGTAATCTGGGGTGGGAATTTATGAAATGTAGTTCTCAGGCTCTTTGCCAGTGGTTTCCTACTTAGTTTCACCAGTAGGAGATACTGGTAGGAGATTAGTAGACAGGAGATGGGGAGAAACTACAGTTTTTCTTGCTCTCTTCCTTCTACGTCTACTTTACTCCTTTTTCTGGAGACATTTCCTCCAAGCTTCTGCTCCTGGTCTTAGGTTCCCTCAGTCCTAGCGGTGATGTCTGTTTCTTGTGGCTGGCTGGGCTAATTGCTGGGCTATCTCATCTCTTCTTTCTTAATGCTTTCAGCTCTCCAGCTGGATGGGAAGGGGTCAGCAAATGGAGAATAACTAGCACACTTGTTTATTTCATTATTATTCCAATTTCCTCCTGAGGGAGGACTATACATGCTCACTGTAATAGATTGAAATATCAACTATAATTGTCTAGTAAAGCTATACATAATTTACAAATAATATGATTCTACTATTCTCAAATTTTTGCTTCATTTCTATATTCCCAGTTTAAGAGCCCATTTAGGCAATCTGGTCTGGAATAGCAACCCTTAAACTTTAGCATTCTCCAAACTATGCTTGCTAACTGAGGACTGGAATGGCCCTGTGAATGCTGTCCTCACAGGAACTCATGCTACAAAATTGCTTTCCAACACAACTCTTCCACAAAAACGGTTTTCAAAACAAAACAAAACAAAACAAAATAAATAAAACCAGAACCCAATGCCAAGATTTTATTTGTGACCATCTGCACCCTCATCTTGATTATCAGTTGTGCCTTTGTCACCCTCCTACTCCTTTTCTGAACTTTTTCTCCTAACCCATGGTTGCAGGCTGGTTCTCCATCCCCAGCGCCCAGGGCTTCCACAGTGGCCTCAGGCTTTGCAAAGCCCCTTAAGGAATCGATTCACCAAGGCCTGCTTCTCCAAACAGTTATCTGGATTGTTATCAAAAATAAACAATTTTGTCAATAAATTACATTTAAATAGCAGTTTTTAATTTTCAAAGGACATTTGCTTCTCTCGTTTTACACATCCCTAGGAAGCAGGGTGAAACATTTAGTAATAGGCATCACTGAAGGCTTTGGGGCAGGGGTGACATGATCAGATCTGGGAAGAGGCATCTGGCAGCAGGAAGAAACTGGAGCAAGAGGTCAGTGAGGACTCTCCTGCCACAGTCCCAAGGAGTTAAAAACAGGGCCTTAACTAGGGCAGTGGCAGTGGGAATCTGAAGGAGGGAGGCAACGCTGGAAGCATGGAGGTGGTTGAATTGTAGGGATGGATTTGATAAGAAGGTAATAGGGGAAAAAGGTAGTGTTTAAAGACACCTATAAGATTTCTGACCATGAGCGACTGGAAAGAAATGTCAAATTAGGAAGAGTTGTTACCTGAGGGGCAGGCTGATGAAAAGCTGGCTTTTAGACAATGAGTTTTAGATGTTTGGCAAGATACTCAGATATGTATGTCTCGGAGACAGTTATAAATGAGGTATCAAAAATTAGGGGTATGTTTGAAGCTTGAGATATAGAGTTGAGGCTTATCTGCCTCGAAGCAGTTGTTTAAGTTCTAGGAAAGAGTGAGATGGTTGAATACAAGGTCTGTTATAGGGGACGGAGTTATTTCTAGGAATGGTAGTCTGGGGGAAGTACTTGTGTAGGCTTTATCTGTACAGCATAAAATTAAGATCATACGGTCTACCGGTTTCACTGTTGACATTAAAATGAACAAGATTATTGTCCTTGGTCCACAGTGATTTTAAAAATAATAATAACACCTGGATAATTACTAGGACTCTACACACTTAACTTTGTACCAAATAACCATACAAAGTTAGATAATATTTTTACACAATGACATTAAAAGTAGTAATTACATGGTTCAGTGATTTTTTAGAAATCATAAACATCCTTCCTTTATGCATGTACAAGGAAAACCAAACCAATGCCAAGAATTTGGATTCTATAAAAAGTTAGGTAGGTCCTCTCCAAAATTCTGCTTAGGAGAATAAACATCAAGACAAGTATCACGACAGCATTTCTGTCTTATCTCTTAGCCAAGTACAGAGCCTGGTACATGGCTCTGGTCTTCTGCAAAGCCACATTGAGGAGAAGTAGAAAGACAAAGACTTTAAAAGACTCTCCCCTTATCCCCTCCTCATTATTTGATGCCTGAAATTCTACCATTTTACTTAACACCTGACTCCTTTTTTAGCGGAGTTTCTCAACCTTGGCACATTGACATTTTGGGCTGAATAATTCTTGGTGGGAGGTCTGACCTGTGCCTTGCAGGATGTTTAGCAGCATCCCTGGCGTCTACCCTCTGAATGCCAGTAGCACACCAATTGTGATAACCAAAAATGTCTCCTGATATTGCCAAATGTCCCACTGGGGACAAGATCAACCAGTGTTGAGGACCACAACCTTAAAGGTAAATGCCACTGTGAGCTGTCATCCATCTCTTTGCGAAGGAAGGGCCAAAGAGAACTGGACTGGCTACGGTGATGGGAAGATTGAACAACAGGCATTGGTGCCGCAGGGAGGCTTTAAAGGGCACCTCACAGAGAAAGTAAAGGAGAAAGGACCAGGATGGCTGTGGATGACAAGAGAACTTTCCAGGATGGCTGTGGATGACAAGGGAACCACTGCAAGTCTTGTCAAGGGCTGTGCTGTTTTGGGACATTAACCATCCCACGGTGACGTGACTCACTGCTAGCTGGTGCACCCTGTGTCATATTTATAGACAATGCTGCCTTGTGTGTGGTAGATGTCATGAGCTCCCGTTATATAACCTTAGTTTGCTGTGAGTGGACCGGTGGGCATTTCCTGGCTTATTTGGGTGGCATTTTTCACTGAAGCGTGAATAGTGGTATACTGCAGAGTTTGGGATTGCGCCACTGGAACTGGACCACCTGGGTTTCAAATCCCTGCCCTGCCGCTTAATAACTATGCCATGCTTGTGCTCAGTTTCCCTATCTGTAAAAAGGGCGAACTAATTATACCTACTGCTGGGTACTGCTTGGGTTGCCATAACAAAATACCACAGGCTGGCTGGCTTAAACAGTGCTCTGATATTGTGATTTGTAATAAGAAATATATATTTGGTTTTCATCCCCATTCCTGGCACAGAGCTCCCAAAACCCTTGGAATTTCCTGTCATGAGAGTACAGTTATGTGTCACTTAGCGATGGGAATACTTTCTGAGAATGCATTGTTAGGCAATTTTGTCTTTGTGCAAACGTCACAGAGTGTACTTACACAAGCCTAGATGGTGTAACCTACTACACACCTGGGCTCTACGGCTCCTAGGCCACAAACCTGTGCAGCATGTTACTTTACTGAGTACTGTAGGCAATTGTAACACAATGGTATTTGTATATTTAAACATAGAAATGGTACAGTAAAAATGTGGTATAAAAGATACAAAATGGTGCACTTGTATAGGGCACTCACCATGAATGGAGCTTGCAGGCCTGGAAGCCGCTCTGGGTGAGTCAGTGAGTGAGTGGGGAGTGAATGTGAAGCCCTAGGACAACACTCTTCACTACTAGAGACTTTATAAACATTGTACACTTAGGCTACACTAAATTTAAAAAAAAATATTTTTCTTTCAATAATAAATTAACCTTAGCTTACTGTAACTTTTACACTTTATAAACTTCGAACTTTTTAACTTCTTGACTCTTCTGTAATAACACTTAGCTTAAAACACAAACATATTGTGTAGTTGTACAAAAAGTTTTCTTTTTTATATCCTTATTCTATAAGATTTTTCCATTAAAATTTTTCTATTTTTTAAACTTTTTGTTAAAAATTAAGACACAAACACACACATTAGCCTAAGTCTATACAGAGTTAGGATCATCAATATCACTGTCTTCCACCTCCATATCTTGTCCCATGGAAGGTCTTCAGAGGCAATAACACGCATGGAGCTGCCATCTCCTGTGATCTGTGATGACAACGCCTCTTCTAGAACACCTCCTGAGGGACCTGACGGTTTGTTTACACGACCACCACCGCAAACAACCTGAGTAATGCATTGTGCTACGATGCTGTGACAGTGACAACATCACTAGGTGATAGGAATTTTTCAGTTCCATTATAATCTTATGGGACCACCTTTGTATATGCCATCCTGTCGTTGACCAGAACATTGTTACGTGACCCATGACTGTAGTAAAGACGTCTTTCATTATGTCAATGAGGTGACTTTTGGAAAATACCTAAAAGTGAGGGCTCACTGCTCAGGAAGCCAACCATGTAATTACGGGGCTGGAACTTTCAACTCCTCTCCAGGGAGGGGAGAGGGGCTAGGGTTTGAATCAATTGCCAATAGCCAACGATTTTAATCAATCAAGGCTATGTAATGAAGCCTCCATAAAAACTCAAAAAGACAGGGTTCAGAGAGCTTCCAGGTTGATGAACACGTGGAGATTTGGCGAGAGTAATATGCTAAGAGAGGGCCATGGAAGCTCCTTGCCCTTTCCCCATATTTTGCCCTATGCAGCTCCACCTGGCAGTTCCTGAGTTATATTGTTTTACAATAAACTGGCAATCTAGTAAGTAATATGTTTCTCTGAGTTCTCTGAGCTGCTCTAGCAAATTAACTGAACGCAAGGAGGGAGTCTCCAACTGATAGTCAGTCAGTCAGAAGCTCAGGCGACAACCTGGATTTGAGATTGGCATCTGAAGTGGGGGGCAGTCTTGTAGGATTGAGTGCTTAACCTATAGAATCTGATTCCACCTCTAGGTAGACAGCATCAAAAATGAGTTGAATTGTAGCACACCCAGCTGGTGTCAGAGAATTGCTGTGTGTGGAAAGAAAACCCACACATCAGAATTGGTGTCAGAACATTAGTTGCATCAAAATTGAATGTAGTGGAGCCATTTTAAAATGGAATTGGAGCTGCCTTTCCAGAGAAACTGCTTTGCGGTCTTGAACCTTGAACTGGGCCAAACCTTTGCATTGGGCTAAAACAACCATTGTTTTACAACTAATTCTTTGAAGAATTAACAGGAAAACAGACATCTTGATCACAAAAACTGATGGTTATGGACATTCTATATGAAGATAGAATCAGTAAACGATCATGGAGAGCAAAGAGTAATTTAGCTTGTTAGCACCAATGATCTCTTCTGAAAACCATCTTACCTCATCTTCCTCCTTTTCCCCATAAAACCCCTAAGTCCCTCTCCTGTAATTGGGGCACTATTGGGTTTATATTTGAATCTGTGCTCCCTAAATTACAATTCTTTGATCCCAAATAAGTGCTTTGCCTCTTAAACTAGTTTCCGTTTTTGTAGGTTAACACTTGGAACTAGAATTGTGAACAGAAATTGTTTTATCACAGTTTTGGGGGCTGGAAACTCCAGATTGAGGTCTGTCTGGCAGGGTTGGTTTCTGGTGAGAGCTCTCTTCCTGGCTCTGGCTTGCAGACGACACTCTTCTCACCATGTCTTCACATGCCCTTTCCTTGGTGCAGGCACATGCAGAGAGAAAAGGAGCTCTCTGGTGTCTCTTGGTTCTTACAAGGACACAAATTCTATTAGATCAGGGTTCTACCCTTACAACCTCATTTGACCTTAGTTACTTCCTTAGGGACCTCATCTCCAAGCCAGATGAGGCAGGAACTGAGTGGCTTCCCTGAAACACTCTCAGGAGCAATTCTGAGAATCTTGACTCTGATGGGAGAGAAATGTAAGAAAGAAAACAAGGTTAGGTTAGAAAAGGAAAGGGCTTAGAGGATTAATTTGCTGAATTTGATCTTAACTCTACTTATATTATCACATAAATCTCTTTCGTGAAAAAAATATAGATTCTGATTTCTTCTATGACATTCATATTTTCTCAAGGTGCAAATAAGCTTGGGAGAGTTCTGTTATTTCAAATACAGAAAGCCAAATAAATGTCACAAAAAGCTCTTGAACAGGTAGATATCCTTGGTTTAAAAACTTTTTTATCCAATTCAGGAGGCACAAGGGGGTATGATTTGATGGGTAAAGATAGCCTACTCAAAATAGGTCCCCTGGGGCCTAGCATAGGGCTGGAAATACTATCATCAACATTTTATTATCTTCTGGAAAACATGTCCCTATCCCAAGAGTATGCAAATTCTCCTGGGCCCACCATTAAGTTCCTAAAACCTTAGTACAAATTAAAATTTTCTCCCTGATTGAGTCACTGGGGCTGCTCAAGAACACGTGTCCCCTGAAGATAAAGCCGGGAAAGGATACAGGGGGTATGTCTGCAGGAGGCTGGCTTTGCCAGATTTACAACTTACCTAGGGAAGTTGGCCAGTTTTGTTCTTCTTTCCCTCCTAAAGAAGAGCAACCTTTTTAAGTCAGTTGCATTTTTAGTGTGGCTTTAGATACAACCTCTTAAGATTCTGACTGAGACCATATACCTAAACCCAATAACAAATTCATGGTAAGGCTCTCCCCACTGCTCTGTGAACAAGAATTTAGGCAGCAGGATCTCTCCAGACCTGAGGGCTTCCACAAAGCCTCTTGGTTTTCCTGCCTTGGAAACCAGCAATATTGGCCACTTCAGATTATAGGCCACTTCAGATCATGCTGGGGGCACAGGAACCTTTTCTAATAAACTTGCCCAAGATTCATCTAATTCCCTTGAGGAATATAACCTTGTTTGACTTAGTGTTCACAATTAATTAGGATCTAGACATTTTACAACTTCGTAATTTAGTGGCCATATTTTGGGTTCATTCACATTTTAGGGCATCTTAATCAACATAGATGTCATCCAGTATGATGTTATTGACAGTGTCTTATCCTTGGGGCCATGTAGATGGAGAAACATTTAATGATTATCAAGTGGATTGACAGAGCTAGGACTCCTTCAAGCGACCTTTTAAAGAAGACTCAAAGAGGAACTTGTTTAAATGAGAACCACGTCAGTATCCTAATGGAGTTGATATAGGACAGATGACTGCTGGAAATGCCACTCTACTACAACACACATCAACACAACATCAACAATCCCCCCCACCAAACAACAACAGCGACAAAACCCTTTGAGATGGACATACCATTATCGTTCCCATTTTACAGATGGCAAAACTGAGGCATAAAAGTGACTTGTCCAAGCTCACACAACATGGAGTAGAGCACCAAGATTTGAATTCAGACAGTGTGGTGCCAGAGTCTGTCCTTGTAATCACGGCTTCACATGGCATTTTGCTTGTAGACCGTAAGCATCTTCATTGTTCTTCTCATTTCACCATTCTGACCAGGAGAGGAGAGAAGGAAGAGGATAAAGAGTTTGGGGCTCTATTCTTGGTACCTTGCAGGAGCAGTTGTCTTCACTTTAGCAGGGTCATTCCTGCAGAGTTCACCATTGACAGGTGGGAGGAAAGCAGTGGGAAATTCTATGGAGCTCAAAGGAGCAAGTTGTCCACGGAGAGGCTCCATCTTGAAATGACTTTTTTAAACATTTTTGGGGGAGAAGGTATTTGTCTTGAGGAGTAACGATAACTAGAGGCCTGGGCTATTGGTATCACAGATTTGTCTCTCCACTCAGGGTGGAGGGTCCTACACTTTCCATCTGCCCTGTGGAGACTCCACTGACTTTCTCTGTCTTCTGAACATCCTACCATGATGAAGGGTTGTCACAGGTCTGTACTGTTATCTCAGCTCTCAGTTTATGCTCCAACTTTAGAATGTTTTCTGCCTCTGTCCCTCTGTTTAAATTAAATACTTCATACCAGTAACATATATGCTTATTTGCATTAACGAATATATGTTTTATGAAATTACTTCTTATTTTTATAATATTGACATATATTATTTACCGGCAATATTTCTATGAGATTCCTGAACCAGCAGTGGAAGGCATTACAATTTCATAACTGACAGGTGGTAAAGAAAAATATCCCCTAAATCTCTTCCATCCTTCTTATAATTCCTCACAAACTCAATACTATTTTCATCATTTGAACTGTAAAAGAATCTGCATGAGAGCCAACATAAAAAAAAAGAAATGAAAATAAGAGGTAGGAAAGAGCACATTGTGTATTCAGCAGAGTGACTCTATTAGAATCCCACTTCTGACCTTAGTTGCTGAGACCTCAGGCAAGGTACTTAATTTTTTGATAGCTTAGTTTCCTAACCTCTAACATGTGAAGATACTAATAGTACTTACTTCATAGTTAAAAAAAACTTTTCTCAGGTGAGAGGTCCTATTCCTTCCTGGAATCTTCATAGGGTTTTTCTGAGGGTTAAATGTGTTAATAGATGTGTGTGGTGCCTAACACATATTATTAATACTTGAATAGAGGAAGAAAAATATTACTACATGTTGTAGGTATGAGTACATACATAGAACACCTATAATTTACTGCAAAGTCTTTAGAAATAATAAGTGAGTTTCATAAAAGAATCAAATCCAAATTAAATCTCAAAACTTCAAACATTTTCTTATAATTCAGCAATAACTGGTCTTATGGACTGAACTGTGTTCCCTTCAAATTCATATGTTGAAGTGCTAACCTCTAATACCTAAAAAATGTGAAACTGGCTTTGGAAGTGGGTAACGAGTAGAGGCTGGAAGAGTTTTGAAGTGCATGTTAGAAAAAGCCTAGATTGCTTTGGAGAGACTCTTGGTAGAAATATGGACATTAAAAGTGCTTCTGGTGAGGCCTCAGTCACTGGGGAAGGCAATCCTAGTTATAAAGTGGCAAAGAACTTGCCTGAATTGTGTTATAGTGTTGTATGGAAAGCAGGAAACACGAGTGATGAATTTGGATATGAGGTTGAGAAGATTTCTAAGCAAAATATTGAAGATGTGGCCTGTTTTCTTCTTATTGCTGATAGTAAAATGTGAGAGGAGAGAGATAAATTCAAGAAGAAATTGTTAAGTTAAAACAAACCAGAACTTGAAGATCTGGAAAATTCTCAGCCTATCCATATTGCAAAAAAGAAGAAAGTATGTTCTGGAGAGAACACCAAAGGTGTGGCTAGACAATCACTCCATAAAGAGGTTACAGTGTGACTCATAGATCTAATCAACCTCTCAGCAGAAGTGCTGCCTGCTTAGACTGGAAGGGACAGAGATGGCACAAAATGAAAGAGGACTGTCAGACGCCTGGGATTCTGTTAGTAGGCCTAAAGGACAGAGAATGGAGCCAAAAAGGATTACTCTGCAGTCTTAAAATCTAATGAAATTTGCCTTGCTAGGTTTTGGACATGTCTGGGACCCTTTTCTTCTTTCTCATTTCTCCCTTTTGGAATGTGATTGTCTATCCTATGCCTGTCCCACCACAGAATTTTGGAAGCAGATAACTTGTGTGATTTCACAAGTACAGTTGGAAAGGAATTTTGACTCAGGATGAATCATACTTCAAGTCTCACTCATACATGACTTAGATGATATTTAGAGTAGACTTTGGATTTAGAATTGATGTTAGAATGAGTTAAAATTTGGGGGGCTATTGGGATGGGGTGACTATATTTTGCATACAAGAAGGACATGGATTGGGGGGAGCAGAGGGCAGAGTGTTATGGGCTAAATTGTGTCCCCTCAAAATTCATGTGTTGAAGTCCTGACCAAAAGCACCTCAGAATGTGACTATATATATTTGGCAATGGGGCCTTTAAAGGGGTAAATAAGGTAAAATGAGGTCACATGGGTGCTCCCTGATCCAATATGACTGGTGTCCTTATAAGAAGATGAGATTAGGACACAGACACACAGACCATGTGAAGACACAGATCTGCATGCCAAGAAGAATGTCCTCCGGAGAAGCAAAACCTGCTGACAGACATCCTGATCTTGGACTTTTAGTCTCCAGAACTGTGAAAAAATAAATTTCTGTTGTTTAAGCCACCCAGTCTTTGATATTTTTCCCTAGCAAACTAATACAACCACTTAGAAAATACAATGGGAAGCTACCATTTAAAATAGACACTACTCCGGATTGTCAGGGAAATGCTCTTGAAAACAGGGAGCACGGCGTCTCCATAATTTGGGAACTTGCGTGGTCACTGGGGCCCTGAAGCTACTGTTGATATCCAAATTTTCTATGAGAATAACCCACCAGCTCCTCCCCCAGGAGAGACTCAGTGTTCCTTTGCAGGGCTCCCATTTTACATTGTCATTGCAAAGCTGTTCTGCTTAGGGAACTGCTATTCCACAAACACCTCCTTTCTGGAAGACAGCTTTACCTCACATTTGCAAAACTAAAAGGTCCATGTAGGGGGATTTTTCAGAGCAAAGGATAAAGCTGCCCCGAGACAGTACTGAAATCTCAGCATTCTGGGAGCTGGTGGGGAGGGTGAAAAAAAAAATAAGAGTTTGCTTTAGGAATGCAAGCAATTCCTTTCATCTACCAAGGCTTCATGTATCTTGGCAATCAAGTTTTCGGAAGGCGTTTGGTCACTGTAGCCATGGGTACCTCATGGTATGGTGGGCTCTGCAATGACTCAGATGAATTTCAGTCCCCAGACTCCGGTGTGCAAGAATATAGCATCTCTTTATTTTCTATAAAGGAAAACTGAAGTCCAAAGTCTGATACAGCAGGAAAGTATTGAGCTTATTTATTTGCCAGGCAAAGGAACTCATGTGGGTGAATAACTCACCAAGTGGCTCCCTGGCAGAGCCATAAAAGAAGTCAGGAGTTTTTATGGCTGGGAAGGGGAGTTTGGCAGTGGCTTACAAATCAGATATTAACACTTTGGATGGGATATATAGATATTCCTTGGGATAGGACCAAATAGTTACATCAGTTTTTTACCTTGTTGGTTAAAACAAGTCCCACTATTCATTGGTCAGGAAAGAATCTTTAATCAGGTCCAGTGAGGCTCTGGTGTAGCTGACAGACCACAAGTCTTAGTTCTTCTTCAGCTTTAGTTTGAGTTCACAGTTGCTTATCAATGTTGGCTGGTTAGAACGAGCTCTCAGAAAACACAGCATTCGTTTTAATAACTTTTAGGCAATTGATGCTTCAAGTGGAAAGTTCTTCATTTACACTCACATGTAGCCTGGCTAGTGGGAAATCCAAGCACAGCAATTCTTGGCACTTAGCTTCCCTGCTGTTTTGTGCTGCAGCTTTAGAGTTTCACACAGGGTCAATGTGTATGTGCAAGATAGGGGAGAGTCCTCTGATCATTGGCCACCTGCCCTCATGGCTACTACTGAGAAAGACATCCATTGTCCCTGTTGGCATTGTTTCCTCAGAATCACGAGCTCTTCTACTTCATGCTCCAGATCTAGTGAGACTGTGACATAGGGGAGAGCTCAAAGTCCTCAGTTATTGATCAACTTGACCAGTGAGTCATTCAAAGTTCCCTCTTCCTTCTCAGCTAAGGTAATCTCATATCTGAAGTCTTTCAGGTCACACCCTTTAAGCACATACCAATACGACTTCCCTCACTCATTCCCTTACAGGATACACTTCGTGTTTGCTCACAGTATTATAATTATAATACTTAATGATATGGTAATTATAATATTTAAATAAAATGTTGAGGACACAATTGACTCCATGATTTCTTAGTTGGTTGCCCAAACTCTTTCCTTTCCTATCAAAATCTTCCTGGCCCTCCTACTAAATAACCATTCAACACTTTGGTAAGAATTGGTTTATGTGTAAACCCAGAGTCAATTTACTTATCTGCTTACTTACTTTAATTTTCTAATGGAAATATTTTTGACATACAACGTTGAGTAAATTTAAAGTGTATAACGTTACTTTGATTATGTTTATATATTGTACTATGATTGCCATTGTAGCGATAATTAGCACCTCTATCAATTCACATAACTATATTTTACTATAGTAGCTAGAATAATTAAGTTCTGATGTCTTGGCAAGTTTGATGATTATGATACAATATTGTTGTCTATATTCACTAGACTGTGCATAAGATCTCTAGGACTTATTTACCACTTGTTGCAAGTTTGTATGCTTAAACTTCTCTCCTGTCCTCACAACCACCATCCCCCAGTAACCACCATTTTACTCTTTTTACAAACTCATACTCGTTTGTATGAGTTTGGCATTTTTAGAGTCCACATTTGAGAGTTATTATTCAGAGTTATTTCTCTGTCTGCCTTATCTCACTTAGCATAATGCCCTCAAGGTCCATCCATGTTGTTGCAAATGGCAGGACTTCCTTCTTTCTCTTGGCTGAATAATATTCCATTGTGTGTGTGTATATATATATATATCACATCTTCTTTATCCATTTATCCATTAATGGGCCCTTAGGTTGCTTCCATATCTTGGCTACTGTAAAGAATGCTGCAATGAACAAGGGAGTACAGATACCTCTTCCATACCCTTTCTTCATTTCCTTTGAATAAATACCCAGAAGTGGAATTCCTGGATCGTATGGTAGGTCGATTTTTAATTTTTTTGAGGAACCTCCATATTGTTTTTCCTATTGGCTGAATCAATTTACATTCCCACCAACAGTGTACAAGTGTTCCCTTTTCTCCATGTCCTTGCCAACACTTGTTATCTCTTGTGTTCTTGATGATAGCCATTCTAACAGGCACGAGGTAATATCTTGTTGTGGTTTTGACTTGCATTTCCCTGATTATTAGTGATGTTGAGCATCTTTTCACATACCTGTTGGCCATTTGGACGTCTTCTGTGGAAAAATGTTTATTTAGTTGCTCTGCCCATTTTTAAATTGGAGTGTTTGTTTTTTTGTTATTGAATTGTATGAGTTCTTTATATATTTTGGATATTAACTCCTTATTTGATATATAGTTTGTAAAACTTTTCCCCCATTCTGTAGGTTGCTCTTTCATTTTGTTTATCATTTCTTTTGCTATGCCAGAAGTTTTAAGCTTGACATAGTCTCATTTGTTGAATTTTGCTTTTGTTGCTTGTGCTTTTGGTATCATAACCAAAAAGTCATTGTAAAGATAAATGTCAAGGAAATTCTTCCCTATGTTTTCCTCTAGGAGTTTTAGGGAACCAGGTCTTATGTTTAATTCTTTGATCCATTTCAAGTTAATTTTTGTGAGTAGTGTAAGATAGGGGTCCAATTTTGTTGTTCTGCATGTGTTTATCCAGTTTTCCCAAAACACTTTTTTGAAGGGACTATTCTTTCCCCATTTTGTTCTTGACTCTTTTGTCAAATATTAGGCAATTGTATATGTGGGGGTTTAATTCTGGGCTCTTTATTCTGTTCCGTTGGTCTATGTGTCTATTTTTACGGAAGCACCATACTGTTTTTTGTTACTATAGCTTTGCAATATTGTTTGAAATCAGGAAGTGTGATGCCCCTGGATTTATCCTTCTTTTTCAGGATCGCTTTGGCTATCTGGAATCTTTTGTGATTTCATACAAATTTTAGGGTTATTTGTTTTATTTCTGTGGAGAATGCTATTGTAATTCTAATAGGGATTGGATGGAATCTACACAGGGCTTAGGGTAGTATGAGCATTTTAATAACATTAATTCTTCTGATCCATGAACATGGGATGTCTTTCCATTTGTTTGTGTCTTTTTTTTTATTGAGTTATTGATAGGTTACAATCTTGTGAAATTTCAATTGTACATTAATGTTTGTCAGTCATGTTGTAGGTGCACCACTTCACCCTTTGTGCCCACCCCCCACCCCACCTTTCCCCTGGTATCCACTAAACTGTTCTTAGTCCATAATTTTAAATTCCTCATATGAGTGGAGTCATACACAGATTATCTTTCTCTTGCTGGCTTATTTCACTTAACATAATTCTCTCAAGGTCCATCCATGTTATTGCAAATGGAATGATTTTGTTCTGTTTTGCAGCTGAGTAGTATTCCATTGTATATATGTACCACATCTTCTTTATCCATTCGTCTGTTGATGGGCACTTAGGTTGCTTCCACATCTTGGCTATTGTAAACAGTGCTGCAATAAACATTGGGGTGCACAGGACTTTTGGGATTGCTGACTTCAGGCTATTTGGATAAATACCCAGTAGTGGGATGGCTGGATCGTATGGTAGTTCTATTTTTAGTTTTTTGAGGAATCTCCATACTGTTTTCCATAGTGGCTGCACCAGTTTGCATTCCCACCAGCAGTATATGAGGGTTCCTTTTTCTCCACAACCTCTCCAACATTTGTTGCTATTAGTTTTAGATATTTTTGTCATTCTAACAGGTGTAAGGTGATATCTTAGTGTAGTTTTGATTTGCATTTCCCTGATGATCAGCGATGATGAGCATCTTTTCATGTGCCTATTGGCCATCAGTATATCTTCTTTGGAGAAATGTCTGTTCATGTCTCCAGCCCGTTTTTTGATTGGGTTGTTTGATGTTTTGTGATTGAGTTGCGAGAGTTCTTTATATATTAAGGATATTAAGCCTTTGTCAGATATATGACTTGCAAATATTTTTTCCCAGTTAGTGGGTTGTTTTTTTGTTTCAATCCTGTTTTCATTTGCCTTGAAGAAGCTCTTTAATCTGATGAAGTCCCATTTGTTTATTCTTTCTATTGTTTCCCTTCTCTGAGAAGGCATGGTGTCCGAAAAGATCCTTTTAATACTGATGTCAAAGATTGTACTGCCTACGTTTTCTTCCAGAAGCCTTATGGTTTCAGGTCTCCCCTTTAGGTCTTTAATCCATTTTGAGTTTATTTTGGTGAATGGTGAAAAAGAATGGTCAATTTTCATTCTTTTGCATGTGGCTTTCCAGTTTTCCCAGCACCATTTGTTGAAAAGACTTTCTTTTCTCCATTGTATGCCCTCAGCTCCTTTGTCAAAGATAAGGTGTCCATAGATGTGTGGTTTTATTTCTGGGCTTTCAATTTTGTTCCATTGATCTGTGCACCTGTTTTTGTACCAGTACCATGCTGTTTTGATTACTGTAGCTTTGTAGTATGTTTTGAAGTCAGGGATTGTGATGCCTCCAGCTTTGTTCTTTTTTCTCAGGATTGCTTTAGCAATTCGGGGTCTTTTTTTGCCCCATATGAACTTTAGGATTCTTTGTTCTATTTCTGTAAAGAATGTCTTTGGGATTCTGATTGGGATGGCGTTGAATCTGTAGATTGCTTTAGGTAGAATAGACATTTTAACCAGGTTTATTCTTCCAATCCATGTACATGGAATGTCTTTCCATCTCCTTATGTCGTCATCCAATTCTCTCAGAAAGGCCTTGTAATTTTCATTATATAAGTCCTTCACTTCCTTAGTTAAATTTACCCCACGGTATTTTATTCTTTTTGTTGCGATTGTGAATGGTATTGTATTCTTGAGTTCTTTTTCTGTTGGTTCATTACTGGAGTATAGAAATGCTACTGATTTATGCAAATTGATTTTATACCCTGCAACTTTGCTGTAGTTGTTGATTACTTCTAACAGTTTTCCAATGGATTCTTTGGGGTTTTCTATATATAAGATCATGTCGTCTACAAACAGCGAGAGTTTCACTTCTTCCTTCCCTATTTGGATTCCTTTTATTCCTTTTTCTTGCCTGATTGCTCTGGCCAGGACCTCCAGTACTATGTTAAATAAGAGTGGTGATAGAGGGCATCCTTATCTTGTTCCTGTTTTCAGGGGGATGGGGTTCAGTTTTTGCCCATTGAGTATGATGTTGGCTATGGGTTTGTCATATATGGCCTTTATTATGTTCAGGTAGTTTCCTTCTATGCCCATTTTGTTCAGAGTTTTTATCATAAATGGCTGTTGGATCTTGTCAAATGCCTTCTCTGCATCTATTGAGATGATCATGTGGTTTTTATTCCTCAGTTTATTTCCATTTGTTTGTGTCTTTTTTAAATTTCTTTTAACAAAGTCTTGTTTCTTTGTACAGATCTTTCACTTTCTTGGTTAAATTTATTCCTAGATATTTTATTGTTGTTGATGTTATTATGAATGGGATAGTTATTTCCTTTTCAGCTGTTTCATTATTAGTGTATAAAAATGCAACTGATTTCTGTATGTTGACTTTATATCCTGCAACTTTACTGAAATCATTGATTTGTTCCAACAGTTATTTGGTTGAGTTTTGGGGTTTTCTGTGTACAACATCATATCATCTTCAATAATGACAATTTTACTTCTTCCTTTCCTATATTGTTACCTTTTATTTCTTTGTCTTGCCTAAGTGCTCTAGCTAGGACTTTCAGTACCATGTTGAATAAGAGTGATAAGAGTGGGCATCCTCGTCTTGTTCCTCATCTTAGAGGAAAAGCTTTCAATTTTTCACTGTTGAGTATATGTTAACTATGGATTTGTCATATATGGCCTTTCTTATGTTGAGGAATGTTCCCTCTATACTCAAATCTGTTGAGGATTTTTATCATGAAAGGATGTTATATTTTGTCAAGTGATTTTCTGTATCTATTGTGATGGTCATGTGATTTTTATCTTTCATTCTATTGCTGTGATGTGTTACATTTATTGATTTGTGTATGTTGAACCATCTTTGCATCTCAGGGATAAATCCCACTTAATCATGGTGTATAATCCTTTTAATGTGTTCCAGAATTCAGTTCGCTACTATTTTGTTGAGAATTTTTGCATCTATATTCATCAAGGATATTGGTTAATAGTTTTAGTTTCTTGTAGTGTCCCTATCCAGCTTTGGTATCAGGGTAATACTGGCCTCATACAATGAGTTTGGAAGTGTGCCCTCCTCTTCAATTATCTGGAAGAGGTTTAGAAGGACTGTCTTTAATTCTTCTTTAAATATGTGGTAGAATTTGCAAGTAATGTTGTCTGGTCCTGGGGTTTTCTGTATTAAGAGGTTTTTGATTATTAATTCAATCTCTTTACTCACCATTGGTCTATTCAGAGTTTCTGTTTCTTCTGATTCAGTCTTGGTAGGTCGTATGTTTCTAGGAATCTATCCATTTCTTCTAGGTTATTTAATTTGTTGGCATATAATTGTTCATAGCAGTCCCTTATGAGCCAATGTATTTCTGTATTATCAGTTGTAGTGTCTACTCTTTCATTCCTAATTTTCTTTTCTTGAATCTTCTCTCTATTTTTCTCAGTCTAGCTAAAGATTTGTCAATTTTATTTATCTTTATGAAAAGCCAGCTCTTAGTTTTGTTGATCCTATCTGGCCTCGATTTCATTTATTTCTGCTCTGATCTTTATTATTTCTTTCATTCTACTAACTTCGGGTTTAATTTGTTTTTCTTTTTCTAGTTCTTTTAGGTATAAAGTTAGGTTGTTATCTGAGATCTTTTTAATTTCTTAGTATGTGCATTATCACTCTAGACTTTCCTCTCAGAACAATTTTACAGCATCCCATAGGATTTGATATGCTGTGTTCCCATTTGTATTTGTTTTGAGATAATTTTTTATGTCTCTTTTAATTTCTTCTTTGACCCATTGTTTGCTCAGAAGTGTGTTTTTTCCACATATTTATTGATTTTTCAGCTTTCCTCTTGTTGATTTCTAGTTTCATTCCATTGTGGTCAGAAAAGATAGTTGGTATGATTTCAGCCTTCTTAAATTTACTAAGACTTGTTTTGTGTCCTATCATGTGATCTATCTGGGAGAATAATCTTGAGAAGAATGTATATTCTGCTGTGGTTGGATAGAATGCTCTATACATGTCTGTTAAGTCCATTTGGTCTGAAGTATGGTTCAATTCCAATGTTTTCTTGTTGATTTCAGCTCAGAGTCCACTTAATACTCCACTTGCTTAGAGACAGCATCCCTTGTTGACTCTGGAATAGACTGGAGGAAGGAGCAGGAAGAGTGACAAAGTCCCCAACCCATTACTAGCTTGCAAGTGACTTGAGGATCCCTGGGCATGAAGGACTGTGTTAATTTGCAAAATGAGGGAGTTGGGCCCAATTATGTCTACAGTTCCTTCCCTCCTCACATTTTCTATGATTCTATAAATACAACAAAGGTAGAAAGTATGCTGGGGAAACAACAAGAGAATTCATTGTTAAGTTTTTCCTAGAGTAGGGTGTCTGCAGAGACAAATCCATTTTGTCATTAAGAGGCTGGATTTAGGTAAGCAATTGCTTTATGACTGGTCCCTTTCAAAGCCACTGTTATCTGTAGTTCCCTCCCCTAACATAATTTCCATCCACCAGTCACCAAATGCCTGTGCCCGTTTCTCCCTCAGTCTATTGGTAGCAGTGCATGGGCAGGAGTAGCAGGGGCTGGAGGCTGCACTGGGAGGTCAAGCCTCTTCCAGGGTCAGTGTTTCCAATTTTGCAGGTGAGGTGGGATTTGATTAAGGAGTGAGCAGAAGGGCTTGAAATGTGTGTGAACAGCACTGTCCAATATCACATGCTGCAAAGACAGCCATTTCTGCTGGCTCCTTTTCAGTGGATTTTATCTTTTGAACTCCCAAGTTCTCTGTGAGACAGTGTGTTAGGACAGCATGCCTATGGCTTCTCAATGATTTGGGAGCTAGTTATCCTGAGTTTAAATTACCCTTGCTTTTATTCGACTGCCTTTTGCTTCCTTGCTTAAAACTAAATGCAGGCCCTTTTTTGGCTAGGTATTTTTAAATCCAGATTCCCATCTCACTTTCCCTACCTCATGGGACCCCCATTACAAGGTGGTGATACATTTCAAGCTCCGGAGTTCTTGCATATTTCTTTGCCTTTATCTCGCACATCTGATAGAGTCTTTACTCCCATAATCTCTCTCTCATATTCTCCTTTATTATACCTCACTACTACCACCTAATATCAAGTCCTCATTTCTTCTCTATCAGCTGATAAAAAGCTGGGGTTTCTGGGAAGTCTCTAGTCTGATTCATCTAGGAAGAGCTTCTTTCTGCACCTTGTTCTTTCCCTTTCTAGAATGCACATGTGCTGGGTGGAGGTCTAGTAACCATTTTATATCTTTTGTTCCAGCTTTGCTGAGATATAATTGACATATAATATTGTGTAAGTTTAAGGTGTACAATGTGATGATATGATACACATATATGTTGCAAAATATTTACAACAATAAGGTTAGTTAACACATCCTTTACTGCACATAATTACCATTTTGTTGTTGCTGTTATTACGGTGCTATTATGGTAAGAACATTATCTCTACTCTCATATAAACTTACAACACATTACAGCATGGTTAACTGTAATCACCATGTGGTAAGATGCTCAGAACTTATTTACCTTGTAATTAAAAGTTTCTACCCTTTGACCAACATCTCTCCATTTCCTCCAACCCTCAGCCACTGGCAACCACCATTCTACTTTGTTTCTGAGTTAGATGCTTTGATTTTTTTATTTTATTTTATTTTTTTGAGGAAGATTATCCCTGACCTAACATATGCCAATCCTCCTCTTTTTGCTGAGGAAGACTGGCCCAGGGCTAACATCTGTTCCCATCCTCCTCTACTATATATGTAGGACGCCTGCCACAGCATGGCTTGACAAGCGATGTGTAGGTCCACAACAGGGATCCGAACCTGTGAACCCCAGGGTACTGAAGCGGAACATGTGAACTTAACCTCTGCACCATTGGGCTGATTCTTTTAGATTTCCTTTATAAATGAGATCATAGAGTATTTTCCTCTCTCTCTGAGTTATTTCACTTATCATAATGCTTTCAAGGTCCATCCATTTTATTGCAAAAGTTAGGATTCCTTCTTTTTTATAGGTGAATAATATTCCATTGTGTGTATGTATATGTATATGTGTACGTATATCCAGTCATCTGCCAATAGACACTTAGGTTGTTTCCATGTCTTGGCTATTGTGAAAAATGCTAGGATGAACATGGACATGTGGGTATCTCTTTGAGATAGTGATTTCATTGCCTTTGGATATATACCCAGAAGTGGGATTCCTGGATCATATAATAATTCTGTTCTTAATCTTTTGAGGAAGCTCCATACTGTTTTCCATAGTGACCACACCAATTTACATTCCCACCAATGGTACACCAGGGTTCTCTTTTCTCTATGTCCTCGTCAGCTTTTGTTATGGCTTGTCTTTTTGAAAATAGTCATTCTAACAGGTGTAAGGTGATATCTCATTGTGGTTTTGACTTGCATTTCTTCGATGTTTAGTGATGTTGAGCACCTTTTCATATTCTTGTTGGCCATTTATTTGGAGAAGTGTTTATTCAAGTCCTTTGCCCTTTTATTAATTGAATTAACTATTGAGTTAATAACAATTAAACTATTGAGTTGTATAAGTTCCTTATATATTTTGGATATTAGCCCCTTATCAGATATATGGTTTGCAAATGTTTTCTCACATTCTATAGATTACCTTTTCATTTTTTGATTCTTTCTTTTACTGTGCAGAAGATTTTTAGTTTGATGTAGCCCCACTTCTTGGTTTTTGCTTTTGTTGCATTTGCTATTGGTATCATGTCCAAGACTGATGTCAAGAATCGTTCCTTTATGTTTTATTTAGTAGATTTATGGTTTCCTGAGTTTAAATCCTTAATCTATTTTGAGTTAATATTTGTCAGTGGTATAAGACAGGGGTCCAATTTCATTCTTTTGCATGTGAATACTCATTTTTTCCAACATCATATATAGAGGAGACTATTGTTTTCCTATTAAGTATTCTCACCTCCCTTGTCAAATACTAATTGACCTTATATATATGGGTGTCTTTCTAGGCTCTTGATTCTATTCCATTGGTCTATGTATCTATTTTAAAGCAAGAACCACATGGTTTTGATTACTGTAGCTTTGTAATATAGTTTGAAATCAGGAAGTGTGATGTCTTCATCTTTATTCTTTTTTCTCAGAATCACTGTGGCTATTCAGGGTATTTTGTGGTTCCATACACATTTTAGGATTTTTCTCTATTTCTATATAAAATGTCATTGGAATTTTGATAGCGATTTCGTCGAATCTATAAATGGTCTTGAGTTGTATGGACATTTTAACAATATTAATTGTTCTGACCCATGAATATGGTTTATCTTTCACTTATTTGTGTCTTCTTCGATTTCTTTCATCAATGTTTTATAGTTTTCAGTGTATAGATCTTTCATTTCCTTGGTTAAATTTATTTCTAAGCATTTTATTGTTTTTGATGCTATTGTGAATTTTCTTTTTGGATATTCAGTCATTAGTGTTTAGTAATGAAACTGGGACCCACAGCATCAATGACTGCATGGTCCTTGATGAGCACTGTGGGGAGTCTGTAGTGGCTGCCAGCACTGTTGGAGTCCTTAGTGGTGCCTCCTGGCCAAGCAGGTAGGGGCTAGGGCAAGCAAAAGTGGTAGCTGAAGCCAGTTGTGTGCATACACTCAGCTGCAGGTGCTTGTGTAGAGATAAAGGCTGGTTAGAGAAACACACATAATGGTGGAGGCCAGAGCCAGCAGCAAGGCTCAGGGAAAACCATGGATACACTGGCAGCTGCAGGAGCCCTGGTTGTTGGCGTAAAATCCTTTGGCTGCAGGATCTCCCCACAGGCACGTGCATGGTAGTGTAGGCCAGTGAAGGGAGTCAGTCTGGTAGCATGCAGGTGCACAGCTGGAGAGGCTAGCTGCAGGTGAGCCTAGCAGGCCCTTATCCTAACCCTAACCTTAATCCATAACACTAACTGACATAACTGGCTGTAATATTTAGTAGCTGTTTAACCTTGGGTATGTTATTTAGTCTTACAAGTCTCAGTACTCTCCTCTATAAAATGGAGATAATGAAACATATTTTGCAGAGTTTGTAAGAGAATTAATGATAGTGTATGTAACTAAATTCAGCCCATTGTTAGGAACTCAGATGACTCTTTTTCTGGCTATGCTAGCCCAGGGCAGAGAAGAGGGGTTGGCATGAGTGAAGCAGAGGTGTATGAGATGACCACCCTGTTCAGAGACCTGTCTGATTGAAAATCTATCAAAGATACCTTTACAAAAGATTAAGGATAAAGCAGAATACCAGTATCCGGAAATACAGGAAAGCATTGTTAAGGAGAAAGAGGATTGAAAGATAAAGTTCCTACTGCATCCGGATTCTAACTGGTTTAATCAGTCCTTTGTTCCAAACAACTTGAATTTTAAATGTGTATGTTGACTTTTGATGGAGACAGAGTGAATGGTTTCTCTGTGGGTAGGTGACAGTTATGAGAAGGTCAACATCCCAGGGTTTAGACATCTGCTTCTGCTTTCTCTTGGTTGTGGAAAGGCACTAGTGACATACCCTGCATATAAATGGCCTCCTTGCCTCGGAGCTGAATTTTCAGGTGGAGGACACCAATGATGGCAGATTGACGGAGGTCAAACTAGAGTCAGTAAGAGAGAAAATAACAGTAGCCAAGCAGCCACATCTGTTCATCTTTAAAATCCTGCCTAGCTGAGAAAAAAATAAATTGAATTCTAATAAGGAGGTATTTATTAAATATCTTAAATCCTATTGCAAAGAGAATGCTGAGGGTTAACTTCACTTGAAAATGAAATGAGTATTAAAATATGACAACATTGGGAAGCGAAAGGTTAGTTTTTTGGCACCCACCTTGGCTGCACAATATCCTTTTACTCTTAAAAAGTGTTGGATAGTAGGCTTTCCTTGTAGCAATTGAAATTCGCCTCCAATCAGAATGACTGATTTAAGAAGTTGGGAGTTGGCTCATGTACCAAATCACAAGAAACAATTAATGCACAATTACAGTTTTATTTGTGTGTCTAATTGCCAATACTATTCATTCACTGGGCTACACTTATTGAGCACCTGGATATTCTTTTTCCTAAAAGAACTTATAGTTTAGTGGTGACCTGCTGGGTTGGAGAAGGAGGGTGATGTAAGGACAACAGAGCAACAGTCATGGACCCGACCTCTTGGTTCCCTTGTGGCAGAGGTTAGCAGGGCTGCCTGCTGGTATCTGTGTGGGCTTTCTACTGGTTTTGCTGCTAAGGCCTCCAGGAAGGCTCCAATCCTGGCTTTGGCAACAGTGACCAGAGTAGCCATGCCAGCAGCTTCCTCTCCTGTTACCTCCTTCAGTATTGACACCAACCAAGTGATGTTGCTGACAAGCTGCTGCCAAGATGCAGCCTTCCCCAATTGCTCAGTGAAAGCTATTTGATTTTCAGTGCTGCTTCTCTCTCCTGGTCATGGCAGAAAGAAAAAAATAAGAAACAAAACCAGAAAACCAAAATCTGCTCCAGGTATACATAATAATCTTCTGCTTCTTACTTCCAGGAGCTGAGAAAGCAAGGAGCTTCTGGGTTTTGGTCATTCCAGCTATCCTTTCCGGGCAACCACCTTGCCATCTTGCCAAGGTAGGCAGGAGATTGAGACAGCAGCCTAACTACTTGCACAGAAGCACCATATACCACCAGAACTACAGCCAACTCTGGAGCCTGCTTGATGTGGGCCTGGGGAGAAGCTGACCCCAGCAGCAGAAGATGACTGTGTGTGTGCTCCCTTCTGACAGCAGGGCATGCGTTTGTACCTCATGCCATTATTCAACAAACAAGTTCTGAGCACTAGTATTTGTCAAGCATTGTACTAGACAGAAGCTGGTGTTATCCATTCATTTATTAACAAATATTTACTCAATGCCTACTTGGTAAGTGAACACGGCAGAGTCCCCGTCTACTGTGAACCTAGTTTAAACCTCCATCAGGAGGGACACTCCTTTGGCGCTAAAAGTCTTCCCAGATCTCTACAGTTCTTGAGTCATATGTGGACCTGCATATATTTACTAAGCCGCCTTGAAGACCACATTTGCTCATCAGGCAACATAATTCTCACCTTAAAACTTCCTCATACATATTGCTGCGTAAAAAAAAAAAAATTATCTTTAGGCACTTCATGCTCTTCCCCAATTTTTTGTGCTTAAAGCAGCTGTTCAAAATCTCTCTTTTCATGCAGTTTGGCCATATATGTGGTGCTGTTTTATTTGGTATCTCACTTGTCATACAAGATGACCAAAATCCTGGAAAATAATAAGATAAGCTAAAGGAGCTAGATTATTTGTCAAGGAAAAAGAAAACAAAAAATACACATTTAGTAACTCATTCAGGGATTCACACACCCCTTTAATGTAGCTCCATGAGGTACTTGTCAAGATGGGCTAGAGTGTACTGCCATAACAAACCACCCCCAAATCTCAGTGGCTTAATAGAATGAAAGTTTAATGCTAATGATTGAGCTATGACTGTCACAGTTATTCTTAAAAACATCCAGAAAAAAAAAAAAACAACCAACGGTTATTGACAGGGAATGCCACTGGATATTGTTAGAGATTACTAAAACTGCATATGGACTTGCTATTTCTTAAAGTCCTGAAAATAGAAGGTCCCTGTTCAGCAGTTCACATTCCTGCTGTAAGAATGAAAGCTTTTCTTCTGTTCCATAGGTTCTTTGTGTGTTTGTTTCTCTCTTATTTGCATTTGTGTCTAGTGTTTGCAAATCATGAGACAAAAAAAAGGTTAAACTTTTGTCCCAAGCCTGAATCTTAATCCAAGCTTGGCTGCTCTGACAACCCAGAGTGATTTGGAGGGGCCCTGGATTCCATCCCCAGTCTGTCCCCATCCCTCAAGCCCACATCAACAACTGCTTTAGCTGAATTACTCGTCCAGAATGTGGGCTTCCAATGACTTAATGCTGACAGTGTTTCATCTCACATGTATACCGGGTGATTTTGCTTCCTGCCATTGGGCTTCTCCAATGGATGCCCATAGGAGCTCACTCATGCAGAGCTTGGAAATGCAGGGGAGGTAATACCTCAGGGGGAACTCTCACTCTATGGGAGATGGGAACCAGTGGATAAACGCTTCTACCTCTTGTGCCTTGGTGGAAAATATGGGAGGCATTCATATATGCTCCTTTGTAAGTCCTAGGGGCATTGAGCCCCTGCTGCCCATAGCAGCAAATTTAATGAACCCTCTTATTGACTTTCCCTGTCCCCTCTCCTGCCTGGTATCAACTCCCAAATAATCTACCTGCACACAAGTCTCTAAGTCTTAAATTGCTACATCTAACCTCCACACCCTCAAGTAATCTTATTTTCTTACCTAGCGTTCTTCCATTCCAGTTCCTCCTTCTCACTTGACCTCATGGTTATGGCCACAAGTTGAAGATAGCCCTATTTCAGGGTACCCAAACTCAGGACACTGCTTTCTAAAAACCATTGCCATATTAATGAATGCATGCATAGTTAGTTGTGTATACTTATACTCATCCTTACAGTCATCAAACTGCATTTGAGTCTAGGGTCTCTTGGTGTTTCTTGGGGGGTCTGTGGATGAAAATTATGGTAGAGACATAAGGTGAATCCAAGAGACCAGAGAATAAAGGCAAGAACTGTGGAAACAACTCCCATGAAATAGGGCTGAGCTCTAATCAAGGAACTGGTCACATGCGCCCAGCTGAAATTCAGAACTGTTATGGACTAGGGACTGCTGTGTGTTCCTTGTTTACCCCTGTTTGAATAGAAGTGCCACAGTGGTTACTTTATGCTTGTTTCACTATCATGTGTTGGGTATGTGGAGGAAAGGTAATTTGTCCCAATAGCTCACAAGTGTTCAGATCAAGAAGAATAGTGCTCAAAGAGTCGTACCCACAAAACTGCACCTGAGGAGCCTCATCTGCACCCAGACTTGATGACACGATCCTGGGCTTCAAGCCTGAGCCTGATGCCATAAACGGAGGAGATCTGGGGGATTTTCGGAATGAGTAGAGTGTATTTTGCGTGTATAAGGAATGTAAATTTTTATGACAAGAAGGTGGATTTTGTCAGATTTTATTTTCCAAAGATGGCCATAAGAATATCTTCCATCCCAGATGATCAAGAGCTTTTCTGTTTTCATATCAAGAAGTGAAGTCCAATTCTCTCCCCTTGAATCCAGGAGGACTTGTGACTTGCTTATAACCAACAGAATGTGGCAGAAAGGATGCTATGTGACTTGGATGCTAGGTCATGACAGGTAATTCAAACTGGTCAATGGGTATGGGGCTTTATTTTGGGATGATGAAATGCTTTGAAATTAGATAGAGGTGGTGGTTGCACAGTATTGTGAGTGTACTAAATATCAATGGGTTGTTCACTTGAAAATAGTTAATTTTATGTTACGTAAATTTCTCTTCAACTAAAAACAATACATTTTAAAAAAAAGTGACTCAGCTTCCACATTATAAGCTGGAACCCTCATACATAGAATTCTGAGTCACTATGTAAGAAATGACTGCCCTAAGGCCAGCATGCTGTGAGGAAGCCCCGACCACATAGAGATGCCACATGTAGGCACTCCCACTGTGGCCCCAACCCAGCACCATGCATGTCAGTGAAGATGCTTTTAGATGATTATAGCATGCAGCCATCAGAAACCACCAGCCACTGGAGGCCTCTCAGCTGAGACTGGACATTGGAGAGCAGTTGTGCCCTTCCTAGTTCCAAACCCACAGAATCTGTGAGTTTAATAAAGTGGTTGTTTCAAACTACTAAGTTTCAGGGCAGTTAGTCAAGCAGCGGTAGTAACTGGATCAACAATCACTAATCCATAGAGACCACTCATTTAGATTTCATTGGAGAAAAGTTAATACTGCACAATGAAGAAAAACTCTTCAATCTGGCAGCTAAATTTTATGTCTCTGAGTCTCAATCAATATATTTTTGCCCTTTTTTCCTGTGTGGTAGATGTATTCAAGGAAAAACAATTACACTGGGTTTCAGGACACTCATTGTACAATATGACTTCCTTGGCTCATTTATACAAAATTGCATCTTTCTACTTAAGCCATTTTTTTAATCTGATTGGTGTCTCTTGCCAACATCTCCTCCATTGGCATAGTCTTAGTCAGAATGTGAGAAAATCCTTCCTGCCCAAGAGTAGCAGAAGTGACCTGGGGGCGGGCTCCGTGGCCGAGTGGTTAAGTTCGTATGCTGCGCTGCAGGCGGCCCAGCGTTTCGTCAGTTGGAATCCTGGGCGCAGACATGGCACTGCTCATCAAACCACACTGAGGCAGCATCCCACAGGCCACAACTAGAAGGACCCACAACGAAGAATATACAACTATGTACCGGGGGGCTTTGGGGAGAAAAAGGAAAAAAATAAAATCTTTAAAAAAAAAAAAAAGAAGTGACCTGACATTGCTGCAAGTAGCAGCAGAGCTTAACAAGGCCTATCATTTAAGGTAAGGAAGATGGCAAGCTGTCAAATACTGAAATATATCTTTCATCCTTCCTTCTCACTCAGGTCAGGTCTCACATCCACATCTCCCTAGGATCTCCACCCTGAGCAGTATCTCCCAACTGTTACATCGGTACGTGAAGTACTCATGATCCAAAGTAATTTATTCTTTTAACTAACATTTCTCCATTCCAGTCCCTGCTCTTTTCTTAACCTTATTATGATAATCACAAGTCAAAGAGAGAAAATAGTGTAAGAATAAGTCTGCAGTTTAAATAATAGCCCTGATTCTGGAATTCATAAACAGAAATCTGAGTTATAGATAAACAAAGATTCTGATTCTTCAGCACAAAGCCATACTCAAATTTGGGCCATTAGATGTGCTATTAATATTTAAGCAAGGAAGAAGCAGACAGATTGAGCAGTTTCAGGACCAGGGTTTCAAGCCAGGGGGAAATAAAGCAAGATGGACGAAACTACACTTTGGGAGGGAAATAAAGCAAGATGAGAGAGCTCTTATCAGATGCTGACTCAGTATCAAAAACATTTACTGACATTATTCATTCATCCATATAGCAAATATTTATTGAGAGTTTAGTCTAGGTCTGGCACTTAATTATAGAAGTATCATCCCCATTTTACATATGAAGAATTGGAGCCATAGATTCACCAAGTAATTTGCCCAGTGTCCACGGGATTTAAATTCAGATCTATATACTTTGAAGTTCATACTCTTTCTATTATGACAAAATGTGGAAGGAAATAAAAGAACATAACTGGGAGACAAGAAAGACCATCGCAGAAAAATAGCCTAGCCTCATCATATCCTAACTCTGACAAACAAAAACTTTGTGACTGACATTGTAGTAGCCAGCAATGTTTTAACAGACTTTTTAGACATCAAGTTTTTACAGACAAGTATTTTAAAATTCACAGTAATTATTACTTTTAGAGATAAATGACTATTCTGGAATTTGAAAATTCTAAATTTCAGTGTTCCCATATTTAATAAAATGGTACATGAAGGACTGTGGTTGCAAAAAGTACCATGTAGGAAATTATTAGCTGTGTTACCCTCTTGTGACTTAATCACATGTTACTATGTACTGGCTTAAGCTTTGCCTTGAGAACTATTAGGTTATTTGGAAGAAATATCATGTCTCATTCTTCTTCGCTAAATTCTAAGTTACACATGTGGTATTTTTGTAAAACTTGGACATTGGATATATGCTAGTTGAAAATAATGGAAACAACTTCCTCAATATTCTATTTACTGAACCATGGTTAACTTTTCTACGAATTCAACATTCAACCAATGTGGAAGGTCTTCTAGCACAAATCACTATTTTCCCCCAAAACAACCATAGGCCATCCTTAAAACATCTTTACTATCATTAATTTTGAAAAGGAGTGAGGTTGTTTCTTTAAAATGTTATCTAATTGTGTATACCCACATTATTAAGGGTGAAATGATTTTATGTCTAGAATTTTCTTCAATATAATGTGGGAGCACTGAGGAAATATGATAGCTAGGCTACCAGTTGATAACTGTAAACTGGGTGATAAATACACAGGGTTTTTTTTTTTTATTCTCTGTAGTTTTGTATGTGCTTAAAATTTTTAATAACAAAAAGTGTCAGTATGAGGAAATAATGAAGGACATTTTTACGCCTTACTCTAAATAGTAAAACATTGATCACCATGTTTGGGCATAAGCTTTCTCTCCAAGGAAATATTAAATATATTTTTCAGCTCTTCTTCTACTTCTTCCTCATTCAGTGTCTTAAACTCCACCAAATCCATGTTGTCTTTATAATTGAATTTCCTATAGGTGAGAGTGAAGCCCACCAAACAGTGAACCCCTTCTGGGGTCTGCAAGGAACAAAATGACTTGCTTGTGAACACAGATGCTGGAGATATCTGAAGGTATGTATTCACAGACTCAAAATCTTCTATTGTGCGAGGTTCAAGGGTAAAGTTGTAGATTTTTCTGTATTTATTCTTTTCCAGGAGATCAGAATTAAGAAATTCTTGGTTTGGAATGTACTGTTCTCTTCTCATTTGGTCCAGGTACCAGATTCCTCTCTCTTCTGTCAAGCGAAAGATGCAAGGCACCTGAGGCTGATCCTGCCCAGAAGTTAACTCCATAGGCTGCCACATCTGGTAAGAGCGTCCAAACCCAGCATCAGCTATGTAGTTCCTGCCATCAATGGTCACCTTCAGCAGAAGGTGAATCATACGATTGCTGTATTTGTTGGCTGTAGGGTTGTAGACATACCCTCCTAATATGGTGGTCTCAAAACCTATTGTGGTCAGAGCCCAGTACAGAAGATGATTGACTTGGAGACACCATCCACCCCGGTTCCTCCTCACAACTTGATTAAAAACCTCCTCCAAACCCAATTCCATGGGTTCCCCACAATGGATGTTAAGATTCTCAAAGGGAATGGCTCGGATATGGTGCTGAAGAATGTCAGTTAATGTTTCCAAATCCAATTTGATCTTAGAGTTCTCATAACCGATTCTTTTAAAATATGCTTCAATGTCCATGATGCCCTAAGGCAAGGAAAACAAAACAAATACAAATAGTATTACTTTTGTACTTGAATTTCTTTGATTGGCCAAATTGTAACTAATGTATTTTAAATAAGTAAATACAGACAATAGTTATACACATCTGTAATCGTCTTTTGTTTAGTGCTTTTATTGTATTAATTGTTTCACATACATAAGTTCATTTAATAGTTTCAGTAATCCTGTAAGAAAGGCATTATCACTTCTATGTTTTAAGCATGAGAAGTTGGAAATCCAGATTAAGTGATGAGCAAAATGATAAACAGCTTACATGTAGTATTTTTGGGGATGAATAAAAAAGGTTCAAGTTGTATCAATTAAAATAGGGTTTATAAACAGTTCTTAATATAAACAGGAGAATTATGTAATAAAGTATGTTGTATTCATGGTACCTGACCCCTTTTCCCTTTTAGCTGAATCTTACCCAAAGTTCTGCATTCAAATTTACAATCATTCATGCATTGATTTATTGATTCATTGAATAAATAGTTTACTGAAGGGTCTGGCCTGGTGGCACAGCAGTTAAGTTCACATGTTCTGCTTCGGTGGCCTGGGGTTTACCAGTTTGGATCCCAGGTGCGGACCCACACACTGCTTATCAAGCCATGCCTGTGGCAGGCATCCCATATATAAAATAGAGGAAAATGGGCACAGATGTTAGCTTAGAGCCAATCTTCCTCAGCAAAAAGAGGAGGATTGACAACAAATGTTAGCTCAGAGCTAATCTTCCTCAAAAAAAATTTCTTTTTAAAGTTTATTGAAAATCTACTATGTATTTACTATTGATCTAGGGCTTGCTTGCCCTTGGAAATCTTACATTTTAGCTAGGATTGAGATGACACAGAGTGAACTGAATAAATAAATAAAACATGCAATTTCTTAGATTGTGATAAGTGCTCTGGGAAAACTAAAGCAAAAAAAGCAGATGGAATGTGCACAGAGCGAGTTTCAATTTTAAGTAATGTGGTCAAAGAGAGTCTCACTTTGACTTTAAGGCTGTGAGAGAATGAGCCAGGTCCACATCGTGGGGGTGGCGGGGGGGAGACCCTTTGGGCATAAGGAATAGAACGTAAAAAAGCCTTAAAATGGAACCTGCCTACAGTGTTCAGGGAACATCAAGGAAACCAGGGTGACTGGAGTGGAGCATGTGAGAGGGAGTGTGGATTGAGATGAGATCAAAGAGGTGACAGAGGGCTTACAGGCGATGCTGGCCTTTTGGCTTTTACTATGAGATGAGAAATCATTGTCAGACAGGCAGGAGAGGAAGGATGCAGTTTAGGCAAAATATAGCATAATCAAATTGATATTTCTGACTATTGTATGGAGAATGAGCTGGACATACTGAGCTGAATGAATTGACATGTGATCCAGGTAGGAGCAATTCAAAGCACATATGGTCTAGGACCAGTGCTTTGCTCACGGGTGGCATGTGACCCAAGTACAGTCAATGAGACTCTATTGAGGGATTTTGCTGAAACCTAAGCAGACACTTTCTGCTGTAGGACTAGGAGCTGGCAGGATTTTTTCTCAAAGCTATTGGGAGAGTTGGCGGAAAACTAATGTCAACAAAGAATTTATCAAGTTAAGGAATGAAAAGCAGAAGGGAAGACAAGATAAGACCTGAATCAAATCTTAAGTTATCTCTTGACCTTCTGGTAAAGGAAGCCAGATAAAAAGACAAAAAACTCTTGTTTTATTAAATCCCATGTAGAAAAGATTTGTGAGGTGAAAGTGGATCAAAAAGGAATCAGGAGGTTAATAGCCTGGCTCTTTGATTCTTGGTTAGACCATTAGTCCTTCTACTAGGACATTGTTTTATATTTCTTTTTAAATGTTATAATTTGCTTTCAAGTGTTTGCTTTCCTCATTTTTCCTTTCTCTTCTTTCTTTCTTTTTTTTTTTTTTAAAGATATAATGTTGAGTTAGAATTTAGTAACTGCAGGCCCATTCAAACAAAGTCAGTGTCTAATAGGGGTCTGGATGCAAACAACCTGTTGTAACCAAACAGTACTTGAGTATTCTGTGACTAAACATAAGAAATTATGTATCACTAAAGTTGTGATTCAAGGTAAAATGCTAGAAGCCCTGTGAAAGTAGTTGCCAGGAAAATAGCTGACTGAAAACTTTAGTAGCTTTATGTATTGATTTGTAGCATCTCCGTGCAGTGATATAATCTTTCCTTTCAGCTTGATGATAAATGTAAGAGAACATTCAATGGAGACAGAGTGAATGCACTCAGAGAGTCTCCTGAGAACTCTCAGAAAGTCACTTAATACCTTTCTAAGAAAATTGTAAGTAGGCTGATTTTCAGTTTTAGTTCAGAAAACTTAGAAATTTCTTTTTCCTGGCCCAAACTCTAGAAATAATAGAAAAGATAGTGAAACATATAATGTGACCTTCCTTAAAAACAAAAAGGTAGTTTGGTGGACCATAAATTATGAAAAATCCCAAAAAAGCATAAAATAGAAGTCAAAGACTGCAAAGCAAAGTGAACATCTGAGTTGCATAGGGAGGGTGTAGATCTTATACCTGATGGAGATGGGAGAAATACTGAAGGGGTCTAAGTCTGGCAATTGTGGAAGCCAAGAGGAGGGGGTCTCAGAAGAAACCAGATAGATGATTAGTTGCCATGGGATCAGCAAGCAGGGGGTGAACCACATTCCATGCCCCTCATTACTACTAGATGATTTATGAAACACAGCAAAGACCAGTATGTAATGGTAGCACCTGGTCATTCTTTAGGTGTAAAGTATAATTGGTGATATTGGGGCAGAAAAATAAGGCAATGTTCTTAATGTGTGGTGTCACCAGAAAGGAAGAATGACCGATATATAGAAGATCAACCATCAAAGTGTCTTCTGTCATATTCATCTTCCCTCATCTCCAATGAAAAGATTAAGGAGTCCAAGCCCCACCCCAGCCAGACATCTCACCAGTCACATTAGATTCAAGAAACAAATAGAAGGTGGAGACAGAGCTATACATGCATGAATATGATGAAAAAACAGAATGCAAATATGCCATGAGGTTGGAATTAGAAGAGAAGGGCATAATATGCAAAAGATAGGCAAATAAAGTACATCAAACTCATGAAGAAAGTAAACTGAACAATGGAAAGAAATTCTTTACAGAATTTCTTCCCTTGGAGTGATAGCGCATTTAAAATGGACTCATAACAGTCAAAAAATGAGGAGTGATGTCAGCATCAGGGCAAAGTGAGGCCTCTCAGAAGCCTTCCCCCTCCAATATACAACAACAAAAGTCCATACTCCAACAGAGGACATGCAAACAGCACAAAAAATGTTGGACAGATCCATGCAGCCATATGACAAAGGGCAGAGAGGCTGGAGCCCCCCTCAGAGCTGGATTGGGGTAAGAGAAATCTTTGCTCCCTCCCCTAAAGCCTGTGAATCAGACAGTGGGAGGCCTCTGAGAGGGAAGGAACGGGGGAGGGGATGTTCATTTGCAGGAACATCAAGCACTCCCAAGGGGCTGTGCAGCCTAGAGGGAAGCCCTCTACCAGGGTGAAAGGTTTTACCGGGGTGACCCCATCAAGCCAACACCCTAGGAGAGCAGAAGGGGAAAACCCCAAGAGCACACAGTAGAAAGCACCCCTCTCCCCATCCACTCAGTGCACCTCCAGCCCCTGGGATTTTGGCTGAAGGCAGAGGGCTTAGAATACAGGGCTCTTGACCCCCCACCCAGTGGTGATAGGTGGTAACTGGGACCTAATAACAGCAGGATGCAAAAAAAAAAAAAAAACAGAGCCTTTAGCAATATCAAACACTATATTAGATCTCCAGACCAGAGAGAAAGTGGCAAGAACCCAGAAAACAGTCCTGAGCACGCAGAAATATGTAATCTAAATGACAAAGAATTCAAAACAGCTATCATCAAAAAACTTGGTGACGTAAAAGAGAATGTAGAGAAACAATTCAATGAGTTCGGGTGCTACTTCACAAAAGAAATTGAAACTATAAAGAAGAATCACTCAGAAACATTAGACATGAAAGACACAATACAAGAAATAAAACAAAATATGGATTCCCTGAACACTCAAGCAGACACCATAGGGGAGCGTATTAGCATAATCAAAGATAGACATATTGAAATGTTCCAGATATAGGAGCAGAGAGAACTAAGACTAAAAAGAAATGAAGAAAGTCTCCAAGGAATATCTGACTCAATTAGGAAAAACAACATAAGAATTATAGGTATTCAAGAAGGAGAAGAGAAGGAGAATGGAGTAGAAAGCTTGTTCAAAGAAATAATAGCAGAGAACTTCCCAAATCTAGGGAAGGAAATTCTTGTGGAAGAGGCTACCAGATCTCCTAAATATGTCAGTGTAAAAAGACATACTGCAAGGCATCTAGTAGTGAAACTGGCAAAACTGAATGACAAAGAAAGGATACTAAGGGCAGGAAGGCAGAAGAAAATTACCTACAAAGGAACCCCCATCAGACTTTCAGTGGATTTCTCTTCAGAAACCTCACAGGCTAGGAGAGACTGGAATGACATATTCAAATCATTGAAGGAAAAAAACTTTCAGCCAAGAATACTCTACCCAGCGAAAATATCCTTCAGATATAATGGAGAAATAAAAACTTTCCCAGACAAACATAAGCTAAGAGAGTTCTTAACCATGAGATGCCCCCTACAAGAAAGCCTCAAGAAGGCCCTCATATCTGAAAAAAAAAAAGGGAGAAAAGGGTTACAAACCACAGAGTAAGGAGATAAAGAGGTAGACAGAATCAGAGCAGGATAGCAAATACTCAAGTATAGCATTAAGCTAAAGGGAAAGAAAACACCAAAAAGAAAGATAATCTTGTCATTTTAACCACAAACCCATAACACAAGATGGAATAAGATGTGAGAAAAACAACTTATGAGGGGAAGAGGAGAGGGACTGAATCTGTTTAGTCTAAGGAAATTAGAGGCCATCAGAAAAGGGATTATCTTATCCATGAGATCTTGAATACAAACCTCAGGGTAACCACTAAGCAAAAAAACAGAACAGAGACACAAATAATAAATAAGGAGAAAATAAAGAAATGCAACATAAAAAACTACATAATTCGATTGGTAGACCAAAATACACAGGACGAGAAACAAAGGAAATGCAGGAGAACTGGAAAATGAGTGATAAAATGGCAGCATTAAGCCCTCATATATTGATAATCACCGTGAATGTAAATGGATTGAATTCTTCAACAACAACAAAAAAAAGACACAGAGTGGCGAGATGGATTAAAGAACAAGATCCAACAGCATGCTGCCTCCAGGAAATGCATCTCAGCTCAAACAAAAAACACAGGCTCAGAGTGAAGGGATGGAAGATGATACCCCAAGCTAATGGCAAACAAAAGAAAGCAGGTGTCACAATACTGATATCAGGCAAAGTACACTTCAAGATAAGACAGGTAAAGAGAGACAAAGAGGGCAATATATAGTGATCAAAGGGACACTCCATCAAGAATAACAGTTATAAATACCTATGCACCAAACACAGGAGCACCAAACTTCATCAAGCAACTGTTAACAAACCTAAAAGAAGCATTAATAATAAGACAATAATAGTAGGGGACCTCAACACTCCACATATGTCAATGGATAGATCATCCAGACAGAAAATCAACAAGGAAACAGTGGAATTAAATGAAAACCTAGACCAGATGGACTTAATAGACACATATAGAACATTCCATCCAAAACCAGCAGAATACACATTCTCAAGTGAGCATGGAACATTCTCAAGAATATACCATATGTTGGAAAACAAGGCAAGCCTCAATAAATTTAAGAAAATTCAAGTAATAACAAGCATCTTTTCTGATCACAATGCTATACAGATAGAAATTAATTACAAGAAAAGAGTTGAGAAAAGGACAAAGATGTCGAGACTAAACAACATGTTATTGAATGAGCAAAGGACCATTGAAGGAATTAAAGGAGAAATAAAAAAATATCTGGAGACGAATTAAAATGAAAACATACCACAACAACTCATGTGGGATGCAGAAAAAGCCATATTAAGAGGGAAATTCATTGCAATAACAAACAAGAAAAAACCCTTAACAAACAAGAAAAAAATCAAATAAGCAATCTCAAACTACACCTAATTGAATTAGAAAAATAAGAACAAACAAAGCCCAAAGTCAGTAGGAGAGAAATAATAAAAATCAGAGCAGAAATAAATGCTATTGAAACAAAAAAGGCAGTAGAAAGGATCAGTGAAACAAAAAGCTGGTTCTTAAAGAAGATAAATAAAATTGACAAACCTCTAACCAGACTTACAAAGAAAAAAGAGAGAGAACTCAGATAAATAAAATTAGAAATGAAAGAGTAGAAATTACAATGGAAACCACATAAATACAACATATTGTAAGAGAATACTATGAAAAATAACAACAAAATGGACAATCTAGAGGAAATGGACAAATTCTTAGACTCTTACAACCTCCCAAAGCTGAATCAAGAAGAAACAGACAATCTGAATAGACCAATTATCAGCAAAGAGATTGAAACAGTAATCAAAAGCATCCCAAAGAATAAAAACCCAGGACCAGACGGCTTTCCTGGGGAATTTTACCAAACTTTCAGAGAGGATTTAATACCTATCCTTCTCAAGCTATTCCAAAAAATTAGGGAAGAGGGAATGCTTGCTAACACATTCTACAAGGCCAACATCACTGTGATACCAAAGCCTGATAAGGACAGCACAAAACAGGAAAACTACAGGCAAATATCACTGATGAACATAGATGCAAAAATCCTCAACAAAATATTGGCAACCCGAATACAGCGATACATCGAAGAGATCATACATCATGATCAAGTGGGATTTATTCCAGGGGCACAGGGATGGTTCAGCATCTGCAAATCAATCAGTATGATACACCACATTAACAAAAATGAGGAATAAACACCACATGATCATCTCAATAGATGCAGAGAAAGCATTTGAAAAGACCCAACAGCCATTTATGATAAAAATTCTGAAAATGGGCATAGAAGGAAACTACCTCAACATAATAAAGGCAATATGTGACAAACTCATAGCCAACATCATACTCAATGAGGAAAAACTGAACACCATCCTTGTGAGAACAGGAACAAGACAAGGATGCCCACTATCACTACTCTTATTCAACATAGTACTGGAGGTTTTGGCCATAACAATTAGGCAAGAGAAAGGAATAAAAGGAATCCAAATAGGGAGTGAAACTCTTGCTGTTTGCAGACAACATGATCTTATATATAGAAACCCCAAAGAATTCATTGGAAAACTATTAGAAATAATTAACAACTCCAGTAAAGTTGCAGGGTACAAAATCAACTTACAAAAATCAGTTGCATTTCTGTGCTCTAATAACGAACCTACAGAAAGAGAATTCAAGAATACAATTCCATTTACAATAGCAAAAAATAGAATAAAGTACCTACAAATAAATTTAACTAAGGAGGCAAAAGACTTATACAATGAAAACTAAAAGACATTATTGAAAGAAATAGACAGTGACAAAAGATATGGAAAGAGATTCCATGCACGTGGATTGGAAGAATAAACATAGTTAAAATGTCCATACTACCCAAAGCAATCTACAGATTCAATGCAATCCCAATCAAAATCTCAATGATACTCTTCACGGAAATAGAGCAAAGAATCTTAAAATTCATATGGGGCAATGAAAGACCCTGAATTGCTAAGGCAATCCCAAGAAAAAAGAACAAAGCTGGAGGCATCACAATCCCTGGCTTCAAAATGTACTACAAAGCCATAGTGATCAAAACAGCATGGTACAGGTACAAAAACAGGCACACAGATCAATGGAACAGAACTGAAAGCCCATAAATAAAACCGCACACATACGGACAGCTAATATTCAACAAAGGTGCCAAGAACATACCATGAAGAAAAGACAGTCTCTTCAAGAAATGGTGTTGGGAAAACTGGACAGCCACGTGCAAAAGAATGAAAATAGACTATGATCTCATGCCATACACAAAAATAAACTCAAAATGGATCAAAGACTTGAAGATATGCCCTGAAACCATAAAACTCCTGGAAGATAATATAGGTAGTACACTCTTTGACATTGAACTTAAAAGGATCTTTTCGAATACCATGCCTTCTCAAATAAGGGAAACAAAAGAAAAATAAACAAATGGGAGTTCATCAGACTAATGAGCTTCTCTAAAGCCAAAGAAACTAGGATCAAAACCAAAAGACAATGCACCAATTGGAAGAAAATTTTTGCAAATCATATATCGAATAAGGGGTTAATCTCCGTAATATATAAGGAACTCACAAAACTGAACAACAACAAAACAAACAGCCCGATCAAAAAATGGGCAGCGGATAGACATTTTTCCAAAGAAGATATACAGATAGCCAATAAACACATGTAAAGATGCTCAACATCACTAATCATCAGGGCAATGCAAATCAAAACTGCACCAAGATACCGCCTTACACGCGTTAGAATAGCTGTAATCACTAAGACCAAAAATAATAAATGTTGGAGAGGGTGTGGAGAGAAGGGAACATTCATACATTGCTGGTGGGAATGCAAACTGGTGCAGCCACTATGGAAAACAGTATAGAGATTCCTTAAAAAAGTAAAAATA
This sequence comes from Equus asinus, assembly GCF_041296235.1. Taxonomy (NCBI): domain Eukaryota; kingdom Metazoa; phylum Chordata; class Mammalia; order Perissodactyla; family Equidae; genus Equus; species Equus asinus. The sequence continues at coordinate 50,140 of NC_091816.1, read as the reverse complement.
GAACTACCATATGACCAAGCTGTCCCACTTCTGGGTATCTACCCAATTTTAAATCAACAATCCAAAGTAACATAAGCACCCCTATGTTCGTTGTAGCACTATCTAGAATAGCCAAGACATGGAAATAATCCAAGTGCCCCTCAACCAATGATTGGCTAAAGAAGATGTAGTATATATATATAATGGAATACTACTCAGCCAGAAAAAAAAGACAAATTCATCCCATTTGCAACAACAAGGAAGGATCTGGAAGGAATTATGCTAACCAAAATAAGCCAGGCTGAGAAAGACAAACACCAGATGATTTCGCTCATATGTGGCATATGAACAAACACGTGGACAAAGAAAACAGTTCAGTGGTTACCAGGGGAAGGGGGGTGGAGGGTGGGCACAGGGGGTGAAGGGGAGTACCTATGTAGTGACAGACAAGAAATAATGTACAACTGAAATTTCACAATGATGTAAACTATTATGGACTCAAATAATAAAAAATAAAAAAGAATTAAAGAAATCAAAAAAGGAAGTGATAAAATAATAAAATTTTATGGAAGAAAAGATTTCAGACCTTAGGAAACTAATTAAGAACAAAAACAAGACCAATACATAATCAATTGTAAATAGAAAGGGACTGTATAGATACAGCATAATATCAAACTACTTATGTAGAAGAAAAATTTAATACTCATAGTAATGGTGAATGAAAAGATAAAGCCAATAAACAGAGAGAAGCTAATAGAAACAGAAAACAGTCAAAGGCAATCTAACAAAAGACAACTGGTGCTTTTGAATAAGAGAACTTGATACTGACCTTGATATTGGTTCCCCCACATTAAACCCATGTTTTACGTATGCTGAGGAATTTTCTATGAGAAAACACATATTTCTAAAAGGTCTGTATACAAGGAATGTAAAATACATGTTTTCGGTAGAAAAGGTATAAAGAATGGAAATATTTTTGTTTCTTGAGTTAAGAAAGATAAATTTGTCCTAAAGTACCGGGACAAATTCTGAATGTAGAAAAAGTAACCAAAGTTTTGTGAAAGTAAAACCCTGTGGAATTTTGTGCATGGTCAAGTTTTCCGAGGTTAAAATAAATTTGTTAAGTAAATAAGTTTCAGTATCAAAAGTAAACATTGTACAAAATTAAAACTTGGTTTCTTCTTTCTTAAAAGGATAATTTTCCTAGACTTTTAATCTTCTCTTGATAAAAAGATTATAAAAAGGTCTGTTTTTACTATTTTAACTCCGTTTCCCCTTGTCTGTTTCTGTCATCACTTTGAATAGATACCCGAACATGGTTTCGCAGTGACTTTTGTTTCCTGTCTGAACAAAAGTTTTAAAGCTTTTAATATTTTTGACAAGCTCCCTCCAACACAAATATTCAAGTTTTATTCAAGAATAAAAGCTTTCTTTTGATCTGGAGGAGGAAGGAAAGTTTCTCTGGGGATTTTCAAATGGACCCTGAGACTTCTTGGAGAGATTTGCTTTCTTCCTCTAAGAAAAAATGCTAAACTAATTAGGCTTGTTTGACATATTAGACTATATGGGAAGCATTGTCAAATAAGTAATGATAAACTTTCTTAAGTGGTATTATGTAAATGAATGTTATTGATATAAATATTTTTTAAATTACCTAAAATTCTGATTTGTTCTGATTGTCAGCCATAATTCTGGTTATTATCTCAAAATGTTGTACATCACAGAGATGGTCCAACATCTTTGTAAATTGCCACTTTTAGATGTTTTGTTATTTACAGACAGTTGTTTGATGTTTTTGAAAATATGTTTCATCTTTAGCAAAATTCATGGAAAGGACTCTGGTGCTTACTCTAGAGTACAGGTTCCAATAAACTTTCAGATTATAAAACTGCACTGGGTAAGAAATTACAGAACTCTAACAGAAAAACTGACGACTTCATGAAACTGCTAAGATTAAGATCGAGAACCAATTACACAGGACTGAATAAACCAATAGGGATGATTATAATTTTTATGGCTTTTTCATTGAGATATTGCTGATTTTTGATGTTTTGTTTTTTCCAGTTTTAAGAAAACTTTATTCTCTTAAGGAACTGTATTTATAGCAATTTACAGACAAAATTAAGGCATTTACCTTTTTCTCCCTATCTGAGCCCTAGAAAAATGTAAAAACTCCTGATAAGTAAGTATTCTTATTCTCATGGCAATATGGTTTTTTGCATAAGTCCAATAAGAATTTGTTCTTCTTATAACAGGACACAATTGTAAACACTAGTTATATTACCTAGGCTTTGACTAGAATGTCATATTTGAGAAAAACATACAGACTCGGATATGACTAGGCAACTTTTGAGGAACAAAGGTTGACATTCTGGAATAAACTCACTTCAAAATATTGGCCTGGTACCATTCTTATGGGTTTCCAGTGACCCGGTAAGGTTGAGCAAAGGATGTCGCCCCCCTGGCAGGTACAAGGAACCTCAGTATTTTGGGGAACCTCACGAAGAGAGGGATTCATCCAAATCAGTAGGTACAGAAGGCAGAATCTGATGACAAGTTCTTGGTCTGGCTTTCCTGGCCATGAGAGGCCTTTGAAGTTAAACCAGAGATTCCTTATGTGGTTCCAGCAAAGCAGATTTGAAAGAGCCTATATAATCAATTACTATTCTTGCTGTACTTATGTAAATAATTATGCCAAATTTATTAAAACTAGACTTACTTTACAAACAAGTTAGTCTTAACTTGGCTACGTCCAGTGAAATTGAGGGTGATTTTAGAGAGAAAGATTATGTTTCAATAAAAACTATAATACACATTTGTGGATATTAGATTTTGGTTCTGTCAATTGTCTTTAAGATTTTTTGTTACACCTGTTAACTGGACTGGATCCTGAATTGTTTTAGTCTCCTGAAATATCTGGCTACAAACCTCCAAATTAACATTTTCAGGTTTTTCCCCATCATTTGCATTTGGAGTCACTGAAAACTAAACCTGCCTTTTTTTTTCCCCCTGAAACCTTGCAAACTAAAGCTGGAGGACTTGATGTAAACTTAAGAGAGATTCACGCCTGCTGCTGTGTAAGCCACTCAGAAAGCTACCTGAGTGCCCGATGACACCATCAGAGATATTTCAAACTGAAAAAGATGCTTTGACCCTGACTTCTAGGAATCTTGAGTGGCTGCCCCCTGGCTCAAGAACTGGCTTATAGGGGCCGGCTCCATGGCAGGGTGGTTAAGTTCATGTGCTCTGCTGCGGTGGCCCAGGGCTCGGATCCTGGGTGCGGACATGGCACCATTCGTCAGGCCAGGTTGAGGCGGCGTCCCACATCCCACAACTAGAAGGACCTGCAACTAAGATATACAGCTTTGTATGGGGGGGGGGGGGTTGGGGAGATAAAGCAGGAAAAAAAAAGATTGGCAACAGTTGTTAGCCCAGGTGCCAATCTTAAAAAAAAATAAAAATAAAAAAAAGAACTGGTTTATAATTTGCTCCAACCATTAACCTTATTTTTCTCTTTTCATTTCTCTAGAAAAACTCTTATTAAATCTCTGGCTACTTACCTGATACAGGCCTAACTTTGGGAGCCTACCAGCATCAGCACCTTATTAAAAGACTGGTTCAATGAGATGAAACAACCTATGCCCCAATTCAGCAGGAAGTAGCTAGATCAGATGCCGCCCCAAATCCATCAAGAATGAGAGATTAACATAAAATAGGGGGGAATTGATACCAACCCTGATATTGGTTCCCCCACATTAAACCCAGCATATGTGGAGTTAAAACCAAAACACTCTTTCCCTGCTCACTCCCTGACTCCCTTTCTGGACAGAATCGGCAAAGCAGCTGTGTACAGCTGAAGAACAACCTAGACTATGAACAGCTATACAAGAGTTTTTGTCTTTTCTCTCTTCTTTTCATGTAATTACCCCTGTCCTTTCCCCATAAAAATCCTCCTCTTTCACTGTGTAACTGGGATACTATTTGGGTTTCTACCTGACTCTGTGCTCCCCAAATTGCAATTCTTTTATCCCAAATAAACATTTGCCTCTTAAACGCGTTTCTGTTTTTGAAGGTTGACACAGTTAGAAGCTTCCTTTTGAGGGAAGAGTGGAGTCCACTGTTTTGTGCTTGAGGAACTAGATTGAGGACCCCGGGGAGGGAATAAGATGCTGCCCTCATGCTCAAGGCTACAAGCAGCACAAATACACTTTGGACTGAGGTAGAATCTTCAACCTCTACCATGAGGATTCCTTGTATTACTGAATAGATCTTTTCAAAAATTGATGTGAAATTCAAATAACATAAAATTAACCATTTTTAAAGGTATTATTATTATTATTATTATTATTACTTTGGTGAGGAAGATTGGCCCTGAGTTAACATCTGTTGCCAATCTTCCTCTTTTTTTTTCTTCTCTCCGAAGCCCCAGCACATAGTTTTATATCCTAGTTGTAAGTCCTTCTAGTTCTTCTATGTGGGATGCTGCCTCAGCATGGCTTGATGAGTGGTGGGTAGGTCTGTGCCCAAGATCCGAATTGGTGAACCCCAGACTGCCAAAGTGGAGCATGTGAACTTAACCGCTCGGCCATGGGGCTGGCCCCAAATTAACCATTTCAAAGTGAACATTTAAGTGTCATTTAGTACATTCACCATTTTTTACAACCACCACTTACTTCTATCTAGTTCCGAAATATCTCATGACCCCAGAATAAAACCCCATACCCTTTAAACAGTTACTCCCCATTTCCTCCAGCCCCTGGCAACCACCACTCTACTTTCTGTCTCTATGGATTTAACTATTCTGGATAATTCATAGAAACGTAATCATATAGTATGTGGCCCCTTGTGGCTAGCTCCTTTCATTTGGCACATTTTCAAGGTGCATCTATATTGTAACCTGTGTTAATACTTCATTCCTTTCTGCGACTGAATAATATTCCAGGATATGGATCCACCCTTGTTGTTGATCTCCTCATTCCTCGACAGGCATTTGGGTTGTTCCCACCTTTGGCTATTGTGAATAGTGCTGCTCTGAACATTCACGTTCAAGTACTTTCTTCAGTATCTGCTTTCCAGTCTCTTGAGTACAAAACTCAGAATAGAACTGCTGAGTTGGATAGAAGAATTTTAATGAGAACTTCTTAGTGGCTTTTCTTTCTGTGTGTTTTTATTTTCTTTTCCTCTCCCTATCCTTCCCCTTCTCTCCCCACCTTCCCTCTTTCTTCCCTCCCCACTTCCTTCCCTCCCTTTTTCTCTTGGCTTTGTGGAAACTGCAAGGACACTACATCCCAGCCCACTCCCAGGGGCAACGGCCGGCCCAGCAATTTTCTGGATGGAAAAGGAGACGTCGCCAGGCAAGCTATGCCCCCAGACCGTCCTTCAACAGTGCTTGGTGCACTGAGGGCTCATGGAGCAGACCCCAAAAGCCCCCCAAGGAAGCAGCAGTCACAGCTAAGCCAGCGGAGGAGCCCTGGCAGCAGGAAGTGCTGAGTGGGCTTTGTTCCCTCCTCAGGAGAAGCTGAAGCTCAGACTTGCGAGTGAAATCTGTCCATTTTTAAAGTTGCCTCTGGGTTTTTAAACCCAGAAAGGGCAAACAAAATAAGCCTCTGGGCGGGGTGCAGCTAACAGACAGTTAACAACTTCCCTGTGAGAGAGAGGGTGGGGTCAGCCGTTTTGTGACTGAGAAACTAAAATGAGGACCCTGGGGAGGGAAACAGCAGTTAATCAAAAAAGAGCCAACAGGCGTGCCATTGTGGGCATCATACGGGGCACAGGAGCAACGTCCACAGCGAGAGCATGCAGGCCCCTTGCTCCTGTGGCTGTCTTCCTCGCAGGCCTCTCTCTTCTATGGAATTCTGCACATCTGTGCTCTGAGAGTGGAGTCCTCAGTCTGCCTGACAGTGAAGGAGCTTACTTCTGTCATTTGTGGCTCCTGGAGATCTTCCCCACTATGCCTCCTTCCTGCACGATGAGACCCGCCCTGGGAACTCCCTTAAACACAGCAGATGATGTAACCCAGTCCCCCTGAACATTTGAGGTCATTAGAGAATTTCTGATCAGCTAGTGCAGGAGGAGTGGGAATTGTTATGAACTTGTTGCCTGCAGGACTAACTGGGCCCATTGGGACACACTCAGATGGGGACAGAGGAGGTGGACACACTGTTTCAATTATCCAAGAGGGAAATCCTGCTCCCTGAAACACACATAGACACATCAGCTATCTTTTATACCCTCTTCAATCCTCACAACCACCCTTTTAAGGAAGCTCTCTTATAGCTCCGTTTACTGACAGAAGCACTGGCTCTTAGAGACACTGAGTGACCTGCCCAAGTCTCACAGCTGGGATGTGGTGTGGCTGTGACTCTCACCCAGACATTTGGAATCACAGGGCTGTTATCTTCAGCATTCTGCTGTACAGTAGTTTCAGCGCAAGGATTCAAAGTAAGTATCAGCCAAACATTCTGAACCGCCTTGGGACTTGAAATTTGGCCTTGGTGTAGTATCTAGTCTCCTGGACCCACATTTGAGATAGGATTTAGTCCAAGTTCAAAGCATAAACAAGTCACTCACCAAGTTCCACCAGGGCCCGCAACCAGGAACCAGGCTGACTGCAGTCCTTCCACCTCCAGGGCAGCACAGGAAGTGTCCTCACTGGCTTCCCACACAGCTCCACCCCCGGAGGAGTGGAGCTTTAATCACCCGGGGATCTCTGGGAAATGTAGTCATGGGGCCTTGGTTGTCCTTGTGCACCTCTTATTCAAATCTATTCACTGAAAAAGAGCGGAGAGCTGCATTATCAGAGGAGTCCAGCCATAGGCCGTGGAGGTGTATGACCTTGTACTGGACACAGTTCCTGCTCTTAGGGAGCTTGAATCTAGACGTCTTGTGTGGAATGTGAGAGGTGAGGGTTTTGAGGGGGTCCAGGAAAAGCAGACCCATTAACTGAGAGGAAGCTGATAAAGATGGATGCTTCAAATCACTCTCCCCAGATTATGACACCCTTTATTCATCAATTTCTGAGCCCCCTCAGTTTCTATTTTTTTCCTTTGACCCCCATCTTCAGTTCCATTTACCACTCCACCCAAAGGCACTGTGTCATGTGTCTGTAATGTGTCCACGTATATGGTATGAGTGTGACATATGTAATGTGGTTTTGTTTCTGCTTGTGTTGTTAATTTATGTTAATGATACTGGTCTATAGCTCTTGCTGTTTCTTATGCATTTTCCTCTGCACTATATTTTAGAACCTGTCTGCATGACACAATTGTTGCCTTGTGCTCTCCCTTTGGCACTAACAGTTCTAGTGCCCTTGATGTCCTACTGCACAAACTTGGGAAGGCTTTCTCTTGGCCTGTGCTTGGACAGGATAGATGGACCTGCAATTTAATGCCCTGGGGCTACATCTCAGCCCAGCAATATGGGAGTTGGAGGATAAATACCTCGTGTCCTACCCACTCTGGTGAGATTACTCTGGGCATGGACAACACTGCCTCCCAGTGTTCTCCCGTGGGATTATGCTCCCTTTGTCCACAGAGGTAACCTGCCAATAATGTACTCTTTACTGACTCTCAAGCTGCCTTTGTCTCACTCTCCCACTCCCATACTGGTGCTTCCTTAAATCATCTCTCAAATAAGCTATTTGAATGCAAATCCTCATCTCAGGGTCTAGTTTAGAGGAAACAAACCTAAGACCACTTAACCTGTCAGTACCACTGGTGAAGGACACTTAGGTTGCCTCCAACTCCTGGTTGCTACAAACACTACTGTGTTGAAGACTTTCCCACATGTGCCATATAGATGGACCTGAGACCTTTACGTGGATCCACATTGGGGATGGAATGTGCTGAGGGACAGGGCAAATGTGTACATAATTTTGCTGAGCATTACTGTCTTCTTCTGTAGAAAGCTTCCTGTTTTCTACACATCTTGTTTGACACTTTCTCTTAGCAACCTTCAAATGTCTGCTGATCCTGTGTGTCTGAGGTGATACCTCAGTGTTGTTTTAATTTGTACTTCTCTGATTACTAGTGAGTTTGAGCAACTCTTCATACTCCTATTGACCCTTCAGGTTTCCCATTTGTCAATTAAATGGCAAAGTGTTGAGGAAGCACTCCTCCTGCCATAGAAGCCAGAACACCGCAGAGAGGAAGGATGGATTGCAGAGCAGATCTTGCTGTAAAAATATTGCAGGGGAAGGATATGATCCCAGAATTCAGGTTTGTGGTTTGATCATTTTGGCACAAAGTGCAGGAGAGGTATTATTCAATGGAGTAGGACTATTGTCCTCTTGATTCTTGGAAATTTGACCCCTAAAATTAGCCATATGGCAAATTTATAATTCTGAGATTACTTTTATCATTCTAGCCAAAGTAATAGAGGCCCTGGAGGATCTCCAGCAATAACTGTCATAGGAATCTGAGATCAGGAGGCTTGTAGCTGAGGGAGATTAACACCGGAGTCATGGATCCTGACGTCCAAGGGCAGAAACATCTGAGGTTATAGGGCTGGGATATCTTGGGCTTGAGAACTTCCTCCAGTGTCCAGCAGAGTGTCTATCCAAAATTTAAGGATCTAATTATTCCCTAGCCTTCTCATATTTAAGGAGAGCAGAACTGGGAAATACTTGAACTGTCACTGGGCACTCTCTTCACCATAGAAGGAACAGAGATACAGAGGTGGACTAGGGCTAGTAATAATGGTAGTATGAAGATACCTCTTGATTCCAATATATGCAAGTTGGAAAAGTTGTAAGTGTACCACTTTAAAAAAATATATACTTAAAGTAGTAGAATTAGCACTTTATAAAGAATCTAATATGTGCTAAATTGTTTCATTTCAAATATTACAGCATGCTAAATCATTTTTTTATTTTGTTGCTAAAGAAAAAAAAGAAACCTTTAGTTTTGCAAAGATAGGGAGATTGAATTGAAACTTTCCCTCTTAATGATGGAATCCATGGAAAAAACTGGCCTCTAACTGAAGATTTTTTTTGTTGAATAAATCTTTTTTGAAAATTTGGTTTTCAAGACTTCTGGCTTCTGTTCCAACATGTAAAAGTTAGGAAGTCAACTTTCCCATTCTCACTGAAAGTCAGTAAGTCCTGAAAATTAAATAGATCCTTCAGAGTATCTAGGTCACGAGGCAAACCGCTGCCTTGAAAAGGAGAAACAGATAGGTGCATATGTAGAATCGCAGATCACCGGGAGCCAAAGCCAAGGATTGGAAGCCCGTAGTTGAAGCCAGTGTTGCTAGGAAGAAATACTTCAAAACTTTAAATTGATGAATTCCTGGAGACTCGGTTAAGAGTGAAAAACTCCGGGGGCATAGCCTCAGGGAGGCCTCCCTACTCTTGTGAATTTTACCTCCAGGATCTCCACCAGTTCTCACTAGGAAGACCAGAGAAAAATCTCCTTCTGCTTCTGATAGAAGGACGAAAACGTAGTTATTTTGAAGTAAGCCCAGAGCATTCTCTTCTCCTCCTTCCCTCAAGGGAAATTACTTTTTTTTTTTTAAAAGATTGGCACCTGAGCTAACATCTGTTGCCAATCTTCTTTTGTTTTAAAGATTGGCACCTGAGCTGACAACTTGCCAATCTCTCTCTCTCTTTTTTTTTTTTGCTTTTTCTCCCCAAATCTCCGCCCCTCCCCAGTAGATAGTTGCATGGCCTGATGAGTGGTGCCATGTCCACACCCAGGATCTGAACCAGCGAAACCTTGGGCCACCAAAGCAGAACACGCGAACTTAAGCACTGGGCCAGGGGGCGGGCCCTGGGAAATTACTTTGTAAGAGTGTAGTCAGCGATGTAAAGGAAATAGCCAACTCCAACCCTCTCTAGCATTCCTGGCTCATCTAAGGGGGAAAAAGTTGGGAAGCACTTTTGAAGGTCACATCTTGAGAAACAGCCCAGGCTTACTTTAAGTTTGAGACTAATAGTGGGACTACAGAAATCTTCTTTACTCACCATACCTTATCACCAAATCAATTGTTCTACTGCATATAATAATGAATTACAGCTGAAAAACTACCAGTTTCAGATTCTATTTAATGAAGAATTTCTAGGCAATCACAGAGACAAGAGGGGAGAGAAAAACAAGGACAGTAAAGGAAACTGAAGTGTTGGACATGTATAGCTACAGAAAACAGTAAACATAGTTCAACTCCTACCAAGATAAACATAAACCCTCACACTAAAGGCCTACAGACCTCAGTTCTTACTACCCAAAACATGATGTCTAGCTTCCAACATAAAATTACAAGGCACATTAATATACAAAAAAAAAAAAAAAAAAAAACAACAATTCTGAAGAAACCAAGGATGAAAATAAGAGTCAGATATGGTATAGATTTTGGAGTTATCAGAGTGAGAATTTAAAATAACCCTGATTAATATGCTAAACTCTCTAATGGAAAAGTAGACAACATGCAAGAATAGATGGGTATTGTAAGCATACAAATTAAAACTCCAAGAAAGAATCAAAGGGAATGCTAGAAATAAAAAATACTGGAACAGAAATAAACAATGCCTTTGATGGGCTCACCAGTAGGCTGAACATGGCCAAAGGAATATTTAATGTTGCCTGAATATTTGTCAATAGAAGCTTCCCAAACTAAAATGCAAAGAAAATACACAAACAAAAGAATATTCATGAACTGTGGGATAATTATAAAAGGTGTAACATCATGTAATGAAATATCAGAAGGAGAAGAAAGAGAGAAAGGATAAGAAGAAATATTTGAAGTAATAATGGCTGAATATTTACTTTCCAAAATTAATGATATACACTAAACCACAGAACAGGAATCTCAGATAGCATCACACAGGAGAAATATCCAAAAATCGACACCTAGACATGCCATGTTAAAACTGCAAGAAACCAGAGACAAATAGAAGATCTTGAAAGTAGCTAGAGGGGAAAAAAAACCCACCTTCCATATAGAGGAACTATAAGAAGAATTATACTGGACTTCTTTTCAGAATGCATGCAGGCAAGAACTGGAGTGAAATATTTAAAGTATTGAAAGAATAAACCCACCAATCTAGAATTCTGTTTCCAGCCAAACTATCCTTCAAAATGAAGGAGAAATAAAGATGTTCCCAGACAAACAGAAATTGAGGATATTTGTCATCAGTAGATCTGCCTTGCAGAGATATTAGAAGTTCTTCAGAGAGAAGGAAAATTATATAGGTCAGAAACTAAGATATACATAAAGAAATAAGAGTATTAGAGAAAAAATAGAGGAAGGCTAAAAAAGCCTTTTAGTTTTCTTATTTTTAATTTTCTTTACAGATAATAATTTGTTCAAAAGAATAATAGCAATAATGTATTGTGTAATTATTGCTCATGGATAAGTGAAATGAATGACACAAAAATGTTATGAGGGATCTGAGGAAGAATTTGGAACACTCAGTGATACAGTACTTGCATTCTCTATGAAGCATTAGAGGGTTATTTGAAAGTGGACACAGATTAATTGTGAATGTATGCTGCAAATCCTAGGGCAACTAGTCAAAACATTTTTAAAAATACCTATAATTGATATGCTAGGAAAGGGAAGACAATGAAATCATATAAAATGTTTTATTAAAAGTAGAGAAGGAAGAAAGAGAGGAAAATAAAAAAGTAAAATTGCATCAAACAGAAAACAGTTAAAAATATGATAGATTTTAATACAACCATGTCAATAATCATTTAACTGTGAATGGTATCAATTCAGTAACTAAAAGATTGAGATAAAAGAGTGGATAAGAAACCAAGACCCAACTGTATGTTGTCTACAAGAAACCTATTTTAAATATAAAGATACATATAGATTAAAAGTAAGGGGATGGGAAGTAACAATGCATATCAAACTACAGAAACTAATATGGTCTCCTCTCCCCCAAGGGTAAAAATATCTCTTGCCTAAGCATTGGTAGCACCTGGCACAGGGTTTTCCATTGCTTGAGACACTTGTATTGCCTCTACTTATATGAGAGCAAGGAACACTTTTTTTGGATACCTGGTATCCTGTGGCCAGTTCATGGAGCATATACAACAGGGATAGTAAAGAATAACTATAGTGGCTTTAAAGTATGTTCCAGGACTGTATTGCTACCAAATCACTGTGATTAAAATGTTTTTGCTTTTCTATAAAGCGCAATCTCCTGAATTCTTAGCTTATGTTACTCAAAGTGTGATCCAGAACCACCGGTGCCATTATCACCTAGCATTCTTATTAGAAATTTAGATATCTGGGAATCACGTAAAACTAGTGAGTTAGAATTAGATCAGCATTTTTAACAAGTTCACTAGCTGAAGCTTATGTATACCAAATATAATTTTGTGGTTTCCCATTAAGGTGTATAAAGTTCAAGTTCAATCCAGGTCAGGTATATTAAAATACATCTCAAACTTTTTGGAACATATGAAAGTGCTTATGAGGTAAAGAATCTGTTAAACATCCATTTAGCACCAAGGGGAGCAATCACCTATTAAATAAGTATTTATTGAGAGACTACTGTACACTAGGTTCTGAAGGTATGAATCACTGGGACCTAATTTAAAGGAGAGTCCTGTCTGGTTAGAGACAGACTTGAGAACAACAGCAACATTTTAAACAGCCTTGTTCTACTGGTGGAAAGTATGTAGAGGAACACTTAACCTAGAGAAGTAAAAGATGCTTTGAAAGAGCAAAAAGAACACATGTAATGTTCAAGGTATAACAAGATTTCCCCCTTTTTTTCTGAACACTAGAGACTATAGAAATAAAAGTAGTGTAAATGTCTAAAAAATTTAAGATTACTGAAACATCTACTGTTAGATTATATGTGCAACCCCAAGTCAGTCAAGGCTGCATATGGTCCAGTCTTGGGAAGAATTGTATTAGGACAAGCCCTGTCTAGGAGTTAAAATAAATAAAAATAAAGAGTAATTCCAGAATTTCTTGAGCAGAAACTTCTCAGATCTTTCTTTTTGTCTCCTCTCCAATTATTGCAAACTCTGACAATACTCTGGAGCCTCTAATTAGCCAGACTTCAAAAACAAACCAACATGATAAAGAGTGTCTACAAAGAACTACAACCAGCCTCATATACAATGGTGAAAGACTAAATGCTTTCCCCCAACATCAAGAATTAGACAATAATGTCCATTCTTGCCACTTGTAGTTAACATTGTACTAGAAATTCTAACTACAGCAACAATAAAAGAAAGAAAGAAAAAGCATAGAGTTTGGAAAGGAAGAAGTAAAACTACCCTTATTTGAAGATGACATGGTTGTCTAGGCATCTACAAAAAACTCCGTGAAACTACTACTATGATACATGAGTCAAATATGTCACAATACAATTTCTAGATACTAACAGATAATGAACATACAGAACTGAAAATTAAAAACACAAAACCGCTTACAGTCATGTCAAAGAAAATGAAGTATTAGATATACAGATAATGAAAGATGCTAAGGATCTATATGCTGAAAATTATAAGATACTGATAAAAAAGAATCAAAACCTAAATAAATTCAGAGACATATCTTGTTCATGGATTGAGAGAGTCATCATGTTGTCATTTGTCTCCAGATTGATATGTAGGTTCAAGGCGATTACTATAAAAAATCTAGCAAGTATTTTTGTTTGTTTTATTTTTTATACAGACAAGTTTATTCTAAAATTTATATGTAAATGAATAGGTGCTAGAATAGCTAAGACAAAACAAAAACAGTAAAGGGATGGAGAGAGATATGCCATGCTAAGATGAATCAAAATAAAGCTGGACTAGCAGCATTAGTATTAGACAGAGCAGCTCAGAGCAAGGAAAATCATCAGAAATAAAAAAGGATACTGCATCTTGCTTCAGAGGTCAATTCTCCAAGAAGACACAACAATCTTTAATGTGTTTGTGCCTAAGAAAAAAGCATCAAAATATATGAAACAAAAACTGACGGAACTTCAAGGAAAAATAGAGAAATCACTATTGTAGTTGCAGACTTCAACTGCCCTCTATCAATAACTGACAGATCCAGTAGACAGAAAATCAGTAAGGACATAGTTGAACCGAAGAGCACAATTAATCAAGTGGATCTAATTGGCATTTGTAGAATATACCCAGTGATAACAGAACATACATTCTTCTCAAGCTCACATGGAACATTCAACAAGAAAGACCACATTCTGGGCCACAAAATGCACTTTTATTAATTTAAAAGACTAGAAATCAAACAAGGTGTATTCTCAGACCATAGTGCAAAGTAGAAATCAACAGCAGAATGATAACTGGAAAATCCTAAAATATTTAGAGATTAAACAACACACTTCTAATAACACATGGGCTAAAGAAGAAATTTCAAGAGAAGCGAAAAAAATATTTTGAACTAAATGAAAAGGAAAATACAACCTATCAAGATTTATGGAATGTACAGTGCTTAGAAATTTATGATATTAAGTGCACAAATTAGAAATGAATAAAGATCTAAAATTAATAATTTAAGTTTCTATCTTGGAAAAGTAGAAGAAGAAGACCAATACAAACCTACATCAAGCAAAAGCAAAAACATAGTAAGAGGAATCAATGAAATTGAAAAGCAACAGAGAAAACAAAACTAAAAAGCTGCCTCTTTGATAAACATTAGCTGTTATTTAATTTATAATTCTTTATATCTCAGGAGCTTTCAATATCTCCTAACATTTCTTTCATTTAAAAAAATTATTTTCTTGTGGTCACATTGGTTTAGAATATTGTGTAAATTTCAGGTATATGTCATTATATTTCGACTTCTGTATAGACTACATCTTGTTCACCACCAAAAGTCTAATTTCCATCCATCACCATACATACGTGCCCTTTTACCCCTTTCACCCTCCCTCCGACCCCCTTCCCCTCTGATAACCACCAATGTGTTCTTATCTATGTGTTTGTTTATCTTCCATGTATGATTGAAATCATACAATATTTGTCTTTCTCTGTCTGACATATTTCATTTAGCATAATACCCTCAGTGTTCACCCATGTTATTGCAAACGGCGTGATTTTATCTTTTTATGTCTGAGTACTATTCTACCGTCTATATACCATATATATATATATGTAACATCTTCTTTATCTGTTTATCCATTGGTGGTCACTTGTATTACTTCCTGTCTTGGTTATTGTGAATAATACTGCGATGAACATAGGGGTGCATAAATCTTTTTGAATTATTGATTTCATGTTCTTTGGATAAGTACCCAGTAGTGGGATAGCTGGATCATATAGTATTTCTAATTTTCAATTTTTTGAGAAATCTCCATACTGTTTTCCATAATGGCTGCACGAGTTTGCATTTCCACCAGCAGTGTACGAGTGTTTCCTTTTCTCCATATTCTCTCCAACGCTTGTAATTTCTTGTCTTTTTAATAGCCATTCTAATGGATGTGAAGTGATATCTCATTGGAGCTTTGATTTGTATTTCCCTAATAATCAGTGATGTTGAACTTATTTTTGTGTGCCTGTTGGCCAGCTGTATATCTTCTTTGGAAAAATATCTGTTCCTGTCCTCTGCCCAGTTTTTGATTGAGTTGTTCGTTTTTGTTGTTGTTGAGTTATATGAGTTCTTTATATATTTTGGAAATTAACTTCTTCTCAGATATATAGCTTGCAAATATTTTCTCCCAGTTGGTATGTTGTCTTTTCATTTTGTTGATGGTTTCCTTTGCTGTGCAGAAGCTTTAAGTTTGACGTAGCCCGATTTGTTAATTTTTTCTTTTGTTTCCCATGACTAAGGAGACATGGTATTCAAAAAGCTACTATTACGACCGATGTTAGAGTGTACTGCAATGTTTTCTTCTAGGAGCTTTATGGTTTCAGGTCTTAGATTTGAGTTTTTAACCCATTTTGAGTTAATTTTTATGTATGGTGTAAGGTAGTAGTCTACTTTCATTCTTTTGCATGTGGCTGTCCAGTTTTCCCATCATCATTTATTGAAGAGACTTTCCTTTCTTCATCGTATGCTCTTGGCTCCTTTGTCAGAAATTAGCTGTCCATAGATCTGTAGTATTATTTCTGGACTTTCAATACTGTCCCATTGATCTGTGTGTCTGTTTTTCAGCCAGTAGCTTGGCCTATTTGATTACTATAGCTTTGCAGTATATTTTGAAGTGAGGGAATGTGATGCTTCCAGCATTGTTCTTTTTTCTCAGGATTGCTTTAGGTATTCGGGGTCTTCTGTTGTTTCACATAAATTTTAGGATTCTTTGTTCTATTTCTGTGAGGAGTGTCATTGGGATTCTGATTGGGATTATATTGACTCTGTCGATTGCTTTAGGTAATATGGACATTTTAACTATGTTTATTCTTCTGATCATGGAACATGGAACAGCTTTCCATTTCTTTGTGTATTCTTCAATTTCTTTCAACAATGTCTTATAGTTTTCAGGGTATAGGTCTTTCACATCATCGTTCAAATTTTTTCTGAGGTATTTTATTCTTTTTGTTGCAATTATAAATAGAATAATATTCTTGATTTCTCTTTCTATTAGTTCATTGTCAGTGTATAGAAATGCAACTGATTTTTGTATGTTGATTTTATACTCTGCAACATTTCTATATTTGTTAATCATTTTTAACAGTTTTTTTGGTGGATTCTTTAGCATTTTCTATATATAGAATGATGCCATCCACTAATAGTGACAATTTCACTTCTTTTCCAATTTGAATACTTTTATCTATTTTTCTTGCCTAATTGCTCTGGCTAAAATTTCCAGTACTGTGTTGAATAAGAGTGATGGGTGGGCATCCTTGTCTTATTCCTGTACCCAGAAAAATAGCTTTCAGTTTTGCCTCCTTAAGTATGATGTTTGGCTGTGGGTTTGTCATATATGGACTTTATTATGTTGAGGTACTTTACCTCTATACTCATTTTCTTGAGAGTTTTTGTCATAAATGAATGTTGGACTTGTCAAATGCTTTCTCTGCATCTATTGAGATGATCATGTGATTTTTATTCTTCATTTTGTTAATGTGGTGTATCACATTGATTGATCTGTGGATGTTGAACCATCCTTGCAACCGGGAGTAAATCCCAAGTATACCATCCTTTTGAAGTCTTGTATTCTCTTTGCTAACGTTTTGTTGAGGATTTTTACATCTATGTTCATCAGTGATATTAGCCTTTAACTTTTCTTTTTGCTGTCTCCCTTGTCTGGTTTGGTATCAGGGTAATGTTGACCTCATAAAATAAGTTAGGAAGTGTCCTGTCCTCTTCAATTTTTTGGAAGAGTGTGAGAAGGATAGGTATTAAATCTTATTTGAATGTTTGGTAGAATTCACCAGAGAAGCTGCCTGGTCCTGGACTTTTGTGTTTTGGGAGAGCTTTGATTACTTTTTCAATCTCTTTACTAGTGATCAATCTGTTCAGATTTTTTATTTCTTCTTGATTAAGTTTTGGGAGGCTGTTTAATTCTAAGAATTTATCCATTTCTTCTAGGTTATCCAACTTGTTGACACATAGCTTTTCATAGTATTTTCTTATAATCCCTTGTATTTCTATGGTGTCCATTGTAATTTCTCCTCTTTCATTTCTGATTTTATATATATGTCTTCTCTCCTTTTTTATTAGTGAGTCCTGCTAAAGGTTTGTCATTTTTAATTTATTTTTTCAAAGAACCAGCTCTTAGTTTCATTGATCCTTTCTATTGCTTCCTTATTCTCTAATTCATATATTTATTTCTGCTCTGGTTTTTATTATCTCCTCCTTTCTACTGACTTTGGGCTTTTCTTGTTTTTCTTTATCTAGTTATTTTGGTATATGTAAGTTAGTTTGTTTGAGATTTTTCTTGTTTCTAAGGTAGGCCTGTATTGTTATAAAATTCCCTCTTAGTATCGCTTTTGCTGTCTCCCATAAGTTCTGGAATGTTGTGTTTTCATTTGTCTCCAGGCATTTATTGATTCCTCAGTTGATTTCTTTATTGATCCAATAGTTTGTCAGTAGCATATTGTTTAGTCTGAACATATTTGTGACTTGTCCAGCTTTTTTCTTGTAGTTGACTTCTAGTTTCATACTACTGTGGTCAGAAAAGATGCTTCATATGATTTCAATCTTCTCAAATTTATTGAGGCTTGCTTTGTTTCCCAACATATGCTGTATTCTTGAGAATGTTCCACGTGCACTTGGAGAAGAATGTGTATTCTGCTGTTTTGGGATAGAATGTTCTCTATAGATCTATTAAGCCAATCTTGTCTAGTGTTTCGTTTATGTCCAATGTTTCCTTGTTGACTTTCTGTCTGGGCGATCTATTCATTGACATATGGGGAGTGTTAAGGTACCCTACTATTATTGTGTTGCTGTCAATTTCTGCCTTAGGATCTGTTAATATTTGCTTCGTACACTTTGGTGCTCTTGTGTTAGGTGCATATATATTAATAAGTGTTGTGTTTTCTTGGTGGAGTGTCCTTTTCATCATTGTATAACGTCCCTCTTTGTCTCTCATTGTCTCTTTTATCTTGAAGTCTTCTTTGTGTAATATAAGTATGACTAAACCCTCTTTTCTTTTGTTTGACATTTCCTTGGAGTGTCATCTTCCGTCTGTTCACTCTGAGCCTGTTTGTCTTTAGAGCTGAGATATGTTTTCTGGACGCAGCCTATTGTTGGGTCTTGTCTTTTAATCCATCCAACCACTCTGTGTCTTTCAATTGGTGAATTCAATACATTTGCATTTAGAGTGATTATTGATATGTGAGGGCTTAATACAGCCATTTTATCTTTTGTTTTCTGGTTGCTCTGTATTTCCATGGTTTCTTTTTCCTCGTATTTCTGTCTTCCATTTTAGTTCGGTGGTTTTGTGGGATGTTCTTCAGTTTTCACTTTTTAAAAAGTGTTTTGTGAGTCTGATTTTTTTGTTTCACGGTTTCTATAAGGTTTGTATGAAAGATCTCATAGATGAGATAGTCATTTTTCTGATTGCCTCTTATCTCCATTAGCCTATGCAGCTTCTGTCCTTTTCCTCTTCCCCTTTTCTGGTTTCGTTGTCATGAATTATCCTTTTTTGTATTGCGAGTTTGTGTCCAAATTGAAGTGATTATGGGTTTTTTTGCTTTCTTTCCCTTTATCCTTTGTTATAATTAAGTGTTTACCAACTTCTTTTTATATGGACATGCAATTTTCTGATTCTGTCTATTTATCTCCTTGCTCAAAGCTCAAACTTTTGCCTTTGTGCTTCAGGTAGGAGGGCTCCTTTCAACATATCTTGTAAGGCAGGTCAAATGACAATCAATGCTCTCAGCTTTTGTTTGTCTGGGAAACAACAGATTTTTTTCACCATCCTATCTGAAGTATAACTTTGCTAGGTAGAATATTCTTGGCTGATAGTTTTTGTCTTCCAGTATTTTGAACATATCATTACACTCTCTCCTAGTCTCTAGGATTTCTGCTCAGGAATCCACCGAAAGTGTGATAAGGGTTCCTTTGTGGGTTATTTTATTCTCTTTTGCCACCCTTAATATTTTTTCTTATCATTGACTTGTGACAGTTTTACTATTATATGCCTAGAGAAGATCTTTTCGCATTGATGTATATCCAGTTTCTTCCTCAGGTTTGGGAAGTTCTCAGCTATTATTTTTTTAAATAAGCTCTCTGCTCCTTTCTCCTTCTCTTTTCCTGGGATACCTATAACCTTATGTTACTTTTCCCAATTGAGTTGGACATTTCTCAAAGAATTTCCTCATTTAAAAAAATCTTAGTTCTCTCTCCACTTCCACCTGAATCATTTCTAGGTTACTATCCAAGCTCACTAATTCTCTCCTGTATATGGTCTGCTCTATTTTTAATGTTTTTTACATTATTTGTGTTCTTCATCTCCAAAATTTCTCTCTCTTTTCTTTTAGAGTTTCAATCTCTTTGGTGAAGTACTCCTTCTGTTCAATAATTTTAATCCTGAGCCCATTGAACTGTCTGTCTGAGTTTTCTTATAACTGACTGAGTTTCTTTATGACAGCTATTTTGATTTCTCTGCCAGTTAGATTGTAATCTGTCACTTCAAGTTTGGTTTCTGGAGACATGTCATTCTCTTTCTGTTCTGTAGTGTTACTGTAATTCTTCATGGTGTTTGATGAATTGATCCTCTGCCAGCATATTTGTGATAGTAACCAGCTTTCTTATTTGGGTACAGCTTTGGTTAGTATAGTTCTGGGCTGCTCTTGGTTGTACTGGAGAGCATGCACTTTCCACCTTCCACTGCCTCTGCTAGAGACATCAGCAGTGCCTTTCTTGTGCCTTTGAATTTGCTAGTTTTCTGCTTACATTGTCACTACAATCTCAGATGTTGCCACTAGGGGCACCAGGCTGCAAGCACTTCTGCTGCTTCTGGGATTGCCTGGGCCTCATTTTTCTCTGCTGGCTCTCCATGGGCTCAGATGCTGCTGCCCCATGCACTACCTGTACAGCTACTCCCAGGTTGTCTTGGGGGGCTGGTTGCACCACTCCTGGGGGTGCTGGGTTCATGGGTTTTGCTGTGGCTGCCGGGGCTCAGGGACCTGGGGACTTGCATGCAGCCCCCACTGCTGGTGGACCTGGTGTCATGGGTGCCACCACTGGTAGCTTGGTCACTGGTTCTGCTGTGGTTCCTTAAGCCTCTGGCTGCAGGTTACACCTGGCACCACTCAGGGGAGCAGGGACTAGGCAGGGAGATGTTGTTGTTGCTTCTGGCTGTGCAGCCGCTGATCTCTGGCAATAGCCATTGTGTTTTGAAAACTCAGGCTGGTCACCCTCCCTAGTTAAGAAAATCTGAGTTTTGTATACTATCCTCACTGTTGGAAAGACCTGGCCACTGCCAGGTGAATAGGAGGGGGTGTGCATGCTGGATCTGCTGGGAAATGGGAAGGGAGCAAGCTGTGCCTGTTTTTTGTGCCACCACAGCATCTGCTTGCAATTGTGTGAGCCATGGTGCCTACCACTTCCTCTCCACTTGCAGCTGCATGGGCCAGGATGCCCATTATGCAGGCCATGGCACCCACTGTTTCTGCACCCCTTGCAATTGCATGAGCTACAGTGTGGGGATCAGTACCCTGGATTGCTGCTGCTGGGGGAGGAGGAAGGGGCTTTTTCTCTAGTTCAACTGCATCCCAGGGGTCCAGTTCACCCACATTAACATGTATAGATGTATGGATCTGTTATGCATTCTGTTGTACTGTGTAGGGAATCCTCTGTTTGCCAATGTTTGTCCAATTGGTTGTAACTTAGAGGGGAGAGACAAAGGGAATAACTCCACCTTGATGCTGACATCACTCTCACATCTTCTTCATCTATTTATCCATTGATGGACACTTACATTGTTTCCATATCTCAGCTATTATAAATAATGCTACAATAAATATTATTATGTATCTCTTTAATATCCTGTTTCATTTCCTTTGAAAATAAACCTAGAGGTAGGGTTGATGAATCATATGTTTGCTCTACTTTTAATGTTTTGAGGAATATCCATGCTGTTTTTCATAGTGACTGAACAAATTTGCATTTTGGTTTTTGCATTCTCACTAACAGTGTACAAAGCTTCCCTTTTCTCCACACCCTTGCAACACTTGGTATGTTTTGTCTTCTTGATAACATCCATTATAACAGGTGTGAGGTGATCTCACTGTGGTTTTGATTTGCATTTCTCTGATGATTAGTGATGTTGAATGCCTTTCCATGTACTTTTTGGCCATTTATACTCTTCTCTGTAAAAATGTCTGCTCAGTTCCAATGCCCATATTTTAGTAGAATTTTTTTTGCTACTGAGTTGTATGAGTTTATTACATATTTAAGATACTAACCTCTTATCATATAGATGATTTTCAAATATTGTCTCCCACTTTATAGGTTACTTTTCTATTTGTCGATTGTTTCTTTCGCTGTGCAGAAGTTTTTTTAGTTTCACATGGTCTCATTTGGTTATTTTTAACTTTGTTGCTTGTGCTCTAGGTGTCGTATCCAAAAAACAATGCCAAGATCTAGGTCAAAGAACTTTTCCCTGTACTTTCTTCTAGGATTTTTCGTTTTCAGCCTTATATTCAATTCTTTAATCAAGTTTGAGTTAATTTTTGTGGAAGGTGTAAGATAGAGGTCCAATTTCATTCTTCTGCCTGTTGTTATACAGTTTTCTCAACATCATTTATTGAAGAGTATCCTCCTTTCTTATATATAGTAGTATGCTCTATCTGTGAGGATTTATCTCTGGGCTCTCAATTCTGCTCCATTGGTTTATATGTCTATGTTTATGCCATTACCACAATGTTTTGATTATTATAGTTTTGTAGTATAGTTTGAATCAGGAAGTTTGAAGTCTTCGTCTTTATTCTTCCTCCACATTTCTTTGTCTTTTCAGGGTCTTTTGTGGTTCCATGCAAATTTTAGGATTGTTTTTTCATTTTCTGTGGAAAATGCCATTGGAATTTTATAGACATTGCATTGAATCTTTAGATCACTTTGGTATTATGGACATTTTAATGATATTAATTATTCCAATCCATGAACATGAAATATCTTTTCATTTATTTTTATCTTCTTTAGTTTCTTCATCAATGTTTTATAGTTTTTAGCATAGAGATCTTTCATCTCCATCCTTAAGTTTATTCTGAAATATTTTATTCTTTTTGTTGCTATTGTAAAAGGGATTGTGTTCTTAGTTTATAGTGCATTAATTGATATGCAACTAAGTTTTGTATATTGACTGTATCCTGAAACCTTACTGTTTCATTTATTAGTTCTAACACTATTTTTTTGTGGAGTCCTAGGGTTTTCTATATTTAATATTATGACATCCACACACAAAGACAATTCTACTTCTTTTCCAATTTGGATAACTTTTATTTTTTTTTCTTGCCTAATTCCTCTGGCTAGGACTTTTAGCGCTACGTCAAATAGGAGTATTTATATTCAGCACCTATGCCTTGTTCCTGATCTTAAAGGGAAAACTTTCTGCTTTTATTACTGAGTATGATGTTAGCTGTAGGCTTGTAATATATGGCTTTTTTATATTGAGGTCAATTTTACCTACTCACTCTATTTTGGAATATGTATCAGGAAAGGATGTTAATTTTTTTGTCAAATGCTTTTTCTGTAACTATCCAGACAATCACATAAGTTTATTCTTCATTTTGTTAATGTGGAGTATCACACTTATTGATATGAGTGTGTTGAACCATCCTTACATCCCAGGAATAAATTCCACTTGGTCATAGTGTGTGATCTTTTCAACGTACCATTGATTAATTTGGCTAATATTTTGTTGAAGATTTTTGTGTCTCTGTTCATTAGGGATATTGATCTGTAATTTTCTTTTCTTATAGTGTTCTTGTCTGGACTTGGTATCAGGGCAATGGTGGTTTCATAAAATGAGTTTGGAAGTGTTCCCGAAGAATTGTTGTAAATTCTTCTTTAAGCGTATGGCAGAATTCACCAGTGAAGCCAATCTGGTTGGACAATTCTGTATTGGAGAACTTGATTACTAATTCAGTCTTCTTAATAGCAAACGGGTCTGTTCAGATTTCCTATTTCTTAACAATTCAGTGTTGGTAGATTGTATGTTTCTAGATATTTATCTATTTCTTTTGGGTCGTTCAGTTTGTTGGCATATAATTATTCATAGTAGTTTCTCATGATCCATAGTATTTCAGTGGTATCAGTTGTAATGTCTCCCTTCATTTTTTGTTTTATTTCTTTGAGTCTTCTCTCTTTTTTTCTTGGTTTAGCTAAGAGTCTTTCAATTTTGTTTATCTTTTTAAAAAATCAGCTCTTAGTTTCATCAATCATTTCATTATATTTCTAGTCTCTTACTTCTGCTCTTAATCTTTGTTATTTCTCTCTTTCTACTAACTTTGGGCTTAGTTTTTTCTTCGTTTTCTAGTTCCTTGAGGTATAAAGTTAAATAGTTTATTTGAGATCTTTCTTTTTTTAAATATATGCATTTATTGCTATAAACTTCTGTCTCAAAACTACTTTTGCAATGTCCTATAGGTTTTGATATGCTGTGCATCTGTTTTTCATTTGTTTTGAGATTTTTTTTTTATTTTCCTTTTAATATTTTCTTTGACCCATTGGTTGTTCAGAAGTATGCTGTTGAATTTCCACATATTTGTAGATTTTTCTTGTTCATTTCTGGTTTCATACCATTGTGGTTAGAAAAGATACTTGGTGTGGTTCCAATACTCCTACATTTGCTAAGAATTGTTTTATTTCCTATTCATGGTATAGTCTGGAAATTGTTTTGTGTGGACTTGAGAAGGATGTGTATTCTGCTGCTGTTGAATGGAAAGGTCTATAAATGTCTTTTAGGTCTATTTGGTTTAATGTATGGTTCAAGTCCAATGTTTCCTTGTTGGTTTTCTGTCTGGATGATCTGCCCATTGTTGAAGGTGGGGTATTGAAATCTCCCATTGTTGTTGTAATTTTGTCTAGTTTTCCCCTTCTGATCTTAGTATTCTCTTAATATATTTAGGTGCTCCTATCTCAGGTACATATATTATTTATGATTATTATACCATTTTGATGAATTGACTCCTTTATCATTAGATAATAACCTTCTTTGTCTTTTGCTAATGTTTTTAAATTCTATTCTGTGTGTTGTAAGTAAAACTACTCTGCATTCTTTCTTTTGGTTTCTACTTTCATGAAATATCTTTTTCCATCTCTTTATTTTGATCCTATGTGTATGCTTACATGTGAAGTGAGTCTCTTGTATGCAGCATATAGTGGGTCTTATTTTTTATCCATCCAGCCACCCTATGCCTTTTGATTGATGAATTCAATACATTTACATTTAGAGTTACTACTGAGATGTAAGGACTTACTAATGCCATCTTAATTTTTTTTTGTATTTCCATTGTTTCTTTTCCCCTCTGTTTCTGCCTACCTTTTTAAATTATGACTTTCTACAATGATATACTCTGTTTCTTCTATTTGTCTTTTTTTGCATCTGATCTAGGTTTTTGCTTTGTGGTTACTATGAGGCTTACATAAGAGATCTCATAGATAAAACAGCGAATTTTCAGCTGATAGCACCTTAACTTTGATTATCTACAACTCTTCCCCCTTCACTCCATTTATATTTTTGATGTCCTTATTTACCTCTTTTTATATTTGTATTCATTATCACATTATAGCAGGTATAATTATTTTTCGTACTCTATATCATAGTTAACGCACCATCCTTTTCCTGAATTAGAATTTTGAGTCTGACTGCATATTTACCTTTATTAGTTTGTTGTATGTTTTCATGTTGCTGATTAACATTTTTTAAATTTCAGCTTCCAAAACTCTTTTCAGCATTTTTTGAAGACCAGCTCTAGTGGTGATTACCTCCTTCAGTTTTTGTTTGTTTAGGAAAGTCTTTACCTGCTCTTTCATATCAGAAGGATAACTTTCTCAGATATAGTATTTTGGCTGGCAATTTTCTTCTTTTGACAGTTTGTTGTTCCACTCTCTTCTGTTCTGAGTTTTCTGCTGGGAAATCTACTGACAGTCTAATGGAGGTTACTTTGTAGGTTATAGTCCTTTTCACCTAGGCTGTTTTTCGCATTCTTTCTTAAGTTTTTTGACAGTTTTTTTTAACTTTGAATTTTTGACAGTTTCATTTTAATGTGTTTTGGAAAAGATCTTTTTGCATTGAGATAATAGGGTGATGTATTAACTTTGTGAATTTGGATGTACAATTCTTTTCCCAGGTTTGGGAAGTTCTCAGTATGATTTATTTAAATAAACTTTCTTCTCCCTTCTCCCTCTCTTTACTTTCTGCACTGCAATTATTCTAATTTTTGTTCTTTTAACAGTGATGTGTCACATAGGCTTTCTTTACTCTTTTTCATTCTTTTTTTTCTTCGCTCTCCTCTCACAAAGTTGTTTCCAAATTCCTATTCTCTAAGTCATTTGTTCTATCATCCATTTGCTCTACTCTTCTGCAGATCCCCTCTATTTATCTCACTGATTGAATTTTTCAGCTCCAGAATTTCTATTTGGTTCTTTTTTTAGATCTCTCTCTTTGGTAAAGAGTTTATTTTGTTCATATATTATTCCCTGTTATTATTAAACTATCTTTCTGAGTTTTCTTGTAGCTTATTGGTTTCTTGAAAACAGTTATTTTAAATTCTTTATCAGCTAGGTCACAGTATTCTGCCTCTTTCAGGACACTTCCTTAAATCTTCACTGGTTGTCCTCAGATGGAGTACTCTTCACTGGTGTTGCTTTAGTAGGAGTTTGCTACTTTTTGTATGGGTAGGCCTGATCTACTCTTCTACTTTCGTCTTGTGACACAATTATTAACCTTTTATATGTTTTCTCTTGCTCTTACAACTCACCAGGCTGGCTGCTGAAAACTTTTTTTCTTTTCTAGAAGGTGAAGCTATAACTACAGTTTGTGGTTTCTCCCTTGCATGTAGACCCTGGTCTATTTTTCTGAGACCATTCTGATTACTAAAACTGCTCTTGTTGCCGCACTAGGACTGTGCACAATTATCTGACCACAGAGTGGGAGGATGTCTGGGCTTAGCACTTGACGCATTATGGTCATTGTGGTCACTGGTGGGGAGACCCTTGAGTGGGATATCCCCAGCTACTTGTGGACAGTATTCCTGCTGAAGTCCTGAGGCATCATGAACCACATTCCTTTAATGCTCTTTGATATTCTTATCTTCTTCCTTCCCTTTTCCTTCGCTCTCTCCAGTCATGGAGGTCCTGCCTCAATACTCTAGGTACTGCTGGAGATAAATGGTTTTTTCCAGCCATGACCTGCAGAGCTGAAGTATCAAGGCACTCACTCACTGCTTTCCGCCTCCTACATGGGAGAGGCTGCTGCCCTGGACAGCTTAGCACCATGCAGTGTCACCCTTGGGGGGATCATTCTGGTGGAGTTCCTCCCTATCCACTGTGTCCAAACTTGTATCCTTCCCGCTCTGATGGTCTACTGGAGTCTCCCCTCAGGAAGGCTGGACTTCTACCAATTCTCTCATGCCTGTGTGTGTCTCTACTCTCCAGGTTTTCCCTGACTGTGGTGAGTAGGAGTAGGGTAGACTCACAGACTCCCTCACATCTGCTGTCCTTTCCAGGTCTGTTTGTCTCTTTCCAGATTCACAGGCGAGCAAAAGTCCTCTCAGTTCCCTTGGCATAGCCTCCACTGAGACAACTTTGTCCCTGGATGTCTAATTAGTTGTTAAAAAAGAGGAAGACACAGGAGGAATATCATATGTCATCATGATACTGACGTGACTCCATAATGTTCTTTAAAAAAAAGATTGTTCTTAAATCACATCAAAAATAAAAAATATTGTTACATATCTTTGTTACAATAATAGCAACTTTCATAGTTGCCCTCATATTTACCTTTACTGAGATCTTATTTCTTGATACGGCTTCAAGTTACTGCCTAGTGTTCTTCCATTTCAACCTACAGGAGTCCCTTTAACATATCTCATAGGGCAGGTACAGTGGTAACAAACTACCTAAACGTTTACTTATCTGAGAATGTAAGTTTTTCCTCACTTTTGAAGGATGGTTTTGCCAGATATAGTATTCTTTGTTGACAATTTTTTCCTAGCACTTTGAATATAATGGCCCACAATTTTCTGGTGTCCAAATATTGGAGGATCGGTGTTCTGATCACTGATTGCTTCTTTTGATCACAGAGGTGCATAGAAGTGGCAGCCGTTGTGTTGCACTTCTCTCCTTGTTGCAAGCC